>NC_058062.1:13955277-14593610 GCF_020085105.1 Siniperca chuatsi
CAGCTCTTAACTAAAAGGCTTATGTTTAGTGTCTCCACTGAAGCAAAACAGGAACCTATTTTGATGTCCAACTAGAGGGAGACAGATCCTATGAGCGCACAGTTAAAAAAAAAAAAAAAAAAACAGACCAAAAAAGGACAAAATAAAATTAAAAATGAAATCAGAGGCAAACATCAGTTCTGCAGTAACTGTAAGAACTGTCCATCTGTTGCTGATCTTTTGTCTTCCTTTCAACTCTTCTCTCTCCGTGCCTTCTTTCTGTCAGTCCTCCAGATGAGTGTCTGACCACATGTTTATTTCCCCTTCAGCGAGGGAAATGGGTCAGCTCTACACTTGGCACTAAAGGGCTCTCTCCGTCGTTCTCGTCCCATTTAACCACAGGGCAGCGTGGACCGTCCCCTCCCTTGACTCAATACTCATATGTGCGTTTGTCACCGAAATTCATAAATAGGCATACTGTGCTCTCGAACATGGTTTAGGTTTAGAGACTGGTACCTGCAGATGTAAGTAGAAAAGAGAATTGAGAGTAATTGGCATAAGAAACATGTACTAATGTGGCAAAAGAGATTGTAAGAACTTTTTAAATCTCTGAATCTGGGTTGTAATGCTGGTAGTTACCATTCTGAGCTCCTATGGTAATAGTACCCCTCGATAGTGGCTGTGGACTTCTGGAAGCAGATGTAATAGAAGCCAGCAAACGAGGCACCGCTAATATCTTTGATAGTGTGGTCTGGAACTAGAAACTGCTCCTGAGAGCACAGGAAATATAAAAAAAAAAAGAGTGGAGGTTAGAGCTTAAAGCTAACAGGAGGAGAGAGAGAGATGTGGGGTGACAGTAAAATTATGTACTAACCTTCCACCTCATGAAGACATAGTCACTGTTGTCCAGTGCTTCATAGTCAAAGTCATCCGAGTTGAAGCTTTTGGCATATTTGTAAAAAGGCTTAAACTTGCCCTGGAAAGAGTTCATTAAATATACTGGTAAGAGAACAGAAACTAGGGAGAGGATGACAAGACAACGACTGCAGCTAGGCATGCAAAGTCTAATTTCCTTAACTGAAAGTCTGCCACGAAACTGATCATTATTAAACATTACATGCTTATATAATAAAGAGATGTCCATTGTTCCTTGATAAAAGGTTCAACAATTGCCATGCGCTTTTCTCTCTGTGCTCCATCTATTGTTAACCAAGAGGTAGCCAAACAAAGTTAAAAAGACCAAACATAATTTTGCACAATTCACAGGCTTTTCTGGAAGACATAAGGATACAAAGTGACAGTGAACTGTTTAGATGAAGAGCTACAGGCACTTACTGAAGTCTGGGTGAACTTAAACCTCCAACATGTCAAAGTAAGCAATAACTTTTAATGTGCTTTTCCCCATCCTATGGAAAACTAATAACAAACTGCGTGATCATTTTCAGGCCAGCCACTGAAAACAGCCGCAAACACTAAACCAGTGAATGCACAAACAATGCTGCACCATACCTTAATTGTTAACCACCCTACCTACAGCAGAGCAAAATATTAAAATTCAAAAATACAAAATATAAAACAGAGTCAAAAACAGGACATACCCAGTGCTTTCTGTCCACATCTTCGTCTGCGTCCCACTTCCTAGTTAAAAAAGGCCTTTTTCGACTGATAATTTCACCAGCAAAGAACGTTGTGAGAGTGGGATACTCCTGTTGAACAGAGAAAACAAGAATGGAAAGAAAAAGTGGATGCATGAATTACGGTTCAATCTTGCTTCAGAAGTGCAACCCTGCAAATTATATTTGTTTTAAAAATGCTTAAAAGGGCACTGCTCTGTCAGTCCATCACTGTGCAACATAAGGATGGTTTAGATTTCCAGAATTTCCTATGACTTAAATGTTGTGCAGCAGGCTATGAACTATGCATCAGCAGAAGAGATGCAAACATTATGATTTAGTAGCCTTCCCCTCCCCCCCATTTCCTGAATATCTCTATCAGAATATACCTGTCCAGCTCCTTCAACTAGTTGTGCTACAAGTTAAACAGCAGGGAGAACCGTCATCGTTTTGCATGTTGACTTACTGGCCTGCACATAGATTTCTTCTGCTGTAAGTAGAAGCACTTAAATAACAGAAATGTGAGCAAATATCTGTTTGTTCTCTTGGTTTAATTTTCTCATAAACAACTTGTCAATTACTTCTCACACACCCTGGCTACTCATCTTTCACTCCACTCTGCCACAGCCAAAAGTCACTTCTGGATCCTGCTGACCTTTTCTCTTCCATATGTTGCATAATGTAATGTATACAGTTAACACACTTAAGCTAAGGACTAGAGTCTAGACCTGAAAGAAGAGGTTAAACCTAATGGCCTCTCATTTGTCTACCTATAATCTTTGCCACAATTTAGTCTGCATCAAGTAACTGGAAACCAGTTTGTGCTTTGTCTAAAATAATAAGGTCAGTCTTACTCCATCTGACCTAGTTTCAAAGCTTACCTCAGTCAGGCCTTTGATCTTCAGGTATCCACACAAATATGAGTCCTCCACAGTCACATGCTGCCGAAGACAAAATGATTTAGTACGACACGTTATGTATTTCAGGTGGCTCGATATCACAGGTGCAAAAATGGTTCTCTCCTTTATAATGTAAAAATTGCAGGAGGGGTCGTGTGAACAGAGACACACCTTACAAAGTGGGCATGCAGGCATCATAATTTCTGTCCGTATGCTCACATTGCTGTCAAAGTCAACACTAGTAGGTTAATTCCACTCATTTAGGTACACTAGCTAGCTAGTTGCACAAAATGCTAACGTGTTTGGGTAGTATGTGTACTGCAAAATATGTGACGTTAAAAAACGTTAATTACTCAAATTTGGTCCAAATTTAAAATGTCACAGTAGAAACACAGTCATCTGAACTGGCTGAAAATTAGGTCAGCGTGTTAGCATTACTGACAACCAGCAAAAAAAGAAAAAAGCTTAATGAGCTAACGTTAGCTAGCAACTAGGGCTACACATATGCTGACTTTGCATTTAACAATAAAAACAAACTAATGTTAAAACCAAATATGTCAATAACACTTTACCTGCAAAACAACCTCAACGTCGTAGGAGTTGCCTTTGCTCTTCTGATAACCCCGAAACTGTGAGCCGCTGTACAACAGCGAGGTGGCCACCCCCGGCTGGTGGGTGTTGATAGGGGCAGGGGGAACAAGCGAGGCCGAGGATGGGCAGGCCGGAGCGGTGGTACTGCGGCACTCTGCTCGGACGGGCATGATGAGCGCTAAAGTGTCACCGTCAGCAACCGTCATGAACTTTCTGACTGAGCACACCACAGCTGGACAGAGAATAGGTACTGACAGAGGACGGTCTGCCAGATGCACTAAAGCCCCGAGGTCCAAAACTTCCCTCAATTTTACGAGCTAGCCCATGGACCCGCTACTGAAGAGAATCCAGCTTCCCTGAATTTCATTGGCTGGAAACTGGTGCTCGGCTGGTGCAAGAATCTTATTGGATAATGAACCCGAATGCATTCTGGGAGTTGTATTAAATTTTCGACTACACTACAACCATAAGTAGCATATATGAGAGGAATATGGGAAACTTACAATGTTTTGGTCCCTGTTTTAGAAAGTATGGTCTTATTTTTAAATGTAGAGTAAACATAGCTTTCCACAAAGACATATTTCTTCCATTTCTGCTACACACATGGAAAATATACAAAGAATATACTATATTTACCAGACCAGTAGTGATGGGAATTACGGCTGCAGGTAAGGGAGATGGATCTTCTGGCTCTGTTCCTTTCTTTGAGCTGCTCATTATCATCATCATCTCCTTTTTGTTTTAGGGGGTGGTGATTAGGCTACTAGGTTTATCTGCAAAATAATCACTAGGATAATGATAGGGTAAGATTAGGATCAGATTAAAGAGTTTCCCCTCAGGGATCAATAAAGTATTTCTGATTCTGAGTATTTCTGAGATTCAAACTTAGACATCCCACCACCAATACAATCTCATTTTGCATGTGTGGACTAGTGTAACATTACTACAGACCACATATACCAGACCACATGATGAAATATACCAAACATTTTATTCTTATCCTTAATTAATTTATTTTCCCTAATTCTTATTTTTAAGGCTAGTTGTTTTTTTAAGCACAGCCTTAGGAGCATGGGACATTATATTTCAATACACAATCCGTGAATATAACTGTTTTGTGATTTTTATATAATTATGTTCGTAATATTTCTAAAAACAAAAGCTTTTTTAAAAGACATATTGTGGACACGATTGTGAGATGATTAGTATTTATGTTTATTTTTTATTTTGATTTCGGTAAATGATTTTATTGTTCTATATTTATGAATATTCATGTGTATAAATGTATTTGTGTATTTTTTTGTATCATTTTTTTCTTTTCTGTTTTTGGTCTACTCTACCTTCACTGTTGTTTTTTCTTGTATGTTTCTTTCTGTATTAAAGTTTTAAAAAAGATGAGAGAAGTGTACCACACAGATCTCATGCACACATATTTGGTTGGCTGGGGAAAAAGGGATGACACTGAAACGGTATAATGATTATTAAACTGTCCTTTTCTACCTGAAAATAGAACAACAAAGATGAACAGGTGGAAAATGTTTTATTGCGTATACAAATACAAATATAGAAATTATAAAAGACAAATATTTTTTCTTACACAGTGAAATTGGTTACAGTTGTCCATTCAGGTTGTGAATATGTCCTGTTCCATTTTGTTTTTACCAAATAAAGAAACGTTTGGGGGAAATTTTTACTGTTGATGCTACTGCAACTCCTCCAGCTGCTCGCTCAAATGGTCCACATATCTGTGGATGTCTGAGATGCGCATGCGGTTCTGCTTAAGTTCTTTGTCTTGAATCTATAATAACCCATAAAGACAAAAAGCAAACAATAACAAGACTGTTAGATACGGAGGAGAGATTAGTCATCCATATAAAAATATAAATTCAGGTGTTTGTTTTCATGTAATTTCAGCTCTCTACCCCTTTAATGAGGGCCACTTTCCAGGCATTGACACGTGTAACCAACTGAGTCTCCCGGTCATTGATCTGCAGCAAGTGGTTATCATGGCCGGCAGTCAGTGCGTCCATTACTGTGTCTTTGTCTGTAAACAGCTACACAGAGAAAACACAGGTTGGAAAGGCTGAGGGCTCTGACACGGCTAATGAACCATGTCATCACCTCATCTTAACCATTCAGGTTAATCTCTGTCATAGGCATTCATATATTATTATTCTGCTATACATATACATGCTAAAATGAGCAATTGACTGGGGGGGTCACCTTTCACAAAGGTATTGCAAAAACCCACACTCTACACAGTCCTATTCGGTTAGATTAAACAGAGCAGAACTGAGAGAGAAGTCCTTGCCGACATTTTTGTAATCCTATATTTTGGATAGCCAGTTTGGTCTAAAAGAGATAACACTCACTATTTTAGCATCATCTGGCATGTCCTCCTCCGGGCTGCCCTTGGCTACTTTCTCCAGAGTTTCTACAGCAAACGCCCGCACCTTCTCATGATAATTATTCTCCAGATCTCGACATTGGGCAAATGTATGACTGTGTCATGGAAAATCTAAATTAGACAATCACTAATTTTGCAACTCTGTGTGTGTCACTGTGTGTGATTCAAACACTGACATTTAAACAAGACTGGTTTACTGACCACACAAAGCGAGCAACTGCAACGGGGACCCAGATTTGATCAAATTAAAATTGGATTGGGAGGAAGTTGCTTCCCCAAATAAGGAGGACAAGACCCTGAGAACAGTAATGAACTAGTGTTATTGGAAATGAGTCAAAGCTCTTAAATTGATGCACAGTGAGAAAGGATATATCCCTTGAACAGTTTCACTGAAGTTGCCGACCATTTCTGAGATGCTGACATCAAACTTTTTAATGATATCCTGAAATGAATAAGAGGAGAACATTATGAGTAAATCTCAAACAAAGGCACGGTAGAGAGGCACACAGTTTTTGACATGTAGGTGTTAAGTAAATTATTGAATCTGTATCTATAGAATAATCTACGTAACATAACTTATATTACTGAATCTTAAGAGAACTGAGAAGAAATGATGAATGGCATACCAAATTTTTCTGAATAAACTTTAACCAGATTTGGAGATCATATGTTTCACAAAGTATAGAAGGTGTACACACACGGGCACATGCACAGACACACACACACCTACCTCTAGCTGGCTGACCAGCTGAAACTCCAGTGCCATGAGGCTGTTACAGAGTTGGTTGATTTCATCATTGTAGTGGTTGATCTTGACCTTCAGTAGGTCTGGGTCTGATAACTGCTGCAACTCCACTATCCTCTAGAAAGGTGTGAACACAAGAGACATTCTTATATACTAATAGCAGGTTTACTGAGTTATCTATGTATATAAGCTTATCACCTCTTTGTGTTGCTGCTCAAATTTTTCCAATATTTGCGATGCTTTCTGCTGGTAGTCTGTCACAGCTTTAGTCTGACCTCTGAAGAAGGAGTTCATCTCTGTCTCTCTTCTCTTATGTTCAACCAAGCCTATTTCAAATATCTGCATGCACAGCTCCACCATTTGTTTCTCAAATGTAAGTGTAGGGTTAAGGAATTCCAGTAATAATTTCCCCAGATTCTACGTCATAATTAATACACCTGCATGGATTAGAAAGCCAAGTCAACAAAGGATATGTTTGAAGCAAATGAGCCACTCCAGGCACCAAGTGTAGTGTCTCTGCCTCTGGATCATCTTTGAGCATGCTCTTAAACAGATAAGACCCATTCAGGAACTCCACAAAGGCATCCTGTAGGAAAGAAGAACTTAACTTACACACAGTATTTACACAGACATTGAGAGCTCAGTGGAAAATAACTTTAGAACTTATAACTTTATATTACCGTGTGTAATTTGACTTCAGCTTCCTGGTTTTGCTTAGCCTCATCATCTTGTTGTAACTGCAGCTCCTCACGTCTCATCTCCTCAAGGACATAGTGGTATTTCATATATGCTTCACTCTTCTGCACATAGACATGTGTGATTAAGTTATACAGTATCAACATGGCAAATCATAAATGCCCATGTCCAAACAAACTTGAGCATAGTCAAGGTTTAAAAGAAAATTACCTATAAAAAATTGCTTAAAGGAAGAAAACCTTATACTTACTGCTTTCTGGTCAAGTAATCTGTAGTCCAGGTACATCAACTTTGGAAAGTAGGCTGCGATGAAACATTTGTAATCGTCTTCCTTAGACACAGGATTTCCAAATAGGTTGAGGGTGAACAGGTTCTTAAACTTCCTGAGATAGAGCACCTTTGAAATGCATTAATTTTGCATTAGGTTATGTAAACATTCTGTAATGTTATGTTCTGAAACTGCAAAACACAAATGTCACATAGTACTTGCAATACAAATGCAGTAGGTTACATGTAATATGTGACAGATTTATGCAAGAAAATGTTGTTACGTTGTCCAACTGTCCAAGGAGGTTGTTTGAAATGCAGAAATGAGTGAGTTTCTCAAGTGCGTCCATGTTTTCAATGACAGAGATTCTGTTGTTGGACAAATTCAGAACTTCAAGCTTCCGCAGAGACTCCAGACCCTCAATTTTCTCTATTCTGTTGAATGACAGATCTAAAGGACACATTTGGAATGACTGTCATTATTACTGGTAGTTACTGGGTTGATATTTTAAGATGTTGTCTACATCTTTGCCAATACCTGCACAATTATGACAAGAAAGCATGAGCAGAATATAAATACAAAACTTCATCTTACTAAGCCATGTCAGATTGCCCAGATGGTTCAGGCCCTCAATCTTCTCTATGAGGTTGTTGTTCATATCAAGCCTGGCCAAGGACTTGAATTCCCATAAGTGGTCAATCATCAGGATGTCTGCGAACAAACAACCTGTCACATACCTTAACCCAGTACACAATCATACACTGACTATTAATGTGTTTGATTTTTCTCACTTCTGTATTCCAGACGTAGTTTAAGGACTTCATTAAAGTGGATTCCCTCTGCCTTGGCAATACGCCTACCCTGATCTTGAGTAACTTGCTCCACTACTGCCTTATGCAGAATCCTCTCATCAATAAAAATGGGTTTAGATTTACCACAGTGCTCGTACATGCTGCTGCTAGTGGGCGTTGGAGGCACACTTGACTTCACTTTACCTTCTGCTCAAAGAAGAAAGATCATATATTGTTACTTTGGAGCTTGTTTTGTTCAGATAAAGATGATACCAAACAAAGAAAAGAAAAAAAATGATGGTGTAGCTAGGTTTATATTAGCTAACACAATCATTAACGTTAGTTTGCTAAAATTAACGAATGAATGAGCTTACCAGACAAACATTAACCAACATTAACTACCTACCAACGGCAACCGCAAAATCTAGTTATTTGTTCTGTTTCCAATGCAAAGTACTTAAAAAACAAACAATACAAGCTTTAGTACCAAGATAAAGTCAGTATCTAACGTCTTACCTCTGTTGTATACACACTGTTACATAGCAACTAGATGACGTTAAGCTACATTCAAGTACGTTAAAATGATTCTGTTAAATAATAATACTTTTAACTTCAAAATATACTTGCTTGACCTATATGTAATAACAACACAAATCAAAATAATGCTTAGCTATGATGCATAGCGCAACATTTTGCGCACAGTTTTATTTTGGTTAAACATTGTTTCAAAAGTAAAATGTAGGCTATATCTAGTCAATAGTTATGTATATCTATATTCTATATTTCAGAGGATTAATGCTTGAGTTAATTTTGTATCGTTGTTTGTGTATTTCCGTGCATTTATTATGGTGCGATATCAAGTAAAATACATGCTAATATGTATAAATATGTTTGTTGAACATAGCTTCAGTTGCTAAATATGACCAAGATTGATTCCAGCCATACGTAGTGAACGTTCTGTTTTTTGACCAATAGTATTGCTCTGTGGGCGGGACTTTGTGGTAACGCCTCTGTGTCTCAGCCGCTGTCATTCCCGAGTGGATTGTTTGTTGTCAAAATGGAGTTCTTACTTGGTAATCCGTACAGCACTCCCGTGGGCCAGTGTATAGGTACGTTAGCCTTTTTATTTTTTATCTAATTATTCATTAGAAATATTTTACTTCCTCCACAATACATAATTTGAGCGTGGACAGACATTTGGTGTTTTCTTACGGTACCTAAGGTCGTGGCAGTGGAAATAACGTTAGCCAGCTAGCAAGCATCATCGCAGCAAACGTCATCTACTCGGAATGAGCTTTCAGCTAATGTTAGCCAGCTAACCTACCTAACTTTGTCCGCTGTAATCACAAGTGAATTACGCCAAATCACTACATTTGTGTAGACAAAACAATGCAGTTTTCAGGGAAATTTAATGAGAGGGAATGGCATGGGCAGTGTAGTGACATGGCTTAAAGTGGCTTGTAGAGGCTTAGCCAAGTTGAAGTTCAGGCAGTATTTCCTGAACAATAGTTGACCACACTGCTTGCTCAACATAGCTGGTTTTAGTTTTAAATCTCAAGGCTCTGTGCTTATTCGTCCTACAGAAGAGAAGAAAGACGTGGCCTACCACATCCCTTTGGTGTAGTTGCATTTAACTTTGCGTCTTGCCGGTTGTTTGCAAAACTGTTCAGAGATTAACAACCTCAAACCAAGAGCAGTTGTCATCAAGGCTTTTCTGTGCCTTTATCATGAGAGAATGGCACAAATGATAAGAATAGCCTTTCTGTGAGATCTACAATGTTTTGTCTGAACATTCAAAAGTGTAGTCTGGGTGCAACAATGTGCTTTTCTTTTCTTTTTAAGCAGAATTTCCTGTTTTATTAATGTTGAGTTAAGCCCCTGTCAAACAGATGTGGCACAAACATGAATTTCTCACAATGTTGATTTGTGTTTACCTTTAAGTCAATGCAGCAGCTGTCGCAGAAGCATTTGTTGTTTACATATTTTCTTCTGTGAGTAATAGTAGAGTAAGCTGCTCTTTTATAAATAAGGGCCTATCTGTGTAGATCTAATACTTTTTCATGTTTTTACCTAACATGTTTTTCACTTTTCACTAGAGATAGAAAGTAGATAACCATGCAATGCTTTAATCAAGCTCCTTAGTGCACTGGGTAGAAACAGTTTGGAGGAAGGACGACTATAGGGCCTTTGAATTGTCCCCTGGCCTGCGTGAGTGTTGCCCACCACCCACTGGTCAGCTGCTATGTGCCATGTCATCCAAGACTGCCCTCAGGCACCAACTGTGAGCATTGTCTCAATCATTTTAACCTACAGAGGTCCTTCTAGGTCATGCATGCAGTTGGCTGTATGCAGCAAATCTTGGATTTCCCCATTTCATAGAGATGGCTGCATCCCCTGCCTGATCTCTGCAGTTTGAGTTGTACAGCCAGTTGTCTGTTTGGCTGTTGCAGTGGTGCTGTACACCACAGCAGCAGGGCAATGGATCAGCTTATCTGAAAAAATTAGAGGGAGAGATCGCCAGAGGACACCGATAACATGCGATGAGGGACGCATTGTGAAGAACTTTATAGAGCTTTTTCATTGGCTGATGGAGAAAATACATTTAAGGGATCCTCCTCTGTTTTTAATGAAGCATGTTTAGTATGGGAATCTGTAGAGCTTTGTAGGTAGGACTATAGGGTAGTTTGCCATGTCAGCCGTTTATACAACTCCACTGACTATTGTCTTTTGCAGAATATAATACAAAAATTAAAATTCTAGATTTAAAAATTTCTTCCACTATTTGACCAGACAACTTTCCTCTGAATGTTATGCTAAAAAAATCCTCTACAAAACCAGAATTTGCAGCCATATTCAATATTTGGCAACCAGCTTTTGGCTAGCAGCTGGTGTCAAACTTCTGCTATTACTGAGCTATGTAGAAGAGGAAAAAGTGAGCAAATACAATAAACAGAAAATAAAAGGACAAGTGGAAAATGTGTAGTGAAAGGAAGAGTCTTAAAAGAGGACAAAACGTAGAGAGATGGGGTCTGAGAGGGACTGAGATTTGTGGCTTTGTTGGCAGTGCATGGCACAGCCTGCCACCGTTAAAACCATGTGATCGACTGGCTTCACTGGTGTGGTGTCGATTCCCAGGACTGGGGGGATTGACACAACACCATGAATGAATGCACTCAGCAGGCATTTAACTTCATTAGCAAGGCTCTGATTGTTCAGTGGCGTTCTAGCTCATTTCACATGGAGAGATCAGATTTTTTTCCCTCCTCTCCAACCCATGCTCTGCCCGGCCTTGACCTGACAATCCACTTGAGGAGATTACACGGGATATCCCAGGGGCAGTAGCTGGTTAATTCTTCCAAACTTATGCTTTATAGGCTGTACAGCCTAACACAGAGGCACAGCACAGTGTTTTTTAAATGTTGCCCGTGTTGAAATTCACTTTATGTCTCTCTGTTTTTGTAGATAAGTGTGTTTGTAGGTGGGATAAAAAAAAAGATGCCTGTCTTTCAGTGCTTGCCGAGTCTGTGACAACTAAGTTGATTAAAGAGGGGAGGTAGAGCATGAATAAGTTATTCAAGCTGTCAGGCTTGTCCAACACTGAGCTTCCCAAAAGGAAGGCAACGCAGCCCAGTGAGAGGCTCTTGGCCTGGGCATAACAGCCTGTTCAGGGCCTCTGTGCTTCAGGAAGAGAAGCTTCTGCTGTCCAAGCTCAAGAATCGTCTAATGAGGATCTATTGTGTGTCAGTCACAGCTCACTTCGGTAGAAAACCTTTTTTTGTTTCATTGTGAATCTTGCCCCAAATGACTGCGATCCTGAAAGATATCAGCATCCACAGACATGATGGATGGATTCGAGGGACGGGAGAGGAAGGAGGAGACAGAGCGAGGAACGCAGTGATGACTGCAATGCCAGTTCATCACTGTAGCTTCTCACAGTCTGGATCACATTATTTCCTGGCTGTAGCCAAAACGCTATTAAATGGTAGGGTGGAGTGTGAAGGGGAAAGCAGGTCTCTGTGGCTGAGTACACAGCCGCATCACACCCACAACCAGCTACACTTTCCTCTACGATGTTAGCTTTCCTCTTTCCAGCTGACCGTTTTAGTAATTTACTAGAGTTGGAGGCATCGGAGCAACAGGTGGTGGACCATATTTTATAGCACATGAGGGTTTCTTGCGAGACTTGGAGAAAACAATGTTGTTAAAACTAAGTGGAATGAAGAACTGTAGTAGTCTGATCTGTCTCCTGATCCTAGACCCAAGACTTCATCCCAACTTCATCCTATTAATGGATCTTGCTTGGACAGACTGTCCACACCTCAAAAAGAGAACTAAAAAGTTAACAAAGGATGTTCACCTGAATTTATAATTGCAATAACAAACAGCTAGAGTAGATTTTTTGTAGTACATGCTATCATTTTATAGCTGTTTTACTGTCTTATTCAGTTTATCATTTTACTGATTTTTACTGTGAAGTTACTCTTGACAAAAAAACATTCTCACCAGAACAAAATATATCCAAGAAAGACATTAAAGGCCCTGAAAACATGTTTTCTCAATCAGTTTCTTACTATGAGAAATGGGATCCTATATGAACACAGTGTTAGTAATAGCTTTGGTTATTTCTCGAGATATTTCTGTATTTCTTTTTTTCTCTCGGCTTATCTCACGGTTTGAAGTGGGCGGGGCTCTTTTAAATGCGTACTTCCATGCACCAATCAGGATTCAGCAACATTTGAATCAGAATCTGATGACAGTTGTTTGGTTGTTTGGCCACTGTCAATCAAATCTGATCAAACCACACCCACACAGTCCTACTGGAGCAGATTAGCTGAGTTTTAATTGTTGCTTATTTAGTTATAAATATATAATTAATTTATCTTACCTGTATTATAGTGAATTATATTTGATGTGTGCCTTGATGTGATAGTGAGCAGCTGTAACGAAAGAGTTTCCCCTCAGGGATCAATAAAATATTTCTGATTCTGATAATGTTATAGAGAAATACATAAGATTTGAAGCCAAGTTTTCAGGGGCTTTAAAGTGTAGACACACACAGTCTATTCAACTGAGTAAATAAGGTTATGGCTTATGATTTATTTCCCATTGTCATATTGCTCGTACCCTCAAAATGCTTGGCTGAATAAAAAGGGACATTAGAGAGACACACAGCACTGAAGTGTCACCACATGCTGACTTGCTTACACAACAGTTTTACTTTCAGTGTAATGAAGGCTGAACCATGGCTTGCTTTAATTAGTGTGCATCGACTTTAGCACAGGCGACAGTCCGAGCCTGACTAACATGCAGCATCATGTTTACTAGTGAGACAGCTGGCAGGGTGCAAACAGTGGATCAGGTATCAAAACTAAAATTTACTTCGGTGCCAGCCACCCTCAGGTTTGGGTTGTGGATTAACCAAGTAGGCTGTAGGCGTATGTTTCTCTCCACAGGTGGTATTGTCATTATGTTAGGGTGTGAACAATGCTGGGTCTGTGTAAAAAGGCACCAGCTTTCTGTCTCGCACCACATATTACTGTAAATTAAATTAAAAAACTGATGCTACACGACTACATTACAGTGGAGACTATAATGAAGGTAAGCCAGGGCTCTACACTTATATTTATTTTTAGGGGCACAGAATAAATTTAAGGGGAAATAACATTATATAAATATAAATATTCTGTTGAACTTTTTTGTGTTTCCCTCCAGAGAGGGCCACAGATGGAGGCCTACAGAATGAGGACTGGACCCTCAACATGGAGATCTGCGATATCATAAACGAGACAGACGAGGGGTGAGCTGCTACACCTTCTACAAGTTAATCATTGTTGGGTTATGATTTGCTTCATCAACGTTCTGCAGGATTAGTCATTGTCACACACTGGCTGAGTGACTCCAGCAAATAATACACTGACTGCTGTGCTTCACCAACAGACACCACACTACAGAAAGCCCTTTGTTTTCTTTAGGTGTCACTTACTGAATGAATGAATTAAATGCTTATGTCAATCTCCTACATTAAAAGATGCTCAGTCCACTGTGTTTATAAGACACATTGTAGATTCTGCATCTTATGTGAGACCAAAAAAAGACCTGATTTGCATTTTCATTGCTCCTATAAGTATATCAATGTTCAAAATAATTTAAACAAAAAGCTATATCTGCCTTCTCCAGCATTCAGAAATGTTGTTACATTTTATCAGACCACAACAGCTCTAGATCAGGTTTGGCATTGCAGTATTATGATGGTGATCTAAAAATGTTATGTACAATAAAACATATACAGTAGTTCCATTAATTTTGCACTTTTGTAAGTTTCTTCCACAACACAATTGAATTCACTTGTAGTTATGTATCCTAGAGAAAACGTTTTTAGTTCACCTATAGTAAGGCATATTAATCATTAAATAGTTTTGTAGCCTAAATAAATGTAATTGTCAAGGGATCCCAGCCAGTATCTCCTTTATGCAGAGTGTGTTTTTCAGGAAGAATATTGGAATCTGTGTTTTTCCATTTTTCCCTCAGCACTTTCCTTTTTCTCTTTTCCCTGCTTTTTCACATTCTTCATGCCTACACACACTCATTGTCTTGGCATGGGACATGGGGCCCTCTCTGTCACACTCAAAGACACACACACACACACACACACACAGAGAGGGAGTTCAGTTTCTTGTCTGCAAGATGTTCAGCAAATTAGACAATGTCTGGTTAACTCCAGACTTTAGACTTGATGTTCATGAAATGCAATGTGATGCAACTGAAAAAAATGACTTTTTGTGAACATGTGTTGTCTTAACACATGCAACTATGTGCTTTCACATGATCAGTTATCCAATTTTACAAGTGTGACAACACATGATAAGTACTAAAGGCAACTGTAACACTGAATCAGAAATGCACTGAACACACACACATACAGAGTGCTGTCCGAGAAAGCTATACAGTTTATCAAACTTTATGCTCTCTCCATACGTTTCTATCTATTTCATTTCCCTCACTCAATAAATGTACCGTATCTCATGAAGGAGTTCATAAAAGCTTATTACGCCTCATCTGCAGTGGAGAGACGGGCAGTATGAGGCAGAAAGCCAACCTGAACTCTTTGTGCATGGACAGCTTTGATCTTGCCTTGGGAGAAACAGAGTCACACGGAGAGAAGAGGAACAGATGGTGTGACGGTTCTTCTCTGTCTTAGTCAAACAGTTACACTGACAGACTGACTGGCATCTGTTATTGTGGCACAGGAAATCATTTGTTCCAACAAAGTCAAAGATGTTATGCCTACTCTCAGCTGGGGTGCTTCATCCAGCTGTACCTTCTCTGCCGTTTCCCTCTAGGCCAAAAGACGCTATGCGTGCACTGAAGAAGAGACTCAGTGGCAACAAGAACTACAGAGAAGTGATGCTGGCGCTAACGGTGAGAAGTTCTTACTTTTTATTGTAAAACTGTCATCAGCGACGAAAACTGGTACATTTCGTGATGATTTTCTTCTCAGGAAGCTGTGTCCAAGCTGCTTTTCAGTGTGTAGGCCACATGAAAGGATTGCACCCTGCATAAAACTTGATCTCTCCAGATCTTTTGTTCTTTCTTGGTCATTTTATTCCACCGTTTCTCCTGGCCACTGTCAGGGCTGTTTTTAGCCATGCCTTTTGCATTGTGTTCATATCCACCCACTTCTTTGACAGCTCTGCTAGTTAAAAGCCCCTCTGTGTGATGAAAGCATCCTGACTGAGATCTTCTGTGAACGTCAGAGAGCAAAGTCCTCCCTCTGTTTAATCTCCTTCCTCTCTGCAGGTTTTGGAGACGTGTGTGAAGAATTGCGGTCACAGGTTTCATGTCCAGGTGGCCAGCAGAGATTTCATTGATGGTGTGTTGGTCAAAATCATCTCCCCCAAAACCAATCCTCCAACCATCGTACAAGACAAAGTGCTGTCGCTCATACAGGTATTGGGGCTTTCTCTGTTATTGCTGTTTCTGTTCCTGTTCACAAATAAGCCACACTTCCATTGCAAAATTGCATGATACATGACATCATGAAATCATATTGTTGAATGACAGTTATTCTGCTCAGCGTGATGGTAACAGTCAGCTTTGTAAATGGCATCATGTAGGTCAGTGGTGGTCTCTGGGAAGCCCGGTGTTGCAATACAGACTGCAGCCTCTGGTGCTATCCATTTACCTGAGGTTACCTCGGCCAACAGGCGGTGTTCTCCGTCTCTCTTTCCGCTGTCCTCTAATTATTTTTAGAGATTTGTTGAAGGAGACCCAACGGAGACTTCACTTTTAGACTCTGTATTTCCGTCCTTTGCTCGGTCTATTTACGCCATCAGAGAGTGTATGTCTGGGAGGATGCAGGAGCTCCTTGACTATTTAATTTTTATTTTTTTGGATTTGCACACAGGGCAGGATGAAACACCTCTTCATACTGCTATTGGGATGTAAAATTACTATTTAGTCTTTTATGTTTATTGTATGTCACTGTGTGTGTGCGTGTGTGTGTGTTATGACAGGCCTGGGCTGATGCCTTCAGGAGTAGCCCTGATCTAACTGGTGTGGTCCACATTTATGAGGAACTGAAGAGGAAAGGCATTGAGTTCCCAATGGCAGACCTGGATGCACTGTCTCCCATCCACACACCACAGAGGGTGAGAAGAAAGAAATACACATACAGTACATCGGATGTGTATATTCACACAGCAATATCCTAAGGGGTATTTTTTTCTTCCAGGGTACACCAGAAGTGGACCCAGCCATGATCAAGTACCTAGCCCCTGCCTCACCTGCTGCTGGGACTCCTGCACCTTCCCCAAGCCCTGCCTCTGCCACACAGGTCCCCAACATGCCCAGCCCCATCACAGCAACCCCTGAACAGGTGAGAGGCATCGACAGCAACAAACCTTTGACCAATGAAATGAACTTTTAGTTGCACTTGTTGCTTGTAAAATGAAGTCAACTTAATTTATTTATACAGCCCATTTCCCTGTCTGCAGTAAAGTTGTGAAGTGCGGAAAATTACAGCAGATTACAAGATTTTACTTGGATATTATGACTAACTCCATCTCCTGCCTTCAAGAACATTTGGAGCACTGCTGATACTGAATAAGCCCTGAATGTTTTTAAATTACCTTTGTCTCTGCTTTCAGATTGCCCGGCTGCGCAGTGAGCTGGACATAGTGAGAGGAAACACCAAAGTCATGTCAGAGATGCTAACAGAGATGGTCCCTGGCCAGGAAGATGCCTCTGACCTAGAACTGCTTCAGGTTAGAGGCACATGACTACACAATGAGGTCTATCTTAACCAAATACATGCAACTTCACACATTATCGCTCATGTTGTCCCTGACATGACTTCTTTCATCATAAATCTGACTTTGTGTTTTAATTTTTAATGTGGTTTTAAAGTTGCAATGGCAAATCCAAATCAGAAGATGATTTGGAGCAAGTAAATATGATTTGTTTTTGTTCTTTATATGAAATGGTCTGTGAAGAGATCATATTAGCATCCCTACTCTAAAATGAAACACTGGGGATATAGGCTCATACAAAATATTTTACTATATGAATTCCCACGTAGTGTAAAAGATGTTAATTCAGACAGCAAAAAGCTTTCCAACATGGCATGTCATTTGTGGAATTATGTGCAGCCACCAGGGGGAGTAGTGTCTTTAGTTTTCAGAGGAATTGCTCAACGCGCCCACAACTTATCAGGAGCCAGTTGGCTGAGGTAAAATTCCTGAAATTGGCAATTAACCAGTGGTATAGAAACTTGTTCAGAGTTTAATCTCCTCAGGCCAAATCCACTCATGTATTTATGTCAGCTGCAAGGATCTGGCCCTGAGCTAAGGTGCCCGTTGCCAGTTGTAATGGTTATGTGGTGCCTTTTCTGACTTTTCTTTTTTCTTTTTCCAGCTGCTAAAGAAAAAGCATTCACAGAATTTTTACACAGTTGAGCAAATACATTCAACATTGAATGCCTTGTAAAAAAACAAACAAAAAACATACAGTATATTTATTGTACAGTTAATTTTCCCAGACTTAGACTATGCTCTCCACCCATTCTGTCAAAATTCAGCCATATAATATTGTATGTGTGTGACAAAATTATTTGTTAATACAGGGTTGGGTCATTAGTAGACATACATTTGTTTGTGTGTGTGTCTGTCCATCCCTTTATGGCTCGCTCTTTCTCCATCTCCCTTTGTTTCTATTTCTATCTATTGATTTATCAATTAAATCTATTGATCAATCTGTTGATGTGCCAATCTACCAAGGAGCTGAACAGAACATGCAGGGCTATGCAGCAGAGAGTGGTTGAGTTGATTTCACGCGTCTCTAATGAGGAAGTGACTGAGGAGCTGCTACATGTCAATGACGACCTCAACAACATTTTCCTCCGATATGAGAGGTACGATCAGTCAAACCATCAGTCAAACCTTTATTTGTTAGAAAAATCCACGTCAAGTTAAAGAATTTTTTACCTCATCAGAACTTTGTTGTCAATACAATTTTTGCCTATCCAACAGCTGAACTTGATGTTTTTGGTTCACTGTGTTTGATGGATAAGTAATTAGTGCTTGTTAGAACTTTTTTGGTTTGACAAATTGTATCACAATCCATGAGTTTAAAGATGAGGCTGCAGATGTGATTATACCCATGCTTGTCAATGAAAAATCCCATTTTTGAGAAGGCATGCTTAAAGGTTTTATTGATAACATTTTTATGTAGATGAATAATAAAAATACATCCGCAGAGCTTTTAGAAAGGTGCGGAATAAAGGTATCGCTTTTCCTAAAAGAAAATATTATGATTGTGAATTAACTAATTTAAAAATTTTGACGGGTCCAAAATGATTGTTTTGTTTCTCTGTGTAAGATGCCTGACGTTTGGTTCCCCCTTCTAACGGACTTGTGAGCCAATACTATAACAACGTTGGTAGCACGTGGTATCTCTCTGTCGTCAGCGATCAAGAGTCTTAGTTGCCACCAGTTAGTGTGGAAAAAACGGGGTTAATGGCTGAGTTTGACGGTAAACGCCATGAGCGCCCGTCTTCACTCCGGTACCAATCCCAAGTGCTCAGCGACAAAAGGAGGAGCAAGACCAGGGTGAACATTGGTTCAGCTTTTGCTCGTTGGAGTCAGCTGAAGAAGTTTCAAGGGCTGAAAAGCCACGCCAAGATGGCGACTTTTCTTCTTGACTGGTAAGCTAAAGCTAAGGTTTACTAGCTAGCTAACGTCTGAGTCTCACTCATGGATACTCGGATGTATAGAGCTCAACAGTAACTGCGATTACATGCACACTTTTTTGTCATGCACCCGTCTTCCTCAAAGGCTACTTAGCGTTTGTTTGATCGACTCCCTGAAGATGGATATCTGTTCTCTTTGCCGTTATCGTGAATTACATTTAATCAAGCAACAGTGTGATAACAACGTATTTTTTTTTTTTTTTTTTTTTGGAAGCGAAGAAGCGTTCGTCCAGACGCATTTACGTCACGATGGAGGGCATGCGCAGAAAGAACGCAGCCAGACCGTAATCAGGTTAATAGTTTACATGGTATAGTTTTTCTTCTGATCAGTTTATGAATAGGTTAAACCTACCCCTCTGCAACCGATTGAAATTTCACTTGGTTTGGGTGTGTTTATTCCAAATGAGGTGTTTATATGGAGCATTTTTATTCTGTTTGGGCTTTTAAACCGTTTATAACTGGACTATAAGGCTTCATGTAAACGTGGCTACTGAAGTTCTGGAAGTGAAAATCTCATTCATGTTCTGAATAGAGGTTTTGATTATTAGCCATAATGTCATAATCATCCAAGGTAGACTTACCACGAGCTATGAGATTGTGAAACGATGGTATATGCTCCTGTAGAAGTCTATATGAAATCAACTTTGTTTTAAGAAAAATATGTTTTAGTTGCAATCTCATGGAGAAGTACTACACTACCCATAATCCTGAAGTGTTACAGCTGCGTGTGATTGGTGGAGCTAGCTGTTACCATGGAAATGTTTACCGCGAACCATAGTGAGCTTCTTTATATACAAACTTACAACTTACAACAGGTTTAGCTAGTGAGTTACTGCTACCACTGAACTCTACGATTGTTACTTTTACCACAGAGTAAACATGATTTCCCTTTCTGACATGCTGCCTCTTTTGTAGAGAATCACTACAACACTACAATAATGACAAAGGTTAAATTCAAGAAGAAGCGCGCTATTATTGTTAGGTTGGAAGTAGTTGGAAAGGTATCGTTTGCAATGGTTTATGGGATGCGTAGTCCCTTCACTCTTAAAATAATTATGTGCACTGTCTTGTACCTTTGCCTTTTTTCCTCCGTTTTCCAATCTTGTGAAAATTTTATGGCCACGAATGGGAAATTCAATTTCGGAACCGGAGCTGTTAAAAAAGGACCCTTCGTGAGGGCTTGGTGCATATGACAAAAAAAGTTTTCTAGCTTCTGACCCACTGAATATGCGCAGTAGTGTTTCGTCCACTGGCCCCTTCTGCTCGGCCCATAGATTTTACATTGTGATGACGTCACAGATTTTTAAATCACTTTTCTCTGCTAGAGGAAAGTTTTACAAATATAAAACCTCCATGGATCAAAAATTCATAATATAATATAATCAAAAATTCATAATATAAAAATTCATAATATAAATATAATATATTGAGGTATGCTGTCAACAGTTTTACAGACATCTCTTTTATAATGGTGGCGTATGGGGGAAAATGCTTTTTGGGCCGCAGGGGGATTTTTCGGTGCAATACCATGAGTGGCCACTGGAAAAAAATTGGAAGCAAGGCTGAATGGCGGCTCCGTATCAGCTCTCTTTATACATCCGTGGTCTCACTCCACTCGACCGTGAAATATGCAGGTTGTGCAACGAACTGGCAACCACTAGAATGGAAGGGGAGAGGGGAGTGCTTCATCTAGTGTCTGAATGTTATCGCTAGCACCTTTTTAACACAGATCGAACCTAGTTTGAGATCAAACACCAGAAATTTACAGAGCTTGTATGAAGAACTGTTCATAACTCCTTTCCTTTAAACATTCTGTGGCTTCAAACTAGTAAAATGTCTCTTTCATGAGGTGTCTGAAGATGAAAGATGTGTAAGCATTTCAACCTCACAAAGCTTGTGGGTGAAACATTCAAAGGTTTTTGTGCTGCTCGCAGGTACGAGAGGTACAGGTCGGGTAGAGCTGCACAGAACAACGGGGTGAGTACCATCAACAGAAACTCTGCGTGTTAAAAGGAAAATTGGCCGTTTTTTTTTATTTGATGTCCAGTCAGTGGTGATGGTAAATGTAGGCAATTGAAGCAATAAATTCCCCAGTGAGTGCTATATTGACAGAGAAAACTGAGTTTGCTAAGTAGTTCTTCCTGCCTTCAGTGATGTCATTTGACAAGACAGTGACATCATTGGAGCAAAGGAAAAACAACAGGCTGTTTCAACTTGGATTTCTAGTCTCTGCCTGCGGTGGGGAAGTTTTTGGTTTAGAAACGGATATTGTGGTGATATTGACAGTAGAAGTGCAGCTAGGCTCTGTTAGCTTTGTTGTTATACAGAAGCCCGCTGAGTCTCGCTGGGTGAGGGTGGGCATCAGAAGGTCATGCACAATGCATTCTGGTACATGTAGGCATTGTCAGCATGGCTCTGCTAGCAGTGCCGCTAAGGAGAACTCAGATTTTTCTGTCAATATAGCACTCACTGAGTGCAATTTTTCTAACAATAAAGATGATATGAGAGATGTTTCAAACATAAATCCATCCACATAGCCATTTGTTGTGCTTATTTTACCAATTTAGTATGTGAATTAATAACTATTTACTGTGTATTATAATAGCACACACAATCCACTGTAGCATTAATATGTAAGGCAGTTTCAGCTCTATTAAATCTGGAAGAGCAAAGCAGAACAAGTTCCAATCTGCTATTTAGAGAGTACATTTGCCAGTGTCAGTGATTTGCCAGAGGATCAGGGCATCTCGTACTACATCCCACATAGCTGTTTGTTTTTGCTTTCTGTTGATTCTGTGTGTTCTGTCTGTTTGTGTTGTGGCTAGCTGATGGAGGCAAGTATGATGCTGGTACCATGTTCAGTCCTAGCCAGTACGCAACAGAGTGAATGTTAACACGTCTGCTATATGGAGCTAATGCTTAGACCCATACAACATGTCAACATCAGTACCACTGTGCGAAAATAGATGCTATATGTCCTTCCCTCCCCACCTTCTTGCCTTCTGTCTCACACATCTGAAGTCTTGTACAACTGTTTATTCAACAGTATTGTTCCTAGCCTCCAATCCACAACTCCTGACCAACAATGTTGTCTCAAATTGTGTAAATAGTCAATCCTGTAGAATTTCAGTAGCTACAAAGTATTCCCTCTGTTTACAAAGAGCAAACACTCAAACATATAATCTTCCTTCATCTCTATTTGCTGGCTGAACTGTTACATTCATCAATTTTAGCAAAACCTCAAAAGCACTGCATATTGACGTTGTTTCTTCCTTTATTCAAATCCATTGTTGACAGCCATCTCTCTTTTCCTCTCTCTGTCCCCTTTTCAGATGTTGAATGAGGCCACAGAGGACAACCTGATAGACCTTGGCCCAGGCTCCCCTGCCGTGGTCACGCCCAGGATCACCTCCAGCCCTCCACCCCACTCCACTGCCAACGCAGCTGCCTCCCCAGCCCATAATCCCACTACAGCCTCACTGTCCTCTGCACTAGCTGGTCTTGGTAAGAACAAAATGTTATCAAGTCTGTTTTCCAGTGTGTAGAAAAAGATACACCTACATGTACTTCTTGATCCCAAATTCCAACTATCAAACTCTCACCAGAGCTGTAACGTCCCTCCTCCCCAATCTCTGCAGACCTGGCATTGAAGAAGCAGAGTGTAAAAAGTGCTAATAATCTGGCTACTAATGGGGAAATAAGCCCAGCAACATCACTAATTGCCAGACACTCTTCCCAACCACTGCTAGCTCCCTTGTTGGTCTCTAGAAAGTTTCTGCACTATATAGTATTCTGGTTAAAGCTTAGATATATTGCTGTTCTGATCTTGATGTAGAGGCAGCTAGACAGTGCGTAATAGTAGTGCTAAATCTTCATTGCATTTTTTTTATTCATTCCATGTATCCTGTCACTCCTTTTTGTTGTGTTTCTTTGAATCTTTCTTCATAATCCTCCTTCTCCTCCCCTTCCTCTCTCGCTGTACCTCTACAGATGTTGCTTCTGACAGCGTGAGTGGTACCCAGTCCTCTCTATCAGGCCCAAACCAGGATGACTTTGACATGTTTGCCCAGACGAGGAGCAGCTCTCTGGCTGAACAACGCAAAAAGTAGGTCTAGATTTCTAGATTTTGCTTCTGGGGCAGCCCAGAATCTCTCATGTTATTATTCAGGGTGTCATTTATTTTAATTAAATAGCTATTCATAACCACTTTTAATATTTAAAATAAAATACACCCATGGGCATTTTAACACAGTTTGCTCCGTGATGTTCACTGCATACAAGTTTGATAAAGTTTTATACTTTACTTTTTGATGTGTCCACTGTCCCTTAACCTGCCCTCACTACATGTTCTTATGTCAGTTATTTCCTCCTGCATTTCCTAGAATTACATTTGAATACCTCCACGGTATGGGTGTTAATCTGAAGAATTTGTTGCCTTCAGTTGTATGTTGAACATTTAGGTGGAGAGAATAAAAGTGATAAAGCTAGGGCAAGAGACAAGTTTTTGACTATTGACTGTTTAGGCTACGTTTATTGGAAGAAATGAATACTTGGGCCCCCTTCTCCAGTGCTATGGATTTGTTCCTGTTCCCGATGACTGTTTGTCCAAATTGCAAAAGAATGGGTGTCTGGTGGCTCAGGGGGCTGTAACAGCCAACATCCCTGGTTTAAATTCGGCCAGAGACCTTTTGTCACATTTCATTCCCCTATTTCTGTCTTTCTCCTCTGTGCTGTCTTATAAAGGCAATATAATATGAAAAATAATATGAAAACTCATATCAAACCCCATCGTTGCTGTTCTTGAAAAATCTCACTGATGTTAGCATTTGACAAGATATTCATGGAAATAAAATATAGTATAATTATAGTATAATCAAAATGGGTGAGAAATGCCAGATATTGTTAGTTTTGCTGTGTTTGACAGTTGGTTTTTTTTTTTTTTTTTAAGAGAGACTTTTAGGGTGGATCTTTCCTTCATTTGTAATTGTTATTGTTGTAATTTTTTATTTTTGTTGGTATTTTTAATTTCTCATTTTGCTGCTTCAGTGCTATATCTGAACTATGTTGTTTGTTTTCGTGCACAGTGTAAAGTATGAAGACCCTCAGGCTCTGGGCGGCCTGGCCTCTGCTTTGGATGTGAGACAGCAGAACGCAGGAGGGGTGAGTACACTGATGCATGAAGTTTAATGCAGCTTTCACCAATATATGGAGTGTGGGTGCTGTTATTTACATGACTGACAACCCTTCCCGCACAGGTCTGTCCTCAGCCCTTGGTCACTCCCTGCATGTGATGGTCTGTAATACTGTATGTTCTACAGTGACATTTGTCCTGTGTGCAGTGATACTCGATCTTTGATCTAACTAAAAGCATAGGTTTCTGTACTGACTATTGCTATTACTGAATAGCCAAAATAAATATCTTACAATGTGGTAACTGTGCAAGATTTAAGCATAAGTACTCAAAATGGTACCATATGTGTAATTTTTTTGCATTTGTTTTGGGTAAATATTAGTTCTAGCAGCTCTTAAAAAATATGGATTCAGATTCTCCTTCTTCAAACCAGATATCAATACTTTCTTTCTATTTATTTAAATAAAACACCACACAATCAGTCACACATGCAGACACACACAAGCACACACAAAGTGGTGATTGCCCATACCACCCCTTTTTTGTAGTTTAGTTCCCGATGCCTCGTACATCATTTTTACTTGAGGGAGTTCAAAGTCTTTTTCCCCTTTTTCTTTTCCTCATTTTCATCTTTATGGAATGAACGTTTCACCATTTTCTTTCGTTCTCCCCTCTTTTCTCCCCCTTTTAAATGGCAATCGTCTCTTGCATATTTGACATCTCCTCTGTCTCTCTCTCTGCACTGTGTGCTATGCTGTGGTGGGGCCTGCTACCTTTCTTCTCTTGTGTAAGGTGTTGTTCTGTTGTTGATTCAGCTGAGGGTAAAAGGGGATGATAACCCAGCAGATCAGGAGCTGCCCATAGACAGCTGGCTTATTACCCAAGGAATGGTGAGGACTCCATCCTCAGTGTGTCCTCCTACCCTCCCTCATGTCCACCGTCACCCCCGCTCTCAACATCCTGCAGCATCATCAATAATCCTCATGAGCTGCTCTTCATTTTCAGCCTCATCTCACTGCTCTGCCCTGGAATGCTCAAACAAGCCCAGTAACAAAAAAGTTTTTCCCCCTATAACATCCACCTCCATGTCAAGTACAGATGTTGTGTTGGGCAATATGACAATACCTTAAGCAATAGAGATTTGTCAAACAGTGCTCATTTTTATATACTGTTTCTACTGAGGTAGCCATCTCTTTAATATCTGTTTTAGTTGGTTGTATTAGGCCATAGCAGGCAATGTTGCAAATCATAAAACGGGACTGTTTTATGGCAATACTGATTTTACAGGATTTTTGCATAATGTAGTATCATGATTTGTTAAGTATTAAATTCACTGGATTAACTAAAAATTCTTTAGGTATTTCATTGATACAACCAGTTTATCAGTTTAATTTCCAGAAAACCGTATGTATCGCTGCGGTGAAACTACTTATATAGTAATATAATATTTTATCCATATTGCCCACCGCTATTGTACTCATGGGCGCTAAACACTATACCTATAACTAATGCTTTCCACTTTAATGCCACCCCTTTATGGATGGGATAATGAGCCTGACGGGTCACCAGGAGCTTCCGTCAGCTCCATTCATCTCTAACAGTCAAACACTAAAGCAGCAAGGAAGTACAGATACTTCTGCTACATAGCATTGTTAAATCAACAATGATGATAACATGTCATCCAAACATAAAAGAATAAGCAAATGGATGGTGGTTTGTTGTGTAGTGGGAAGTCAGTTGTCCTCTAACTGTCTTTGAATCTTAGATAGATACACTAGATGTAATTAACAACAAACTCATTGTCTCATTCTAACCCCAAATAGATTAACCACCTAACAGATGAATCAGTATTTGAACAGTGTGACAATTATGTTGATGTTATGACTGTGAATATTTGAATATAAGGAATTACACTTTGAACTTATATCAGCTGTGAGTCATGATAGGAACAGAATTCTTATTGCGCACTTTTCTACAACAGTTTCACCCCAGTTCACAGCTGCATGTGTTTTGTTTTATTTGTTTTTTCCCCTGTGAATGACTTTCACTGCCCCACTACCTTGGCCTTTATTTTGAAATGCTCCCTCACTGTGATAACGGTGCTTTCACGAGGAAACCCCACCTGTGTTTATGTAGTGTATATAACAGGGCCTCAGGAAAATATAAAATTTTTCAATTGCACGAGACTTTTAAGTATTGTGTGAACATGAACGCCAACCCATACCATCCATCCTTGACATGGCTTCCAACATCACAGTCACTGCACGCCATGCAGCGTTCGTGTGTGCTCCGCGTATATGTGTATGCCGTGGGATTGTATGCCCTGCCTCTCGACAGTCCCTGTGCTTCCAGCTTCTCCCATCCAATCAATCTCTTAATCACGTTCAAGTGATTTGCTAATTAACTAATGATGTGGAATAATTAACACTGCTGTGTGACATTAGTCGGCAGCTGTTAAGCCATGTCAGCACTACAGAACTAATGAGAAAAAATACACAACCTGGGAAATCATGTTCTCATAGAAGACAGCTGAGTAGCAGATCGTTGCACATGAAAAGACAATAAGAGCACAGACTTGAGAGGGGCAAAGTTTCTTTTTCTCATTTTGATTTGTTTTATTTCGATCATCTTCCTCTCAGAGCCTTTGGTGATTCCTATGCTTGTTATTTTTGTGTGTGTGTTACAACTTTTGTTTTTGTTGTCGGGGTCTTTCTGTTGCGTGGCTTTGGTGCTACCCCTTGGTTTGTCCATGGCTTTGCTCCATAGATCCCCGTATCGCAGTCCTCTGTCATGGATGACATAGAGGAGTGGCTCTGTGCTGACGTGGTGAGACTTCTTTACCTTGATTTATGTATTTTTCTCTCCTTTCTCTCTCTCTCTTCTACCCTCGGTTTTGTTTTGTTTTGTTTTTTCTTTGATAGCACATTTCATCCATCCATCTCATATAACTGCATACATTTGACTTTAATTAACTTTCGCGTCAGGTCCTTTCATTCACTGTAATCTAATGTATTTTCCACCAATGACTGACATAACAGTTTACTGTGAGGCTTGACATACAAATGCTAACATAGTGCTAATGATAGTCAAGTTAAAACAGCTGATATGAGCTTCCTTAATATATGCATGTGGAGTTGGGCTCAAGAAGGTTCCTTGTTGTCTTCACCTGCGAAGTGTGGGAGGATGCATGATTGACGGATCCTTCGTGAGCGACTTTGTATGGATTTGTCTCAGTTTGTATGAACTTTAGAGGCATTTGACTTGTATTACGCTTTTGTCTATCAGCTTATTGTGTTGCTGATTGTACACTACTAAGCTTTATTTCTGTCTTTTGAAATAAAGACAACTCCACAAATAGTTTCTGCCAAAATGTGTATTTCATCTGATGACTTTTTTTCCCTTTTTAATAGAAAGGGGATGCCACCGAGGAAGGGGTGACCAGTGAAGGTATTCACTCTAAGTTTTGTTAATTTTCACCCTTGTACTGAGTCAAAATATAACATTGATAAACCCTCAACTGTCCATGTCTCTGACAAGTCAATGCTTCTTTCAGAATTTGATAAGTTCCTGGAGGAGCGAGCGAAGGCAGTAGACTCTGTGCCTTCTCCCCCCAGAGCTAACCCTGCTCACCCTGCCCGTACCCCTGGTGGCTCCCACAAGAAGGCTGAACGGACGGAAGACGCCCTCTTTGCGTTGTAGACTGTTCTCAGAGAACCTCGATCTCTTCTCTAGGGTGTCTAAAGGTCGCCCTAAATAATCCCTCCCAAACAGTCCTTCCAGTCCCATTTCATCACTGACTGGCAGTGGTGTAGCAAGTGATCTCCACCTCCTTGTCTTTCTCTTGCCACAGTGTTATTCCAACATGCAGAGGTCCAACATGTTTACTGCGCACAAGTGTGCTGCGTTTTACTATATATGGATGTATTAATCTGTTAGTGTGGGATGTACTACTCGCATCCCTGCATCTCATTTGTAACTTGCCACCAGAGGAAGACAGCCTTACTTGTCTGATGTGGTTTAAAAATGTGGTATATTACTGCGAGATTAATGGAAAACGTTCACTGCAGTTCAATGCATTGAGTCAGTATGGAAGCATACAATTAAGATTAAATTGTGTTGTCAGCTAATTGCTAATTTATGCATTTATTGTTTTGATGGTTTGTTCTATACTATGTACTAGCGCTGTGGTTATGTTTTTTACAAATACGCCAGTTAGAGCTCCAGTCATGCTTCTAATACTGAGATATGTGTGGAATGTGCAACATGTTATTACCTAATTTGCCTGAAGCAGTGTGGAGAACAGACTTATGTTAGCAGGCAAACTTTGCTAGGAATGTAATAGCTAAATATTAGCTAATCTTGATGAGTGTATGCCAGCATTCCTTTTAACCAAAGGGAATAAAAAACAAAAAAATCTTTAAAAAAATCACTCCTTAGGATTCTGTTATGTATTTCAAATGGCTAAGGGGAAGGAACGTGCCCATGGAATATTTTCCATCAGTCTTTTCAGTCCTCTGAAAAGCAATGACAAATTAGCTGAGAAAAGGATGCTCTTGAGCAATTGCAAACACTTTCAGCCATTCCAAAGAATATTAAGGCTTTAATGACCAACTAGCACTGAATTTTAGCTGTCGAACAATAATCACGTCCATGTGTTATAAATGTAAAGGGATCATGAACTTTTTCCTTCCCCTGCAACATTAATGCCTGTGCACTTTGAAGCAAAAACAAATCTGTATTTTGTCCTTTGTGTCTACAAGATGGTTACTATTTTTCTAGGGGAATGGGAAATGGTCTTTAGATTGACTTCATTTTGCGCATAAATTTTCTAACTATAATTGCAGTGTGTGTTCATATAGAAGTGGGTTGATGACTGTTAAACTAAACTTTTAAGAATATTAAAGATTGCATAAAGATTCAAGACAAAATATGGCATTTAAATTATCAGCAAGACGCTGGCACCATAATCGACTAAAAGACTAAACATATAGCTTACAGTAATGCATTGTCGTAAAGGATATATTCATATAGGTAGACTTTCACTTACTCTATATTATGTAATCTAAATACCTCAAAATACAGGAATGTTAGTTTCTGTATCTGGTTAAAAATGTATTGGCTCATAGTAATATCCAGAAGACATAGAGGTTTATGTATCATTTGAACCCCTGAGTGTATTTTTATAGTTCATGTAAAAAAACAAAAAAAACAAAACTTTTTTGTACCCTTCATTGATCTTTTCGTGGTTGAGGCTGAAGCATGCAGCGAACAAAAACACAATTGTACTTTCTTTGAGTTGGCCAGTCAAAGACGTACTTTCATTCTTGGTGTATTTTCATTCTGGTATGATTCATCTGCTCTGGCTGAAGCTGCTGCCAAACATTTCTGTGATTGACTCATTTCAGCAAAGTAGCTCTGACTGGAGTTTGTCTTTGGTGTATTTACGCACATTGAGTCAAAAAGCAATCCTGTCTCCATTCCAGCTCTTTTGCTGAGGCTCTGGTTTGTTTTAACGTTGCTCTGCACTTGAAAGATTTTTATTTTCTTTCAGTCCATTTAAGACCAAAAGCCTTGTCAATTTAGGCATTCCATTTGAAACTCCTCCCAAGCTGTAAATGCCTAATCATGCATCAAAATTACGTGTTGAATTATCCATCCATCTGTCAGTATTGGCCTTCCACTAGAGGGAAACATTCATGATTTGTTATACTTGTTAGCATAACTTCAACGGTGGCATTGAAAATGTATTTGTGTCTACGTAACCATTATGATTAAATATTTAAATGTATTTTAGGTGAGGAAAATTAATGATTTATGAGCTTTAACTTTAAAAAAAAAAAAAAAAAAGCTGTATGGTTACATATGGTGTGCTTATAGGTTTAATATGGTTGCCAGGTAACTGAGTTAATAGCGTTAAATTTACAATCAGCCATTGTGTTCACTTTGAAAAACTTTTACCATGCAGGCTGAACAAAGAGGATTACTAAAAATGTAACGAGATCCTTTAAAAGGGAACTAGGGAGTAATTTCTGTTTGTGTGTTTCATATCTCTGGATCTGTAACAAAGTGTATTGTTACTTGCTTTTATGAGGCTTAAGTCCTGATTGCAACATGTATTCCTCGAAATTCTGGCAATCTTAAAATGGTTACCGAATGTCTTTTAATACTGATGAAGCAGAACATTTAGCTGATGTTTTGTGGACATGGAAGAGGGGCTTGTTTTCTGTTGGTGGGTGTCCCATGTCTGTTTGGCTGTGGCGTCTGCTGCCATTTACTCATGGTCAGATTTGTGTTTGACCTAATGCACGTATGTAACTGCCCAATAAAACACTAGCAATGTTTGACCTCTACCTCACAACTGTTTGTGGTTATTTTACAATATAGGGTTGTGTGACAGTCTCCTACTTCTACTTCATCCACATGCTGATGTAACCCACCCTCAATCTTGCAGTGTACTGGCCATCCATTGTCCCATGAGCCTCTCACCCCCTCCCTATATGTTGGTTCATGGACACTTCATCCATTCTGCTCCAATAGTTTAGCACACATGGCATGTAAGCAAACCTTCGTCACATAGTTTGCTTCCTTCGGTCGCCTGTGGAGCATCACTGGAAGGTTTCCAAAAATCGAGTAAGCAAGTGAATAAGACATGCACCTATATACAAACACACCCCATCACCCACAATGCCAGGCTTGCTAACAGGCTTTTAATATTGCTCCACTCCCCTAATTACTGACAGCAACTTTGTAGTGTTATTCTAGGTCACTGACCTATTTCCCCACCATGCCTTTGTGGGGCTCTCCCTTTGTGTTCATGTGACACGTGTACTCACATTATAGTTTTACTGTTACTGATGTGAAAATAGTTTGCTTGCCCATTGTTTACATTATTAATAATTTAAGTGTGTTGTTTACTGGAAGAAGCTTTACTAAAGTAAATTAGATGTATAACAACACTGAGGGAATAGTATTTATATAAATTCCTTTGGCCAAAATTTACAATTTGCTGCATTTTTAATTCTTTTTGGCCACCTGTATACCTGCAGGTTATTTCCCTGCTGCCACCACTATTCTAAGCTAGATAGATACACATGATGTAATCACTAGACTCAGAGATGTGACGTCAGATCACCCCACTCGGTTCCTGAGCCTCCCATTGGACGATTTCGCTGGTTCTACAGGAGGAGCAGCTGCTTCGAGTCGAACAAACTTGGCTTTCGGTAGCACACGCCCGTTCGGCTCTCATTGGATGTTGGGGGCAAGCCCACAATAAACACATCCATGCTGTTTCCCTTAAAATACACAGTTTGGTGAAATATATGCCTGATATTAATATGGTTGTATGGGACTGGGATGAATAGCACTGGATCATTTATCATATATAAAACATTAAATTTATACACAGTAGATAATTGTTATGTTATACTTTTCAAATTGATCCATATAGGTATTCTGAAGCCATTATATCAGTTTGTCGAGTACATTAATAATCACGTCTCATTGTACATTGTCGTATTATAAAAATATGGCATATGCTCCACATGCTGTCACCTCTGCGGTCAAATAATCAAAACAACCCTGAAAAACAGAGACGTGGGAAGCTGGTTCAAAGCCAGTTATTGGCTGGCGCTCCTGTCAATCACCGTCGGCTGGGTGGGTTCGTTCTGCTACCGCCGTAAGCAAGTTAGTAGTATTGAATGAGCTTCAGTGTTTGGCTTTGGTTTGACAAGTTTCCCTGGAGGATCATGGGGGTAGGAATGAGTAACGGTAGCTAGTTGGCACATCAGTAAAAAGTTGCAGCTCATTTTGCGCGTGTTTCACGCTTTGGCAAATGTAAGGACGTGAGAAGTTTACGATTTTTTTTTCTACATTGGAGAGCCAAGAGTAAAGATGAACAGCCTGTCTTTTGACGATCCTTCGTTGGATAACCTGGATCCAACACTGTCGCTTAATGACCCCAGCGATATTGACACGGCCCTCTTAAGCGACATTGATGGTAAGAAAATATAACAGTGGCTGGTAGCTAACCCAGTCGCGGTTAACGTTTGCTAAGCCAACAACACTGCTTGTAACTTAACGCTACCTCCTGCATGCAATGTGTGTTTAACTTAGCAGCTTGACTCGCCTCATGTGTTCTACATCTAATGTTTTGACTAAACACCTCATTTATACCAACATAAAGCACTACAAGTGACCAACTTGAAGGTTTTAGCTCACAGCGTAGCTAGCTTTCATCAGCCATCATCAGTTAGACTAGCTAACGTTAGCTAGCTAGTAGTCTGGAGGTTAGCTGAGGTGATAATAGGTGGTCTTGTTGTGCGTTTACAGTGTTGTTTTCTGCACAATGAGAGCTCATTGTCATAATCTTATTGTACAATAAAACTAACCGATTATTAGAGCGAGTTAGCTAAGCTAATAAGTGATGCTAACGTACGTTTCTGCTAAATGGTCGCGAGTGCGCCCCGCCCCCAGCCCGCTCCATAGACCGGGGTTACTGCCGTTCATTCCCTCTCGTTGGGTTCACAGTGACAGAACAATTCTTATGTAGCTATACATTTTGTCAAGAAATTAAAACATTATTATAACGATGTGCCCTATTGACACATTTTGTCTTTTTTCTCATTTGTGTTGTAAACACGTGCTTTTTAACGTTTGCATAAATGTTATACTTTTTTAAAATTAAAACATTGTTCATATCTAAATACTGGCGTAGGAATTCAGCTGTTTATATATGTGTTATGGTCATATTCTCATCACTCCTTTGATGTAATGTTAGGGAAGCAGAATAAAGAAAACGTTATTTAATTAGACGTATCAGTAGTGTAATATTTTCCGTTTCCCTGTAATAGCTAATATGTGTTTTATGATAACAGTCAAAGTGTATTTGTGAAAAGCACCACTGCGTACTTGTAACTTAGTCGGTAATGCATATCTTATCCTGCAGCAGTGCTCGCCCACTTCTAAATTTGACCTGCAGTAACCTCGGTGATGCTGCTCGATGGTAACCTCGTGCACAGAGTACAGCGCTCCGTCTCTTTCGTGTCTTGGGCTGATCGGCATAGCAAGTCTCGGAGGCGCGCTCTGATTGGTCAAGAGCGATCACCTCATACAAAACACAGGATTACAAATCCAGGGTGCTGCTGCGTTTCACTGCAGACACAACATACACACAGTGTCAGTTTCTTTGCAGTATATTATTGATGAGCTTCATCAGGTCAAAATTATAGATTATAAAATAATTTGGTATATTTCTAGTGCAGAATATAACAGTCCCTTTAATAAACTGAATGCTGTCACATTTATTTTGAACATTATATTTCTCATTAATTCTAAAGCACTGGCCATTAAACACAGCAGTTTGTATGGAAAAAAATACATTTTGGAACAATTTAAATCTCTTAATAGTTGCAAGACCATAATCAAGTTAGTTTCGTTTGTCACAGTACATGGGACCAGTTTTCTGCTCGTTCTTTGTAGTACTCTGGCCCACAGCTGCAGGAGTACTATAGTCTCCCTGCACATGGGTTGATTAAATGTAGACTGTACAGTGTATGTGTACTTGGTGCTTGGTGTAATTGTACTGTGTATGTCAGGATGCTATGAATTCAGAGCCAATTTTGGTTATTATTGAATCCTGGTTCTAATTCATGTCCTATTTGAGTATGAAAAGAAACCAAAATGTGTTGAAAGCAAAAACTTGATTAGCCTTTAGCTGCCCCAACAGTTATTTGTCATAAATCAAACCATTTGGTGATTCCATTCTGGGAAAAATATGCTAAATAAAGAAAAATATTAATATTCTCTTTTTTTACCAATTCACATGTTGGCTGTTTATTTGAATATTAAATGTTTTTTACTTATTTTTATTTGAGTTTAACACAACATTTGCTGGTTCTGGTGGCAAAATGGTGCATTCTCATCCCATGCTGCAGTAAAAGCTTTGTCAGATGTACGGTACTTCCTCCTTGCATGAAGTTGTTTTTTACACAGTGATTATTTATCACCACTTTGCTATATTATTCTGTAGCTTACTTTTGAGTGCTCTCTCCGATCTGTTATATCATAAACACTGTACATGTGGGTTGATGCATGGGTAACTAGCAATATAGGTGGAAATGCAGGAGATCCAGTTTGCTACTGAGAAGTTGTTTTCAGTAATCAATAAGCCAAACTGAAAACAATGTTTCTCAACAAATGCCCAGGTCTAGTAAATTTGGAGGTGGTTCCAATTCAGAACTGCACTTGATACTGAGACCAAACTCTAAGGCTTTGTAGATTTCCAGTGTCTCTGCACCAGTTATCTTGGATATATTTTTCTACTTGGTCAGTAGCAGTGATGGTGGTTCTGATTTCTCTCTGTCTTCAGACATGCTGCAGCTCATCAGCAACCAGGACATGGAGTTTGGAGGACTGTTTGATAATCCTCCATACACAGGGCCTCCTCCCACCCAAGAGCTTCCTGGTTTGACCCAGTCCATCACCCCAGCTGCCCCTCCAACCACCACCACCACACCTCCATCTTCCTCTTCCATCCTAAGCAGTAGCCCCCACCTAGATGCACTCCTGGGTCCTCCCATCACCCGTAGTTCCTCCACCCCAGACAAGGCCTTCCAGCCTCCTACATTCCAGCAGTCCCCCCTGGCCCAGGTGCCCAACTCCACCCAGAGGCAGCAGCCAGCCTCCCCGCAACAGGCTCAGATCCTCAGACAGCCCCAGGTGGAGCATCCCCAACCCATTCTCAGCCCGTCTGCCCCGGCCCAGGCAGCTTCACCTCATGGCTCACCAGGACCGAACCCAGCTTTCAGCTCTACGCCCCAGGCCCTCTTCACCTCGCCTGCACCACAGACTCTGCCTCAGCCCCAGCCCACACAACTTCAGGCCCAGGCTCAGTCCCAACAGGCCCGGACCAGCTATAGCAGCCAGAACAGCTACACAGGTAAGCACTCTTTGATGGGTTTATTCTAGTGCCTAAGGGCTACCTTTTCATGAGTTAGATAGAACGTCTACATGTGCTTAAATGATCCAAGTTAAAGGCTTGAAAAAGGTATTTTATAAGCTTAAAAAAAAAAAAAAAGCTATTTTACCATAGGTTATTGTGGTCTTATTATCTTTATGCAGTGACTGGTTTCTTGGCTTTGCATGTATCTCATTGGATCAATCAAATATCCATAATATATCCTGTCTGCTTCACTGAATAAAGTTGTCTTTCAACAGTCAGGTTCCTGCTGTCCTTCATCCTATTCTTTCCATGTATTTTATAACAACTTTCATTAGCAGATTTCAACCAAAAATAAGCTTATGCTGACAGTTTTGTTTATTTTGGTTTTTGAATGTTCTAAAATTCAATTTGAGGTGGCGTTAAGAAAGTCTTCAAGTCTTATTTGGCATTTCTGAAAGCTGCAGATATGTGGAAAAAGTTAAAATGGCTTTTAAAGAAGACATCAATGCTGCATTTTTTTAGCCAATAGCTATAATATTTGGCTTTGAAACTGGTATGATTATCAATGTTAATTCTTCATACAATACTTGTATAGGATGTTTTCCTGCATGCATTGCTGTTTCGTTGACTCTTGAGATACAAGGTGACGAAACTAAATATAACTTAAACTAAAATAGTTAATTCGTTTTAAATGGATTACAACACGGGGGCCATTGTAGTTAAAAGCAGATGTGTGTTTTCCTTGCTAGACTAGTTGGAAATCTCTCACAAATGAAACCCCAGTGCCCAGCAAGGTGGCTCTTCACGTGTATTACATTTACCAATCAAGGACACTAGGTTATTCAACCTCAGCTGATCTCATATTCCCTAATCTAATAGACTTTGCGCAGCGGCTATGAGCTAAATGAAAATGCTTTGTCTGGGCAACACCCATTGTACATGTACATATGGCAGTATATGCACACAGTACTACATAGTGTACTATGTATGCATACCTGCAGCAGCCATGTCCATTGAAAACGTTTACACAAATAAAAACTTTGCTTCTGAATTGTCTAAGATGCAATACATTTTTATTACTCCTGGAGAAAATTCCCCAACCCTGGAGCTGATAAGAAACATAAGGTGACACACTGAATATTGCTATCACTTATTTCTAATGAGATTGCAGTTCACCTGTTGGCCTACAAACCCATAGACAATGGCTTGCATAGTGTCAAGTGTAGCAAAAGAAGCTCTTGGTGTTGCATCACTAATAACCAATAATTTTCAACCAATAAAAATATCAAATTTTTACGTCTTAACCTTTATTGACCAATACCAGTATGTTTCATGTCTTAGTACCAATTCAGGCTTTAACTAATACACTTAGTTCTGTTGATAATTTCACAGTTGTAACAGATGACATGCTATTTAAAAGATCAGAAAAATGTTCACAAACTTCCACTCCAATGCAATAAAAAGTGTGTTGGTTGGTCTATAATTTCTTCTTGTATAATTTTCAACTACAAAATTGCAGTAGAGGTTTGCTGTTTGAATGCTGGAATCTGATGTCACTCAAAAATCTGAAATGTTCAAATGATCAACAGTGTATAAAGAATACAAGGATATTTTTTGTCTGCATGAACAAAAAACTAATTCTAACTTGCTGTAATTAGGTGAAAGCAATTGAGCAATTACTTCATGCACTATAGAATTTCCTGTTGAACTTGTTTGTTGACATTTTATTGTGCAGTTGCAAAAAAGCAGGTAATGAGATGGATTGTTGGCATGGATATTTCATTTCCGTTTTATACATGCTTGAATTAAGGCTGAAAAAATCTTTTGCATAACTGTTTTCCAGCTGTCACTCCCAGCAGTGTGAGTCAACCCACCACCAGCTTGTCGTCCTCACCTCCAAGTGTTCAGCCATTGACCATTCAGACTCCGATCCAAGGGCTGACCACCACTTCTCCTCTCCTGGCTACTTCATCAAGCCCGCCAGTTCAAGCCATCGCACCCCACGTACAGCAAGTACCTGTAAGTGTGTTACGCTGGCACCTGAATGGGCCTGAATGGACTACATAACGGTATAGCGTTACTGTACATGTTGTGTGTGTCTTTTCAGGTGTTGCTGCAGCCTCAGTTCATCAAGGCTGAGTCTCTGCTGCTGACCACTCTGAAGCATGACCCCTGCATTGTCACTACTATGGCCTCTCCCACATCCCTGGCCACCACCACCTCAGTACAGAGTGCTTCACTGCAGGTAGGCACATCATGTGCAAATCAATACTAAGATCATACAATGCACTTTGTTGAAGGCATTGCAGCAGAGTTTACACTTTAGATATTTAACTGTCACTGATATCCAGAGCATCACAACTATGGTGATCACATCAATCCTGTGACCTTAAATTGAACTTGTAAGAGAGATGTTCCATTAGAATAATTGTTTGAAAATACTTTAATAATAATAATGTTGATCAGGGGTCAAATATGATTGTACTGTGCATTCTTTAGGTAACTGTCTCCCTTATTTTCTGTCTTTCCCCATCTCTCCCCTCTCCTTATTTACCTTCTCAGGCCTTCATGGGCGGTGGCACCATCCTGACCACGGTGCCTGTCATGGTGGACGCTGAGAAGCTGCCTATCAACCGCATTGCCATCAGTGGCAAGCCTGTTGGCCTGCCTCACAAGGGAGAGAAGCGTACAGCACACAACGCCATTGAGAAGCGCTACCGGTCGTCTATTAATGACAAAATCATTGAGCTCAAAGATCTGGTGGCTGGCACTGAGGCCAAGGTAGGAAAGATTATTTCTTAACTTCACTGCATTCTCTCCATGTCAAAGAAAACTTAAGTGCTGATTGAAATGACTGAATGATTATAAGTGTGTGTGCTTTTTGTGAGATCTGGCCATCAGCAACATTGAGAAGAGGAAGAAGAAACTAATTGTATTATTGTTCATGTTTGTACTTTCTCACAGCTCAACAAGTCTGCAGTGCTGAGGAAAGCCATCGACTACATCCGTTACCTGCAGCAGGCAAACCAAAAACTCAAACAGGAGAACATGGCTCTTAAAATGGTAGCCCAGAAAAACAGTACGTGTTTAAAACCTGTCTCTCTTCTTTATTCCATAACGGCTTCTCTGCAGTTTATTTCAGTTCCTAGAAAGTAAGTCATTTAGTTGACCTTTTTGTGATGAGGTCTATTGATAGCTACTATTATCCTCAAATGACAAAAGTGAAAATGGTCTTCTATAACCTCTAAGTAAGTGGAATTGAAGGTTGAAGATGTCTTTACTTTTGTGCCACTGATTGACCCTCTAACTGCTCTCCTCGTCTTTCCTTTCCTCTTACCTCAGAGTCTCTCAAAGACCTGGTTGCCATGGAGGTGGATGGACAGGCTGATGTGAAGAACGAGCTGCCCACCCCGCCAGCCTCTGACGTGGGCTCCCCCACCTCTTTCTCACACTGTGGCAGTGACTCGGAGCCTGACAGTCCGATGGTGGAGGACACCAAGGTATGCAGCTCTCATTTAAACTGCTAAACTATAAATTATGATTCAATCACAACTGCACTTCATCAGCAGAACAAAAGATGTTTTTACCGTCTATGTCTACACTTTTGTCACTTTGAGTTTTGCTAACCCAAATGTATCTCTCTGGTCTCTCACGGCAGCCGAATGTGGGCATTTTAGACAGTTCGGCAGCAGGAGGTAGTGCTGGTGGCATGTTGGACCGTTCCCGCATGGCGTTGTGCAGCTTCACCTTCCTCTTCCTCTCCCTCAACCCTCTGGCCACTCTGCTCTGCTCATCTGGCAGCAGCTCAGCCGGAAGCACTGCAGCCACTGCCACCCATCACGCAGGAAGGAGTGTCTTGGGTGTGGATATTGCAGGTACAGCTGGGGGGCTGTCAGTAGGAGTGTCACACAAATTAGCTGTTTTGAAATTATGTAAGGCTCTGATTTCAAGTGTTGTAGTCTAAATTATGACTCCAGAATGTTTACAGTTTTTAAGTTGTTTTTTTTTTTTAATGTGTGTTTTCTGCAGCGGACTCGTGGGGCTGGATGGACTGGATGCTGCCAACTATACTGGTGTGGCTACTCAACGGTATTCTGGTGTCAGGGGTTCTGATCCGACTGTTGGTGTATGGAGAGCCTGTAACCAGACCGCACTCTGGATCCTCTGTCTTGTTCTGGAGGCACCGCAAGCAAGCTGACCTGGACCTAGCTAGAGTATGTTGTTTTACTTGATATAGATTAAATTTAATGATCCTCATGGAGTCACCGCATTCCAGAACGAAGATCTATGTCTCTATATTCTTCCTCAGGAGTCACCTTGGTTATCTACCTGTCTTTTTTGACTTACTCTGGGTCACCTTTTATCTGTTCTTCCTCATCATTACCAATCTCTTTCATCCTCCCCAGGGAGATTTTGCCCAGGCCAGTCAGAACCTGTGGACCTGTCTAAAGGCTCTTGGTCGTCCCTTACCCATATCCCAGTTGGACCTGGCCTGTGCTGCACTCTGGTCCCTGCTAAGATTCTGCCTCCAGCGCCTCTGGGTGGGCCGCTGGCTGGCTGCCAGGGCTGGTGGGCTGCGATCTGACCGCCCCCTGCAGGAGGACGCCTGCAAAAGCAGCCGTGACGCCGCCCTTGTTTACCACCGCCTGCACCAGCTACACATGACAGGTTGGTTGGCGGGAAAAACTCTGTTTCTAAATTAAATCAGTGTGGTAGACTGCACATTGTAAGGTGACATATTGAAGTGACAGAATCTCAGGTGATTAAAGAGCATTTTTTTGCTGTAACAGCTTATTTTGATTTAGTGCCAATAAAAGCTTTCAAAATCATTTGGCTTAAGTAAGTATTACCAGACCACTTTGGCTCTTTTTTGTGATTTCTATGATTATTGCATCATATTTTCTTGTCTTCTATCTGTGCATACAGGTAAGTTGAATGGTAGCCACCTGTCAGCAGTGCACATGGCTCTAAGTGCGGTGAACCTGGCAGAGTGTGCTGGCTCCTGCCTGCCTGTAGCGTCTCTGGCTGAGGTCTACGTCTCTGCAGCTCTACGGGTAAAAGCCAGCCTGCCGAGGATCCTGCATTTTACCTCTGTAAGTCCCCTTAGTTTGCAGAAGCACGTCTTGCTCAGTCATTTATATTGTGCAATGTTTAATATTTTATTTAATTGTTTTTGTTTTGATGATGTCAGAATGAAGTACTTGCACATTATCCTGTTGGTTGTTTAGAGTTCAAGTGGTATACACTTAAACAGCAAGCAGTTTTGAGTTGACGTTTGGTTCATTTGTCTTCCATGTTTAAGTAACATAAACTGAGTCTTTAATGGCCCTGGGACTTAGCAACTTTAAAGTGAACTACACTGAACCAAAACATCATTAGTAAACTATAAACTGAGTAATTCTGTCCACATTCCGCTTTTGTAAGAAATTGGGAGTGAAGAACCTAACTGAGTACTTTTTTTCCGATAGCGTGTGTTCCTGAGCAGTGCCCGCCAGGCGTGCCTCTCGTCCAGTGGCAGTGTGCCTCCAGCTATGCAGTGGCTCTGTCACCCACTAGGTCACCGCTTCTTTGTGGATGGAGATTGGGCTATTCGCAGCACACCTAAAGAAAGCATCTACAGCCAGGCTGGCAATACTGGTCAGTGCAGACAAAATATAGTTGACACTCCATGTGTAACTATGTTCTATGATGGTTAGTTTAATGCCTTGCATCCTCTTGAAATTTGTCCCCTAAGGCCTGTTTTGTAAATGCACACTCAGGCAGTTGTATTTCTCATGTTAATGGTTTGTTGGTACTCTTACAGTGGATCCTCTGGCCCAGGTGACTCAGGCATTCAGAGAACACCTCCTGGAGAAGGCTCTGTACTGTGTGGCCCAGCCTCATGGAGAGAAAAGCCCCAGCCAGGGTGAAGGGTGAGAAAACAAATCACTTCCAAATCACTGTGTAATTTGTGTGCAATTCATATCTTTTATTGGAATTTCATGGTTGGTTTACTATTTTAGGTATTTTTACAATTTAGGTGTGAATAGATACAGGCAAGGGGAACAACAACAATAAAGATAACATAATTGACTATAAAAAATAAACAGAAATAATAAGGGAATTCCTTTGGTAATAATAGATTTGAAACTCTTATTTTATGCTCATGTGGCAACAAAATAACCATTCTGTGTCTCTCCTCAGGGAGTATGCTGATGCCCTGGAGTACCTCCAGCTGTTGATTAGTGCATCAGATGCGGCCGGTGCCACCTCCCAGTCCTTTGCTATCGGTTCTAACATGGCTACTGTGACTGGTAAGTCACTGTGGCAACTGTCATTTCTGTCAACTTGAACTGTTCAAACAACATTAGTGCTAACTAATGGCAGCAGTTTTTGAATCCCAGCCAAAAATCAGCTTCTTAAACCTTGGCAACCTAACACTCAATGACTTAGACTAATTCTGTTGCTTGAGTACATCAGCACATTCAAGTGTAGATTTGGGCTCCTTACTTCATTACTACTTATCTTCTCTGAGAGAATTTCATTTGCTTTTCTCACCTCTTTCCTTCACCTGCCCCGACTGTTTTCGATTTCCATAATGTGCTTGCAAAATAAGAAGCATTGAGATAAAGTTCATTTTTACACTATTGAGGTTGAGTAGCCTGATTTCCAGTGGGTTGACTTCCACCCTCCCACCACTTTCCTTCCTTTCCTTTGTCTTCACTGATCACTGATCTGAGCAATAGGGGGCTAGGTGAAAGCGAGGTAGGCACTAGATTGCTTCATCTATCTTCAGCACTGTCAAATCAGTGATCACCTTGAGAGGAGGGAGGGTGTGGGAAGGAGGAGAGGCTGTGCAGGGATTTTAATGGGAGACTTTTCTTGGCAGAGCCTCAGGTTGCTCACACAGTTTTAGAAGTGTGTGTGTGTGTGTGTGTGTGTGTGTGTTGCCCAATGTTAAATGGAGTACTTTTCCCTCATGAGGGAGTCGTCAAAATGGCTGCTTTCTCTCAGCATGTTGTGACTATGCTAGAGGGGAGAAACAGATTGATTCAGAGGTCAAGATACAGACAGCAGCTGTCTGTCTGTGTGTGTGTGTGTGTGTGTGTGTGTGTGTGTGTGTGTGTGTGTGTGTGTGTGTGTGTGTGTGTGTGTGTGTGTGCATGCGCACTGTCATGCATGTTAAATGTGTAAGTGGGCAGTGGGGGATTCAGATATTTGCATGTTTCTTTGTTTGTCTGCCCGTGTCACGCCTTTGACTGTTTTGTTCCGACTTCCAGGCTGTGACCCCCACTCCAAGTGGTGGTCCTCGGTTGCCGTGGTGATCATCAACTGGCTCCAAGGAGATGACGCTGCGGCAGAGAGGCTGTATCCAACTGTTGAGCACTTGCCCCGCAGTCTGCAGAACGCAGAGTAAGTTTGACCAAGCACACAATGGAACTTCTGCAGCCAGCCTTAAGAGTGTGTTGCATAACTTTTGTCTGCACACATTTCCACTACTTTAACCTGTGTCCTCTGTCTCTTTTCCCCCCTCGCTCTGTCAGGAGTCTTCTGCCCAATTCGTGTCTGAACACATTCAGGGCGGTGCGGGCTCTGCTGTCCAAGCCAGAAAACTGCCAGCTGAGTCTGAGCTACAGCGACAAGGCCAGCGCCCTGCTCCGAGACAGCCTCAACCTAGGACCACACTGCCACAGCTCCAGTTTAGACAAGGTACACACACACTCACACACAAAGGCACAAGCACTTGCAGAGTGCACATTAAAGTCAAGTTGATTTTTATTATTCCTATGAGGAATTTTGTGAGGGTGACAGCATCTGCATTAAAAATATAAAAAAATACATACACACAAATGCACACAGTGACAGATGTGTCCACACATGTGCGTGTGTAAAATTATAAACACGGAAAATTGCCCACACATAATCACTTGAGTGCACACACGCAGACACACACATTTCACAATACAAAGCCACACACTTTACCACAGACAGCGAATCCCCTGTAGCAACTCCTCTCTGTGATACTGCGATGTCCTACCCTCTGGCGTTCAGCAGATGGTGATGCTGGTGGATAGGTAGCTCACAGTGTGTGCACGTCTATGGCCAGAGCTGTGGTGCATTGTAGTTGCATTGCATGTGTGTCTCAGCGGAGTGCAATGTACCTGCAGTGCAACACAGAGCTGGGCAGCTAACAGCAGAACACACACACAGTGAGGGTGGAAAATGTCTTTCAACTTTGAATAGAGCTCTGTTGTAGTTAGTGTGGGGCAATATCTCTGTGTATTACTCATCTGCTTTCATTGTAAGCCTACAAGGTTTGTGCACTATAATCCTATAAAGCAATTACCAAGTCAGATTCCTCCCACAAAAATTTCAGAATGACAGCTGAAAAGTTGTAGTTTGACTTACCATTATCATACTGTTCAATATAACAAATATCAAGTAGAAATTTTAACAGCACACTTTTCCCAAACCAAAACAGATAGTGTCTTCTTGACTTTGTCTGATTTTTTCCCCCATATTGCTTTGCTCTTATTGTAATAACAGTTGTAGCAGAAACACACATTTTCTTCATAAGCATGTCCATTAATGTTAGGTCTAAAACAAAGACACGTGGTGTCTTTCCTACCACTAGACTTAAGAAAAGAACTTGACACTCAGCTACACATTTCTTACATTTCAGTATCCAGGTCAACAGTCAGTGGTGTTACTGTACGGCAGCTTGTGGCATCAGTGACTGTTCTGGCAGTGAAATGCATCCCGTCTCAGTCCAAATCTTGTCCCTTTCTCTCTAGGTTGTCCAGTTGCTCTTGTGTGATCTCCTGTTGGTGATGAGGACCAATGTGTGGCGTCTGCAGCAGCAAGGGACCGGTTCTGCAGGGTCAGGGTTGGTGGGTACCAGCGGACCTGCGGGTGTCCACCAAGCATCTCCACCGGAGCTCCAAGGCTTTCAGCAAGATCTTAGCTCCCTACGCAAGCTGGCGCACAGCTTCAGGCCTGCAATGCGAAGAGTACGTATAACAGTATCAGTCACAAAATTTTTACCTGTACGTTTTAGTCATGTAGCTCATGCAAGTACTTAGTTATAGTGAGTGAGCAGTTTGGGAGATTCTTTCTTTCATTTTATTGTTATTAAACTGTATTTCCTCTCAGTCTAACACACGAGCAGACATCTGAACATAACATGAATACTCGTTGATTGACAGACATGTTTGTGTTGTCAGGCACTTAAAACCATCGCTCATCAAAATGTGCCTTTTTAAAATCTTAAACCGACAAGTAGAAGATAGTAGAACGTACAGGCATCAAGACAGATTCTTATGTGCTACTGCACATGGAATGACAAACCCATGTTGAATTCAGATACAAAATGGCAACACATTAAGAGCAGCACATAGCATATATACGTATTTGCTCCTGCAAGTCCATGGTACAATTCTCCCTAGAAATTAGCTGGGAGGTGTTGCAACACACACACAGACACACACACCCCCACCCCTGAGGCAAGTGTTTAGCAGCGTTGTTCACAAGGATTCAAAGTCTCTCTGAGATAGAGCCAACACTCTGTATGAGTCATCACTTGCTCCCATCCCTCCTCCGCCTCCTCCTCCTCCCCTCTCATCTCTTTTCCCTCCATCTCTTTCCAGTTGTTCCTTCATGAAGCTACAGCCAGGCTCATGGCAGGGGCCAGTCCCACCCGCACTCATCAGCTCCTGGATCGCTCACTGCGACGCAGAGCTACGCCTGGAGCCAAGACAGGTGTGTGTGTGTGTGTAATTTTGTTGATTATATTTTTTCATCCACTCCGCACACGTAACTCTGTCTGCAAGCAGAATTGTTTTAGAAGCTTTTTGCTGCTCATGATATTTTGTGTTTCTGTGTATCTGTTCTTTTTAGGTATTGTAGGCAGTATAAGAGACTCTGATAACATAATCATCATTGTTTTTATGAGTTAAATTAGTGCGGTATCAAACTCTAATTAGGTAGGGGTAAAAAAAACTGTGGATGCTGCTATTCTCCAAGCATCAGTTTTTAGATTTGTGTTTTCTCGCAACTTTTTAAATAGAGTAGTTGTAGAGAGCTGAGAAACACTGAATTGCTCTAATCAGTGGTTCTAATCAGCTTCTCATCTATTTTGCGCAGTTGTTTACTACACTAAATCTCATGAGTAATGAAACAAGAAGCCGCTGAAGTCTGATTGGCTGCTGGTGGCTGATGACATTGAAAAGCTCACCCGAAATACCACGGTAACAACATTCTTTGTGTTTTTGCGTGCAGAGGAGTGCGAGACACGGCCAGGCCAGCGGGAGCAGGCAGAGGCTGTGATGCTGGCATGCCGCTACCTTCCTCCCTCCTTTCTGTCGGCTCCCGGCCAAAGGGTGGGCATGCTGGCGGACGCAGCCCGCACTCTGGAGAAGCTGGGAGACAAGAGGACCCTCCACGACTGCCAGCAAATGATCATTAAGCTGGGCAGCGGCACCACCGTCACCAACAGCTAGAGAGAATGAGGGGGGGGCTGAGAGACAAGCATGGACACTGTATATAGAAACATCTCTGACATACAAAAACACAGACAGAAAAGAAACGCAGACACACAACCATACAGTCTCTGGCATTTTGGCGTGCAGCTATTGAACAGATTTAATATACTACACAGATTCATATCAAACTGTCAGGATTTTCTTCATGGATTGCCCCCCACCACCACCACCACCCCAACCCCACATCAGGAGGCACTTGTAGAATTCACACTTTTGTTGCTGTGGATTATTACCAGAATATAAAAAGCATTTTGCTCTCTGACCGGGCTGAATCCCCGTCATGACAATGCATTGCAATGCCACAGTTTACCCACAGAGAGGAGCCATCACGGTTCAGTTTGAATGATGTGAGTGTGTGTGTGTGTGTGAAGCATGACAGAGATATTTGCCCTGCATTTATTCAGTATAGTCCTACCCCCGATCTTTTCGAGATGCACCTTCTACAGGCAGAAGCGCTCAGTTGGGTTGGTGTGGCGGGCTGCTCTGATTGGCTGCAGAGTGAGGCGCCTGTTGTTCGTGGGAGGAAAACGACCAAACTCGGAGTGGTCCCACCGTGGGCTTGTTCAGTGGGAGGCCACTCCGCAGGTTGTTCAAATAGTGTTAAAGTTGATTTGAATCATGTTTCACTGATTATCTGAGGCGAGGTGAGCCACTGCACAAGCTGTGTGTCTCTATCTGCACTAGCCCTGTGAGGCTGAATTCAATGAGATGAGTAATAAATAATATGGCTTTATGAAGATATTTTAATAGGTCTTTTTTTTTTTTGCTGTGTACATATTTTAAAATGTATTTATAATCCGTATGAACTTTGATTAAGCAGTATTTTGCATAAGCAAAGTGATAAATCCTTATTTTCTTCCCTAAACCTGTTTTATTTGGAAGCTTTTGACCACGCCCAAATAATGTAGTTACTGTATTGTATTGCCATGGCGACGAGTGTCAAAGTGGAGACGGTATCAAATTATTTGTGTCACATCGTCTGACTCAATTGACCTTTTGCACTGTTGCACACGTATGCAACTATGGTATCAAAAGAAATTTGCAGCGTCCGATTCTGGCATCACCAACCGACTAATTAAACTATATCATGAACCTTTGGCACTTTTGCAACAACTTACATAAGTCATGCAGACAATTTCTAAATAAGTGATCATTGTTCTCCAAAGAGGGCCTGTACTGAATCGAACGGTTTTCTTTTGTAGCTCCAGCATAAAGAGCAATACTTGCTCTTTCAATCATTATAGTTTCATGCTCCTACAGAACCACTGTTAATTGATTTTTAGAGGACTGTAAAAAGTAACAAAAAAAACAACTTTGGCATGTGTTTTTGTCCCAGGACCAGTATGTTTTTATACAATAGTGTGTCACTAATGTGAAAGACTGAAAGAAGTTGGACTGAGATGAATGAGAACCATGTCTAAAGGTATTTTCATGTGTCCTTTAACTGACATCTTTTCATCTCTTCCTTGTTCTTTGGTTTCATCCTTTTATGATGTAAATATTAAAGCATTTTGTAAAGAAGACCATATTGTTTCCTGTGGTGCTAATGGAGTTTGATACCACATGATGATGATGATACTAAAAGTAGTTAAGCCTTGCTCCAATAAGCTCAAAATTATGCAAGTAGGGCATGTGCTTACACATTAAATGGGACAAAACCTTTGCAAAATGTACAGAAGATACCTATTTGGGGAAAAATGCTGAAATAAATTAATCTTTTGGTGTATTCCAAAACCCAATTATTTTCTCAAAAATTGTTTTTGTAAGCAAAGGCCAAAGTTAAATAACAGTAATATTTGCCTGTAATGTGCTTTCTTAAATGCAGATTGTTAAAGTAGGAGTTTATTTTTCTAATTTGAATGACAAACATTTTTATTAATATCAGGTTGGAAGCTTTGACATATGACTGTAATGATGGAATTTGTTAATATGGTTATGATAATGGAAAATGTTACCTTTTTGACTTGTGGTAATTTTTACTTGGTGAGCACTTGGGTTGTCATTGTTGCCACTATGCACAGCAGCACAATTTAACTGTACAGGGTAGGAGAGGGAGAAAATATGCTGATCCAGATTGTGTCTCCAGTGTGTTCATGTCAGTGAATGTTCAGTAAAGACAAAAAGAGCAGGCATTGGTCATAGCAGCATTGAAAGGTGCTGGTATATTTAACATTGGCGTTACAAAAAACATTTCAAACAATGTGATGCTGTGTCATCGATTCCAAACAAAGAGACATGAAAATCAATAAAACTGCATGCTCCAACTTAAGACAAGTGACATTCCCAAAAAAAGGTCGTTATTTTTTCATCAATGGATTCTTTTAATAACATTTTATAAGCAATAACATATTCCATTTTATAGAAAATAAACATCTCTAGGAAATACTATACACAATTATATTAGTACATCACATCTTACATTTAAACAGCATCAATTACTTATATACACCATTAAATAATGAACTTCATAAAAGAGAAAGTTTGGTGTGGCGTTTTTGCACTTTTATTTTTTGCTCTAATACTTAAATATGTCTCCTTTTGATATGACCAGTACTTTAACTGTCGCCCTGTACAGGACATTGTTACATAGCATGGAAGAGTGAAAGAAGCTACATTTGAGATACACAAACAGACAGGTGTGTTATGAAATTAGAATTGAATGTATATCTTTCTGCACTGCTGTGGTAGGTGAAATGATCATACATCATGGCAATGTTTAACAGTAATACTTCTGAACTGTACATAGATATGAAGTGAGATGACCTGACTCCCAGTTTGACCAATGGAGCCCTGATCTGCAACCTGTCAAGTGATGGTGGCGTCTACTGTACATACTGAATGTGCACACAGTTGAAATGGAGTAACACTCTTAAACAGTTATCTTTTTTTTTCTTTTTATCATTTTTCTTTTTTAATTTTTGAATAACACAAAGCCTGACGTATACCAAGGGTGACGCAATGATGTCGTATAGTCATAATGCACATCAAAATACATCTCCGAAGATAAGAGCGTTATATTAAAATACTGCGTCCATTTTTTTCTTAACTCTTCAATATCAGAATATTTAGAACCTGTAAAGCACATCATCATGTACAGTTTCCTTTTTTGTTTCATCTTGTTTTAAACACAAACGCACACATTGAGATAGTACACCCAGTGGTTGGCTGCTGTTTTTTTGATGCATGACATCTTGAATTGGAGATGAACTTCTTCACTCACACAGACACATATGCACACACACAGATGATGTGGCTGTAGACTGACAATTCTATGATTATCACACACACGCGCACAGACACACACTCACGCACACGCATACACACCTCTTGGACCACAGACAAGGTGGCCAGAGGGAAGCTCCTGTCCAATCAGTGTCCGCCAGGTGTCTGAATATGATAGCAACCCATCCGAAGGCAGAACACACACACACACACACACATAGCTCGTTCTGCATTTCAAACAGCCCCCCTGTGCACTGGACCCTAGGCACACAGTCTCTAAAGCGCAGTCTATCCTCCTGTTAAACAGTGCCACTGCCTTCTGCTTTCCAGTAAGGGGCTCAGTTGAGAAAAACACATTTCCAGGCCGGGTTCAGGGAGCAGCTATTCTCTGCGGAGCCATTCTCCAGGGTTTGTATTGCTCCTAGCTCCACCTCAGCACAGCCTTTTAACCTCCCCCAGCCCCACTGGCCGATGTGCCTGTCTGTCATCAGTCATCACCATGTTTTTAGGTATAGGTGGCTGTTAGGACAGCGTTTTAGTTTGCCTTGCTGGATAGGTGATGCTGAGAGGTGGTGTTGGTGGTGGAGGTGGTGTGCTGGAATATCTTACACGTCCTGTAGATAAAGGAAAGAGAGACTGACATAAATACATATCACAAACACACAGAAATGAAGAAAAGTATGAGCTGTGCCAGAGGTTTTGAGGTTTTCCCACTGTGACTTCTACATTGGCCTTGAACTCACAGCATTGCCTACTACTTAGCACACAACATTTCCTGTCATTTATGAGCTTTTATGTTCTGTTGTTATGCGTCTAAACTATTAGAAAAACTGTGCAGGATGTGTTTTTATTAACACAAAAGCTGCAATACATGTACGTTCAGGTATACTGCATGTGGAGGCGGCTCATGTGCAGGCGGGCCTCACATGTACATGCATCTTTGTGAGTGTGCGAGAGTGTTTCTGCAGACATGAAAGTGAGCTGGCTGTAGTGTGCAGGAGTGGGGAGATGGATGCAGCTGGCCAGTGAACCAGCTCCACTGTGAAAGACACAGCAGGAACGCCCACTAATTGCGCTGCTGTGGTGGTGGTGGTGGTGGAGGAGTGCTTTTCTTTCCCCTTATCCTCCTCTGCAGCCCCCCAGTATCTCTCATTCACTCTCTCTGTCTTTCTTTCTGAACTGCCAGTTGCCCATCCTTTTGGCCTGGACTCAGACCAGCAGCTTTGCTCTCTGTCTCTTATCTCTCCCTTTCTTTCTTTTTCTCTCACTCCCTCTTTGAAGTTACCCTCCCTCACTCCCTCTCTTTCTGCTTACCTCCCTGGAGTAAGTCATTCTTTTACACCTTCAATCTCACTTGTTTTTTCCATCTCTCCATCACAAAGTGTCTCTCCCTTTGCTGCCTGTTTCTCTTGTTGCCCTTCTTTTCTCTTTCTATCTCTGTCGCTTTTATTCTGTCGCTCTGATATAACTGCCCCCATTTGTCTTTTGTTCCCACTCAGCTGCAGCACGAAACAGTTTTTCATCTCCCTGCCTCACCGCCTGTCTCTCTTCCGTTCACTATGTGTATATACGTGTGTGAGTTTACAGGTAACCTGTTAATGAACCTGTGTGGACGTACACAGTGTGTGCAATTTCATTGATATGTATGTTCCATTACCCTGAAACCAAGTGAACACAGGCAGAGGGAGAATTTCAGAGGTGGACCTATGAGTGGGGTGATGCTTGTGTGTGTGTGTGTGTGTGTGTGTGTGTGTGTGTGTGTGTGTGTGCGTATGTGTCTGCTCTTGCCTTTGATTAGGCTGCTCAGTGTAAATTGGCACAGCACAGAGCCACACACACAGACCTTCAGATCCCTCAGCTGATGACAACTCTGCCTCAGCCCGCTAACAACAATCTCTCTCTGTCTTGTTCTCCTTTTCTCTCCGTTTCTCATACTCTATTTCTGCTGCTTAGACGTGGGAGTTGAGGTGAAGAGAGGCAGGGAGAGGAGTAGAGAGGAGATGAGAGAGAAAGAGGGAGGAAGGGAAGAGGAGGGATGAAGGGCGGACGACCGAAAATGGAAAAGGGAGCTCAGGAGATGAGAGGTGAGCAGAGTAAGAGACGGAAGGAGCTGGAACAGCAGGGAAGCGCTGAAGCAAAATAAGAGGAACATAAAAAATGGAGGGAAGAGAAATAACAAGAGAAAGAGGGAGAGAGTAGGAGAGAGAAAGGGTGGAGAGAGCATGTGGGGAGGATAGCAGGCAGTGATGCTGGGTGGGGTGTTTTGATCAGCAGCGAGCTTTTCATCCCTGTCAGTCTGTACGGAAGAGAACAGGAGAGGAAAAGGGAGAGAGGGAGGGAAAGAGATGCAGAGAGGGGAGGAGGGGAGGCTACTGCCACTGCTGCCTCAGTGCACTGCTGCTCCCTGCTGAATGTCAGCATCTCTCCCTCTCTACTCCCCCCTCTGCATTTGACCTTCCTCTCTGTGCTGCAGTGTAAATACACCACCACCAGATGGCTTCTGTCTTACAGGAAAGTTGACTGTGGAGTGGACTGTTCATATTAACACAAAAATGGTGACCCATTGTAATTGCAGTGGTCTTCAGTCATAACAGTGGGTGTTGAGTGACAGTAACACACAAAGGTCATATATCTAAGAGTTTACACAGGTAGTGGTAGTTGATATGGGTTTAGCTTGACAAGGTCATTGGGTACATATTGATTTGGTTACAAGATATCGTTCAGTCCAATATGAGGTCCTGGCCTTTATGGGTTACATACTGGCACAGGAGTAGATAGGGTACTTGATACCAGCGTACAATCAACATCAGCCTGAACCCTCATGTTTTCTCCTTTGAATCTTTCTGTGTTTTACAAGAGCTGCAATTGTGTTTTCTGTTCTGCACCGTGTCATCTATCCAGCCATGGTGCTGCTGCTTGTGACAGCAATGTGTGAACTAAATTTTTTCTGTGCTGAGGAGAGGGATGAAGGGTGGAGCGAGGGGTAGGATAGGAAGGGAGGCGAGGGGGAGGGGAGAAAATGAACAAAATCGAAATGCAGTGTTCTAATGGCAACACAAACCTATGCACACCTACTGTACTGTACACATAAACATATATGAAAAAGCCTGTCTGAGAGGATGTTACCCTGAGAGATGCTAAGGCGCATTGCCTTGTTTCCAAAAATCCTCTCTATCTAACCCTCCCTCCTTTCCTCTATGCATGACACACTGTTAAAGCAGAGAATAATTTGGTGTCAAGTCAGCTGAAAAGATTGTAAACCCTCAAAATGAATAACATAAGGATTGATTCGATACTTTTGAGGCTTTAATTTTCTTACCTCATGTTTAGGACATTTGATGGAGAAGTCATCCTCGTGGAATGTGCAGCCTAGGCAGGGAGAGAGAAAGCAAAGAAAAGGAGAGAATAAGCTACATTGTTGCAGATAGACAATAACAATAAATGAAACGAATAGCATGAGGCAAATGCATACAACAACTCCTACAACCCCCTCAAAAAATCAAGATACATGACAAAGAGGTGGGGTTAAAATGAAAAATGCAAGAAAGAGGCAGAGAGAGAGAGAGAGAGAGAGAGAGAGAGAGAGAGAGAGAGAGCAACAGAGGAAAGAGAGAGACTGAGTGGATGAGTTGCGATGCAGGCAGGCAGTCAGATATGGCTGGTGCACTCAGCAGGATTAAAAAGGGCCTCGCTCTGCTCCCTGTGCTGGCTAGGCAGACGTGGCAGGCCTTCTAATCCTCACACTGTACTTCCTTGGCATGAGGTAATGTAAGGGGAAACCATACAACACATGTGCTGACACACACACACTCACTTAAATTGACGACCAGGGACACACCCACAAGCATTGAAGGGAAGGTACATAGGCAATCTGGTTGTAAGATGCACATAGGGAAGCATTTAAGCAAGCATTCATGCAGGAAGGCACACACATAGATGCATGCAAACATACACACATGCACATTCAGTCCCCAGACAGCAGAATGGATAGATGGAGCCACAGGGGTTGTGGTCAATAAGGCACACATATACCCCCTCCTCCCTCTATTTCTTCCCCCTCTCCCTCTTATACACTCCAGGGTCCCACTTTCCTCTCATCACCTTTATTCAAAGCTCCCTCCCTCTTTCCCTTCCTCCTTTCCTCTTTTGCTCTCCCCTAGCACTCTCAGACATCTCTCCTTGCACTCAATAATGTTACTTCTTGATGCATTTTCCTTCTCTCATTTTACCCACATCCAGTTTCCCTCCCCTCTTTCTTCCCTCTCCTTTCATTTTCTCCTTTTTTCTACCTGCCTTATTTGTTCCCTTCCCTATTGCCCTCTAAACCCATGTTCAATTTCCCATTCCCAATTTCCCTCCTCATTTCTCCTCTCTCTCCCTGACTTTTCTTCCCTTTTGATCCCTTGTTACTCTCTTCCTCTCTCGCTGTGGTCTCTTACCTATCTCTTTGGCGCAGACATAGTGGTATTTATGAGAGCAGCCTCTCCAACAGCAGCTGAGGGACGCCCCCACAATCTGGCACTTGTAGCAACTCTGGGGTTAGTCAGACAGACGGACATATGGACCAAGACCAATAAAGAAACAAACAAATTGACCGATAGAGGCACATAGGGATAGAGAGTAGAAAAAGAGGAAAAAAAGTCAAAAGTTAATGGCAATTTCTCAAAGAAACTGCACAGATTCTGAAAGTGACAGTAGATGGTATCTCTCATAACTTCCTTAAGCATGCGCACATTTCAGAATAGTACAAGACTCAGTGTTGATAATTGCTGTCGTACCGTTTGGGCTGAGTTGTTGGCAGCCTCTTTCAGTCCGTATAGCCTCCCAGCTACCATAATTACCCCCTTGGTCCAGATGGCACAGTTTTCATGGGCCCAGTGCTCCTTAGCCTCTGCCTCCACTTGTAGCCTTTGGAACATGCTGTTACTGCCCTCTTGGTCACTTGAGGCCCCTGTGCTGATGGCCTGGAGCTGCTTCATCCTCCTGAACCTCTCTCTGAGAGTTAATCTTCGTGGACCACCCTCCTGACCCATTCTTTCGGTTCTTTCTGCCCGTCGGTAGCGCCAATGATGGTGCCTGCCACTACTGCCTTCTTGAGTGGATGCTTCTGTATTGCCCTCCTTTTCTGTGCTGACCTTGCCCTCATTCTTTGAGGAGTTGCCTGGTTCTTCAGTGCTGCTACTGTTGTTGTCATTGGTCTTCTCTGACTCTTCCCTGAGGGATTCTGTGTGCCTGATTGTCAAAATTTTCCGCGGAACGCCATCCTCTGTGTAGTAGGGTCCACACAAATCACCCAGGTCTCTGTAATTTGCTGGCTTTCCACACAGGCTACATGTAAGACACCTGTCAATTAGATTTTTATTCACCAAGGGTCCCTTTAGCATGGCAGCAGTGTGTGGCACTACCTTTGCAACTGTGAAAGGATTCCTCATTCTGAGTATGCCCTTTTTTCTACGTCTCTGAAATATTACTGCATCCTCAGGCTTGTTGACTATGGCACACCAAGAGGAAAAGTCTCTGGAGTTGTTAATCCGTACATAAGGACAGAAAGACAGTTTAGAATTTTGATGGACTGGTTTGCGCCTGATTCTTTTCACAGAAATCGTCTCAGTCTGTTTTTCTGATATTGTCACTACCGGACCCACAATACATGTCTTCTGTTTTTCCCTATTTTCTCTTTCTCTTTCTTCTTTTTCTCTCTCCTCTTTTTCGGCCCGTTCACATCCTGCAGCCCTTACTACTGCCTCAATAACCTCAATGGCGTCTTTCATCCCAGGTTTTGGCCCAGGCTTTTTGTGGACCTTCAGTGGCTTGCCAGGAATCTGCTCTGATGAGACTTTGCCTCGTTTCCTCTTGGTTGGATTTGCTGATGGTTTTCTGCCTCTCCTAGGTTTCTGGATGAGTTCTGTGCTGGTAACCTGGGGGGTTATTGTGATCTCATGTGGGCTGATTGGCAGAGGTACTATGGACTCTGTGGGGGTTACCTTCTCTTCTACCCTCTCCTGTTGTTGTTCTGCTGTTTCAATATTTGGCTCCTCGACTGTCTCTGTTTCTTCTAGAGGGGCTTGGCCTTTTCTCTTCTTCCTCCTCTGCTTTAGGTGCATCTCATGGTTGTTTTTAATGGCCCTCTGTTTGGCTAGCCTTGGTGTTGTAACTATTAGGCTCCCAGCCTCCAAGGCTACTACTGAGGCATCTGTACTCTCCACCATGGCCCATCTCTTCCTTTTAGTTCTTGCAGACTTAGTGGCAGCAGAAGATACACCTTCTGAGGCCTGTTGTGTCCACTTTCCTGGAGCCCTGACTTCTACTGGGGTTCCCATTGTGCTCCAAACCTTGTCAGCTCCAACATCCTGCTTTGTGCCTGGTTTAATGTTTTCCTGTCGTGTCTCCTTATTTACAATCTCTTCTTCCACCCATTGTCTCACCTCTTCTGGCATTGATTCCTTTTGACTAACCTCATGCTTTTCTTTTTCTTGCATCATCTCCTCTTTTCTCTGTTGTTTTGCTCCTTCTTGTCTAGACTCTATGCTTTTCACTTCTCCCTCTATCATCTCAGTGCTATTTATGAGCATAGACGTCTCACCTTCCTTTAAGACATGTTGAGACAAAGCCTTGGTTGTCACATCATCAGTTAGATTGCTGTCTATCTGGGGAATTGGTAGGTGTTTCTTCGAGCTAGGAGATGTAATTTTCTGCACCATGGCCTCATATTTCTGTCCTCTGCCTTTGCGTGGTGGGAGAACTTTTGTTTTAGTGGGGCACTGAGGAGGCACCACAGGCACATCACTAGTGATGTCAGTTTCACTGATGTTGGAAGGAGTGTCTTTGGGTGGGGGAGTGACCACAGAGGCTCTCTTAGGTGGCCCTCGCTTTCTTTTGGGGCCCCGGACACCCTTCTCTTTAGGCATAGCGACAACCTCCAGCAATGGGGGTTGAGGTGGTAAGGGTTTTGGCTTGGGCTTTGGACCCCTTTTTTTCTTTACTGCCATTGAAGAAAGTTCTGGGCTAGGTTTCCGTTTTAGTGGAAGTGATGTCTTTTCTTCAGATTGTTCAGTTGGGACTGGTGGGGCAAGTGGTGCAGGTGGGTCTGCTGGGACATCTGTGTTTTTGACTGCATTAGGAATGGGAGTTAGAGTTTGTTCCACAGTAACAGCCTCCTCTACTTTTGGAGAAACATCACTGGCTTTAATTTCTGTTAGTGTCTGGGGTAGAATATCTTCCCCTATGACTTTTTCTTTTTCTTTTGACAGTTTTTCTTGCGAGGGCTTTCTGGATCTCAAGACCATGTTCTTACCCTCCTTCTCTGGTGCCTTTGCCTCATGGTTTGATGGTTTTTCTTCCTGGTTTACTGGTTTTACATCCTGGTTTACTTGTGATATTGTAGCTTTTAGGCTGCCCTTGCCCCTGCCCCTGCTTTGCAGTCCTGTCAAAGATTGAAGGGAAGAAGAAACTTGTTGTACCAGCTTTGCTTTAGAAACTGAGCCTTTGGGGCGACCCACTGGTGCCTTGATGGGTGCAGTGTCGGTGGGGGGCAAAACATCTGCAGGTTTGGTTCCAGGCTTAGGTCCTGGTTTTGGACCTGGTTTTAGAGCTGGTTTTGGGCCAGGTTTTGACCCAGGTTTGGGCCCAGGTTTTGAACCTGGTTTGGGTCCTGGTTTTCGTTTCACAGGAGTCTCAATTTTCGCTGGCAGCTCTGGTTCATTTAGCACAGGTTTTGGTCCTGGTTTAGATCCTGGTTTAGGTCCAGGTTTTGGCCCAGGCTTTGGTCCAGGTTTTAGGCCAGGTTTAGGCCCTGGTTTTGGACCTGGTTTTGATCCTGGCTTTGGCCCTGGTTTTAGTCCAGGTTTTGGCCCTGGTTTAAGCCCAGGCTTTGAACCTGGTTTTGGGCCTGGTTTTCTCTTCACATGAGGCTCAACTTTGGGTGGCAAGTCTGGTGCATTGAATGAACGAGTGCACATTCTCGAACGAAAACCATCAGTTAGCATTTTAGGAGTGTGGCTCACAATAGATTCCTGATGAGCTAGGTCCATTTGATCTGAGAATAACACAGTTTTGCTTGGAGGCATGCAGGGTTTCTGTGCAAGTGAGGGGGCTCCTTCCTCTTCCTTTCCCCCCTCCCTCTCCAAGCTTAGCTGTCGCCTGATTCCCACACCTGAATGCATGATTCTTCTTCTGCCCCTGGCATGTTTACGTCCAAATGCCCTTGGCTGAGCAGATGGAGCCACAGGCTCTGGCTTGGCCAAGGGGGTCACAGCACTGGCACAGCTGATGCCCGGCTCCATGTCCTCATCACCTTTTTTGGGGGAGGGTGGAGTGTCTGCCCAGGAGGGGGCTGAGGGAAGTATTGACTTCCCTGGCAGCTGAGGAGAGTCTGGCTCCAGCACTTTAGCATCACTGTGATCAATATGATCCCTGGCCTGAGCTGGAGGTGTTGCCTTGTCATTGAGAGCTGAGAAGACTGGCATAGCAGAGTGAGGCTGAGGAGCAGTGTCACCAATCGCTGATTCCCTTGCAGAAGCATCTGCTGTTGCTGCTGCTGCATTTGGATGGACAGGCGCCCCTGCAGACTCATTGTCAGTATGGAACTCAGTACTCTGACTCTCTGTCCTGCTGCAGAGATCTCCAGGAGGCTTCTCTGGCCCATCTCTATTATTCATGTGCTCCTCTGCTGATGACTGGCTGACTTTCTCCCCCTCCCCCAGTTCCTCCCTAACCTCTGTAGACAGAGGAGGGGAAAGAGAATGTTGCTTTTGTTTCTGTATTTCATCTTCTTCCTCTTCATAGGCCTCAACCTCTCCTTCCCCCTTCTCCTCTTCATCATCCTCATCTCTGTTCTCTCTCTTGTCTGAGTTGCTCTCGTCCAAGGCTTCAACTTGGGGGGTTGGAGAGGTGTTTTCTGAGCTGTCCTCCTTTTCTGTGGAATATTGATCATGTTCAAGGTCACCCCTAGAAATGAAAGGCAATGTTTTCACTGAGCTCTCAGAAGCAGTTGGGGACTCAGATTTGAATGGCTCTGATTTCATCTCTTGGCCAAAGTGTTCCTTGTGGCTGGAGTCAGAGAGAGCTGCTGGAGACTGTTCAACTGAGTCTCTCACATCAGGGTCATATTTGCTCTGAACCCCTTGGTACACTGTCTCCTTATAGCAATAGCTTTTTTCTGTCACCCCTTTGTTTACTTTGCTGTAGAGAGCTGGGCATTTCTCTTCATCTGACCATTTCTCCAGATTCTCTGTAGATTTAGTTGAGTCTGAATCTCTCTCATGGTCAGGGTTTTTTTCTGTTGTCACGTCCTCTTTGTCAGCTGATTTCTCTGTCCAGGCTGATTCTTCAAAGTTCTCTTTGACAGGCTCATTGATATGCTGTATATCTGAAGGGGAGTCCCTTTCTTGTTTCATGGGACTCGGGATTGTAATGCTTGTTGGAGACCTCTCATCACCAATGCTTTTAACTGGAGTACTCATGCCATCTCCTACCTGCCCTGACTGACATCTAGTAGGGTCAGGGGTAAGGTTGTGCAGACCTGAGTCCCCAGACCTGGTAGACATATCATCTGGAGATGTCATGGAGCATGAAGATGCTGTGTCCAAGCTGAGTTGTGTGTTATTGGGGGCCTGTGCTGGACTTCTGCCCTGGCCACAGTAGTAGTAGCCCCTCTCCAGTTGTTCATCACTACTGCTGGAGTAGCCTCCCTCATGGAGTTCCATGGGCATTGGCTGATGCTGTGGGGTAGAGTAAGGGTCCTGCATGGGGCCTCCACCAACACTAACACCACCACCATCTGAATATGGAGGACTTTTGTACTCCTCACCCTTTTTGGAGGATGCTCCACTTCCAGCACTGCTGTTGCTCCCTCCACTGTTGCGCTTACTGCCTTTCTTGTTGGCCACCAGGGCCTCTGAAAGCAGTAGCTGCTGGACATTATTAGAGATGTTCTCTACCTGAGAGGTGAGGGCATTCAGGCTCCACAAGCTGGGGTTTGACAACAGCTTCTCTGAGAAGCGTTCTTTCATGGTGGGGACCTGCGGTGTGGTAGTATAGCTGTGGGGTGCTGCGTGGGGCACATTGGGTGAGGGGTGTGAGCGTGGTGGCATTAACATGGTGTTGGTACTGGCTTGCTCCTGCATACCAGCTGAAGAGGATGAAGAAGAGGAGGCTGCCCCAGGGGTCATGGGAGGTTGGCCATACTGGAACGACTCTGGATTGGTCATTAATGGTGAAGGGGTGGAGCTGTACGAGGGGGAGCGCCCTACAGAGCGTGCAGGGGAGTGGCTTGAGGAGGGGCTACAAGTCTGATAATACTGTTCTGGTGATCTGACAGACAGCTCTGAGAGACAGTAATTTTGTTGGGGTTGGCTGTAGTGTTGGTATTTAGGGTGGGGCTCCTGGGGGTTGGTCATGGCCTGTAAAGGGGGCTGCTGCTCATAACCTCTGGAGGGAGGCTGCTGGTAGCCGTAACTGTTCTGGGTCGATCTGTAACCCCCCTGCTTCAGATTGCTGTGGCTGCTCATTTGTCTGCTATACTGGGAATTGGGGGGCATGTTGTAACCTTTATAACAGTGAGGCATAGGGCTGCACTTTTCCATGTACGGTGAAGGGGAGGGTGAGTGCTGGGGGTAGTGCAGGTGACTCTGGGGGTACATGAGAGGGGAGGGGGCAGGGTTAGGAGGGTGGGGCTGGTGATGAGGGCTGGTATAGGCAGGGGTGGAGGGCTGGTGGCACTGGGTCTGGGAGTGGCCCAGCATGTTCTGGTCCATGTACTGAGAGGAGCCAGGTGCAGGGGTACCACCAGCCTCCATACGCCCCACCATCTCCTGGTCATACTGTGCTAACTGGGCTGGGTCCTCCCATTTCTGCTGGAGATGGCCCTCGCTCATATACTGGGCTGAGTAATTCCCAGGGCCCATGTGGTTACTATAGCCCCCAGGACCCTGTAGGTGCTGACTGGGGTTTGGTGGGGGCACTTTGCCTCCTCTGTAGGATTTCTTTGCCTGTGAGGGTGCTGAGCCCCCATTTCCACTCCCATTTCCTCCACCATTGCCTGGGTAACCAGGGTAGGCTTGCTGGCTGTAACAGTCCTTGGGTACTCCCCCAGTTCCTGGTCCTCCAGCTGGAGGCATGCTTGTGGGGTTCGCCAGTGAATGAGCCTCATAGCCTGACCTGGTGTGCCCTGAGCCTGGGCCTGGGCCTGGATGTGGACCGGGGCCTGGGTGCGGGTGCTGGGGGTGGGGATGATGCGGGTGTTGGCGATAGGTCTCCAGTCGGGATAATTCATGGGGCTCCTGCTGGTAGCAGGGTTGGTTGCTGTGGTAACCACCGCTGCGCTCACGGAAGGACTGCATAACTCTCCTTCTATAGCCAGAGCAGGGAGGGGGAGGTGAGGTGAGATGGGAAAGGGGGAAGGGGGGTTAGGGGTTCTGAAGGCAGGGAGAGAGGGGGAAGCAAGAGAAAAGAGAGAGAAATTATGAGGGTTAGTGTGGTTGAGCCTGGGGTTAATCCATTCTGCATTTTCTCCTTTCATATTCAATGTCTAATTCTATTTTAACATTCACCTGGAGTCAAACCAAAATTCAGCCCCTTTTCGAGAACCTTTGGAGATAATATTTTTCAAACTCAGTCACACTAACATTTAAACACACCCAGGTGTTCACATCACCACATGTAGATGCAGTATTATGTAGATTTTTCACCCAGAAATCACAAATATATACAATTCATTGGCATTGATCCACGATAATAACTGTATTTAAATTGCTTGCAGCACCAATACGTATAAAATGGCCCCTAAATTGTGCAGTCTCCAGGATCTGTTTCAGCCTCTCAAGATGGAGGGGCTAACATGCGATGCAGTCTCTGGTGCAGTGATTGACATGTCTGGGAGAGAAAGGAGAAACAGAGAGTGGTGTGTGGGAACTTAATTACCTAACTGTAATGAATAAATAATCATAACAATGATAACAAAGCACCTGTGTATGTGTGTGAATATGTATGATTGAGGCCAGGCAAATGTTGAAAGACTGCAGGCCACAGCAATAAGATAACATCTGTAGAGCATCCGTGTTGAGTTGTAACATTGGCTCTGAGTCTGAACTGAACTCACTTACAGAGCCACTGTGGCTATTTAGCTTTCCAGCTGATTTTGTATGATGCATTATTCATAATTGTTTTGGATCAAATATGATCCCCAGACTTGGCCCCTTTTTTCTAACCACTCTAAGATATTACAATTTATTACCTAAACAAACAATGTGAAGCGATATTTTCTGGTTTGTCTTTGATGTATTGTTTCATAAAAGGTTCAACTGAGCCCTCTTTTTCTTCTCCTCTCTCCTCCCTGTCTTTTCCTGCACAGATGCAAACTCCCAATTTCCTCCAAGGGGAAGTGAGAGGTGTAACAGTGTGTGTTTGTGTGCGTGCTTTCAGTACACCAGTAGGGGTGTCATAGAGTGTGTTTGTGTGCATGTTTGTTCCAGTATGTGAGTGCACATGGCACTGTTTTTCTGTAATCTTTTGCCTGGCTATGCATGTGTGTGTGTGTGTGTGTGTGTGTGTGTGTGTTTATACATTCATACAAAAGAGAAAGAAAGAGAGGAGGGGTGGAGAGTGCTCCTGCTCTATAAAAGGAACAGAGTCACCTGGAGACAGAGCACTGAGCTTGTGTGTGTGTGTTCGCATATGTGTTTGTGTGTGTGTCAGCCAGTTCCAGCACAATATCCCGGCATTCAACCCGCCCCAGGGACAGTGGTGCATCCCACCAGACGCACAGTAGCATTATTCATCTCTGAAACACAGAGTTTGTGTGTATGTATGTGTGTGTGTGTGTGTGTGTGTGTCTGTAGGTGTGTGTATGTGTGAGGAGGCAAAGCAGTGTGTGAATATTGCGTGAATTCATTCTTGTGTGTGCATGCCTGAATGTGACTTTGTGAGTGAGTGTAGGTCTGTTTGCGTTTATGTATGCAGGTCCACAGCTTTTGGCAGTCCCTTAAATATACACACAAACACACAACAAACACATTCATAGACAAACACACACACACACACACACACACACACACCTATAGATTCCCCTGGAGATTCTCTGTCTTCCCTCCTACCTTCCTATCTCCCATGCCTGCAGCCTACCAGAGCCTCACCTGCGGTGATGTGTGTGTGAGGATACTTGTTTACACAATGACCTAAATAAGATGCTTATAGGGGACAAGAGGTGGGATTCCTCCAGACCAAGCTTGCAGAGCACAGCAGAGATGATGGACTGAGGCACACATCGCTTTTGGGATCCAGTGTTGTGATGCCATGTGTCTATCTGTACATTTGTGTGTGTGTTTCTGTCACATCCGCTCTTCTCCATAATAGCCTCTGAAGAGTAATTAATTGGATTTTTCACTGTTTGTGTGTCTCTCACTAAAAACAAAGCAAACAAATCAAGGAAACCCTCTCCACAATCAATTTACTTCACTCCTCCTTCTGTCTTTTCTATCGTAGTCAAACATACGAGTGACGTCTACATTCCAATCACGTCTCCTCTCCACCTCCACACTGCACCTCCTCCTTCCACTTCTATCTTCCACAGACAGCCCTGGCATTGCGTAGCTGGCCGAGTGCTGTATTTGTGGATGCACCACGTCATGTTGCACTGCTCCCTGCCTCAGTAGGGGTCAGAGAGGAGAGAGGACGAAGGATACATGCTGAGATTGCCGAAACCTCTCTGTTGATCTGTCTATCTGTTTATTAGGTGATTTTGCCGCTGTTGAGTACAGATGAAGAGGAAGCAAACACACATATTGCTCACTGTCTGTCTTTCGTTTGCAATCATTCACATATACATTGGTTGTCTCTTGTCTTCATGTATGTGCGTATGTTTGTTTTTATGCTTTCCTGTCTTTCTTTCTTTCTTTCTTTCTTTCTTTCTTTCTTTCTTTCTTTCTTTCTTTCTTTCTTTCTTTCTTTCTTTCTTTCTTTCTTTCTCCCTACTAGATTGGCTGCCTGCTTCTGTCTCTCAACACATTGTTATCTGTGCCAATAGGGTACCTTTCTTTTTTTTTAACCTCCTTTCTCTTTCTTTTTCACTGTCAAATCTCTGTCTCTGGCCCCTGTGCTGTGACTGGAGAGGAGAATGGCAATGGGAGGCGAAAGACAACCAGGCGCTGGGGGTCTAATGGGAGGAGAGAGGTTGAGGCTGGGGAGAGATTGAGGGTGGGGGATGCAAGCGGAGGGAAAGAGTGATAGAATGATAAGTTTGAAGAAGGGGATGAGGAGTAAGGGTTGCAGAGGACAGAGGAGGATAGATGATTTACTGAGTGGGCTTTACAACCTGGGCTCCTGGGAAATATGAGCTGCAGCAATCGCCACACACACATGCGCACATTTTACACACACAGAGACGCATGCAAAATGGTAGATTGTGCACAAGCTTACAATGCAGTGGGGTCTATAATTAGCCAAATGCTTCACCCCTACAGACAAACATGAGCTGCTAAACGAGTGATTGATTATCTTTGGCTCTTCCCACTTCAAATCTTAGCAAGGCAGCTGCCCTCATAACCAGCTCCATTGTTATTGTAAACCTTAAAGTGATCAAAGTTTGGATGTTTGTGTGCTTTTCCATGTGTATTTTTTTTTAAAAATGTTCCCGGGAGGACTTGTCTCTCTGTAAATAAAATACTGTCAGGAAGGAAGGACAGGAGGAAAGGAGTGTAAGGGAGGGAGGGAAGGGTGAAGGAAGAGAGGAGGGTGAATCTGATTGTTCCGCTGGATGGTTCATAATGCGCAGAGCTGCGACTGGTTACAGTCCCCCCTTCATTCTTTTTTATCCTCTCTCCCTCTCTTTCATCGCATCATCTTCAGAGGCAGTTTGAGATGGGATTTATCTTCTTCTCTCTCACACACACACACACACACACACACACACACACACACACACACACACACACACAAGCCATATGCATACACACACACGCACACACACACACACACACACACACACACACACACACACAAAGAGAGAAAACAGACAGCTCTCTCGTTCCATCAACGGTGGCTCTAAAGCACTTTCGATTTAAGTCTTTTTCCTGCTCTCTGTCTGTCTGACCCAAACAAACACACATGTAAATGCCCAAACACACACACACAGACACACACACACATAAACGGAGGCATACAGAGTGGAAGGATGGAGCGTCTCCCTGTGTGTTTACCTCCCCAGTCATCCTGGTTAATTATGCATGCAGAGGCAGTTTGCTGGGGAGGTGGAGCGGCCTGGGAGATAACAAACACACACTCACCCCATCACACATATTCACAAACACTCGCACTTTGCTGCCACCACCACCGGAATCATCACAACACGCCCCAGCACCACACACACCCAAGCTCACATGCTCCTCGATAATGCACTCAAAAATAACACAAACATGCCGCCACCCCCACCACCACACGCACTCATGTCTAACACATCTGCCTTTAACACCCTGCTTAACACAGCACACTCCAAAATAACACAGCAACCTGCCCCACTGCTGCTCCCAATCAGCACACTGCTATCCCCTTCCTAATTACACACACTTCAATAAGGCACAGACAGCATTCAGATGCCTCCAACTATCATTCTCCCTGTTCAGATTGTCTGTCTGTATACCCCCCTCAGTGAACACTGTGCCCTTTCATTTGATAACCGCAGGTTCAACACACTGGAAAGGCAGACAGACAGATGGACAGACAGACACAAGTCTTCTCTCCTCCTCTCCTCTGCAGTGTCTGCCCAGGCTGTGTGGGTGGGTTCCTACCCAAGGGAGAGGCTTAGGAGACGGAGGAAGCCAATATCTGCTCTGACATTTGTCAGTGTCCCGTTGTCATGACACACAGCTGGAGGTCACGGGGGGTCACTGGCAGCCAGTCACATAGATTATAGGAAGAGACATAGAGGGGGCGGAAACCTGCCATTGACACTCACAGACAGACAGACAGACAGACAGACGGACAGATGGCGCTTTGAGGCTACTGGACATGCAGCAAAAAAAAAAAATGGATTGGAGGGCTGACAGTGAGGGAGTAGTGTGTACATAAGCTTTTAATGAATGCTTATACTGAGCATGTTGCTCATACATTAAACTGCTCATGTCCAACATAAATCTAATGATTTCCATCAACTAACATTGGAAAATGATCGACAGAAACTGAAAACATTAATTTGTAAGAAATGGAGACCTCATCTTGACTCTTGTCTCTCTCTTCTATCCATCGTCTCCATCTGTTTGCCTATTTCCCTCCCTCAGTCCAACCCAATGTGTTACACTGGCATCACAGTTTTAAAAACAAACAACATTGCCAAAAGCATTTGAATGGAAATTAACCAGTCTCTGTATTTTCCTACCAATTTCCCTGTTTCTCTTGATTAAATCCAGCACTTGGTTTTTGTTGAAGGGTATCTGACTGAGATTTGAGGCTGAAACGGTTCAATAGCATCTAAAACTGAGGAAACTGAGCCTTACCCTGGTCGATCTGAAAGACCATTTTGGGTTTGTGAGTGAGCCAGTTAATGCGGGGTCTGCGTGTGTGTGTGTGTGTGTGTGTGTGTGTGAGAGAGAGAGAGAGGTGCAACTGTCTCATCTCTGGGGTTTAGGATGACTCATCAACATTCACAGGCATGGCTGTCTATTCCATCACTGATGAAGATGACACTCTAGACACAAATGTCTGCACACACACACACACACACAATATCATGAACACCAATCACACACTCAGACATTACTCAAATGCATGAACCTGGAAGAAGAGAAGAGGGAACTCTTGATTGCACAAACACAGAGAGACAGACAGACGCACACAAACACACACACACTACTGCAGCTTCACCATGAAAGAATAAAGGTCAGAGAGAGAGAAAGCGAGGCAGATGTGTCTGTCTGTGAGCGAGAGAGGAATGCATCAGCCACTTCAGTTATCTGCTTTGTGGTTTAGGTTTAGAATTCCTATTTGGCTTTGAAAGCAGGACTCCGAGGCGATGTTATCCCTTTATACTGTAGAGGGACATCCTCTCTCTTTCTCTCTCTGTCTCTGGGATGAAAAAAGCCAATTCATTAGGAGCGCTCACACACAGTTACATATGCGTGCAAACATACAGAAACACACGCACACAAACACAATCACAGATAAGTTAGTTCTGTTAATTGACTTCCAACAAATTTTAAAAATAAAAGATTGAGTTAGATTTTATAATGCTGATGAGGTTAATGTTATGCGTGTGACATCAAGTCAGGGTTGTGTAGAAAAATTCGAAGCAGAAATGAAGTACCCGAAATTAATTAAATTTAATCTGAAAACAGGAATTTCTTAATTGATTGTTTAAAAGCTGACATTTCAGAGATAAATGATTTGCTTTGACTTATTTTATTCCACATATTTGCTGCCACATATGACTTTGCCTTAGTTGCATCCTGGGAAGAAGGAAACTCACTGTTTGTGTGAATACTACCAATTGGAAAATCCAATTCTATGTGTTGTTTTGACAAGGTCTGCGTGGAGAATTTCTTTTTCCTCACTGCATCTTTGAGAACCACATACTGAGCAGTTTGTCCTATACAGAAAATATAGATAAAGAGACTGGTATGTGCTCACTGCTACACAATCCAGACTCAAACCAACAGCATGAAGTCGGCATTGTGTGCTCTTTTGAAATACAAGCTTTTATTTAAGTCTGCTCCATCTACATATACCACTTTATAGGCGTTCTAGGGCATACCACTGAATCACATCACTTTCTCATTGAACAGTGGGCGAAAGATGAACATGTGGGCTGTGAAAGGAAAAATCCCGGAGACCTATTTCTTTGAATATCTTTTTCTCTCTTTTCCAGTCTTCTAGCCTTGACCCAAAATCACGCAGCCCTCCCTTTTTGTGCTCCTCCGCACAACTCTCCTTTATCTCTTTTTCTATCTATCTTTCCTGTTCGTCTTTCAGCACGGTCACCTCCAGCGGGCAGCTGCCGAGCGTTGCCCTTTGAAGGACTAAACCTGGCTTTGTTTACATGGTAACGGAGCGACAAGACAGGTGGGGATGGAGAAGGAGAGAGGGATGAGCGAGAGAAAATGACAGGCACATACGCAATCAAGAGCAGTGACATACACATCGCATAGGTTCTGTTTGTTTCGAACAAAGGTTGTCATGGATACCTGGGCATGTGACAAGAATCAGAAAAGGGAAAACTGATTGCTCATTACCCGCCGTGTGTCTGTGTGCATATGTGCAAGTGAGTCAATGTCTGTGTGTAGGTAGGTGACTACAAACATTAATCATTTTCAGCTTGTGCAAACGTTTGCTAATATGTGCTCATACGTGGAAGCAATTTGTGTGTGTTTGTGTGTGAGGGAACGGGCTTGATGAGAGCTTTCATGATCAAGTATGACTACCGGCAACGCCCCCGCAGTATGTGTGTGTGTGTCTGCGAGTGTGAGGGCATTGGTGGACTCCAGCTAACCTTCCAGAGCGCAGAGGGAGTGAGACATACAGACGCAGAAGAAGAACAAAGAGAGAGAGAGAGATGCTCTGTGGGTTCACGTTCCCATAGTATTGATAACCTCAGCCATGCCCACACACTTTTTCTGCTTTTTTTTCCTACAGATATCTCTTTCTCTCTCTAACACACACACACACACACACACACAAACACACACACAGGGGAGTTGGGGTCCTGTAAAGTGGGCCGCAGAGCTACTTGGTATTCTGTCAGAATCCTCCAGCGAGGGAGACTGTGGAGCACAAGAAAGAAACGATGCAGGAGGAAGATGGGACGAGAGAAGAAGACAAAAGCGCAGCAATCAGAAGAGAGTGTGTCTAGTAAGTTCTCATTTACACTGAGGGCTGCAATCCTATCCGACTGCTTGTTTTAAACTTATTTCAAAAGCAGAAACAGAGAGGTACAGTACCCAACTCTCATCAACAAGAGTGCAGGGTTTTGAAGTCGGAAAACAGATGTGAAACGGCTTATGTCTCGCAGTGACCCATTTTGGTTTGGTCCAGCAAAGCACATCTTCCTGCCACACAAACACACAAGCACACACACTTCATCCGGTCTTTCCAGGTAATGGAGTGGAGCACTCCACTGAAGCAGAGGGAGCGGTGTTGGAGCAGGTTTGGTGTGACATCCCTGCTGGGGCTCATGGTGCGTTCCACTCCCATGTATTCGATCCCTGCACTCATTTACACATACACACAAGTACTCACACATGTGCAAATATACACAGATTCACTCACACACACACACACACACACACACACACACACACACACACACACATTTGCACCTGCTCCCTCTTTGTGCCACTTCGGTTCATCTAATTGATGATGCTGTGTCACTCCTGCTGTCTCTCTCTAACACACACACACACACATCCTACCTCTTCCTCTCTGTTATCCTTCTCTCTGTGTCCTCTAAGATGTATGCTGTCCTCCATTGTCCTCTATCTTTCGTACCCTTTCCTTGCCCTGTAGCCACAGTGCAGCTGCTGGCAGTGCTGTGCGTGTCTGTGTGTGTTTGTCTGAATATGTGTGTGTGTGACCTTGTCTTAGGTTAGACTAGGACAGGCAGCTCTTTGCTCTGGCACATTGAACCCATAGCCTGAAGGACAGATTTGTAGTGGCGATGAGCAGCCTCAGATGTTGTCCTCTGCAGCTTGTGTGTCTATAAATAAGAATGAGTGTCTTTTTGTGTGCCGTAGCCGAGTGGTAACAAATGTATTCTTTATTTTTGAGGGACAAGAGGGTGATATTTCTTAGCTTATGCATTCACTGGTGACTCATGTCTTTGACTTGTTCATACAGTACTAATAATTTCGTATCCACACTGAAGAGGCCAGACATCATGTTTGGTTTGTGTGTGTGTGTGCGTGTGTGTGTGGTTACCTCACACTGGCACACACATGAAGACACACAAATATTATTTAGTTTTAACAGCTCTCTAAGGTCTAGTTTTATGTGCTGGCAGCTTACACCAGTATTCACTTACAATCTCTTGAGAAAGCGTACTGTGATCTAAGGGAGAGAAAGAAAAGGCCTGCAATAGTGCGGTCTAGACCTGCTCTATAGGAAAAGTGCAATGAGATAACATCTGTTACGTATTGGCGTTATATAAATAATTAAAAAAATATTAAAATATATAAAAATTTTAATATTAAAATTGAATTAAAGAGAAGGTTTACGCTAGGGATTTTCAAAGACTGACACTGTGGTTCCCCCCTCAAACAAAACTGACTTACTCCTATTTGGGAGATAATCATGCTCTAAGGTTTGGAACTACCGTTCCCATAATGCTCTGGGGGATATAAACAGGAAGTATAATGCTGCCATGGAGTCACTTAGTTAGCTGTGGGATACAATTTGAGCCCTGTGTTTTTTTAGCCTACATTTTGGCAAATTTGCACCATTAAAAGTAATCCGAATGAGCTATTACTAGTTCGTCTTTGCATTGTACCCATGGATGTGCAGACAACTATCACTTTGATACTGAAGAAAACTTAAAAGCCTGATGATTCTCAGACAAGTTCTGGAGTTATAAGGAACATATTTTTTCTCAGCAGATGTCGGGACGTTTATTCGCGATGGACATCAACGATATCCTCAGAAAATGTAAGTCACACTGAATCTAAAAATATATGTATTATGTCTGCGTGTTCAGATTTTACTCAGTTATGACTCAGGAGGAAGGAAAGAGAAGGAGTATGATATTTGACACAAATGAAGGCAATCGGGTGTTAAGGGTTTTAATGTACCTTAATATCCTCCATGAGCTGCAGCTCCAACTGCTGACCGTGTTAGCACCTGCGTGCATCTGTCCCATTCACCTCATACAGTAACTTTGTCTCTCCTTCCGACTTCCTTCAACTCTCTCACGCCACACAGGCCTGCTCTCTCCTCTCCTCTCCTCTCCTCTCCTCTGTTACCTGAGAGGCAGACTGGGGAATACTTTACTCCATCTGCAGACACAGACAGACCAACACTAAAAGGAGGCTAGTCACCCATACACCGATGGCAGATAACTGAAATGCGAGGAGGATAGCAAGGAGAGAGCGAGGAGAAGAAGACATTTGATCCGACAGGGCCAAAAAGAGTAGGAGAAGGAAGAGGGGAAGAAATGGTGTGAGAGAGACGAGGGAAGGAATATGGGGGAGAGGAAAGAGCAGATATGGGGAGATTGGGAAGAAATGGAAGACCGACGGGGGGATGGGTGAGACAAAGTGGAGTGACGGGAAGGGAGAAGGGGAAATATGATATGAGAGAGGAAGAGGGTGAAGAAAAAAGACAGCAGGAGAGAAGGGAGGTTAGTGGCGAGATGTGAAGGAGGGTGTAGAGTACAAGAGAGGCGATGAAAGGTGAAAGTGAGGGCGAGATGCTGTGAGATCAAGAGAGCCGGGGGAGAAAAAGACAGGGAGTGAGAAGGGGAGATGTAGAGAACGAAGAGGAGAGGAGAGGATGTGAGATTGAGGGCACAGAGATGGGGAGAGGAATAGTGGGAGGGAGAGGGAGAGATAGATTGAAGCTGTAAGATCAAGGCAGATGTGAGGGAGGAGGAGGAGGGAGGAGAGGGTGAGGAGGGCATGGGTATACAGTGGCGAATGGAGAGATGCAGGGAGGAGAGGAGAAATGGAGATCGTTATTGCGGGCCGTGCTGCCTATTGATTTGCGTTAGTGTCTCGAGCCGGTGAAATAACAGCGATGCTGGGATGCAGACCCCCTCGTTATTAGCAAACACGGCTCTCAAGACGCCAGCGTGTGCGGCGCGTGCGTGCATCTGTGTTGGTGTGTGTGACTATATGGCACGTTTGATGTCCACATGATCAAGACCAAGAGTAGTAAAAAAACAAAAACAAAGTAGAGAGACAAATGACAAAGTTATAGCACTTTATGGGAGAGAAAGACAAATAAAAAGCAGATTGGAGGAAGGGAAAAACAGATTGAGGGAGAGACCAGCAGACTGTGTCGGACTGAATCTCTCACTTCTGGTGACAGATCTATTGGTCACTTCTCACAGGTGGATGAAGAGAGACAAAGTTAACTCTCACTCTCTTTTCCGCATGTGGCGCAGTGTGATGGTGGCGCTGGAGGGGATATGTGTGTGTGTGAGTGTGTCTCACCAGGGACCAGGAAAGTGTGAATATGGCTGTGGAACTCTGCCAACCGAGCTTGGGAGCTGGGGGAAGGAGGAGGAAGGAGGAGGAGGAGGAGGAGAAAAGAGAAAGACAGAGAGAAATGAAGAGAAGGAGGAGGAGATGAAGAGGAGAGGGGGAAAACTCCATCCTTTGTTCTCCGTTGATGAAAGGAGGAATTGGATCCTCTACTCCCACTCTCGCTTTCTCTCTTGGTGATGAGCCTTGATGTGCAAGCGAGCAGGAGGGACACACACACACACACACACACACACACACACGCTCATGCACACTGCTGCCTTATTCCACTCAACTAAGACCCAAATGACTCCTCGCTCACTAATTAAACTTTAATCTCCAATAGCGCGCAAATTACCTGCCACGCAACAGAGCGCTGAACTACAGGGATACAGGGAGAGAGGGAGGGATGGACAGATGAAGGAAAGGAGAGTTGGAGTGAAGGTCACACTCCACCTGCGAGAGAAAAAATCATTCTCTGTCTTGTCCATCTCCTGTGTGTCCTCTGTATTTACACCTACATCTGTGTTGTTTGTATGTGTGTATACGAGACACTATAGCTGTAAATGGAGGAGGCGGCTGGGGCCTCACTGTCTGAGCCAGTCAATGTTCCCCCTCTCACCTGAATGTTATCACACACACACACACACACACACACACACACACACACACACACACACACACACACACACACACACACACACACACACACACACACACACAAAGTTGATGCTAGCCAAGTCCTCCTCTGCCTGGCTTCGTTCCCATCTCTCTCTTACAGACACAGCCTCTGCTAGGACACACACTGACACACACACATACACACACACTCCGCCATTTTGTGCCACACAGCAGAGGGCATTACAGCAGTGTATGTGTGTGTGTGTGTGTGTCACTTGGTTAATCACAAAAAACTAACGATAATTACCACCATTTTCCTACCTGCCCCTTTCCAAGCATGACTCTCAGGTTGTGGTTATGCATGCATTTGGGTCTCTGTGTGTGTGTGTATGGCATGACTGAGCCACTGGCAAGCAAAAACATTAACTCTAAATCCTAAAACACCCCCAACATGCCACATTTACCAGCTACTACAGTTCACATACTTTTACCAACAGCAGAGATGATGGCTGTTAAGACAGCAATTGAGGTTGTTGAGGAAATGAAGTCCAGTGGAATACATTAAATTCTACACATTGCAAATGAGTGGCAAGCGTGGCACTTTACATGCTGCCTAAAGCTCTGTGTAATGCAGTTTGTATAGTTTTCCTTGAATGCACAAAGGCATTTTGTATTTTGCCATCGCTTGTTTTTGCCAAATTTACCCATTTGTCAGGTAAAACACTGAAAACCACTAGGTTTAGGTACTACTTCTGTTTGAAAAGTTGAAAAAGTAAGAATCCCATCTCAGATTCAATGTTGTATACCATTGATCTGTCATGTGCAAAACTAGAACCGAAAATGTGCCTGAACTTGGTGCATTCAGCACACGTAAGAGAGAGCAATAATGAATGTGATAATGATTGCAACAGCAAGCGCTCACGTTTATCCAGTAGAGAAAAACACAATGTGTGGTTTGGCTGATTCTTTTTCATTCTCCTCCATCAATGCCTCTTTTGCAACACAGATCTCATAGTATTATTGCTGAATGTCAGAAAAACTGTTCTAGAAAAGGGTCCTTCCTTTTTTGTCTGATGTTTAAGAATAAACAAAAGTGTTTGTTGATAGTAGCTGTGCATGAAATATCACAGTGTGACACTACAGTGTCTATGTTTATGGCACAGAATGACATGGCAAGTGCATTACCAAACAAAAAAAATAGACCCTGAAAGTCAAGGAGCATTACCACTTTCTATACTGAACAGTGTTATAGTGTTTTAAGGCCACACGCAGGTGGTGAGTGGTGAAGGACATCAACCAAATTAGCCATCATGGAGATCTCATTTTGTAGATTAACTACTGCTACTGCTGCTCCAATATCCCAGGATGAAATTATTGAGTAAATACTGCGGTGCTAATGCCAGACCAGGGAACTGAGCATACGCTATGTGGTGAACACTTTTATCTTAACTACCTTACGATACCAGTGAGTGTACATATATTTAGCCTGGCTGGTGCCGATGGGAATTAAAACCTCTGAGCGCATTCTGCCACACTCTGACATCTGTGCAGTTAAGTCACATGCCGAAACAAAAGACGGAGTAACTCCACCCAGTGCAGTCACTGTCAAGATTGTTTGTGCTACAGTGAAGGGTGTCTTCACAGTGCGTATTACCCACAGTTGATGGTGAGCTTCACAGTGGGGAACATCAGGGGACAATCAAGGATATGCCCGTCATGCAAGGTTGGCAGTGTGTGTTTTAGTGTGTGCGTAGGTGTGTCTGTCCTGTCCTGTTGGTGTGTGCGCACTGTCCGCCATGTGTGACTAGACAGAGTCAGGTGTTCTGGGAGGGGCATTGGCACAACGATGAGCCCATATGCTTCTGACTGAGTGGCGGGTACAGGGAGGGCACAGCGAGCGGGGGAGGGATCTGCACTATGCCTGCGGTGCATGACTTCATCCCTCCTGCAGGCAGAAGGGGCACTGGGTCTAAGAGAGGCTGACTGACTTAGAGGGTGTGAAAGGATGCTGCTGGATGGAAAGAAGGGAGACTAAAAAGAGTGATAGATACAGGATGAATGAGACCCAAGGTACATAAAAGGAAACAAACATAACAGAATGACAGAATATCCAATAAACCACCAAATTTCTGCATATAAAATCTCTGAATATTGTTCTTTTGCACACTCTCCATATCACGGCTATTCAAATGTAATTTTGTGACTTCCTGTGGCCTCCATGGACGCATCCGCAGCCTCCACTTAGCTAATTTGGCCTGTCAGCTCTGCACTGCATTCTTTCCCAGAGGCTGCGTTTTACTAGGGGTCAGCAGAGATGTACTTTCATGATTATCTTGTGTCAGATTGGCACAACTGTGACCCATCAAATGCATGTGTTTGGTTAAGTAGCCTAAATCTTTAGCATTAAGCTCATAAGAAGCTAGTATGAGTGTGTGTTCCGGGTGTGTGCGTTGGGGAGACTGCAGGGTTGACACGGTGCCACAAGGCAGCTTGGTCAGTGGATGCAGTGACAGCTCTGTGTGCTGCTGCTTTTGTCCTATCTGAACACAAATGCACCGAGCCACACACACATCTCTCAAAGGCAGATAATACTACAAGACACACAATCTTTCTCTGACACTCATATACACACATTTCTAAATCTGTAGGAGACCTTATTGGGATCATGAGGTGTGCTAGTTGCTTGCCACTGGGGTTTTGGACATGAGCACATGCATCTAGTGTATATACACACACATTCAAGTCCGCTCACACACACACACACACACACAGAAAGTCAGTCTGTATCACCTCTGATGACTGTGGGCAGGTAATACGATAGGTGGTGGTTTGACATTGAGACATAGTGAATATGTTTACTGAAGAGATAATTATGCTAACCTTCCATCCATCTATCATTTAAAGTTAGCTATCTTATCTCCAGCACCTAGCATCCAACCTACAGCCAATTAGTGCCAAGCCATCCTTGTTTCCTTGGCAACACACCACTGGCCTCCTAATGTATATCCATTTATGGACCTAAACACATAAGGCAAAACTACTTGTGCCATCCAGCACCAGTAAGTTTGACAGCCAGGCGTTTAGCTCAGAGCAGCATTTTAACACCAATAAATCATTACAACATTCATTTTGAGATGTTAGTATTCTGATGATAAACAAACCACTGAGAAGATTGGCTGCAGTTTCCAATGTGTGCAACAGGGTTGGATTTCATGGAAAATGTGCTGGACTGCTTTGCGCAACAAAACTGAGAGCTGCTCCTCTTCCAGCAAAAGCAGAGCTGAAGCTTTCAGAGTTTCTCACAATGGCAGATGGTGGAAGGAGAGAAAGGCCGATGGAAAAATCCCTTCCAAGATGTTTATCCTTTCCAGTAAAACGAAAGAGAAAACAAATGCATATGGAGGGAGGGGGAGGAGGGGTAGGTTGCCACATCTTCTTTATGACAGGAAGCAATGGGGTTTGTGGAAAACATGGACATCGTTTTTAAAAACAGTACATCCAACAACACTGTTGGCAGAGGCTACCGATCATAGTATTTGTTTATATTGAGGTTTTGACAGTATATGACATGGAATGCATTAATCCTATGTTAAGGCTTAAAATGCTCCATTAAAACAGCTTCAGGTATCCTGATGTCAGTAGATATGTTTGCATGGTAAACGGCAGCCAGAAATCTCAATGACAGATTGGAACCTGGGAGGGGCAAACTGCCTGCATCACTTCCTCTTTCACCCCTTCGCTATCCTCTATTGCCCCTTCCTTTCATCCTGTCCTCACCTCCCTCCCTTTTCCCCTCTCTCCCAGCCCATTTTTTCTCCCTCTCCACTGCCAGTCTCTACCTGTCTCATTTGCATAGGATGCCTTATTTGCATACATATGAGCTAAAGAGAAAGGGGATTTGTGTGTAGGAGAAAAAGAGGAGGAGAGGCGAGATACGCAGGCAGGCAGTGGCTGATGAAAAGAAATGAAAAAGAGCCCTTTCAGGAGGAAACTGCGACCACTACCTCTCTTTCTCTTTTACACCCTTTCTCTTTCAATTCTGTTCTCGCCCTTTAGGTCACACCTTAGAGAGCTCCCGTGAAGGCCCCATTAACGCAAAATATCTGACAGAGAGACAGAGAGAATAAAGAAGGTAAAAGAGAACAGATAACTGGTAAAAGATTGGATGCAACATGGGCCAAATAAGAGAAAGAAACAGAAGGTAAAAACAGAGAAAGAAAGATAGATAAAACAGATAGATAAATAGAGCAAAGGAGCTTGTACACACTGCCCATCTATCCCCTGCAGCAGCCTGGCTCTGTGTTACCGCGGTGTTGTTGCCGTGGTGGCGATGGATGGTTGCCTTGGCAGAACAAAACTGATTGGCTGTGAAGTAAGGCCCCCCGTCTCTTTCCCTCTAGGAAGGACAGCACACGACAAGCCCCTCCCCCTTCTGCACACACACACACACACACACACACACACACACACACACACACACACACACACACACTTACACAAAATTACACAAACAAAATATGTACACTGAAGATAAAAAACACATCCTCACACATCCTCATGTCTTGAAGACTTGTGTCCAGAGACACACACATCAAACACAGATAAACAAGGTTTTGATATGATTCACACGTACTGCTCAGAACTGTATAGACCAGTTCAAATGGACAAACACACACAGAGACACTCGGCAGCCTCTATGATATTAACATCCTCCATCCCCACTCCTCGTCTCCACATCAGGCCAACCCAGATACATCCCATACAATCTGTCCCTGATTGCACACAAATCCCCCCCCAAACACACATACACACACAAACACATAAACAGGCATATTTATCCTGCTTGAGCTCGCTAATTGCATGTGTCTAATAACCTGGTGCCGATAGAAAACAGAGCAGTGCTCTCTCTCGTCTCTCTGTGGACAGAGTCCAGACATGAGGCAACTGCAGAAGCCAGGGATATGAAAAGGCAGCAAGAGATTGGAGGAGAACAGACATAGATGTGTGTCTGTTTGTGTGTGTGTGTGTGTGTGTGTGTGTGTGTGTGTGTGTGTGTGTGTCTATGTGTGTGTTCGTGTGTGTCCTCTAGTCTTTGTTTGATCTGTCCGTCCGGGCCTGAAATGCTGCAACGCACCAGGAATAATAACTTTCCTATCTGTGAACCCACACACATGCATGCATACACACAATGAGAATGGATGCATGTGCACATACAAAATAAAGCACCCATCAACACACACACACACACACACACACACACACACACACACACATGTTCCCTTGCTGACAACAGTTTTTATATGTACATGCTTGAGTCTGCATGTGCGCGAACACACACACACACGCACACACACGTATGCGATCACTCATGCATGAGCCATCTCCTGTGTATCATCAGCACCGGGTGGAGAGGAGGGGGGGAGAGAAAGGGATGAAAGGTGGCAGGGGGTAAGGAGTCGAGATGAAAGCGTGAGGGGGAAAGAGGAGGGGGTGGGGGGTGTGAGGGTAAAAGGGCAAAGGAGAGATATGAGCGGGAGAAGGGGAAGGGAAAAACAAAGGGGAGAGGATGAGCTGAATTGGGTTGAGGAAAAGAGGGAAGGACAGATGTGCTGACTGCTGATTGGATGGGAAGCAAGAGGAAAGAGAGAGGGAGAGAGGGAGAGAGAGCCTGTCACCTCCAGTCAGTGGCTATTAGCGGCAGCAGCAGCTCTGAGACACCATCCCTCATTCTGCTCTGGCAGCGCTGACACACACACACAGGCACACACCTTCATGCACACGCTCATCCATCCGTCTTTTTCCTTTATATGTGTGTGTGGCTGAGACTAATTGAGTGTGTGTGTGCGTCAGGCTGTGTCTGAGCTCAATGTTTTTCTCTCTGTCTGCTGTGTTTGTGTGTATGTGTGTGAGTGTGTAATAGAGAGACTTAGAGCGAATGTCCTTGTGTTTGATCCGCTTGTGCATGTACATATGTGTGTGTATGTGTGTGTGTGCTTCTGCCACTGAGGGCCCTGTGCCCAGGCCTGAGAGTGAGTGATAGAGTCCATGCCAGCTTGAGCTGCATGCCACAGTCTCCACGCCTGCACCCGTGTCCTGCCACTGCCAGCACCACCCTCCTCCTCCCTAGTCTCCATCTCTCCTCTCTCTGTATCAGTCTGTTGGCCTTCCCCCTCCTCCTCCCCTCTCATCCTTTTTCAGTGTTTATCTCTCTGCTCACGCTCTTTCCCCATCTCTCTTTTTCTCTGTTTTGGCTAAATTGCTCTGTCTTTAGCTCTGTCTCCCCAGCGTGCTGTTTTTTCTTCTTCTTTTTTCCCTCTCATTTAATGCCTGTGACCACTCCACCCAGCCCTATCATCCTCACATCTTTTTAATAGTTGAAGCACCACCTGCCCTCCTCCTCTAATTTCTCTCATCCCTGTTGTCTCCTGTTGTCCATTCATCTTGTTGAAACCACATTTCATCACAATCTGTCTTTTTACCTACACACCTCTTTTTTACTTAACCTCAGAATAAACCTTTTTCTCTCTGTTGTTCACTTTCCTATCCTCCTTTCATATCCTCTCCTCCCACCTGCCGCTCTACATCTATTATTTATTTCCACAGGCCACCACTAGTGGCAGCTGTTTCCCATTTTCCTGTCCATTCATAACCCCTCTCCACCACTCTGTCCTCCTCCTTTCTCTTTTTTTTATCTCTCTCAATCTCTGAGACATCTCTATTCAGGTCTCTCCATCCCTCTCATCATCCAACTCCCTTCCACCACTCTCCTCTTTTTCCTTCCTTCCTTCCCTCCCATCTTCCCTCTCCTCCCCCTGTCTCTTCCATCACCTGCTTCTCAGCAGTGTTTCTCCTAATTTCCATACAGCCCAGCAGCCTGCAGGCCTCACTGGCTCATATCCTCACCTATCGAGGGGAAAACACATGCGCATTCACACAGGTTTGAAAGCATATGCACCTTCAAGCACAGGCATGCGCATACATTCCTGGATCCAGAAACATACAGGTCAAGGAAGAGAAGCACATGAAGAATTTATGTGGTTGCTCTCTCACACACTCATTCTGATACAAACACATTCATCCAGGATATAATGAGATTTTGCCTCTACTGTATTCTTCTCTCCATCTTGTGAGCAATATCTCCACACATTTGTTTATAATCATTATTTATATATGCAATAAAAACCATTTTAGTTGCAAATTAGACACTGCTAAGTCCTTAAAACCATTTGCCGCTTTCATTTATCCACTCTTTCCAGTTTTGGCACTGCATGTATTTCAGCATCGTTTCATACACACAGAAAGCTATTAATTGAGTGAATGAGGCCTATTCTGTCGCAGCCTCCCCTGCACAGCTAGTGAGACAGAGCTGAGGGATCTGCTGCTGAAGTGCAGAGCCTGATAAAAATTAGAGCTCGCTGGATAGATGGGCTTTGGGCTGCTGACCGCTGCCTTTTCTGGGCCACTTAGCCGGGGGAGAGCTCATTAAGCGTAGCTGGAGGTGGAGGTGGTCTGCCTTGTTTAGCATGTGTGTGTGTCTCTAATATGTTGTGTCTCTGTATGCTTGATAATTTCAGCTACAGTTGTGTGTGTTTGCAGGCTTTATCTTTATGTGTGTGAAAGCAGCAGTGTTGTATGCATACAGAGTGGTTACACAAGGCACACAGCGAGAGAAAGAAGAAAAGTCGGGAAAGAGAAACCCTGCTTATTAGGCCACCGCTGACTATGTGTGTGATTCATGGAGAGTGAGAGAGAGACAAAGACATTGAAATGAAAGTGAGAGAGAGACAGACAGAAGGAGAAAGAGGGAGATGGATTGAGCAGTGAACTAGGGCGGCTGAGGATCAGGCAGCTTGCAGGATGGCTGTCTGCTGTCCTAAGGGAAAGGGCGAGCTTGTTATTTTAAGGAGGGTGACTCTGGTGCTCACCTTGCATAGCAAAAATAGGGACACACACACACACACACATACATAGATGCACCCACCTACACAAGTTGTCTCTGTGCAAATGAAGCTGACAGCACATGGCGCACCAGCTAACACAGTGCCTTAGAGGCCTATCTGTCTCAGGTAATGGGCGAGCTCAACACCGCCGTGTGTGCGTTCACCTCATCCTATCAACATGGACACAACACCACTGGTACTCAGAGCCCATGGGAACCTCATACTGTATGTGAGTGCACGCGTCTCTTTCTGCACATACTGTGTGTAAATGTGTACAACCTCATGTGGTAAGTTCAAAAAATGCAAAAGCAATTCCAATGCATGCAATTTCATATACATGTAAGCAGCTTCTGTGCCTTTGTGGGGGCATCTGCGTATGATGACGTGTGTGCACTTGTGTGTGTGTGTGCGTGTGTGAGAGGGAGTAGTGCCTGTGACATTTGACATACTACAGTGCCTGCAGTGTCTGCTCTATAGGACCTGGGCTGCTCTCTGCTAACATGGCAGCACGCCTCGGCTTGCACTCGTCACATCGCATCTTGTCACATCATAAGTCGCATTTCCCCTCTCTTATTCTGATATTCCCTTTTCATCATTTCTTCTCATTGTCTTGTTGTTTCCAATTATTTTATTCGATCCTCCAGCCAGGTATTCTTTCATATTTCTGTCTCATTCACTTTCTCCCTAATGCGTCTATTTCTTTCCTTCTATGCTGTCATTTTCTAATTCTCCCTCTGCATTGCTCTTTATCTGTGTCTCTGCCTCTTTCTTTCTCTGGCTCCCCCTTTTTCCTCCCATCTAATTTCCTCTCTGTCTTTTTCCCACTCAATCCCTCCTCTGTGCCACAAATCTCATTCTCTCCCTTCTTTTTGTCCAACTTTTTCTCATTCTGCTCTCATTTCCTTTCTCTCTTCCCTGTCCGTCATCCAGCATACTCTCCCTCCCTCTCCCTTTTGTCTGTTTCTATCTTCCATTCCCCCTTTTTCTGTTTCTCTCTCTCCTGTTTTCTTCAGCTGGTGCTCAGCTCACACCAGGCCAATTAGCTTGCATCAGTCCACTCCTGTTGGCTCAATAACACCGAGCAGGTAAGCTGGAGTTCTATTAAGCAGGTGTTTGTTTGTGTGTGTGTCTGTGTGTGTGTGTGTGTGTGTGTGTGCGCGTGAAGGTTTGTTTACAAAGAAAGCCGTGGAAGGTTCAGTTTATGAGTCCTGGTGTGTCTGCGTGTGTGCATTCAGTCACATCCACACACACAAACACACATGCTGATAAACACACATGTACACATAAACACGCACACATACACATCTGCTCAGTGAGAGGGCCCTGTTGTGCACGCTCCCTTGGCCAACAGATAAACAAGTGTGCTCGCATCTCCCGGGAAGTAACCATGGCAACCGTCTCTCCCTCTTTCTCTCTCTCTCTCTCTGACTGAGCTGCGTGGTTGGCTGGCTGTCCTGGAGGCAAGACAATAGCAGGTTTCAAGGCCAATGTCACTTTTTCCTCCCTCCCTCGCTCCCTCACTCTCCTCCCTTCCTTCTCTCCCTCTTTGCCAAACAAGGAAAGAAAAAAAACAAAAACAAAAACCATCTTCCTGTATTGATAAATGTGATGTCACAGGTGGGGCGGCAGCCATGCAGAGCAGCGCGGGGGAAACATAAAAAACGATGGATTCAGTGAGATTTTTTGCAATCCCCCTACATTTCTTCCCCCCATCCCTCGCTTCCTCTTTTTGTATATTGTGCACAATTGCCTTCTTCCCTTTGTAGGGTGCGAGAGGAAAAGGGGATTTCATGCAGGCTAACTAAGCCCCTAATCCTCTGTTTCATGCCGTTCTCTCTCGCTCTCTCTCTCTGTTTATATATATATTTCGGTCTCTCTCTCTGTCTCTATTGCTGCTTTGCTAGAACTATTTCTTTTTCTTATGCATATTTATGCATATTTAAACATCCATTAGATACAGAGCAGCATTTATTTCATATGTTTCTGACCACCTGGAGAACCAGTTCAATAGTCACTCTCTTTTAGCTGTTTTTGGTCTCTACTCCTGAGGGAAATATGTGACTCTTTAGCTGCTAAATGCTCCACTATGTTCACCAGCTAACTGTGTCTGTCTTGTGTTTGGTGCGGAGCAGGTAGTGTACAATGGGTTTTTAGAACTTTTTTTGCTGAAATCTGCTGCCTGCTGCTGCTGGAAACAACGCTGTTGAAAGCAGTGAGAGTGAACCAAAACAGTAAAGTTGAACCAAAACAATGAGCTGACCCCTTTCACATACAAGTAGTCATGTGATCCATTGTTGATATAAAAATATTGAAAAATACAGTAAATACAAATACAGTAGCCTACTTGAGTAAATGTAGTTAGTTACTTTACAACACTGGTGAGGTGGAGTGGCGATTTTAAAAGGAGATGTGAGAGATTCAATTGCTGCAATGCACCTTCAATGTCTCCCTGTCTCTCATGTCTTTCTCACCTGTTCTGAATGATGGCAAAAACCTCAGACAATAATTCTGTCCTGAATGTGTGTGTGAAGGCAAGAGAGAAAAGAAGAGAGAGAGAGAGCTGTCAGCCACTCTGGCTAACCGTCTAATAGGTTGCCATACTGAACTGACATTTGAAGGCTACAGGAGCATTAGTCCTGAAATGAAAAAGAGATATGAGAGAGAGAGGGAGAGAGACGGGGGAGAGAGATTGGATATGCAGCGAGCGTGCTGTGGAGTCGGCAGCCCTTATCAATGCATCTGTCTATCCATCCGCACCACACGGCCTCATCTCCTCTATGATCTCCACCCACCCAAGTCCTCCGCCTCCTCGTGCCATCCCTCACCCTCTCTTTCTCTATCTCGCCCAGAGAGAAGAGAGAGGAAGGACAGAGATGAAAGGAGGAAGAAGAAATACAGTCGGGGGCGAGCCAGGGAGGGCTGAGAGAGCGCATAAGACAGGGGAGGAGGGTGAGAAAAACAGAGCAAAGGGATAAGAGCCAAGGACAGAGAGAAAGAGAATCTCAGATGTTTAATTTACGGTCTTTCCTGCTGCAGACAGATGTGTGAGAATGAAGAAAGACAGACAACTAGACAGAGATAAACAGACAGCAAGATGGACAAGGAGACATCCAGATACATGGACAGACATGCAGATAGACAGCCACACAGACAGACAAATAGATAGGCAGATGGAAAATAGGCAGGCTGCCGAACATCTCCGAAAGCAGCCATTGAGCCACTTTTTACCAGGTGGAGCGACACCAAAGACTTGAACCTCTTGCAATCCCTTTACCCTCAATTTATCTTTTGTCATTTATCAATCCTGTTTTTCTAGCTCTCTTTCACAGTTCCCATTTGAATCTTTTGTGAACCATCAAAGGTAATTTATTTTGAATTGCTGCACTGCCGTGAACTGAAGTGAAACTGCATTGCTGCGTTGGTTTGGTCCAGCTACAATCGCTGCACGGATTCTGGAACTGGATGAAAATCGACCACAGTCATCAGTTATAGTTGCATATAAACTGCTAAAGCACTAAAATCACACCAGAGGAGGACACAGTGTGCTACTAGCTTTGTTGGTTCTCATGACAACATATTCAACATGCTAACTTATCAGCAACAATACAGTGATTTCATCTCTATAGTTGAATCATAGCTAGACAATTAATGTCCAAAAGTAGTTAATTCCACATTTGGTAATAATCGTAGTAATTGGTAGTAATGCTATGCTATCAATTATAATATTAACCAAATTTTCCTTATTGAACAACCTGCATAAAAAACATGTATCTCATATGGACTATAAAGGAGAAAAACAACACAGCAGCCTTATTTAAACCTCATGGATGCTTGATTAATATGCAGATACCATCCTATACTGAGCCATATATCTTGAAATTCAAGATTCAGGATTAAAGTTTAAATACTTTAACAAGAAATCTTAGGATATAATATGACCATACTGAAGGCATAAAATGACCAAAACTTTAAGCAAGTAGCACCATGTTGCTGTTGGCGGCACATTAACTGCAGCAGAAGCTGTATCAGAAAAATGACTCAAAATATCATGTAGGAATGAAACTGCAATAATGTGAACCATTTTTGTGACAGGTTCCCAACACGTGCATGCTTGATTGCAAAATCGATATATTAGTGCACATTTGAAAGACCATTTTCAGATTAGAACATGCAAAGAAGTTTGATAAGATTGACACAGAAATATAAAGAGCAAGCCCTCAGACAAAATTAATTTTGTTTGCCAGTGTGTGTGTTTGTGTGATATATCAACTGCCAGTTATGCTGTAATTAATTGTTAATGATTGTCTTAGGAAGTGCATGCAGACCTTCATACAAACTCTAATTTTCTTTTTCCCCACACTATAACAGTTGGTCTCACACACACAGACATACACTAACATATCTGCAGTTGTGTGGCTAGCATTGGGTGGCCAGACAGACAGGCTAACAGACTCACAGGAGATTTTGATAATTAACTTTGTAATAAAGTCACAGAGACAGAGTGCATGTATGTATGTGCGCATGTGTCACCCAAATGTGTGCTTGTCCCTGCCTCTGGTTTCATGTGTGTGTCCATATATCTGTGTTTGTTTAAGGTGGACTGCAAAAGTTAGCAGTAGAGTATATATGTGTGTGCGTACACGCATCCAAATCTGTGCACACGCGTGTGTGTGTGTGTGTGTGTGGGGAGGTGATAAGCACCTGAGCCCTGAGGCAGCCTTCAGATTTCCCCTCACGTCCTCTGTGAAATCAGCCCAATCACTGCACTGTCATCTGCCTGCCACCAGAGAGAGGCCTGCGCTGCATACTGACAAGCTCATTTGCCTAGCGGTGTGTGCACACACATACATGTACATGCCCGTGCGCACATTCACATGCACAAACACTCACTCACGTATGCCCACAAGGCCTTCCACTTTCTCCCAAAATTGAGCTCAAACAAAACCACTATGGGAGACACTTGTTTTTTGCAGGGGAGAGAAAATGTTTCCTTCTTGATTCATACCCAAATTGAAGTGTCATTGTTTATGAGAAAGATGGGGCCCGGCTGCCAGCTGAATGCTTTAACCCCAAGCACATCATCAAATAACTTATTATTGTTCAGATAAATGCCTTTGCTAGTATGAGTTGCATTAATAATTTATTTGTTGAAGGAGGCAGAGAGAAAGCCTTGAGAAAGCCTTGCCTTGATTCTGTTATTATTAAAGGTCCTAATACTGAAAAGGCCCAGAAAACCTTTTTTCCCCTTCTATCAGCTTCTTACTATGAGCGATGCAGTCCTACATGAACACGCAATTTTCTACCAAAGTTTGAACAGTTTTGGTTATTTAACACAAGAGATCGATGTATTTGTCAATTGTTGTTTCTTTTTTTCACTGGTTTGAAGTAGGCAGGGCTCAGCTGGAAAAAGCGGATGTGAAATATTTCAGTGAACCAATTACAGTTTTGCAACATTTGAATCAAAACATGATGACACTTTTGGGGTTGTTTATACAGTGGTGTGAAAAAGTGTTTGCCCCCTTCCTGATTTCTTATTTTTTGCATGTTTGTCACACTTAAATGTTTCAGATCATCAAACAAATTTAAATATTAGTCAAAGATAACACAAGTAATCACAAAATGCAGTTTTTAAATGAAGGTTGTTATTATTATTGAGGGAAAACAAAATCCAAACCTACATGGCCCTGTGTGAAAAAGTGATTGCCCCCTAAACCTAATATCTGGTTGGGCCACCCTTAGCAGCAACAACTGCAATCAAGTGTTTGCGAAACTTGCAATGAGTCTTTTACAGCGCTGTGGAGGAATTTTGGCCCACTCATCTTTACAGAATTGTTGTAATTCAGCCACATTGGAGGGTTTTCGAGCATGAACTGCCTTTTTAAGGTAATACCACAGCATCTCAATGGGATTCAGGTCAGGACTTTGAGTAGGCCACTCCAATGTCTTCATTTTGTTCTCCTTCAGCCATTCAGAGGTGGACTTGCTGGTGTGTTTTGGATCATTGTCCTGCTGCAGAACCCAAGTTCGCTTAAGCATGAGGTCACGAACAGATGGCCGGACATTCTCCTTCAGGAGTTTTTGGTAGACTGCAGAATTCATGGTTCCATTTATCACAGCAAGTCTTCCAGGTCCTGAAGCAGCAAAACAGCCCCAGACCATCACACTACCACCACCATATTTTACTGTTGGTATGATGTTCTTTTTCTGAAATGCGGTGTTACTTTTACGCCAGATGTAATAGGACACACACCTTCCAAAAGAATATTTTCCCAAAAGTCTTGGGGATCATCAAGATGTTTTCTGGCAAAAATGAGACGAGCCTTAATGTTCTTTTTGCTCAGCAGTGGTTTTCGTCTTGGATCTCTGCCATGCAGGCCATTTTTGCCCAGTCGCTTTCTTATGGTGGAGTCATGAACACTGACCTTAGCTGAGGCAAGTGAGGCCTGCAGTTCTTTGGATGTTATTGTGAGGTCTTTTGTGACCTCTTGGATGATGTTATTTTGGTCGGCCGGCCACTTCTGGGAAGGTTCACCACTGTTCCATGTTTTCGCCATTTGTGGATAATAGCTCTCACTGTGGTTTGCTGGAGTCCCAAAGCTTTAGAAATGGCTTTATAACCTTTTCCAGACTGATAGATCTCAATTACATTCTTTCTCATTTGTTCCTGAATTTCTTTGGATCTCGGCATGATGTCTAACTGAAGCTCTTTTGGTCTACTTCACTTTGTCAGGCAGGTCCTATTTAAGTGATTTCTTGATTGAGAACAGGTGTGGCAGTAATCAGGCCTGGGTGTGGCTAGAGAAATTGAACTCAGGTGTGATAAACCACAGTTAAGTTATGTTTTAACAGGTGGGGCAATCACTTTTTCACACAGGGCCATGTAGGTTTGGATTTTGTTTTCCCTTAATAATAACAACCTTCATTTAAAAACTGCATTTTGTGTTTACTTGTGTTATCTTTGACTAATATTTAAATTTGTTTGATGATCTGAAACATTTAAGTGTGACAAACATGCAAAAAATAAGAAATCAGGAAGGGGGCAAACACTTTTTCACACCACTGTATTACCAGCACTGTCAGTCAAATTTGATGAAGCCAGCACCCACACAGTCCTAAAGAAGCAGTTTAGCAGAGTTTTTGAGTGTTAAATTCTTAATAAATAATAACTAAGTTTTAACTTTTTGTTGCTGGATATTTTCAATTCAGTTCAATTCAATTTTATTTATATAGCGCCAATTCATAACAGAAGTTATCTCATTGCGCTTTTCCTATAGAGCAGGTCTAGACCATACTCTTTGTAATATTAATTACAGAGACCCAACATATTTCAAAAATACTTTTTTAAAAACCCCATCATATGCTGTATGCACACTGCTTGTATGCACAGAAATACAGACTAAAACCACAAACACAAATGCTATAAACACATTCACATGCAAACAAACATTACAGTAAACACAGACACTCTCCCTGCCCCCCCGTGGGCTCACACACACACACACACATTGGTGTGACATCCTCGTGACCTAAAAATGTCCCCAAAGCAACATACAGGGACAGACAGTGGCACAGAGGGAGAGGAGCGCATTAACGACACACAACACTGTTCACTGGCGACTGAAGCAGGATGTGTGTGTGTGTGTGTGTGTGTGAGAGAGAGAGAGAGAGAGACAGAGAGATGAGGGAGAGGTGGAGGGGAAAGGGGGCGGGTCTTTAAGGGAAGCGAGGGAGGTAAGGGAGGGCGTCTTCAAAGAGCATGAGACCAGGCAGTGGACACACACAGTATTTCTTTCTCTCTCTCTCTCTCTCTCTTTCTGTCTCTCACTCACTCACTCACTCACACACACACACACACACACACACACACACACACACACGTGCATACACACCCAAGGGTACAGTGAGGTCATTTTAGCCCTGGCCAAATCTCATGCCACTGTCAAAGTTTCAGTTTCACATGAACACTCATCTACACAACACTCTCTCTCTCACACACACACACACACACACACACACACACACACACACACACACACACACACACACACACACATTTCACCTTGTCTCTCCTTCCTAACCCCAAAGGAGGCCTTTGCGTGTGCGAGAACGTCCTGTGTGCGTGTCTCTGTGTTTGATGAGAGGTTTCCATGACAACAACAGCACTGGCAACCCCCATGGGTTAATTTACATATTCAAGTGCAACAGTGTAGTTGAATTACAGCCGGAAATTGAATGGCTCAATCAATAGAGTGGTTGGAGAGGAGGAGGGAGAGATGAGTGATGGATGGATAGATGGAAAGAAGGACTGAAGGAGGAGAAGGAGGACGAGAAGGGGTGAGAGGAGGGGGAAGTGGTAGCTGACAGGAAAGAGGATGCAGATGATGCAATGGGCCATCATTTTGTGTATATATCTGTGTATGTGTGTGTGAGTGTGCCCCCCTTTTTTTGGATGACCCATTTTTATTGTCCTCCAGTGGCTAAAAGGGACCTAAAATGGATTGTGTGTGTGTGTGTGTGTGTGTGTGTGTGTGTGTGTGTGTGTGTGTGAGAGAGAGAGAGAGACAGAGAGAGAGAGAGCATGTGTGTGTGTGTGTGTGTGTGTGTGTGTGTGTGTGTGTGTGTGTGTGTGGAGGGGGCAGTGGCAAAGACAGCCGTCATTTTACTGTCGAAGCTGTCAGAATCAAAAACTGCAAATCCATTTAAATGACGAAGAAACATGGAAGGAAATAGACAGACTAGAAGACAGAAACTAGCATAATTCAGAAACACATTAACCTTTCCACTTTTCCAAGAAAGCGTTTTAGACTGTTCTGTTGTACTCATTTGAACTCTAGTGCAGTCTAGTCTCATCCTTTCTAGCACAGGGTGGGCAATACAATGATATGTACTGTAAGACGATAAAAATTTGACAAAAGTACAAACAAACAGTAAACTGTTAATACAGAGTTATGCCTTCAATATTTCTGGCCGTTGTGGGCAACATTGCAATGTTGCATCAATGTGATGAAGTACCTTGATTTTACCTTGAATGTGACATTCCAATCTGGTTAATACTGTTACTATAAATGCTTTCTCTTCTTGAATTTCCACAAAATCTACTGTATCACATACGGTATATCAATACCAAGATTTAAAATTACATATACAGTGAAAGAAGATTTTTTTCCATGTTTCCCCACCCCTAATTCCTAATTCTTTACTGAATGTAGTCCAGTGGTTCTCAACCTGGGGGTTGGAAATAAGAACTGAGGGGTCGCCAGGCAAGTAAAGGTGCCCTGTGGAGTTTTCTTGTAAACAAAAGTTATATTTACATTCAGCGTTACACACCAAAACGCATTGCATGTATGCTTTAGGTCAAACAAACATTTTGAATGCATTTCCTTCCTCATAGAAATATTTGCAAAGCCAATTTTTTGGAACATTTTGAAACCTGCCTTGTTTACATCCATGTTTATTAGCTAGCAGTCTTCTTCTTCACTGCCTTTGTTGGTGCATTGCTGCGTATTAATCAGTGTAGTATTGTGAAATCATTGGCAGGACTGCGCACTGCATCACCCTTGTGAGTGCATGCTAATGCGTCCTCGTGTATGTGTAGACAAACAAAATGGGTCTCACTCATAAAAAAACTGCTCCATAGTGACACTAGAGGTCAGGGTACCCTGTGGAGATTTTTTTTTAGATGTTCTTCTGGTCTTTGCTTTTTCATGTGAATTTCCGAAAAATGTTCTGTCACAAAAAATTATATAAATAAAACACACACAGACAAAAATTCTTTAGTTCACCTGGTCATAAGCTACAGCAGTGGTTCCTGAACTTGGGGGTTTGGACCCACCCATGTGGTTGCAAGATAAATCTGAGGGATCGGCCTTGAGAAGCAGAAAAAATGTATTTCTGAGCTTTTTGAATTACTGGATATATTTGCATCTTAAGGAACAAAAATGTTTTAAATGAAACAATCTGAGAAGGATAAGTCACTCTTCGGTTAGACTGGCCACCATCCAGTGACATTTGTAACCTATGATGATAGGTTGCAAGTAGACATAGCTTCATTTTAAGGAGTCACAAAACAAAAAGGGTGTGGGCCACTGGCAATGTCCATTAAAATCTTCTATATTATACTATATTCTATATTATATATATTGTGTCATGTGAACAAATCCAGTCAAGTCTATTCAAGTCCACTGTCAATTTTACAGAGCTCTCAAAGCTCTTATTGAACCTAGAAAACAGTCATTCACAGAAATATTGTGCACTAAAGCCTTGACTTTTGCTTTTGACCTCAGTCTTAGTTTGGTGATACAGGAATCAAAGCTACCATCATTCTGGACTGATTTCAAGTCATTTGAAAAAGAAGATGGAAACAGTAATCATCATCTGCATCATATGTGACCTGGCCCAGCTCTCTTCTGCTGACTGCACAGATACAGTGGGGACACGATACCCGTGGCCCACTTTCTCAAAGACAACCAGCTCTTTCTCCACCATGGCCAAAGACTAGCTTAGCATCAGCATGCCACAGGGATCAAGTCACTGTTTTATTATGATGAGTGAGTTAGGGTAGGGGTGTAGGGAGGGAGAGGTAGGGAGAAGTAAATGGTACTACATTATGCAGCGCAATAACTTTTCATAACGGGAGGCAGCCGCAAGAGGCTAGCAGCACAACAAGATGTTTACATAAACAGAAAGGGGAGGATGCTGACTGTGTAGATTTGGTGGTGTGTGTGGGTGTGTGCATGTTGCAATAGCACAATGCGTATGTGCTACATAAAAAATAGATGTGTGTTTACTGGTGTTTTTTAAAATAGATTTGAGTGTTTTTCTATAACCAGTGTGTGTTCATATACGTCTCTGAATGTGGATGTTTACAGATGTGTCTGCATACAGTCGTCTGATTTTGGTGCAGTGGTGAAACTGAATGCCGGACTGAGGATAAGACTATTATCAGCAGTTGCTGTGACAATGGAGCCCCAGTGGTCACAGGGACAGAGGAGTACAAGGGGAGGAGGAGGAGTAAGAGTGAGATGGGGGAGGGGGTAAAGTCTGCTGGAGGAATCAGTGATGGGGAAAATGGATGGAAGGGAAGGGGGCACTAATGGCCTGAAGACACAGCTGGCTGCAAACACCCAAGGACAGAGAGACTGAAAGAGAGAGAGAGAGAGAGAGAGAGAGAGAGAGAGAGAGAGAGAGAGAGAGAGAGAGAGAGAGAGAGATAGATGAAGGGAGCGTCAGAGACAGTGGGGGGGTGTAAAGATGATAAAAATAGAGGGGGAGACAAAGAGAGGCATCTCGTCATCGCCACAGACAAGGGATGGAGGTTATTTTCTTGTCATGCCTTTTGCATCTGTTTGCCCACCATGGTGAACATATACACATTACCACACACACACACACACACACACACACACAAACAAACACACGGGTGCTGCTGCCATGCATGTCAATGAATTATCTATGGAACAATGGCAGCTTTTCACATTAATGAACATAAACGAGGGGACAAAGATAGAGGACTGAGGCTAAATGAAATTCTCTTCAGTTGATTGCCTTCAGTTCCAAACATTCGTGACAATAATTACCATTTGATTAGAGGATCGTCAGTTATCCTTCAGTATTTTCCTTGATGATGTATATGAAAGGTCATCAGATGACATCACCCCAAAATACTTAGATGTTGCTGACTATTCAGCGATGAAACATACTAATCAGTAAGAGTGCCCATACCTCAGTATTCCCTGCATTACCTATGACCCCCAGATCCTCTCAACATTAGCACCTCAGCTGTTAACCTTGATGATGACATTATGCATAATGATTATATTAACAGGGAAAAGGTATGTCTGTGTGTGCGTATGCGTGAGCATGTGGCTGCTTGAATGAGACAGAAATATGAAATCATGCGTCATCCCGAAAGTGAGATAGAGGGGCGGAGAGGGGAAGAGTGATAAAAAAGAACAGACCCAATAATGAAGTGTAATGGGGGTGAGGGTAGCATGCTGAAAAGAGAGAAGATTGGTGTTAGACTAGCAGATGTGAGCTGAAGATGGAAACAGGCGGAAGGGGAAAAGGGAGGAAGGGAGAAGAGAAAGAGGCAGGAGAGAAGGAGGGAGGAGTTGTGGTATAGGATGTTGGCGGAGCAGCGGAGAGAATGATGGAAAGACTGAAACAGAGAGCTGAGACACACTGTGAGAGAGATGTCTGTGTACACCAATGAGAGGAAGAGAGTGAAAAAAAAAGCAGAGGAAGAGAGGAGGAGCATAAAAGGTTAAAGAAAGGGGAGCTGGGGAGAAAAAGATTGGTAGCGGAAGAGGCAGAGAGAAACAGTGAAAGATGGAGGCACTGAAGGAAAAGATACAGAGAGTGAGATGGGGGTAAAGTAGGAAGGGAGGAGGAGGGGAGGAGGCTGCATATATTGAAAAATGGAGCTGTTAAGGGGAAGAAGTAGAGGTACAGAGAGGGATAGAGAGAAATGTAAGGGGAGGAAGGGAGAGTGTGTGAGAGGAGATGTCAGGAGAGGCGGAGGGACATGTGGAGGGATGAGAAGGTATCCGATTCCTCTTCCTTGTGAGAGGGTACAGCCTTCACAAAGTAGCAACAAAATAAAAAAAAGAAAAGAAGAATTACTGCGAATGTAGAATTACTCGTCTTAGAGAATAAGAAAGGCAATACGTTATATTTTTCTTCCCAAGACCAAATCCCAGGACTAAAATCAGCAATGTCTGTTACTTAACATGTCACCCTACTTAACATGTCAGCTAGTGCAACGCTGTGGCTCACTGATGTGTTTTTAATAGTTTTTCTGACAACAATGGAGGCCTATGGCACAGAGGAATAAACTACATCAGGCTTTGGATACACAGAAAATACTTGTTAGTAGGATCATCATTGTTGGTTTTGGTCTTTTCACGGGATTTGTTGACATTAAGAAAAATATAGAATATTGTCTGCCTTGTCCTTTAAACATACATCTGATGCGCTTGCTCGTCTGTGCTCCAGTTTGTGTATAAGCTCAGTATGTGCTTTTATTGTGTGTGTTTGTGTGTGTGCGTGCGTGTTGGTGGGTGTCAAACCACATGAATAAATATGGCCACGGAGATAGCCCAGGGTTTGTTGACTGCTCTGATGTTTAAATTTGTGCCATGGCTTCTCCCAGCAAAGCTTGTGACTCACTCTCTGATACAAGCTAACACGCTAAAAGCAACACTGGGTCAACCTATTCTAATTTAATGCTGGGGGGGGCTTATGTAGCTGTGCATTGTTGCCAGCCTCAGCTAATTCCACCACCCAGATGACTAGGCTAGTTGTTTTTCAGGAAGATCGATGTGTGTAAGAGTGTTAGATGGCGCTTCATGCTAATAACATTGACACAGATTTTGATATTAGCCAGCTAGGCTAATGCATTCTAATGCATTTCCTGCTGCTTGTCTGTTATCCAGCCAGGATAAGTGTGTAGCATCCTTTCTGACTCACCAAGATCTCATTACAGATCTCTCTGGCCGTACAAACCCTTGTCACTGGCCTCCCCCCCCCATCCATCCATCCTTCTCACCATTCCTTGCTTGTCTCATCCATCTCTCTCTTCGCTCCTTGCCCCTCTTCTATCCTGGTCTTTTTAGTATGCATTGCTATGTAGCTGTGGCTGCAGGTGAGAGTCGATGCTTATGCATGAGTCCCTCCGTGTGTGTGTGTATGTGTGTGTTTGTCGGCATGGGTTAGTGAGCATGCCTGTGTTGGCAAAAGAGTGTGTATGCATGTAAATCCAGGCTTGTGTGAGTGTGTTCCTCCATCATAAGGAGAGACACGGTTGAGTGAATTGGAACTTGATCTTGATTTTGCTTGCATGCACATGCATGCAGTCACAGACATGAGAGCAAATGCAAACTCACACTCACACACACTCTCTCTCTCACACACACACACACACACACACACACACACACACACACACACACACACACACACACTTGTACACACTGACTGCTATATTGTGGTGTTACAGATGGCTTCTCCATATCCCATGTGCTTTGCACATATTTGCCTGTGTGTATTTGTGCGTGTGTGTGTTTTTGAGGGTGTGTATATATGTGTGCATGTGTGTGATTGATTACTATTCTTACTCTCTCCCAGGTGCTTCCACTATTCAGCAGCCTTCACTCTCTTTCCCCCTTTCTTTCTTTTTCCTCCCCTTCTTTGTGTAAAGGCTCAACACATAGTTTTATCCCCACAAAAGGGACGATAGGTATAATAAAGCAATATTAAAGCACCGAATAGCCTGGCAGCTCCATTCTCAGCATTCATTATGTTTTGCTCACTGTGGTGGAAATACATCCTAACAAGTGAGATAATTGATGATATCAAATTATAATTTAATTTCAAATTTTGGCTCAGGTTTATCCCTCATCTCAGCCTCAGGTGACTTTGTGTTTTGTGTGTGAATATGTGAGTATGTGTGTGTGTGTGTGCTCTCATCCTGGCTACCATGGCTACGGCTTGGTCAGTCAACAGACATCTGAGTGAGAGGTCATTAGCATCTCCCTCATGTTTTCTCTGCATGAGAACATTAGCAATTAGATACCGACTGTACGCCTGCTCGCCCTCCTGTGTGTGTGACTGAACAGCACAACTTAGGATGTGGCTATCATCTAGATCACAAGCCAACATGAAGTCCAACTCTGACGTTTGAGCCATGATTGTTTATATTCTTTCCACTTGGTGTTTTGTTCTTTGTCTGGAAGAGTTCGGTTGATTTAACACAGCTCACCGTGTGAGTTGTGTACTGTTGGGCCCAGTTTTTTTTGTTTTGTGCCAAACATTGACTGTTAGTTGTTAGCGTCTGACGTGTGTTTGACGTCTGAGGTGGTGTGTGTGTGTGTGTGCATGTGTGTGTGTGGGTGCATATGTGTGTGTATCCTAGGTGATGGGCCAGCTCTGACAATAACACTCTGATAAAAAAAAATCTCCTCTGCCCCCGCATTACACCCACCTCCGCAATGCCGCAACCTCTCTATAAGAGAGAGAGACACAGAGAGAGAAGAGAGGAGAAAAGCAAACAGAGAAAGAGAGAAGAGAAGAGAAAGAAAGCAAACAGAGAGAGAAGAGGGGGTGAAAAGTGAAGAGATACTGAACAGGAAACAAAAATAGCGATGGAGGGAGAGAACAGAACAGTAGGAAAACAAACTGAAGGAGCGTCAAACAGACAGAGCAGCTCCATTATCACACTGAACACTGCTTTTGACTTTGTCTGCCATCCACATACCAATGCACATTGTTAAACCCCACCAGCCCTCCTATCACCACAGCAACGCCCCATTGTCTGTGCCCGTCAGTACGCCAGCGTGCCTACCATACCCAGATTTAGCATTGGGCCTGTGCCCACTTTCAGATCGCACAAGCAGAGTGACGTTCATTTACTTCACTGCCTGCCTGGCTGGCTGTGTGGCACCGGTTGCTATGGAAGCTAACTCACAGGCAGAAAACTCACTTTGTGTCCATAGCATGGAGGCAGTCAAGCAAAACATACACACACATACAGGCACGCACATGCAACCTAGCAACAGCACTGAATATGGGGTATGGGGTACTCAGTGGGGACTAGAGAGGGGATGCAACAATTTTCCACGCCCTTTAAGGTTCCTCCTGCAAAATCATTCGCATTGCCATCACAGAAGTAAAGATTTAGAATACTGTGCTGTGATTGGTTAATGAGACGACAGGTCAAAGTTCAAATAAAGATAATGTTTTTATGTGTCGGAGTGTTTCTGCACCTGAGCCATGCAGCCCACTGACCTTATACCTGCCCGGTAGATGGATGCATATACCTACCTAGGACTCTGCGCCTTAACTTATACTTTAATATAGATAAATGTGTGTATGCATGTGAGTGTATGTTCATGCCTGGCATAACAGGCAAAGAGGCAGCCAGCTATGCCTTAAGTGCGTTCCCCAGAGAACCTCTTCTGTTCCAACCCACATTCTCCGACATCACAGCATAGATGACACCCAGTCACACAAATATCTTTACATGTGCACTAATATATTCAACAACTTAACATATGTACATTCACACCCTTTGCTCCTGCGCTCACTTCTGACTCCCACTGTACTCACACAGAGTCCTTCTTATGACACAACAGTGCTGTTTTATCATTGCTAACAGGACATAACATAAGCAGCATAATTAGCATAATTTTGACAATTGTTAAAATGTTAAAGAAACAAAACAAAACTGTGTTTATGTTTGTCTACACGTGGATGCTTATTCAGGCTATGACTATGATAAGGTAAGTATGTGAAAGTGTGTGTTTTGTGTATTATATCACGGCAGAGGACATGTTCTGTAACAGTTCTCCCTCTTGGTTCCTCTATCCGGCTCTCTCCGTCTCTGATCTAGCTTTTTCTCAATGTTTCTCTCAGGATTATGTAACTCCAGCAGCTGTTTGAAGGCACCGGAGGAGGGTAGGTGGGTAGAAAACTTTTCAAAGTGCTGTTGTTGCTGTGTGATCAGAACACAGGAGAGAGACACTGGTGACAGTTTCTGGTTCCAGTACGATTCTTGACAATTGCCTGTTCCCATCACACACTTCCTGTGCGCGCTAATGGTTGTTATTTCCACCTCTCTGTTTCTCGTCTCTCTCTCACAAACATACAAAAATCAATCTGCATCTCTGACTTTTAGCTGTTCCTCCATTTTGTTGAAATTTTCCATATTGCATTCTGTTTTTCACTTGATTTTATTCTGTTTCCCAATCTGTCTTTCTCTCCCTCTACAGCTCCCTGATCCCTGCTTTGGCATCAGTCTTTATTTGTTCCCCTCACCTCATCTTCTTCTTGTGTCCTTTCATCATCTGCCTCTCTGCCCTTCTTCTTCACTTCCAATAGGGTTTTCATCTCTCTCTTCTTCCTTTGCCTAATTTTTTCTTCTCTCTCTCTTTCACTCCCTTTCTTTCTGGCAGGCAGCTAAACAGCAGCGGGACAGGCTTTACTTAGCAAGGCACTCATTTAGCTGAATGCACACACACATACACATATACACACTCAAGTCTCTTAAAGCGCACCCTAACTAAAATTACGGCCTTGCTCGCTGGATCTAGTGCTGAACAGCTGTGCAGGCATATAAAACTTTGCCCCACAATTGCACACTCACCCAAAAAACTTTAATAATAATAAGCATATATCATTCTCCATATGCTTTCAAAAGAGAAAGTGCGAGTGAAGTCACTTTATTCAAGAGAAAAATCACTCCCCTCCTTGCTGATGCTGAGTGAAAGCCCTGATTATGCATTTCTTCAGCGTCACTGGTGCACATAAACATAGTCTGCGCGGTTAACAAACACATACCTTTATGTGTTATTTCATACCATAGCACCATTCTAACCATGTGTGATTTTTGTTTTTTTAACAGTTGCCCAACAGGTGTATTCTGCTAATTCTGCTAACCATTTCACAAAAAAAGCATAAAGTGTCTGTGAGACTTCATACTCGCACATAAGCTTATTAGTATGGATATGTGCAAATGTGTTCATTACTGATCTTTTACAAGCATGATATATTTGGGTCTAATGAGGCACATTTGATCAAACACTCATCAGTGATGAAAGATGACCCCTACCATCTTTGTTCGCCTCTTTCCGTCAATCAGGACCAACCATTGCAAAGCAGTGTTGTGTTGCAGTAATCCTGGGACAGGAGAATGGAGTGCAGAGAAGGAGGAGCAAGAAAAAAAAACAGAGAAGAGAAGAGTGAGGAAGAAAGGAGAGGACAGATGATGAACAGAGGAAGAGGATGAGAGACATGAAGGACGGTTGATGAACTACACAGAGCTGGACAGCTGCCAGATCCTTTTAATGAGCAAAGTGCTGCACCCAACACCTCACACCTAATTACACACACACACACACACACACACACACACACACACACTCTTGCAGGAACCTTATTTTTGCCTTCCCCACTCTGCAGCATCCCACCATCCAGCACTAAGTACTCCCTCCAGATCAAACAAGCAGCACAGTAACCAGCATACAGATGAGCCTTTCCCTCTTCCGCTCTACCCCCTCCCTCCCTATCTCATTACAACCTCTGTCTTCTCTTCCCCGCAGTACCCCCTTTCTCTTCCTCTCCACATCCCTTTTTTCCCCCTGTTCCATCTCTCTCTCTCTCTCTCTCTCTCTCTCTCTCTCTCTCTCTCTCTCTCTCTTGTGTTCCTCACTCTCACGGAAAGGAAATACATCAGCCCTCACTAGACAAACACACTGCGCTAACACTGTCCTGGATAGTCCAATAAAAACATATTACCTGCAAACTGCATTAGGCCCAAGCGCAGACACACACATACTGACGTGTATGAACACACACACACACACACACACACACACACACACACACAGTTGTGCATGCGAGGCGCTACTGTGTGTTATCAGATCTAGGTTAGCAGCCGTGGTATACTGTTCACTGGAACAGCGTGTACCTGCCCTCTCACACTGCACTCAAGCTGAGCTTCTGGAAATACACAGTGTGTTTGTGTGTGTGTGTTTGTTGTATGATGCACATCAAGACAGAGCCTAAGTATTTACACTTGTGTGTGTCTGTGTGTGTAGATGCAGGGATGTGGGAGAAAGATGAGACAGAAGAATCAGCATTTGTATTCTGTGTTGTTTGTTTGTATTTGTATTAGGGTTTGGGTGTGACATCATGTTGCAGACCATGTGTTTATGCTTTTGTGAGCATGTGTGTGTTTATATGTATATGTGTGTATGTGCTTTATGTAACAGATAATCCACAACAATCCATGCAGGTATCGGGAATGACAACAAGTCAGACAAAAAAGAGAGTGCTATGCAACCAGAGAGTGCGTTATTTTTCATAAACACATGGGTCATGCGGGGTTATCCACATTATACCATGACTACTTGCCACTTATTCATATTTTGGGGCAATACGTTATTTAAATGGAAGTCTTTGTGCTGTCCATATTTTGGGGAAAGTACCTTAAACTTCCAGTTCCAGCTAATAGTGATAAGACATCAAAGTAATGCTTTTATCTGAACATATTGCACACCTTCTGGTCATTAAGAATTTAACTTAAATTTTAACTGAATTTCAAAGCACAAACACATAGCAGTGTAAAATGTACAAGCAAGCCGGGATTATCAACTGGGCAACTGACCAGGGGCCCCAGATCCTCAGGGGCCTTGAAAGCCACAAGTTTTTCAGTGTGAAAATTACTTGATTACTTGACATTTGTGTGGTAAAATGCACCACTAAAGCACAATGCTAGGGGCCCTAAAATGACTTGTGCATTTTTACCCATGGGGGCAAAAATTAGCTGTGGACTCAATGGGGGCCTGCAGCTAACTTTTGTCCCTGTGCCCCCTAGCAGTTTAATCTGGTCCTGTGTACAAGACGTGTACGTGTTCTGTTCATGCTGAGCTGCCTTGGTGCTGTTGAATCATACAGTTATAGTGGACCTCAACAAAACGCATAATGAAGGAATCCGTTAAGATAGTTAACAGAAACCATGACAGCAATGATTTCAGGGAAAACTTACTACTATTTATAAAAAGGAAACCGGGATTGTCATTCAATGTGAATACAAATGGCATGCAGTGAGTCATAGGTGGAGTGTCCACAATCATTAGCAGCTGACTGTGTTTGTGTGTGTGTGTGTGTGTGTGTGTGTGTGTGTGTGTGTGCTTTTAATGACGGTGCTGTGGTCCGGTTGCTCCCAACAGCCCTGCTTGTGTTCGTGGCACTTCTCTTTAATGAGGGACAAACATTCCCTCTCTCTCTCTCTCTCTCTCTCTTTCTCTGTCGGCCTAATAACCCCCCACAGTAAATAACCATGAGCCTCCGGGGCAATTAGGTGGGCACTTGGGGCTTATGGTGTGGTGTTCATAAACACACACAGACAGACAAATGGAAAGTACAGCGATCTAGTTAAAAATGGGGCTAGAGTAATTGAGAAATCGGATGTAAACAAAGAGACAGATCAATGTAGAAACAGACTAAGATTAAGAGTAAGAGGGAAAAACGTAGAGAGAAAGATGACCACTTGATGTTTTAAGCCTCTAACAATGAGCTTGCCGCGTCCTCCTCCTCCTTATCTGCCTTTAATTTGTGCTGTTGTTTCTCAGTCTATCATTTTGCCTGTTTTGTCAGCTTTTTCTCTTCCTCTCCTCTCTCCTTGACCTCATATATTTGTTTTGGTCTGAGACCGAGAGACAGAAAGAGAAAGAAAGGCAGGGGACGAGAAAGCAAAAGAGGGAGAGAGAGACACAGAGGGGAGCTTTCACCTTTCATTTCACCACGACAATGAGTTGCCAATTTCAGTATGCCCTTTACTGACCATCACACGCACACACACACTGAAACCTATTCTCCACCCGCCTCCCAATCTCCATGATAATCAGCTTCCTTTCATTGTGTTGCATCATGCAGGAAACCCACTGTTAGTCTGAATGTGTGTGTGAAGGAGAAAAAGTCAGACAAAAAGGAGAGCAGACTTTTAGTGTGTGCTTGTGTGTGTGTGTGTGTCTACCAGCCCCTTGTCTCTGTGGCAGCAATTGTGTATTTGAGGTGTGTTTCCTTGCCATAACATGCTGTGCCAAGCCAGTGGGCTGGCTCTTGTCTTATCTATTTCTTTTGACTACAGAAATAAACAAACAAACACACACACAACAAAAACCATAGATGTCGGCTGAAAACATCAAATCTTCTGGAAAAGCGATTTATATAAATACTGTAGGTATTTTGGTTCTATTGTACTAGAAATTCAACTTTTATTATTGTTGTTTTTTATTGTTAGTGTATTTTACCTATATGCAAAGGTAAATTTTCCAGGCTGTTTATGCATATAGGTGTCCACACACACACACACACACACACACACACACACACACACACACACACACACACACACACACGTTTGTTTCACTCTCCCTCTGGGGGACAGTCATTGACATAATGCTTTCCCTAGCCCTTTACCCTAACCTTAACCTAATTGTAACCAGTACCCTAAAACCAAGTCTTAACTCTCAAAAAGCAGTCTCTATACAAGCCCCTATGGGTTAGTGTGCATTCAGGTTAAAGTCCCCACCGGGATATAAGAACATGAAACACACACACACACACACACACACACAGTTTATCCCAGTGCAGATGTTTATGTGTTGGTTGCAGCCATGTTGCTGCATTGCTATAGGGGATCAGCTTCTCATCTTCCATTCATATATTCTTCCTTCCCTTCTCCACTTATCACTCTCCGTTCTCTCATTCTGTCGCTATCTTTCTAGGCACACACACACCCACACACACACACCGTCTCTATCTCACCTCTGTTTTCTCTCTCTGACACCTCTCTACACTCTCTCTGCGTTATCTCTGTCGTTACCCCCTCCCTGTTGCACTCTCTTTCTCTCTCTCCCTCTCTCTCCTTCACATACACACAAACACACACACACATAAACACATATTGCCGCGTCTGTCTCCACCTCCCTCTTGCTTTTTTCACTCTCCCTCGCTCTCTCACTCCTCTCTTTCTCTCAGCCCTCCTCCAGACCTCCTTCTCTCTCCCTCCCGCTCTCTCACACTCTATCCATCTCTCTCTCTCCCTCTCCTCGGGACAAGCGAGGCTGTTGGTAGCATCAGTTTCAGTCAGCAGTGACACTGCAGTCTTAGTGCATCTTTTAATGGCACACTGTAGTAAAGCCACCTCTGAAGTGACGCATATACACACACTTTCTCTCTCTCTCTCTCTCTCTCTCTCTCTCTCTCTCTCTCTCTCTCTCTCTCTCTCTCTCTCTCTCACACACACACACACACACACACACACACACACACACACACACACACACACACACACACACACACACACACACATATAGGACCAGTATGCATCTCTAATACACAGCATGAATCCCTGGTCAGCACATATCAGGCAAAGCCATACTAAAAATAGCATATATAAGCTACACAGCTATATAGAAGATGCTCAGTATCCTGATATTGATCACAGATTTTTGGCAACGCACCACCTTCCATTCCTCATACAGCACGAAATACAAAATACAGTAATACATATAGAGTAAAGGATCCATATCCACAAGTAAACACAGATAAGAAGAACCAGAATCTAACTTTGTCACTGGTTTCATAAGATGAGTGTTTGTGCATGCGAGTGTGTGTGTGCGTATGTATTTCAGATTCCTCCTTATGCAATAGGCAGAGTAAACAGCGTGCTATGACACATCATTGCTCTGACATAGCGTCCCGTTATAGCACTACGTAGCACATCCTAGGGCTCAGGATGCTGAACGCAGCAAGGGAGGAAAAAACAAACAAACCACAGACAAACAGGGAGGTTGCAGCTCATGTTTCCCTGCATGTTCTCTGATGTGTTTTTGCAGGCAGATACAGTATTTATACTAATTTTTTGTGCCTGTTGTTTGGACAGATGCTGGTGGAAAACAGGGTTGAAGCAGGTGTTTAGTATTGGGAGTGTGTGTTTGTGTGTGTGTGAGTGGGAGGCAAATGTTCTTCCCCTGAAATGAAAATAGAGCGCAATCCCATGAGGGACCCTGCTGTCCTCTATTCGGCATGCAGACACAGACATGCACATAGACAAACAGACACACGCCCCCCTCTGCCATTCCCCCTCACTCTCACTTCCATCTGCACAGCACTGCTGTCCATCTCGTGTCCTGCTCTAGAGGAGAAACAAATGACAGGGAAAAGCATGGTACCTGTGTTAGGGGTCAGCCGTTCTCTCCTCCTTTTTTTGTCCTTCCAATCCCCCTCTTGTTCAGCTATTCTGAGCCGAGGCGAGCGGAGCTGAGCCGAGGCAAGCCGAGCGTACAGCGGCAAGGCTCAATCCTTTTACCCTGCGATGCTGAAAATGGCACCAGTATTCCCTGATAGCGGCAGCCTGCCTGTCTGCCTGCCTCTCTCTCTCTCTCTCTCTCTCTCTCTCTCTCTCTCTCTCTCCTGCTCTCTAGCTCACCTCCCTCCTCTGCTTGTCTGCTGCCATGTTGAGTGCACGCAGGGCGAGGGGCGGGCTGAAAGGAGGGCAGGGGGGGAGGAAGATGATGGTGGTGGAGGAGAGAGGAGGAGGAGGAGGGACTCAGGGGGATAAGAAAGCAATTAGAAGACAGCCCCTCTTCCTTCCAGTCGGGAATGTATAATGGAATTAGCTTGGGGGCGGTGGTGGTAGGTGTTGGGGTGCTTCGTCCTGCAGCCTCTGCTGGGGAGTCTAGCAGCCTGTCCGACAGCCACCACGCACAAATGTGTGTGTGTGTATAAGGGAGAGTGAGAGCAGATGGGGGGGTGTGGATCGCACTGAGTGTGTGTGTGTGTGTCAGGGTTAGAAAGACCTGGGGTGAGAGAGAGAAAGAGAGAGAGATAGTGATGGCTGATGTACTGATGGGAGGGAGGAGAGGAGTGGTTGAGCTGTGGGACCACCTGCTCCTTGTCTCTCTCCCTCTCTCTCCCTCCTGCACTCAGAAGCACCTGGCAGGAGAGAGAAAGGGCGAGCGGCAGCTTCAAAGCCCTTCTCTGTCTCAGGTTTGCTCTCCCTCCTCCTCCCCTCCCTCCCTCTCTCCCTTCCTCCCTCACTTTCGCTCTCCCTCTGTCTCTCTGAGTGGGTGGCGAGGAAGCTGCATGTGTGTCTGGAAACACAACTGTGTGTGTGTGTGTGTGTGTGTGTGTGTGTGACATACTCTGAAAAGAGAGATGACCAAAATCCCAGTGTGAAAGACAGCGATAGGAAAAGCTGAAGGGGGGCTGCAGTGTGTTTCTGTGAAATGAGAAAATTAGATAACAAAAGAGAGAAAGCCAGAGTGTGTTTGTCCCTATGTAAAGGTGCGTGTATGTGTGTGTGTGTGTGTGTGAGAGAGAGGGCGGTCTTTTGATGGAGAGGGACTGAGCACTGCGTGGGGGAGATATGTGTATGCGTGTGTCTCTGATTGTGCCATGAATGAAAATAAGGAGGAAGGGAGGAGGAGGGGGAGGAAGTGGGGGAGTGGGACTGTGACTCTCCTCCCATTCAGCCATCTCTTCCTCGCCGTCCTCTCCTCCTCCTCTTGAGTGACAGATGAGGGACTGCTGGCAGGTTGCTCAGGCGCGCGTCAATAATTAGCATCCTCTCCTCTCCTTGTTTTCATTTGCTGTGTCTTGCAAAATGAACGCTTTTCGCAACGTACCTAGCCGCCCGACCGTAGCCGATCTCGGTCATTCTGAATCTCTCCTGTGCAGCCAAGGGTGTTTAATCGGGTTTACAAGCGGCGCCCCCTTCACTTCCTCCCCGCCGTATGCAATGGCCCGTGATCGCTCACACACACACACACACACACACGCCAGGATGGATAGATGCGTTGATGACACACATCCTCGGTTGCTTTTTTCTCACTTTCATAAACAAATTCGTTGGCAGTCAGTCAGTCTCACGCGCGCACACACACACGCGCGCCCGCACTCTGGTTCAAGGGCAATTGATTTGGAGTTTAATTTCTCTCTTGACGCAAAAGGATGCGCCTCCGTCTGACCTTGACGACAGACAGGGGGAGTTTCGTCTCCGTCGCCAGGCTCAGTCTGAAGCTACTCGGGAAACACACACACACACACACACATAGCATCTTCACCTGGAAACGTCAAAACCCTCCGTGTACTATTATAAATGAACGTTTTCCATCTGCTTTCTAATTATAGCCAACATAAGGCTATTCCTATTTTAGCTGCAGCCGCGAAATAGTCGCCGTTTAATAATTCATGAGCTCAGACACAGTGCCTGCTCCCACTGGCACGCTTATAGCCGGGGTGTTGCTCAATGTATGAAAAACAAGGTGGATAGGCCCGAGTTTTCAGAGAGGGACATTGACAAAGCTTGTAAAGTTCTCAGAAACGATTATGTGAAAATAATCAGACTCACCCGACGCTTTAAGGAGAGGAAACGCATGAAGACGTCACTCTGACAGACAGACAGTCGTATTTTTTATAAGACGTGTTGATGAGTATTGACAGTTTGGAGATTACCAGATGCACGGAGCCAAGCCATGCATAGAGCTATAGTTGGCCCACGTGATCGCGCCCATGCATCTAAATAATTTCGGCTATCCTCCGAAGGATGCATTTGTTTTGATCAATGCGGATCTGAGCGAAGCGCGGTTTTGTCTACAGCGCTGACATCAATGGAGACGGAAAGGAGTTAAAAACGACCGCCTCTGAAGGACCTCAGGTCGAGCTCGCCATACGCTCGGACGCACACACGCAGGCCTGTTTGTGTGTACAGTTTGTGGGGGTGTGCGTGGTCGTATATTAAGGTGTGTTTTCTACTCAGATATATCAGCAGGAGAGAAAAGCCGCGCATGGTGAGGCCCTATAAGTGTGTCTAAGGCGTTCAACTGTTCATGTCTTAACAAAAGAGTGTTTTTGCTCTGTTATGTGATGTTAGTGTCGTATTATTAGTGTTTCAGCGATTAAGTAGTCCGGAAGTAGGCTACTCATTAGTGGATTTAAGTGGCCGGTGTGATATTTCTATAGAATTTTTTGTATCATCTATGTTGGATATCACTTGAACATATATTTTTGCTGTGACATTTTTGTAAATATTTTGGATTTAGTGCAGCGATCTCCTTTTCAAGACACGTGTAGGCCAATTCAGGCAGAATTCACTGATCGGGAGTGGGGAGGTGTAAGGGTCAGGGTCGTCGAGGACTCACACACACCTTGGATCAATGGGGAGGCAGGGCAGGAAGGGGGCGCTCTCTGTTGCCATAGAGACGGGAGGACAGTGGTGTTGGATACTGTTACTAGGCAGGAGAGGCTGCCTCTGCATGAGGTGAGAGGATGTGGGGTGGTCTGCTGCGGAGGGTAAACAACATCACGGCTGATCGGGAATAGCGTCTAGGCTTTATTCCTGCTTGGATTATTGTCCCAGAACAGCTGGAATAAAATAAACTAAAATAATTAGAAACGACGGTTGGAAAAATGTTAAGTATGTGCCACGTGAAAAAAAACATAAATTAAATCAATACACAGCCAAATCTGACTTATTTGAACATATAACCCGAAACGTAAATGGAAATAAGTTGTGTTATGGTCAAATCAATCAAGAACAACTATGTGGTGTTGCACGATTGTAGTGCACAACCCAGTGGTCATTGCTTTGAAGTGCAGCAACATGGTAGACTAATATTACGCGGACCCAAATTACATTTCTGATATGTATAGGTGTCTGTTCTTCTTTTTCAACTTTTTCACAAGCAAGTGAGCGTCGTCGTGCTTGACATTATATAGCATCACACTGAAGTCCTGTGTCTGTAGCCTCTGTGTCCTTCAGTCTAAGTGAAGGTTATGATCAAAACACTCAAGACGTTTGCTTGAAAAATCATCTCATCACACCAAGGCACAAAGTATAATTCACCGGCTTTAACCTCCAGAGCAACAAATAGCGTCATCGCTGAAAGGACGTAACCCTCTCAAACATGACAGTGAGGCTCGAGCGCCACCTAGTGAATTTAGTCCGTAACAGCGTCTTGTTCCTGAGCTTCTCAATCACAGCTGGGGGGCTAATAATCGGTATGCCTGCGTTTGCTGTAAATAATCCAGGGATTTTTTTCATGTGATAACCAACAGGTAAGTTCTGGTAAGACAAAGCGCTCTATCTTGTGCCAAAGTGTTATATTTTTTACACACTGTAGCGCTCAGAAATGGCAACGGGATGTCCACCAGTAGTCCTTCAGCACCACGGACAGCGCCGTGTCTGTCTCTCTCCCTCTCTCTTTCTGGCCAGTTTCATAACTAGTGTGACAGCAAACGCTAAGCTAAATCAAATTCAGGCAAAACATTTTAATAACAGGTTTAGAGGCTCAGGCTTTTTTTTTGACATGGGAAAACAATTGCAGCCTTTTCTATGAGCCAAACATTGGAAATATATAATGGAAAGTCTCTTTATTGATCCTTTCATGATTTTTACAGTTCCAATAATTTGTGGATGTGCCATCAACTTATAGTGTTGTTCAGACTGTAAATGGGTCAAGCATTAAATTTTCAGAAGATTTCTTTCTTGTTGTTCAAACTAAAAGGGAAATTAGGGAGAATATAGTAGTAGTATAGTAGTAGTATAGAGCAGAGTATGAATGGCCCCGAGAAAGACACTGTTAGCAAAGTGCCTTAAGATGAAGACATTTGTTGTATACTGTAAAATCGTCTCATGTTATTCTGCTGTTAAATTCCAAGCAGTGCATAGGTTAACTCTCAAATTAATATCTGAATAAAACAGGTATTAGTCATTGCCTAGGGGTTAAGTTATGACTAAATTAATATTTGACTACTATAATGACGTGTGAGCACATGCACATGTGACTCACTTTCAGTGGTTTGCAACCAGAAGAGTTTCAACTTTGAGCCTAATTGGTGTACAGTCCTACAGGCCTGTCAAATCTGAGTGAGTGAAGAATGCTCAAGGTTATTTATAAATGAAGTATCTGATATAAGTATGCGGTTTGATACATTTTCCAAACGTTCAGCTCGAGCGGTGTGTGCAGACTGCGTGCTCTCAAGTTAGAGGTGAGGTGGTTGTGTTTTTTGTGTGTGTGTGACTGAGGCTGCCTACATGTGGTTCAGTTAGTTAAAGGGTCATGATGAAGTTTTCTCATGGGATATTCTAAACCTTGCCTGGATGGGTTTGACACTTTTAATTGTAGTATTGTTGATCCTCACTTGTTAATTGTCACCCCTAAAAAAAAAAAAAGGACACATTCCCCTCCACCCACAGATAAAATCAAGAAAGATAAGATCACCTACACAATGAGAGATTTGTCCTCACTTTTGTTTTTATTGCACACTTTAATCATTTAGTAAACAGATCTTCACAGTAACAATGCAATAGCAGAAAACAGAAGCAAATCACTGTGCGGTGAAGCTTGTTAGGTCTTCTAAGTATTTATAGGTATTTACACTGAGAATATGAAAACCAAAGAACAGTGCCTGAGGTTATCCCTGTAGTGGGATGAGGCGTTTTAACCGCTTTTTCACCCCCAAGTACTTCTCAGACTTGAGTCCAGCCACTTTTTCACCGCTTTACACTGTTTGTAGCTCTGTGAATCCTGTCCATACTGCCAACCCAAAAAACATTCAAGTACTGTATTTCTGTCATTGCACAGGTACCGGGTCAGCCAGTGCACAGGACTCTTTTGCATGGCACCACTTCAACAACTTAATGTCCAAAATCAAATAGCTTTGTTGTTTTTCTATCATCTGAACATAAAAGTAGTACTCAAAGGAATGTAAATAGTATCCAAATGATAAGGTACCTAAGGTAAATATTTCCCAACTTATAAAGCAACATGAAACAAAACCACAATCCAGAATTTATTAAACCACTTTCATTATCTGTGACGCACCAATAGTCATTTGGACATGAAAAATCATAAAAATGAAACAACATACAAACTGTAACATTTTGCATTGCATAAATTGTAAAATTATATTACAGCAGACAGCTCTAAATGTTTCAGGTCTGCATGTAAGAATGATTGCATTGGAATGAACTGACATGCATTTAATGAAAACTAACCAGCACACAGGTCTCCTTGCATTTAGAGTATTTTTGGTTTTGGAAAATACTATTTTAGTGTTGTGCTGTTGTACCGCATGTACTGTAGTGCAAGCTTGACTGGCAGGGGAGATGGGAAAGTGAAAAAAAAAAAAAAAGAGATAAGGCAAAGTGAAGGTACTGTATGAACTACAGCATCAAGTATACTTGCACTCAGATTTATGCTGTTCAGAAGTATGTAATAACATTTTCAGTAAGTCTGTTCCATGACGAAAAATTTATAAAGATTGCTAAAGAGAATACACGCTATTTGGAAACTCTTATTCTCCTGGTTGTAGGTTTGTTGTGGCAGGCCTCACTTAATTTTTTTCTGCTGATGTGGTTGATCACAGAAAGGTGAAAACTGAAGAACGTTTTACAAAAAGAAAAAGAAAATCTCTAAACTTCCACACACTTTCTCAACCTTTTCATACATGGTGATAACTGATAAAGCTTATTGTCTGACCATATGCTGCCCAGTCAGTGTAAGTTCTCATTTGGTTATGTACTAATACAATAAAACACATAAAACAAACTGATACCCTCAATATTCAAAACAAACAGGACAAAATCGGAACACAGCAGTGGCTCCTTTATGTCTGATACAACATCTGATAAAACCAAAATACATCCGTATCTAATGACTACAAAGCCTCTGTGTGAGCACAGTCTTTCATGGTATCTGTGGATACTTTCTTCTATATAAACACACTTAAAACCAGGTTCCATAGAGGCAATGATGGCAAATCTTGGAATTCACTGAATTCAGTTTGATATCAGAAGTGGGACTTTTGGTGCAGTCCCATTGGTCGAACGGCCACGGACGTGGTCCATTTTTCATGTGTCACTCGAGTCTCGCCCTCACTACCTGTGGCCTGGGCTCCTGTGGGTAGCCATGTCCCCAACTAGATCCTCCTCCACTACGTTAACGTGACCTTCTTTCTCTATGCAGCCCGCCAGGACCTGCAGCACCAGCCGGAGCCTGCGGTCCATGGCCTGGAGGTGACGATGAATGAGGACAGGGGACAGTCGATCGCGGAGCAGAGACTCCTCCATCAGGAAGCTCAGCTGGTACTCCTCTTTGGCCAGTAGCTGGAGACGCAGGTAAGTGGATTTCCTCACCCTGGAAACAAGGGACAAAGGATATTTGAATAGGTGATTTTTAATAAAACTCTACTCTCTAATATTGCTGTATATATTCGTACTATGATGACAATACGAGAGATATATTCATGTATTTTTCTTGGCATTTTTGCCTTTATTGGATAGATCGAAGTAGAGACAGGAAACATGGGGAGAGAAGGCTACGACTACGAACACAACCAGGAACATTACAGTTATATGGCGTCTTAACCACTAGGCCCCCAGGATGCCTTATATTAATGAATTTCAACATTAATCTGGAATTCACACTTTTCATAAACTAGTGAGTTTATCATTCTAACTGTAAATGCATGAGTAGATGTGCTAAAAATGTATACTTTGTCTGGAGGGACTGTTAGAAATTCACAGACAACCTAAAGTCTGACCTGCAGCACTGGCTGAGAGGCACCAGGATGGACAGCTCATCATGGGAGTGTTTTCCAAACCTACAAGGGCGGGGACAAAGATGAAGCAGGAAATATCACACTATGTTGGACTTTGCTTGTTAGACAGCCTATATATATAATACCCAAGTCTTTGCAAGATGTCACATACTTATTCAACTGATTTTCATTACAGTGGATCAAACATGTAGTGGTTGTTAAGACAGGCACTTTAAAAGCAGCTGAATGTCTTTACCCTCTTCCGTTGTCTAGGTGAATAATGAAGGTGTCATTTCCAAACTTCTCAAAAGTTTCATAATGATGTCGATCCATGTTACCTGTGCAAGGAGAGAGCGAAGTGGTGAGAAAATGTGCTTCAGGTAATTCATTTGTGAGTAAAAAGAGGCATAAGTATGCCATTTATTCATCTGTAAGTGTGAGATGAGTGTGACATCATAGTTTCCTCTACTCTTACCCATTAAGAAATCAAAGATGGTCATATCCATGATGTCCAGCAGTCGAGTGCCTCGGTCATACGGAGGAGTCTGCTTAACCTCGTCACAGTAATCTGGGTCCACCTCCCACCTGAGAATACACAATAAATAATATATATAAAAAAGGATTATATCTATATTTAGTCACAGATAGGTGGATGATTACATTATCCACCCCCGACTCAGAAGTTATGAGGTGTGCTGACAGATTCATGAATTGTGGTGCATTAGTGTCATTTCCTTACTCTGCTTTCTTGCGTTTGTGGTAGGAGCGTCTCCAGGGGTTTCTCCAGGTCTTGCGTTTGGCCAGGTTCAGGTCTGGCAGGAAGGCTGCTAGTGAGCCTTCGATCTGGTCCGGTTTACCGCACAGAGCGTGCTCAGTGGAGCAGTAGTACGAGCACTCGCCATAGAAGCAGACGTTATTGGCTGAGGACAGAAAAGAAAAGACACTGATTGAGAAATGTTGGCAAGGAGGAAGCACACAAAGTGGTTTGCGCATTGCCTACGTGGCTGAATATGAATGTGGAGACATTGAGGAGAAAATGACGACAGAGATGAAGGTAAGAGCTAGACAGTGAAAAATCAGGGTGGTGGAGGTTTTCCAATCTCAGGGTCAAACACAGGTCACAGAGGCAGGGAAGGGAGTGCTGAGCCAGCAAAGATGGTACATCACAATCAAAGAGAACCTGACCAGCTTTTCATTTCTCTGCCTACTGAGATCATGTGAATACAGATCAAACTGGCTGCTCAAAATACCAAATACCATTTCATTTGAATGTTATAGTTTGTTTCTGTAAATTGTTTAGTAATGATCAAAGACACGTAAAAACCTTCAACCAAATGTCTTAATTTATCTTTGAGTCTTCTCATTAAGAAACCTGTTCCTCATTCCCTCAGTACTTACAGGCTAATCTCTACATTAGCGACATGTTGAAAAAAAAAAGCAGTGGCTTAATTTGTTGCTTTAATGTTCAACAATGTGTTTGAGAAGTTGTAATATTCTTTATGGCACCCTGACAACTACTCATATGTGACAAATGACTTGCTTTCCATAATATGCATTCATTTGACACACACTTTTTCCTTTGCTCTGAGTGACACTATAGTTTCCTCCATCACTGTAACATAATATCTTGATTTGTTGTGGTCAGTGTCAGTTTATAACCATAATCTAGCAACATAAAAAACAAGGAAACAACTGGATATTAACATTGTTTTCATTTAATTTATTTGGATTTTAAAAAAAGGTTTTCATTTATTATTAGTTTTATTGAGTGGCTGTATATTAATATTTCTCTACATAAAAGTCCTTCTAATGCCTTCTTTGCTTCTGAGAATAAGATGACTTACAGTGCCACCCTGTGGTGACTTATGGTGGCTGTAACGTTTTCATCCCACATGCTACAGTACATTCTTACCATTTGTACTGCCTTGAAGAGCAGACCAGGACATACAAACTCAGACTCCCCTCAGCTTCAGGTGCATAACCCACTTTGTACATAACCCAGTTGTGAAGTGAAACCAGTGAGATACGGTTGTTGTGTGATGCAGCCAAGTAGCTACATCACTGTGCCAAGCTGCAGAAGCTGGCAGAGTTTCTACCTGGTGAGATGAAGAAGGTCCTCCACAGCTTCTTATCTCGTGTCACATCTCTGATCTCCCTCGTCATGTTGACAAGTCGTCCTGCCACCGGGGGCACTCTCCGGAAGTCAAGTATCCTAAAGAAAGAGAGAGATGTAGACAAAGGTAATAATTCAATATGTAAAATGCTGTCATTTTTAAAGGGAAAAAAACATTTTTTTTTTTACAAAGAATTTTTATTTTCCACTTTAATTTGACCTGAACAAAAGCAGCTACAAAGCTCCTTCAGCCTCCAGCTCATTCTCCCATGGTGCCCCATGCGGTGCAGATTTTCAGAACATCTCTAGCCAACCAAGAGAGGTATGAACACTGAGCACCTGCCCTGTCTTTGTGAGCAGCTTGAACCCAGTGCTCTTGATTTCTACACCTTCCCTGCTTGCACATTAATGCACATTACCTGCATACTTCTATAGACATATTTGGATTTACTACACAACGACAGGATATACTTTTGCTCAGCATATGTCCATCATTCTGCAAATAAAGACAGCTCCAAAGAAAAAGTGAGGTTACTTTTTCTTCACCAAAGAATAATGTTGTCAATGTCCAATCAAACCTGTTAGCACAAGACTTGATCTGCATCATTTCAGCACACAAGATTTTTTTTAATAATTTGTCATCTTTCGGTCTGCTTTTGTGATTGGCATCAAAAGCAGCATTTATTGACATCCAACATCCGCTTCTGAACAAAACAAGGATGGAAAAGGTGTTTGCCTACCTCCCACCTGTCCCACACACTCAACCACAGATAAATACACACCTTTGTGAACTACATCTACTTAATCACGATCTATTCTAACCCTCTGTCTATATTTAGATGGTAAAGCTCATGTTAATTCTACTCTTCATGGTCTCAAACTCTTGCCCCCTTGCTCCCTTTCTGCCTCCATCTGTCTGTCTCTCATTCTTTTCATATGCTCTTATGTCAGAACACTATACCTATTCAGCCGCTGTTTAGCCTGTCTCACTGTATGTTTGCTGTCCAAATGACCCTCAACCGTTTGAGACTAAGCCTCCTGGGAGTAGCGCACACACACACACACACACACACACACACACACACACAGACCAGCTGAGTGGAACAGAGTTGGCGAAACTTTAGCCTACAGAGGACAGCATTCAGGAGCTGCAAACTGCACCGTCATGTTGGGCCTTGGTGACAAAGGAGCACCTGTGTGTGCGTGTGCATGTGAGAGCCCACTCGAGCGTCTATTTGTGTGCACTCCACCTATTACACACCCCTGAGTCACAAGGAGTTCACAACAGATGGTAGTATAGCACATTCGCAACGAGCAGAGATATAGAAGTAATTACTGGAAAGAAGTGATGCTACGTCTTTCCTTAAATCTTCAGGATATTTTAATACATTTCATCACAAATGTCTAGAATTAGAAATCAAATTAAAGCACGTTTTAGCAGGGCAAAACATCCTCCTACTCTGCATTTCTGAGTCAATATGAAGCCATAAACTAGCAATAGCTCAGGCTGGTTTCCAGAGGCTGTTGCGGTCAGGCAACTGGACTATAATTCATAGACAGCCCCACATGGTGCACGCAATCTAAAAACAAACTGCTCTTTAGGGGTAACAGACGCACCTCCCCCCTGCTCTAAAACCATGTCGAGGTGGTAATGGCGTGCCTGTAATTTCCTGTTTGGCTCCATCTTCCTGCCCACGCAAACACATGCCTCTGACCTCATCTAACAGTGAGTGAAAGTGTGTGTTTGAGAGCATGTGTGAAGTAATAACTATGCCCTCAGCAGACCTTGAGACGACTTGCACACCATTAATCATCCTCCCCCAGAATCCCAAACAATCCTATTTGACTCTTCTTAGTGTTCCTCTGTTGGGAAGTTGTATTTTTTTGTCAGCTGAAGCCTGTAGAGTAAAAGGATCATGTGGAAATCAATATACTCAGCAGCAAGTTAAGGAGATGATCCGAGTGCTCTGTGTGTTATCTAATCCCTCGTGTACTAAATCCCATTCACTTTTTTGCAGCTTAAGTCCATTATGGCACACCTCCGGTTTATAAATGGGGTTAAAGTGTCTGCTGTCTGTGTTAACGAACAACGTGTGACCTGTCATTCTTCCTGGAACAGACTGCGAAGGATGATTTGAAAAACCATTTGGGAAACGGACACAAAGAAATCAGCGCAAAAGGGTTTTTTGGGGGAGGGGGTGATAAAACCCACCTGTCCAAGTGAAAAGCAGCAATCTCAGCGTTGTGCCTCTCAAAGTCGGAGAAGTAGAAGAAGTCTGGAGGGGTCTCCTGCTCCCGGGTCTGCCTGAAAGATAGCGGTTGAGAAACCATTACACATAACATCAGCAGGATAATTTCATTTTAATATGATATATTTTACATCACTATATTTATTTTAGATATGAGCAACAAGGAAACATGATAAGAATGAAGAATAATTGGAAAGCCCTTACATTTCTATATTTATATCCACCCTAAACTGAAAAAGATCTGTTCAAATTTGGGGCTGAAAGATGAGTAAGTTGAAAATGTGAATTTGACCCGAGGCCTTTGCTTGTACCATCCCTCTCTTGAGTAGTGACTCACCAGGAAGGGCATGATGTTATAAACAATATCGTAACAAAAACATCAGTAAGGTAATTCAAAATAAGATCTCTATAATGACCATCAGTGTTTCTCCAAATCAGTTTAAATTAAATTTTAAGTGCGCTATCTTTTTAATGTGAGACATTTCTGCTCCTGTCTGTGCACATCTCTGCAACTTTCATCAGATTTCCTGCAAGGTGAAACTCATCACGATGTTTGCATCTCTTTCTAGGACAGAAGCTGACGCATGAGACCAAAGCCTATGTGGACAAGGCTGCTGAAGGGAAGCTGGATGAGATTCTTGCTCACATCCCGCAATTCCTCCCAGCAAACACACACAGACACACATACACATACACACAGACACAGACATCCAAGAGATGTGAATCCCTGCCAACCAAGCCATGGATCTGAGTCAGGAACTGCTCAAAGCCTTTTTGTGTCTGTCTGTCTTTCTCTGTGTCTGTCTGCTCGCTCGTCTGGCAGCAGGATATTATCCCTCCACATTTGCACACTTGCTTTCTCTTTCTCTCTCTCTCTCATACATAGACACACACACACACACACACACACATAGACACACCGGACATTAACCTGCTGTAACTGCTCTGCTTGCACACAGTCAGCTAAACCTCACACACACACACACACACACACACACACACACACACACACACACACACACACACACACACACACTCATACATGGTGCCACTTACTGTGTCCCCCTCCCGCTCTGCCCTCCTTTATCTTTCCTCCCCTCCTCCACTCCATTAGTGTGGATTGGACTTCAGGGTACAGCGGTGCATCATTTCATCTCCCCTTTCTCTTCCAATGTTCTTGAAAAGCCAAACCAATGACAACAGAAAATAACCTGTCCTATTCATTGATGTGTCAGGGAAGCAGCCATTTACCCATAAATCAATTGCTGCTATTGTGATTCCTTCTTTCCCACCCAGAGCGACAAGAGGACTGATGGTGTTTTTATTTTCAGGGTGCAGGGCAGGGGAGAAAAGCTACCGTGTAGATGACAAAGGGGTGGACTAAGGGCCCTTAAAGGTGACCTTACGAGCCACAGCACTCAATACATCTGTGACGCACCTTGTTATCTTTAAAATATGCTGTTATCAAGTTCAAACACTGAAATGGAGGCTTTTTCTACATGATTTTGCCATGAGTTGTACATAATAACACAATTACTTTAATATATGAAAGAGAGACAGCCTAAAGTTAAAGGTTGTTTCTTTCAAGAACCTCCGAGGAATGTTGTGTTTGTCTTCAATCAGTTGCTATATCTTTCCTTCCAAGCTATTCCACCATATATGCCCCCCCCACTGATTTCACTTTCCACTGTGCAAAATGTGTAACATTAACTGACAGGTATGACAGGCTTTGGTTACACGCACGCACGCGCACACACACACACACACACACACACACACACACACACACACACACACACACACACACACACACACACACACCATTTAAAAAAAAATCACAAACAAATTTCCCCCTCAGTTATGTACACACCCCCCCTTTATGAGTGAGTGTCCTTGATAATAAAAGCCCCTTTATCTGAATTGAGTGTGATTAGGCTACAGCAAACATACTGTGAGTAGTTCAGCAGAATCTTTGGGAGTGTGTGTGTGTGAAGTGATGAAGCTGAACTGCTTGCCTATGTGGAGTTTGTGCAAACTCAGCACTTTTAATGTTCTTTCACGAGCTTAGACCTGCACATTGGAGGGTTATATTAGAGAGATGGGGAAGGGAGGGGGGCGAACACAACAACAGCTGTGGCCCAGACTCTGCATACACTCTTCACCTCTCTCTCTCTCTCTCTCTCTCTCTCTCTCTCTCTCTCTCTCTCACACACACACACACACACACACACACACACACACACACACGCTATCACACAGCCAAACTGATAATACATGTTGGTGACAGAGAGAGGGCAGCAGAGAGATGAGAAGAAATAAGCAGCACTCTTCACATGCTGACTGAAGATGTAACAGCATGCAGTGTGTAAACAAACCATATAGTACATACATCCACTGACCTAGTGCTGTAATGGCATCTTGCTACTGATCCAATATCCAACAGAATGAGAGACAGAGAGACAGAGAGGGTGCATGGGAGATCTGTCATCTATTGGTAATCCACAGCAGATTTCAGCCCCCCACTGACAGGCGTCTTTGTCTCTGTCTGGCTCTCCTGTGTCCTGTGTGTGTGTGTGTATGTGTGTGCGGGTGGCTAGGAAGAAATGGTTGAGTGCTTTGCTATGAGATCTGGGTATATGCAACAGCATCGCTTGTACATGCAGACACAAATTTAAAGATCTTGAACATAAAATGTGAACTATTGGTGACTTCAGCATTAAAATGTCATGTAAGAGCATTGCAAAATGTTGTTTAGTTTGGTTAAAGCTGCTATAATTGATATTTTGAATGACAATGTGAAAACAATGTGACAATATAAAATGGGTCAATCGTAATGACGAACCTACAGAGAATTATCACCTGAATCTGCAGCTCTCGTTGACTTTATTGAACTTTATAGTGAGTTTCAGCTCATTGTTTAGCTGTTCGGCACACACAAATTTACTATTTTGGGTCACTCTCACCACTCTCATAGCGTCGTTTTTGGCTACAGCAGGCAGCTGTTTTAAGTGAAAAAGCTCTAAAACACTGACTGTACACAGCAGACAGACACAGTTAGGAGGTGGTGGAGGACCAAAAACAGAGCTAAAAGAGAGTGACTTACATTCATCAGGTGGCCTGAAACACGACTCCACATGAATAATAATGTTGCTCTGTAACTGCTGTATGTATAAATAAGCAACTGCTTGCTAACAAGTTTGCCATATCAACTTAAAAGGAGATGACATGTCTGTGTTGTGGTCACAACTTGTTTCTGCGGCCACCAAGATGTCAAAAAAATCAGTTAATTGATATAATCAGATTCCGCCAAGATCAACACAGGTGTGTGTGTGCTAACAGTATTGACAGGACATGGAGAAGAAACATTTTTCAACTGCTGATGACAGCTAAATTGTTTTTTCTAACCTGCTTTGATTTACCAACTCTGTTTGGTTACCGTGCAGCCAAATGAAATTCCCTCCCCGCCAGCCTGACCCTACTTAACATAAATTATCAAGCATCCAGCAGCTTCTCTCCTCTGCTCCTCTTCTCCTTCTTTTTTCTTCCACTTATTCCTTTTATGTACCCATGTCCATGTATGCGTCCCGTCTCTGTCATTCTTTCTCTTAATCTCTTCCCTAAACAATTTTTCCCACCAATCACCTCCTCAGCACTTTTTTCATTACGCCGAAACATAGACAACAGATTGCCTTTTACAAAACAAATTTTACCAAACTATATATAACTTTTCATCCCTCTTCACAAGTTTTCAAAGGAGTTGCACTACAGTATGCCTTATCTACTGTGTAGTCTGCCGTGAGTCTGTTTTGCGTATGAGGGTTTTGGAGAAAAGCAAGTGATCAGTACGATATACTCAGGACACTCGTGGGTAAATGGCCCCTTGTAGAATACTCAAAGCACCTCTCAAGGTGACAGACAGGTGGAAGGATGGAGGACCGGATAAAAGATTGAGATAAAACCTCTTCAGCCTGGTGATTTGTGTCAGAGGGCGCTTGTCTATCAGAAGCACTACATGCAGAAGTATCAGAGAATGCAGGCAAAGACTGTCAAGGCTGTGTGTGTATGTGCTTGTGTTTACAGCTGCAAACAAGCAGCATACTGTGTGTGTACATATACATTTTGTGTGTATTCCTTAGTCTGTGTCTGCTTATTCCTCTTTATTTTCCTCCACGCATGCTGCTTCTTCACTTCATCCAGCGTTGGTATCGGAGAGGGATCTGAGAATCGGCCCAGAGCCCCAAGGTAGCTGTCTAGATTGAATTTCAAATCGATGTTACACAAGTTGTGTTCTAGCCTCAGCTATTTTCAACACACAGGGTGAGGCAACGCCAGGAGGGAAAGGCAAGTTATCTGCATGTGTGGGAAGCAGTATGGGCGATATTATCATAAGAATGCTGGGAAAAAGACTTGACTTGAAGAAGAAGGATGATGGCCTAAGTCAGTGCTTCAATTTCAAAGTTATTAGACACTCATGAGGTGGGAGAGAGTGTGGAATTAATATGAAGACGGAGCAAGAGCTTTCTGATGCATGAAGTGCATCAGTATGTGCAAGTGTAGAGGTGCAAAAGATTGATCTTTCACCAGAGTAGGGAGCCCTGGGGAGTCATGTAGTTTCATTAATGATCTGCATTGACGATATGAGTCATTAAAAGTGCAGCATATGATGTTATACATTTAGGACCATTATGAAGGAAATGCACTATGCAGTACATGCTGGTAGGGATTTGTCCTTCATAGATGAGAAACTTTACATCATGGCCACTGAGAATTCTCAATTCTGATTGCTGGAAGGTGTGGATTAACTTTTAGTAACCACACAGTTTAACTGGACACCTATGATGCACATGTTTGTTTGCAGTTCTAGATTAATGCGCTGGTATTGAACTGGTAGGTATGGGCAGCAACAGTGAGCCTTAAGCTACAGTAAAGAGTTTGGAGCTAGTGTTTTTTGTGTATCCACCAACAACAACTGAAAAAAAAGCCTAAATAGCTTCTCAATGAGAACCACGCAAGTTTAATTTCAAATGTTTTTAATATATATATATATATATATAATTTGCATGAATCTGAACATCCAAATCAAGTAATGATATGGGGAGGAAGGCAGCGAAGCATGTACCCTGAGTTTGAGGGGCAGCTGCAGGGGAAAGGAAACAAGACCAGAGAGGAAATTCGATCCAAAACTTATCTCTGCTGGAGAGACAGTTTTAATAATATCGTTTGGAAGAATGCAACACTATTCTCTGTTCTTGAGATTGAGAACAATCAGTAAATTTATCTTTCTCTCCTGGTTTCAAAACTTGTCAGGATTAAGTTAGGATCAAGGCTGGACTCCTGGCCCAGCCTTGTGAATCTCTTTCTGTTTAGCAATGCAAATGGTAGGTGGTAATGCTGGTGGTAATGGTAATACTGAGCCTATATTTCATGATGCATGAAAGTGAGATCAAAATTAGCCATATGTTACATCTGTAAATTAACGACTGGTATTTTTAATTAGCGTTGGGTTGCTCCCACATCATCCTTTACAACCACGGAACAGCCTACAACTTGTTGGGTATTATCCCTTATTTAAACTCAGTGTTTTTCACCAAACATATTTTGTTCATTCTAAAGACATTAAAAACATGTTAAATGGATTTTGTTCTTAAAGTCTTTTTTGGAACGTTTTTACACCTGCATTCAATACCAGTTTGCAGTTTTCTTCTTCTCCCCTTTTTATTGCAGTCCTGCTAACTTTCATGGCCGTTTATTGCCACCAACTGTAATCACATCACCCTTGTTCTTGAGGATGTGCATCATTGTGTGTGTGCTGATAGAACATGCAACACAAAAAATACAGGGATGATCAAATACTCCATGAGGTACCTTTGAATGGAGACATTTAATCCACCTACAGTCAATCATGGCGTTGCAAACAGCTGTCTGTATAATTACTATACTAGAGACTAGAGATCTATTGATTTTAAACCCCTCTCCATGCAGAAGCTTGCAAAAAAAGGTTTAATATGAGATAATATGAATTCTTACTTGTGCAGTTATATAAATACAAATATCCTTTCACCACGCCTGTGCACACTGTGATAATCAGTCAAATTCAATGTGACAATTTCATTTCCAGGTTAATGTGGCTTAAGGCTTAATATAAAGATACATTCAAAAGTAAATCCCTGCTTAGTTATAAATGTGTAGGTACAGTATGTTACAAAGCTACTTTATAAATGACAAAGAAAGTAACAATGTGTCCGACGTTCTCTTAAAAAGTCAAACAGTGTGTTATCTCATTAAGTTTATGTTATGTATTCCACCTTTCCCAATTATCTCCAGTTCCCTCGCTCTTTCTTGGCTGTCTGACCTTCTGTCTATAATAAAACCTGCAGGCAGAAACTGAGGCCTTGAGTTTGGAGTCTAAGCTGCATAGCTGTGGGCTAGGTCACTATCTGTGACCACCAGAGCTCTCTGGCAACCCTTGAGATAGAAGCTGGAAACCCTCAGAACTACTGTAAATTGTGTCTGCGCGCGTGCGCGTGTGTGTGTATGGGGGGGGGTCATGATCACGATTGTCGAGAGAGAGAGAGAGAGAGAGAGAGAGAGAGAGCCATCTGGCCTGATGGCTGGGAGTCCCTGTCTGTATTTGTCAGGGATGTGTCAGACCGTGGCTTATGGGTCTGCAAAGCCCTGCTGCTCTCTAACTACCCTCTGTGTCTGTGCATGCAGTTTAACATGGCAGACTACACTGGGTGCTGGAAATAAAACACCCAAAATACTATATGACTACTAAGAGGCTGGGGATAAAAGGGAATAAAAGCTCAACTTGAATGAAATGAAAATATGAAGGATAAAAGTGCTGATCAAAATGTGATTGTCAGTGATTGAAAGCCCTTTAATGCCCTGAGGAGCATTAGTGCACATACAATAAAAGACACGTTAAGCACATTAACAGTACAGTACTTCATAAATAGAAAATTAGTTTTATCGTGATCCCTGCCCACAAGTTTGCTCCTCTCGTTTAAGTCTGGAAAGGTTCAGCAAGCATTTTGCTTGGGAGAGACGTTATTTCCAATAGATGACAGTTCTCACTCTGATAGTGAGAAATCCAATGAACACCTCTTCTTTGCTTAACAAAAAGGAAAAACTGTAACCTGTTCTGGAAATGTCAAATTCCTCTCTTCTCTCCTCCAAAATCAGTATCTGAATAAATAAGCTAAGCAATTACACTTGTTTCACTTTACAACTTACACCTAGTTACACCTGTTCCCTCAGACATGTTCTAAGAGATATAAAAATACTCGGCTTTTAATAATAATTTGTCTGATTTTACAATTATGTGTGTATCAAATTACTCCCCATGTTGCAGCTATGTAGGCTGGATCTCAGTTCCTTCGTTTCAGTGTCTGCTCTACATTACTCTTAGAGCTATTTCTGAAATGGCTGCAAATTTTTTATTTATTAATTTTTTGCTGGCCTTAATTGACTGGTGTGTCATATTCAGCCACGTTCCCCTGGGCATATCGCTCCATAGAGCGCAGTGTTTAAAAGGCCTGAAATCACTGTGAAGACCTGATGCAAAGCTGCAGAATTATATCTGGGCTTTTGGGATCCCTTCCCTACAATCATCTTAACGGGCTCCCCCGAGTCATGAGCGCACTTGGAATATGTATGAAAAAACTGGAAATCTTATTAGTATCACTGCTTATTTTTCATTTTCATAAAACCACATTTTGGTGAATGCATTAGCGTTTTTCCATGTCAAAATAAGTGTTGTTACTCGATAAGAGTATTCACTGGTGGCTTTCAGTAAGAAGTGCTACCAAATGGCAGCTTTCTGATATCAATGGACTAAATGTTTGATGACTCAACTGCTTTTCAATTGCATTTCATTCACTCAGAATAATCAGAAAATAGACCTCAGTACAGTTTTTGTGACATTACAACAGCTTAATATCAGAAGGAATTTTTTTTCACAGCGACGTGTTGGAGAAAAACGTATTATTGTAGTGGGTCTAATTATGAAAATTGACATATTTTCCTTTTAAAAATAGATGTGTTGTATAATTTTGTATTATGAAAATTACACACTCTTTACATTACAGGTATTTTTGATGACACATAATGTAATTGATAACACACACACATAAGAGTAGACTCAAGGGAATTCACTTCTGTACATATCTTTAAAATGCATAGCATGAGGTAAAAGAGCGATGCAAATACACAGAAAAGAATGATTAAAAGTAGTGTTGGTTTTGATGGTGCAGTGTTGCAGTAATGTGCATTTACTATAGGTTCATATACTGGAATATTACGGCTGTTTTCATGTATGCATTGTATGTAGCGTAGTGTGTGTGTTCACTAAGGGGGATTATATGTTCTTATGTACTTGAAGGATGCGACAGGTCTTTATGCTTATGGTTTCTCTTCTTTTTGTCTCTCTCCGTCTCTCCCACAACAAACAAAATGCACATTGGTTTATCCTAAAGAATCAGGAGTGTTCCAGCAACACAGAGCCACACTTTGTCAAATTTACATATCCATCCACACAGGATTAACCGTTTTCAATAGTCTGAGGCAATCCTTCACAGGCTGCACAATTCATGACAGGCTTTGCACAGAATATGAAGTATAAATTATGCAGAACATACACAAACATCAAGGGTATTCTTGGGTCAACAGTGATTAGATGTCAAAATGCACAAGCTTGGGGATGTTTAGAACAATAAGCTTCAAAATATGGCAGAGTATGTTGACACTGCATACTGACAGAGTTTGATTCTCTCCTGCAGCTCAGTATATTTTTCTACATAAATACCCATGTTGTATCCTGAACAGTAGTCTCTTTAAGGCCAACCACCTGTTCCAAAAAAGTCTTCAAAACGTTGACAGCTATACCAAACTGAACATCCTAACCAGGCAATTCAACATAAAATGAGGTATGTAAAGATTCCCTGGGAATTTTAGAATGCTGTGGATTGTTATTCCTCTCCATAATACCACAAATATTACACCCTAAAGTGTTACAAAGAGCATTTATGATGTAGAAGAAGGCACTAATACACATGAACAGGAGAGCACAGTCCCTCTGCGATCTATTCCAGCAGGAAATTTCTCCAGAAAGCCTCTACCAGTTGTCTCTATCCCTCACAGCTCTAGAGGCTGTGAGAGAAGGAGGGAGGAGTAGATGGAGAGGGACTAATGCTTCAAAGAACCGACACCCAGATTCGAACTGGATAATGAGGGAAAAAGTAAAAGTCGGCATCCACCTTGACACTTCTGGTCTTAAAGATGCAACAAAAGATCAACAAACTCGGCAAAGGCCGACATTACTTCCATAATGAAAACAAACTGGATGGCTCTCAGCCTGTTGGGATCAATGGGGATTTTAAGAGCTTTCCCTGTATGAGTGTGTGTGCAAGTTTTTGTTTCTGCCTGCACACAAAATCAATGGGCATTACCATGAGTCTTCATCTCACAGGGACTGAATAACAAGCCCTGGTATTCAGCATGACATGTAAGCTGAAGCTGATGAGAGGAGGGAAAAAAATCCCAGTCTGAGTGTGTCAGTAACACTGCAGAAACTGCAGGGATAGCGAAAAGTAGTTTCCCCTATCAGACTGAGGAGGGTTTGAGGAAAGATACAGAAAGCAGCTACACTTTACTTTGTATCTCCTCTCAGACCAAATTCCCTCTATTTGTTCTCTGCATTTGACTGTCATCTGAAACATGACGGGTAAATAAAAGGGTGGATGCTGCCATGTCTTAAGTTTGAACCAAGTTAATTGGAAAGGTCTTCAAAGTTTTGAGCTATGCTCTGTTTCTAGGACAGTTGCATGCTTTCTCTTAGTCGTAAAATAAATGTGAGGTTATAAAAGGCTACAAGAAATCACTGACCAAGATGAAAATACAATACTGTTCTCCCGTGGGATAAGATTCAAAGCAGATTCCCAGAGTGGAAATTGGCAGGTGACTGGGCCAGAATGAGTGCTGAGGAAGAGGAGACTGAAATACCTGCCAAAACCATGTAAATCATCCCTTTTTAAATTGAGAATCTTTACTGAGAGGATCTGCATAAAGGTCCATCCTCCAAACTAGCCTGAGGTACAGAACATTAAGAATTTATTTGATTATCGCTAAGTAGTTGCTGAACAGCAAACACCAATTAGAGCAAATTATGTTAAATCCTGGGAAGCACTAATTTTCCAGACAGACCGCCCCAACACAGGCACGCACACACACACACACACACACACACACACACACCATTCTCTGCCAGGACATGGAGTGTGTCTGAATGGTTTGAGTAAGAGAAGTTAATTGCATTGTGAGCATGCATTTTGGATGTCCATTATCTTTCCCCATCTGTGGGGGGGGTGAATATCTTGAGGTGTCTCATCCAAAACAATCCTATTATCTTGAGATAAGAAAAGATAAGAAAAATGCATACACACACACACACACACACATTTTCTCTCTCCCACATACATACTTTATAAAACCATGTTTATTTATCACCTGCTGCAGCTGGTGATATTAAACGTGCCCTTCCGCAGGCAGCGTCCAGTGTGGATGACCCTGCCACCTTAAGGTGCCCTGGTCATAAACCAGTCAGCCATGTATCCACAAACACATCTACATCACTTTCCCCCTCTTTCTTTTCCCTCCTCTCCCTCCCTCTCTTCATCCTTCTGATTTCCTTTTCCTGAAGGACGCTATGGCTGAGGGCCAGTCACTCCCTTCCCCATCTGTGTTTACTTAAACTGAACGTGGATACATCACAAAAGCAGATAAAGACTGCAAGCGAGTACACACACACACGCACATGCACACAGTGGCAGATCCACAGATGAGCTTGGCAGTCGTTTATTTTTGACTCTCCCTGACGACTTTAATCTATAACAGGCCAGAACGGCTTGAAAGACTTGGTGCCATTTTCCCCTAATTAGTCCAGTGTGAGGCTTGTTAAAATACCATATTCCAGCGGCGCATGACTGATGACAGAGTAGCGTCTGATTTAGTTGTGCTGTCTTTTTTAGCTCCCTAATGAATGTGTTTATTAATTACCTGAGAAGCTTTGGGGTAGTCGCAACAACCTGTTCTGTTCAGTGCAAAGTTACAAGCAGTTCATTCATCACTACAGCTCAGAGAGGGAACAGCTCAATTTTAGCAGGCTGTCGGTTATCTTCAACGCCACTTTTCCTCACCATCCCAAAATGGATTGCACACTGCCGAGTGAAACCTAACTACATAAAACTCAAGACTTCAATATCTCGACCAAAGAAAGCAATCTAAAGAGTCTTTCCAGAGAGCTATTTTGCAGGCGAGGCCCCAAATCGAGGCATGGGTGTTTGTGCTTCATTTCTCCCACAGCTGAACTTTTCTATTTAGACCTGTCAACAGTCTTGTTGTGCTTGGTGGTTTGTGGTCAGATGCCGTTTCCTAAATAGAAACCATCTATCAGAGGCTAAGTGGTGGCTGAGAGATGTCATTGTGGTCATGAGTGGGTGATGGCGGTGAATGAGGAAGTGGTGAAACCACTGGAAAAACAGTTCCAAGGGTTGCATTTATCCTTGTGTAAGAGCTAAGTGGGATGGAATGAGTCCAGTGCACTTAAGGATGAATAGAGTTAATTTGTATGTGAAAGGAATAAGGAGGAGATTTAGGATGTCTTCACACTAGTACTAAGAATACATTTTTTACAAATTTCTGCACACTCAATATCTATCTAAGATATCGCTCTAAAGATATATTACAGCATATTTTCTAGTGTACTAAGTGATGCTCACAATGACAAGAAAGCAAATGAAACACTGGCTCAAATGTAGAAAGGCAAGAATCCGAGCAAGATATTCTCAGAATTGCTCTTCACTATTACTGGTCATACAGTGTATCATGAGGCACTGTCCATGCATCATCGTGTGACGGCTGCATTTTGTAATGTGACCTTTAATGTCACTGCAGACTATGTCCCAATGCATCATCTTGAATGGATGATGTGTTGTTGATGTATATACTGCACAAGGGGGGCACATATAACATGAGCATCTTACAATATAATATAATCCAATACACCACACCACAAAAAACATCCTAAGAAATAACTATAGAGTTGAATCAAGACCTCTGTGACGCTAATTAAGTTTGAGAAAATAAGTATTTTTTTGCATGGCTTTTGTACTGGATAGCATTAGGACTAGGTGGCATTGTTCTTTTTAGCCACACTAGCAGCATGGCTCTAGGGATGGCAATGTCAGGCTGTTGGTAGCTTGGTCCATCACTTTGGTCTTGACTGAAATATCTTAACAACTATTTGATGGATTGCGATCCCAGAGCATAAAGGCTACTGACTTTGGTGATCCCCAGACTTTTCCTCTAGCACCACCAGCAGGTTGACATATATGGTTTTTAGTTAGTTACTTAAAACAGTCAGTCTGCTTCTGTTTGTGGATACATACAGTCTCTGCCCATATCTACTAATGCTGTTGTGTCATGACCCTGTAGAGATGCAGAACATGGGGAGATTGTCTATTAGTTAAACTGTTGTGAATTCTATTCTTTTGTCAGATGTAAAAATAAATAATATCATACATCTAGGAACTGAAAAGTCTACTCCACACACACACATCAATCTGTGCTTTTTCATATCTCAGAGATTCCACTAGCACTCCTTTTGTGAACAATCTTCCCAGCAGCAACACTGCCTGAGAGTCTCCCTGCACCTCCGACACAGAGGCTCTTCTGTTTGCATCACTGCTGCCCAGAGCTGCAAAAATGAGGGTGGTAGGGGAGGGGAGGGGTGAACCAGGCAAGCCTCTGGATCAGGTTCCTGCCTCCCTGGCCCGGTGATACCAGACCTGGCCACCGCAGCCCCTCCCACATCCTGCCATGACAATGGGCAAAGCTACAGAGAACCCTCCTCTGGTTTAATTGGTAGACAATGATTGCATTCTCCTCCCCCTCCACTGGCCTCTGTCAGGGGGATAGGGGAGTCACACACAGCCTAATTGCCACATTGCATGGGACAGGCTTAGACAAGCACGGGCCTGGCCCACAATGGGTGTATTAACCTCTGTGCATGCTATCACAAAGGCCCAAGTTACAGAGTCACAATGTTCTCTCTCTTTCTCTCTGTCGAAGAACTGTTGTTTCATTCATTCGGCTGGGAGAGACATTCAGGTGGACTGTGATAGATCTACCTGGGAAAGGTCGTTATCAAAGGACTGAGCTCAGTTGTAAGGGGTGGTGCAGTGCGTGTGGCCCCTTTGTTAAGGGGCAACATTTGATTTAGTGACAAAGTAACAATGAAGCATGTGTGCTTTGTCATTTTCAGACTACTGTAATGAAAAAAAAAAAAAAAAACATCCCCTTTTTGTATGTCTCAGCCCAAACAATTATCCTCATCATAGCTTCTGAGAAAGACTAGAAATTAAAAGCATCAGGGCCATTAGCAAGGTTTTAGGTCGCACAGCAAGTTGTTGTCTAACTTGTCAGGATAAATTGCTAAAATGCAAGGTCTTAATCACAGATAGAGTATTCACCAAAGCACTTAGACGACAATTAGCCTTTGAAAATTCCCCTCAATTAAATGCAGCGTTCCTGAGTGCTCATTTAAGGTACCCAACCAGGGATATTTTGTATAATTTCAGCATACTCCTGCTAAAGGTAAACAAAATACTCCCTCCATAAGTTAAGGTTTGGCTTTGCCCGCCTCGTAAAAACAAATGCTCATCTGGGATGTCTAGAAATCACCTCCTGGAGGGAAATTCATTTTCAGCATTCCAGACAAATGCGGCAGCGACATTCCTAGTGGGAAGCTTAGGAATTCCCCCATACGGTATTTTAGACTATAATGATATGTTAGGATGGCTGAGCAACATAACCACGCACAGCAGTGACAAAAACAGGGTCAGGAACCACAACAAGCATGCACAATTGCAAAAAATGTGATTCACTTGGATGTGGTGTAACACAGAGGAGCACACACGCTCTGGTCCACAGCCACACAACCACAGGCATGGACACTAACACAAATGCACAAAAACACACACATACACCAGTCACATATCAGGGCCAAACCTCTTGGTGTGAAGAATTAACAGACTTCTTGATATAGTCATCAAATATAGATCCTTTCAGCTTACTGCATGTGTGTCCAACCTCGGACTAAGAAACCTCGCTCAAGGCGTGTACAGTTGATGCAAGCTGGTGACGCATCATGTTCTCATCACAAAGTTACAAAAGAATCTACTTAATTTAAAAATATACACATTCTTACATCCATGTTGATACTTATACCTTATAAATTGACATTCTAACCATTTAACTGTTTAAATTACAATGTGTTGGCTGACATTGGTAAATCCAATTGCACCATTTATGTATCAGTGTTGCCCTAATTGACAGCTTACTCACAGCTGTTTCTCATGATCATAGTTTGGGCCGTCATTCTAAGTGGTTAAAATAGCATTTTACTCACCAAGTTAACAGCTGAGATCTGAGGATGTGGTGGCTTTGCTACAACTGCACAAGGAACATGAGCATTCACAAGGGTTGAAAAGAAACCTTTACTTGTTGTGGTTTTATAGCGTTCTGTGCCGGACTATTTTTTGGCCAGGAACAGTGACTTCCTGGAGTCTCTGCGGGTTGCCTGGCAACAGCGACAACAAGACTCCAGGAAGTTACTGCACAAACTATTCTAGCTACTATAATCTGTTCCTTTAATATTCCTCATATAAACTTTGTACATGCACAAAGAAGACTGACTGGCAACAATGGCTAATTATTTAAATATTTGTCTTAATTTCCTCTGCTCACAACCCATGCTCATGTGTCTTGACCTATTGGACTCCATGTTTGTAACTAAAATGTTATAAATGATAGCAATGATGGCCAAAACAATACAAAAAATAAGCATGTTTATCTTTGTTTAGTGGTTGTTTATGAGCTGATTCAACATGATATGACATGATATGGCACATTATTTTGTAAGACGATGCTACACTGAGGTATGACTTTGGCTGCCAATGATTGGGGTCATTAACCATAATCCAGAACTACACACACACACACACACACACACACACACACTCATAGTATCATCTCTAGCAACTCATTTGGCCTGTAATCACATTACGATTAGGGTACTCACATCTCTGCCACATTACACTGTAAGTGCATAAACACTTGTTAGAAAACGGAGCTAAAAATACTGAGCAGAGAGGCTCTGAACGGAGGAAAGGAAAAAGCAGAGGATTAGTACTGCCTCAGTGAATCAAACAAACAAGTTCAAAAAGGAGCATAAACGAGAGGTGGAGACAGAGAGAGGGATGGGCAGAGAGAGGGAGTAAGGGAGGGACAGTGATGAAAAAGGCCACTTTCTCAAGAGCTGACCTAGTAAAACATACATGAGAGATGTCTTCATGTGAAGCGTGTATGTGAGTGTGTGAGAATGGGGAGGGTGAGAGGGGAGTTTAAGGCTTGGGAGTCTAAAATAAGACAGTCCTCTGTGTTTCAGTGTCTGTGTTGGGAGTCTGTGTGTGCCAAAAAAGAAAAAAATTATTTCAGATTTGAGATGATACACAGGCACGTTCGGTGTCAGATGTGACAACGGTGACCTCTCGAATCAAGAATAGACACCGAGTGAGACACAGACAAACCACACAAGAGTGAGACACAGAAAGAAAGAGGATCATGAAAAGATGTAACTTCCAGCGATTGGAATAGAAAAGAGTCAGTGGTAATTATGACAGATGTGAAGGATTTAAAATGACTGATTGCAGAAGATTCAAATGTTTGGCTGCACCCAAACTCACACTTTAATGACAAGACATAATCAGATAATAAGCAGAACACACACATGATTAACACTTCAATTAAAACATCACACTGAAATTCTGCAGTAGACTTTATTAAGACTTCACTAAGCTAACTCAAATTCTCCACTCAAATAGTGCGTGTCTTTGTGTTTGTGTGTGTGTGTGTGCTGATGACCAGGCAAATGTGACAAACCACTGAATGCAGCTGGTTACTGTTAAAGCATCACACTAATTAACCGGCTTATCTCACAGCCTACAAGAGGTTAATGCATCAAAACGCCCACACACTGACTACATTGAACATACACACACACACACACACACACACACACACACACGCACACACATGTACATGCATGGTTACCCAGCTTACTCAACACTTGAGGTTCAAAAACATGCAAACAACCCACATCATTTGCTAAGCAACATCGCAGTGTGAAGCTGAGAGATCGAGCATTTCATTAAGTGGGTTTGTTTACATGGATGTAAATGAGAGCAAAAGAAAAACAGTGAGAACTTACATACATGGTAGAAAGCCGTGCTAAGACTATTGACATTACAACAGTATCAGCTATAGCAAGACGACACAAAGATCTTTAAAAGGACTGAATAAAGGAGAAGGAGGAGAGATGTCAGCAGAGAATGAAAGAGGAGCGGGGGGTCAGATAAAGAGGCTGTGTAAGATGAGCAATCCTCAGCCACATTAGAGCAGCTTAAAAACCAAATTAATCTTAAAGACCTGCGGAAGGAGTCAGTAGTGCCCAGAGCCTAAAGAGGAGCCGCTGGGCCTGGCCCTCTCCAGCTGCCTGGCTGCAAGAAGAAAGCTGCATGAGAAACAGATGTTGTGAACGCCTGACAACTGAACACTCTTGCTCTGTGTGTGTGTGAGACAATAAAATGTAGAAAAGAGACAGGGGAGAAAAACGCAGCACATAAAGTTTGACAGCAGACATTATCTTCGCCTCGGATGTTTCTCTGTGTCTGATTTCCCTGGCTTTACAATAATGAGAACAAAAGTTATTTCTGGAAAAAGCAAATTACAACTACTAATACTCAATGAAAATACCCATCTGTTAAAGGTAAATAAGCTTTAATTTAAATCATCTGAGTACAACTCCTAACTCCGACCCTACTGCCAGACAAGAATGTCAATCTGCATATGGTAACTATATGGTAAATAGTCAAAGGTATGGTTAGGGTTAGATTAGGTTAGCCAAAACATTTGGTTATGGTTGTTAAGGGCATCCACCATCCCAACCTACACATCCTTACTTTCTGCCTCACCTCATAAAGGGCACACTACTGGTGCAGGTGGAGAAATGATTTAGATTCCCAGATGCAGAAGTTATCAGTGGCTATCATCCCTTTCTTCATTATATACTGCAAGTTCTGAAGTGTAATGTAACCTTTTGAAATAAATAACTGGTTTCAAAAACATTACCAAGAAAAAGTAGTGACTAACCCCAACACGGATGTCAAAACACTGGAAAATGTTGCTCACCACTGTTAGGCAACGTTTAACTGTTTCTCTGTCTATCAAACCAAGTGCAGACAGATTTCTAACTGCCTCATACATCTTACAGTTTTTACATCTGCTTTTACTTGTTTGTTCTCTTTCTCCCTGCACACATACATCTGCAAATATGGAAACCTGGTCAGACAGTGGTCTTACCTACATGTTCACACGCACAAATATAAGATGACCACTGAAGTGAGGAACACACAAAGAGAATCATAAAACACATACCAGATGAATAGATATTTGAAAGAATATACATACTGGATGTACCCCCCCACCCCATCTCTGCCCACTCCTAAACAAACCACACCTGCCCTCTACAGATTGTCACTGATTTCAGCAGCCAGGTCAGACAAATTGCTTGGCATCCTGAGCTGCTCTGTCCCCCGCCAGCTGATTGGTCTAGTGTGCTTGTGTGACATGAGTGGACTCGGTGGGACGATTGTGAGGCTACTCTGACGCCAGCACTGCAGGGGTTGCTGAAAACCTGCCAAGCACCATTCAACCAGAAAAGCTGATGAAGCCACAAAGTCTACATAACCTATCAGCAAGTGAAAAGATAGATGTGACAACTCAGCTGAAGCTTTTTATAATGTGCAAGATGGAGGTCAGAAAGAATCATGGACTACAGGACGAGGATGTTAATGAGAATGTGAAAAGATTTGACGTTTCATCACATTTAAAGTCTCTTTATATCCTTCAAGGCTTTTTGACTTGTCACGGTAAAAATCATTAGGGAAGTGTTAAGTGGTGAGTGGTCAGGAGTGAATGAGCTACTTTCCGATTGTATGTGCGGGCAGAGCAGGCTGTTCTCATTCACTTTTCATAGTTATACCTACGAAAAGTAATGCACTATAATTTGTATATAACCCACGTAATCAGGAGCCACGAGGCAGTTACATTTATCATTAGGTGGCGACCTATAGTGGCCTCAGTAATTATGATGGGAGCAAAGGAGGAAGTCAGATGAGGAAGACCTCGGTTTGTGTCCCATGTGAACTCAAACATCAGTGTTAACTTATTTAAAGTTACGCTTACTTATTTTGAGTTAAGTTACGTACGTAAGTTACGTAACCTACGTAAGTTAAGTCACGTGATTTTTTTCACGTGACTTACGTGTTTACGTCACGTGACTTCTACTGACTTCCTGTTACTAACATATCTTACTAATTTTAACCGTAACTGTGAGCTTTTCCTAAACCTATCCAAGTAGTTTTGGTGGCTAAACCTAACCAGACTACCAACGTTTCACAACGTTAACCATGACGATGAAGGTTCGGTACGTCTGTTGCTGGTTGCTGGAAATTTGTAGGATTATGCACGAAAAATGGTGCATTACTTTTTGTAAGATATCTACGAACCGTTGTATGAGGATACGTTGGGCAGAGTGTGGGTTTGCAGTCACCACCTTCTGTGTAATATGCCCACAGAGTGAGCGGCTACAGCTGCGGCTTGGCTCGCTGCTCTCAGATTTTCCACTACCAGCCCTGCATGAACTCCGTAACCCCCACAGCTTCCTTCTCTTTGCAGTTTGTGTGAGTATGTATATGAGTGTGTGTGTGTGTGTGTGAGCAGCAGCTGTGCGAATAGCTGTCTATAGTAACATGCTTCATCTGTGCATTCCCTCGTGGGAGCGCTTTAGGGAAACATACAAGTAACTACCAAATAAGTACCCTTTCCCCTAAAGGTCTAAGATAATGAAAAAGCTGTCAGTGCCAAGCCATCATGATGAATTCAGGAGGGGATTTTGTATGCCTGTGCAGTACATGCCATGTCTGCATACATTTACACGCATATGTACATTTACAGTGTGTTTATGTGCATGCATGTGTATGTAATCATGCCATATTTATCCATCAACTGATATGTTCGGGTTCTTAACAATGGGACTTGTTTGGATCAGGATGGATCTCCATGTGATTTGGCTTTTTTCCATAATGTGAGCCCATTATGAGCCCATTATTATTACTATTCATGATTAGAACTGGTTGTGTGAACTTCAGGGACAACTCAATCTGTGAAGCAGTTTTTATTGTCAGTTGGTCCACAGATGGTTGTTATGTAGTCACAAGTTTATGGGATTGTGATCTCAGCGTATGGATCTAAAAATCTCTATGGTTGAAGAAGATTAAACGGCAGATCTTGCCATCTTGTTTATGAAGCTTCATTTCCACCAGCACTTTACATGATTGCATGTAAATCAATAATAACATCATCAATCTGATCAATAACCAGAGCAGGGACAGGCTTTACCAAACATTAGATGGTTTCAGTCCTAATAGGATTCCCCATCTACAGAGAGAGGATCCATGGAGGAATGTCAGTCATAACCCAACTGGGGCTCAGTAGATATGATGAGGCCATTCAATGGACTTGTGGTAATGAAACAGCCTGTAGATGATAAAAACCAAGCAACCTCTTGGGTGTTGCAGCGAAGAGCCTCCACAGCCAACCCCACTGGCTTTATAGACGCTAAGAGCTCAAGCTTGTCAAAACTGATCACAGATGAGGATGTATCCTGATTCCCTATGGAGCTTAAGGATGAGCAGGTGTACCCTGTATATATGTTCAAGCACATATGTTTACATGTAATGAACCCTGTGCGTCGATATAACAGCTCTCGGCACAACTGGGGCATGTACACAACAAACAGGGCGATCAAAGTCAATTTCTGCTATTCTTGCAATGCATAAAACATTTTGAACTGTGGCACTATCAACAAAATCACAGCGAGGGGGGTGGAAACAGGCTTGTCAAACAGTGCGTGATGGAGAAATTAATTCTTTCTTTGCATATCTGAGGCTTACACCTCCTTCCTCATTCCCTCAACCCTCCATCTGACAAATCCAATTAGCATTACATGAACATTCTGTATACACAACACAACCTTGATCTTGGCAGGAGATGGGTAGGATGGGCATCAGGGACTTGAGCCAGACAGACACGAAGGCCTGGCATGGAGGGTCTCCACTTGGCCTGTAACATGGCTCCAGCTGGAAGACCCAGTTCCTTGACAGTTTGGCAGTGATCACCACTCCCCTACCCTCTGGTCTATCTTGCTTCTCATCTGTCTTCCAACACCAGCCCTCTCTCTCTCTCTTCACATACCACTTCATTTCCCTCCTTCCTCTACAGCCTTTGACTCTTTTACTCACAGTCATCTGATATCCCCATTTTTACTTCAAATTGAATTTATTTCATATACATTTTCATTGGCTAAGGGAAAGATTTTCTCACAGTGACACCACTAAAATGTCTCTACTTTTTACTCTTAGTAGTCAGTAGGTAGTCAAAACATTATTAGTGTAGATACCTGCAATTTTGCATGAATGGACCTCTTGAAAATGATTTACAATATCCACAACTGAGGAACTATATTTGTACATGTTTGATTGTCGGATAAAAATTCTTGAGAGGGAATGGATCATAAATGTTTGGCTAGCACAAAAATCAGAGGAGATAATTTTTTGTGCGGGTAAAACAAGCCGTTGTGACATAAGACACAAATTGCAGTTTGAAAAACTAAACTAGCATCTTCTATCTCGTTGTGGCCACCCACTTTAAATCACCAAACGCAATCACAGAGTTAGTCAGACAGATAAAATGAAGCTCCAAAATTTTTTCCCAGAGCTGCATAGAGAAAACATCGTGTGGAGGTGTCTGGCAAGCTGTCAGCTCGTGCAGTCTCCTGGCCCATGCAAGTGTACAGATTTGCATTCGGCTCAAAGGAGGCCTGAAACATCAAAGCCTCTTTGAAGCACCACTTGATGCTGCACAATGGGACAGGTGAAGAAAAACAATGCAGCACAGCAACTTTTTGAACTACTGTACCCAGAATGCACCACAGTTCCGAAAATAAAAGTGGGACACATCAATGCCAGGGTAGAAACAACAAAAGTAGCGCTTTAACAAAAGTAGAACAAAGGTTATTTTTCTACATTGTTTCACTCAGAAAACTGATATTTCTGTATTTCCGCTCTGAGGACTTTTGTATAATAGCTGTAAACGCTGGAGACAGATGACTGTGACAGTCAAAGCAAGGACTTATGACAGGCTAAATAAAGAGCTGCAGGAATCCGTAGCATATAATTCAGAAACTGACATGTAATTACTGTCAAAACTGTTTCTGACAGCAACTGAGAAAGACTGCTTTACTTACTTATATCTATAAAGATAATTTTTTTGGGCTTTTTGCCTTTATTTGACAGGAAATGAGCTGAAGAGAGACAGGAAAAGTAGATTTTTCTTTTACATTTTCAAGTTTATGGGACAGAGTGTTATATATCCTCTCCCTGCTAAGTTTACAACATAATTTAAGTTTTAAAATGAAACTCATAGCATGTGTAATTTAATCATTTACCTTCTAGATTCTCTAACTCTGAACCTGAGACTTCAATCTTCCAATCAGCTAAAAGTATAATGAAAAATAGACAAACTATTCATGTACTCAGAAATACAATTCAGAACATCAACCAATTAAAGTCTAAAGACACTTTTGATAAGCGTATGCTTTAAGTTTAGTATTTTTAATAAGTTGCAATGATATCAATATATATCATTTATCATGCAGACATTTCACATGTTGACATGACCTTCACTCCTAAGGGACTCATTATCTGTGTTCTGCTTGACAAATCAGAATGAAACCTACATATGTACGCATAAAAAGACATTGCATGACTGCTGATGATGTATGACTTTCTCCTGACAGCGTTGTTACCACATGATGCTCAGAACAACAGCCCATGGTCTGACCACTCCTGACAACGCTCCTCTCCTTCTTTGACCCCATCCTGCCATCACATTCGCACTCATACATACTGCTCATGCATGCGCACATATTGTCCGATTGTCCATGTTGCCTAGAAGCAGCCCCTGAATGCCTAGTCCAGTCTAATAGCCACTCAAAAATACTTATGCAGACACACACATACAGAGGGTAATCTCCGTTCTTGTCAGATATGACAGTGCCATCGTGCCTGCTGGGTGCTGTTGTTGACGTGAAATGTTTGCATGTGTGAAAGCTATAATAGATGCTCAGATTGCCATTGGTTGGACCATATTCTCTGAGGCTAATTTAGTAAACAATGCCTCGTGTTCTAAAATTCAGCCACTGACCTTGAAATCAAATGCCAAGTTAGGACACGGAAAAATTACAACTCTGAACTGTTGCTGCTGTTTTTGTATATATTATAAGGGATAAAGTGCCACTGCATTCAGGTAAAAAGGAGCTGTAAAAGGGATATGAACAACAAACACTAAGTGAATAAACTTTGAATAAACTTTGCAACCTCTCAATAAATCTAACACTGACAGTGAAAAGATATTCAGTAGCAACATTTCATCATTCATTTCCAAGCTGATGTTGAACTCACAGGCCAGAACTCCTTATCGTCCCACTAATGTGACTTTGGCTGGTATGGTAATGGTATTGGTGCACTTCAAATAAAGAATCATCACAAACTATACCTGTGCAGGTTGTCAAGATATGACACTTAGAGCTTTCATGAGCATCAGTCACCAGTTCTGCAAGCAAACATAAACAAACACCCTCTTTGTCTGTCTCTACCTCTTTTCCTCTGTCTCCATCTCTCTCTCCCAGAATCTAACACTCTCCACTGAGGCTCTCATGTAGAAAACCGTTCTGCATTTCATAGCAATCAAACCAGGCTCCTGAGTGATTGCTTCTGATCGCAGCCCAGTTGGCCTGGACACTGTTTATCTGTGAAGGCATGGGAATTCATCGGGCAAAACTCAGACAGCTGAGAAGGAGGGCATTTCTTTTTCATGTGCAATGCGCCTTTGCCAGCATATATGCCTCCCCAAAGACGTCTTCACGATGGCTCAATGCTCATTTTAATTAACACATAAGCCTGTTGATGTTAATTAAAAAGCAGACAGAAAAAGATCACACAGCGGGGAGAACTATGTATCTGAACCAGAAGATGCAGCGGCAGTGCTTTGCACTTATTAAGATGAGATTTTCTGTAGCCCTCTTGAAACATATGCATTACAAGTGGGCGCATCAAACCAAGTGTATCAAACAGATTTTTGATGTTAGTTATTTTAGGGGAAAATGCAGATTTGTTGAAATCTGAGAAACGTGTTTAAAGCAGAGAAACTACTTTCAGAAGTTTTAACATGGGCACTCTAACAATGATAATATCTGCAATATCCAGATGATGGGCTAATATGTAAATGTTTTCTATCTGTGCTATCATGCAGTCAGTTGTGGTACTTACTTCATGGGCTTGAACAGCGCTTGTCCATAGTTCTGGAAAGTCATGATCAACTTCAGCTGGGTGCCTCCTGATTTCATGGCTGGGAGGAAAACAATCAAGATGTCAGATCAGTATTTGAAGCATAAACACACACATATATAAACATAAACACACAAAAATACACTTGCACATATGCACAGCTGTTTCATTATTTGCTGATTTTTAGAACGCAATTTTCCATGAATGCGTAATAGAGCTATCACATCTGCTGGCCAATTTGCCAGACAGTGTACAATCAAAGTGCAATTGTGTCAGTTAGAAGCTGGGTGTGGCTGAGAGCTAGAAGTGGCATGAAAAACATCTGCTGAAAACTAGTTCTGGGTTTGATGGAGGGATGAACATGGAAATGGATAATTTGTCTATGTGTTCTTGCAACATGCGTCTTTAGAACAACACGTGTCACTTTGACAAAGACAAAAAACGCACAGTGATTGACTGAAAAAGGTCCCCTCACTTTTCCACTGAAGCTACAATTCAGCAGTGTATTATTATAGTGCAATTAGTCTGTTACCGAATCAAACCAAAAATGAATTGACCCCAACTGTGTGTTCCCATCCATGTGCATATATGTGCACATGCTACACAACAAATCTGATTCTGACCAGATGTTTCTCTGTAAGCCTCCATGGATTGTACTCATTGTCAGCGATTGCTTGTGAACGCTAGACTCTCCACAACCACTTCTCCTCTCACTCCCACCAAACTGACCTCCTGTACCCTGGGAGAGGAGCCAGAGCACATGTCTCTGACTATCAGTAATGCCCACGGTGTCTCCCAGAGGCTGATGGAAACTCACTGTGAGCTTCTTGCCTGCCTCCGACTCAAACAAAGGGACCGCCAGGCCTGTCTAAATGCCTTGTGTTTCTGTCATAATGGACAGGCTTTCGGGGGATTTGCCCATTTATTACAGCGCATTAACTTGAGCATATTACACAACACAGCACTTCTGCCTAACCCCAATATCAACATAAGCCTCCTGTAGTGGACCCACTTACTGACTGGCTTGCTGGCTGAGTAGCCACCTGCACTCTACCCGATGCACAAACTGTCTTTTGTCTTTATTGACTCTTGCTGTTTCTCTAAGACCTCTCTCAGTTTGTTCATCTTTCTTGTTTGTGTGTATATGTCATCCTTTTATTAGTATTCTCCTTCTGTTATGATCTGTCTGTCTCACTTTGTCTCACTCACCGCTGGCAAGGCTCTGCGTTTACCGTGACTCATTTTCAAAAGCTTTTGTATTTTATATCCACTGTACAAAGTACAACCTACATAACCTCAGGTCAGCGCCTTTTCTTTACGACAGAGGATGGATATTGAGTAAAATCAAAGCCAAAGAATACACTGAGAGCATTAGGCCAACACATGTGCCAGATTTGCTGCAGCCAGGTCAAGTGGATAGTACCCCAGAGTAATCTTTAAACTTGGTACAGCTATACAGCAAGCCTAAAACCTTTGAGAGATTGCAAATGACTGAACTACGTTTTAATGCTGGGACCTTGAATCCATAAGCCACAATCCTTGAGGGACTGACCTCAATTCTCTGCTCTGGACATTTATAAAATTTTGTTTCTAATTGAAAACTACAAAAGGTAATCCCCTGTGAAAAAAACCCAGCAAAGCTCAGCTGATTGTTTCTCTGGATTGTATCTGTGCTGACATGCAATAAAACATGACTTTAAACAACAGTAAACTTCAACAAGACATTCTTTTGATTCTCCTGAAGGCCATCTTTCTCAGCATCTGTGTGCGAATGTATGTGTCTCTGTTGATCTTACCATCCATCTCTTGCTCTTGTTTCTCCAATCGTCCACAAATGAATCGATGTCCCTGTCGTCGTTTCTAAACCTTCATGTTGTCTGGTCTTTCAGAAAGCTCCGGGCCTCGCCCACCACCATCAGACTCCCCTCCCATCCCAATGCCGTGATGATAAATCTACCCTGCTCTCACCTGTGCCACCGAACGCTACTTTACGTATGATTTATGAGTATAGCTGAAGACTGAACAAAAGGCCACATGCAGTCTGCCCCAACAGAGAGACAGACACAGAGAAGGGAAAAAGAGAGGGAAGCAATATTGCACAGAAAATGCTGAACAGGGAAACTTTCTAATGCTGTCTCTTTTTTGTAATTGTAGTGAGACAGAAAAGTGGTAAGTGCGTGCACCAATTACGGGGCACACAAGCTGTAATGCATGCTTCCAGGCACACACATACACAAACACACACACACACACTGAACTGGGTTTTCTATTCAGCAGACAGACAGTGCTTTTATACATGTGTCTAGGCACAGATTGACGGTTTATATATTATAAACACAGGGGCCAAAAAGCCCCACATACAAACTACTAAAGTGTAGGCTGAGATGTGTCGCATGAATGATTGTGAACTGTCTGTGAGAGATGGATGGTCTAATAACAATGAGACCATGGAGACAGCGTCAGTAAGAAGTACAATGACTCTTTTTGAACACAGACACTGATCCACAAAGAGACAGAGACAACAACAGTTTGTAGTCCAGTTTGTATGAAGCCACTATAGCAAAAATGATAATCCAAATAATTTGCATATTGTGGCTGTGATTATTAATCAGTTATTTGTCTCACTGAGACAACATCTCTTTCACAAAGGAGATTTGGCCAAGATGACGTCAGTATAATGAGTCAATAAAGTGCATTTATAGGGTATAATTTACAGTGAAAACAGTATTTCTCAAAGCAGCGACTGCAAGTTCACTTCCTTTTGCACTGACTGCACTTATTTATCATCCGGTTTAAAAGCAAAGTACCAAGTCTACACATGAGAGACAGTAATGGATATTTAGGAATGAAAAGTAATGTTTAGACATTCAGACTCGACAGAGAGAAATTCTTCTCCATTTTTCTTGCCATTAAGTTTGCCTGAAGATGTTTAGTAGCCATGTAAAGTTTTTTCAGGCATCTACGGATCTTATTCATCCTTACTTTCAATGCAGTAACACTGTGCACGTTCTCTTTCAACGGTTGCGATTGGTCAGGTAAAATTTAGTGCTGTATATCCTGCATTGGGACCTTTAGGGGATTTATCAATGATGAAGTCATTCAGCAGCTGTGACACATATCTTAACAAACATGCTGGCCGAGGCACACCCGTTCTCTCACACACCAGCACACCCACGTTTTTTGGTAAACATAAATTGTTAGAATCTATATCCAGCTCCCAAGAGAAAAGGCAGCTGAAAACAGATTTTTAAACTTGCACACATAAGCAGAAATGCAGATAAAGGGCCAGATGTGTGTATGATTGTGGCCTCTTTCTCAAACACATGCCCACACAGTCATACTGTGCACACAGGAACCCACATATTGTGATTCATTGTACACTCAGTCATGTGCACACACCTCACTCTAGGGTTCAACCGGTTTGGGTTTCTGAAGGCTGATACTGCTTCCAAGACTTAATAGAGTCTTATTTTTTAATATAAATACTTTTTATTTTATTTTCCCAACAGAATTTTGCTCTTGCCAGGGTGGAAGTTGCATTATATCACATGACAGAGACACATATTACTGTAATGAAAATATTGTTATTTAGGCTAACAGTTCTTTAAGCTAGTTCGACCCACAATCAACCAGTTCTGTGGATAAAATATATATATATAACATTTTATTGGCAGACTCTTCTTAAGTTTTAGTGGTAAGGAACAAACCCCCATCATGTTGGTGCTGGACAACATAAGGCCAATACTTGATAGATAACAAAGGATCAATATTGGCCCAATACTTCAGCCTAACCTATGATATGCAGTATATTCAACCAACTCCTACACTTCTCTCTCTCTCTCTCTCTCTCTCTCTCTCTCTCTCTCTCTCTCTCTCTCTCTCTCTCACACACACACACACACACACCTTGGTAATATAGCTGTCCCTGACTGACTCACCCACGCTGGTGACCCTCTGTGTGACCAGGTCCTTCAGCAAGGCGTCCAGCACAGGACTGTGTCTGGAGTACAGCTCGTAGCGGTTGATGCCGATGTGGAAACGTAACCAGTTGGGATAAGATTCTGCCGTCACCTCTCCCGTTGGCGAGAACTCCTCCTCCTCTTCGTTCCCATCCTCATTGTGCCTGAAAAGGGGGGAGAGGAGAGGAGAGGAGAGGAGAGGAGAGGAGAGGAGGTTTAACAAGAAGTTGTTGTGCAAGCAGATTCCTGTTAAGATTATTTTTGGTCAAAGTAATTGATGATTACAGTATTTGTTGCAGTCTCTTAACTGTATCAGAGAAATTGATGCTGAAGAGTTTGGCACAGAGCACTTAATTCTAATTAAACGTATTGTAAAATGTATTTGTTACTATGAGGTTATTTATGAGGTTAAAATGCAGTTTTATTGATTAGTTTTAGTATTATTATTAAAGAATATTTAAAAAATCCAGCAAGATGGTGACTCATAAACTGCGTGCCTAAGAAGGTAAGATGGCATGACAATAGGAGAGATGGGTGGATGCAGCAGATGCATGAGTGGATATTATAATCGAGGCAGAGATGAGACAAAAACTGACTGGATGGATGGAGGGACCTGTCTGCTGGATGATAGATAGATAGCTGGATCCATCTATTGATAGATATGTATAGGTGGATGTCTCATGATTTGTAGGCCTGCATGGACATTAGGCAGTATGAACTGGATTCAAATTTGAACAAGATTAGAAAGCATAAAAGCTAATTGAATTGAACTACTTCAATCTAAATATCAGATTACTTATATTTCTTTATGGAGCAAACATGTAGCCTAATAGGCCTATCACCTACTTTTAGTCCCTTACTTGCATCCCATCAGCAGTCAAATACGTTTCAAGCAGTCTGACTGTTCACTGTCCCACTTGTAACCCTTTAAGTTTAACAAATCCCCATCAGCTTACCATCCTTGGTTCCCTGTTGCTCTGGGATAAAACCTGATGTCAGTGTTGACATTAAACAAAGTGTCATCGTCCGCGAGGGGAGGAAGGTCAACCTTGTATAAAGGATGCTCAAACAGAGCAGCCAGTCGGGAGACACCGTGGGCAGGCACAGTCCGAGTCCCGCTCGCGTCTCCGATGAGCGGCTTGTGGTCCTCTGCCTTCCCCGCCGACGGTCTCATCCGCCCGAAGGACTCCGCTCTGTCCCCGGCGACGGCTGTGATCTTTTCCAGGGAATGCGATGTGAGGTTGGAGCTCGGCTCGTTGCTGAAATCCTGCAGGATTCTCAGCGTGTGCTTGTTAGGCCAGCCCGCTTCAGCCGCCGACCTGGCGCGCTGCTTCCCCCAGCCCTGCGACTCCCCGCCCGGGTGGTGAGCGCACTGACAGCCGCCGTCCCCGCTCTCCGCTCCGGCCGCTCGCTTCTCCAGTTTCGGTAACAAGTCTATCATGATGTGCATGGTGCACGCTACCAAAAACACCATGAGTATCAACACTCTGAATTTACGAAACAATATCATCTTTATCATTTTTTTTTCTTGACACAGAGTAAGCTTTAAGCGCAGCGCACCTTACGGCACCGACATTGATGTCCAACAGTGTTATGCGATGACAAAGCAGCGATGTTGGCTTTAAGATTTACTGTGATCATTGCACACATAATGCGTGTCAGCCTATATTAAGAACTCCATGATGTGCTCAGTATTTATAATTATTTAATTTTTTACAATTGTCCCAAATCTTCGCAGACAGGTGGACCGACCGACACATTGTGAGCACTGGATACTTCACTGGCAGCGGCTCAAGAAGTGCTCTTCATTCATTGCCTTGTTGAATAGGATACAGTGTCAGGAGGACGGACCACTAAATAAATCGTTAAGAAGAGGTAACGGGGGGGAGGAGAGGGGTGTCCTGTTAAAAGCACCGATATTCTTCCTCAAATCTGCTTCCTGTTGCTGCCAGCAAGGAGTGAGATGTCAGATGTGTCATAACTGTCTTCCTCTGGGGAAGTAACAGGAGAGACTGAAATAGTCCACAAAACACAGTCGTCCTAGTATTTAGGATTAATTGATAATTAAAAAAAAAGAATGTTAAAATTCCATAAAAAATAACAGGTGATCCGGTGAGACGCTCGGATGCTGTCCCGCTTCTTGACAAGAGTTGACTGCAAGCCTCGCTTAAGTCAAATCAGAGACTGGCTGGCAGGTGCGGGGATCCTGGTTGTCATTTGTCCCCTTTACGCTGCCTTGTCCTCCTTCCAAGTGTTCATCCAGGGTGGGTGTGTTAAATATTATGATCGAAGCCCTCTGAGCCCAGCCTCGGTGGCGTCATGAAGAAGAGATTGGCTGCGTCTGCACATACAAGTAACACTAGTGACATGAAAGGCGAGCTTCAGGGAGGAAAAGCTGTGGACTGGAACCCTTTGAGGCTGCAACTCCCCTGTACGCAGCCAGAGGGCGTTAGCACAACCTGAAACACTATGCCGGCTGGTTTGAAGGACAATGTGTAGCATGTCCACCTATACTGAACGCCATCCTTCAAAGTGCACAATAAGCCACTAGTTGTTAAAGTGGGCTCTGATGGATCCTTGAGAACGAGCCACCAGCAAAACGAGGAATCACTGAAATTCACTGTTACATTTATGAGAGGCTAACAGAAACACAGATGACTGTTAGGCCACTCTCCAGACGATTACATTGGTGCCAGACACAAAAGTTAGATTTGTAAGTCTGTGTCATAGGTCACTCCACAGGGAACTTGTTCTAAAGCAGGTGGTTATTGATTGTTATTTGTTTATTGATTAACTGATAATTTGTTTAACATATATAACTTGTGAGTGAAAAATGCTTTTTACAATTTTACAGAGCCCAATGAAAGGTCATTATCCAAAACCCAAATGTAAATGATATAACACAGAAAAAAACAGCAGATTATCACATTTGAGAAGCTGAAATCAGAAAATGTTTGACATTTTTGCAAACAATCAATACAACTCAGTTTACTTTATGTATAGATTAATAGATCTCTGTAGCACAACACTACAATACATAAATAGATAGATACATAAATAAAGGAAACATTCAGAAGTGTGTACTATGAATACAATTACTGAGAATGTGAGAATATGCCAGAAAAAAACCTAATATTCGGACTGGTAGTTATTAAGCCTCACAGCAACACATCCTGAGATACTATCTTCTTATCTTTCTCCTCATTTTCTTCTTATACATTCAGGAGACACAGAGCAACATGGAGTTATGTTTTATTCAGTTGTCTGTTAGCTCTGGTTTGGTCTTCACCAGCTCCGAAGAAAAATTTTTGGGGCTTGAATTTCTTCACCATGCAGATGTAGTACAGTTACAGCTTGTCTGTGCTTGTTTGCTGAAAATGGCCGTCTACTGTGTTATTTGGGGGGCTTATGAGAGCTGTGAGCATTGTGAGCATAACACATAAATATGATCTATGTGAAGCCTATTAATTCTGAGAAGGTTTGGCACTCAAGTTAATTTCATATATATATTTAAAAAATATGTTAAAAATGTATTTACATATTTAAATACAAATTTAAATGTATCAGGAGGACATTGATCTATAATATGGCGCTGACTGTAAATACTCCATCACACATCTGTAAATGTGTCTGTGTGTGTGTTTTAAGTATGTGTCTCTAGGAATCTTGGCTCATGCTATGCTGTCCCCTTAAACTTTATGTAACATTAACAATTTTCAAAACTGGATTAATTCAATTCTAATCATAGGGTTTCTAATTAGGTTATTTACTGTCCACAAACATTAATCCTCTTCCGCAGACATTTTGCAGTCAAAACACACCTACCTGCCTTCTCAGAGGCTATTATTTCTATTTGCTGATGAAGTGAAACACACCTTTCATTTAAACTGCAGGGGGACAAAACACTTGCAGCAATTTCTGCAGCCGGCACTTATAGCTGGGCTGGACTAGATTTCTCTGAAACTTCACAGGATTAAGTGAATAACATTTTTTAAGTGCCATGGAGTTCATTCAAGCTGCCAATTGCAGGCCTTTTGACTGCCAGACGAAAATATACAAACACACAAAATCTATTTTGTCACAAAGCAGACAGGGTATAAAATGTTCGATGGGAAGCAAGAAATGTCTTCAGTGGAATCACAAAGTCATAAAATGAACAAATTATACATATTTTTTTGGCTTGTGTGTGTGTCACCAAGTGGGCCCGATTGGAAGAGCTTCACTTGGCTTCTGCCCCTCCTCCCATGCCACTGCCAGATTTGTGCATGTAGATAAAACAGGATCTTAAAGCTAACAAGCAAACAAATTGTTCTCCCAAAGGCGAGCTTGCTGTCCAAATTCATCTTCTGCTCTAAACAAAACAAATTGGCACGCGCAGACACGTTAGAATAACTGATACTAAAAAGGTATTCTGTGAATCATATAATTTGCTTAAGCTCGCAGAGTAAAAATAAAATGATAACCACATATGAGAGATTTTGTGCATTTTACTGTAAGAGCAGTCTGAGCCTGTGAGCATGCTACAGTTGCTTTTGGCACACAACATCAATGTGTGACTGTTAAAAAAAAAGAGTAAAAATACCCAAATATGTTAATTATGAAGAAATTGTATCATTCATGCTCTTGGCAACAAAGCAATTAAGAGGACTTGTGGAAAGGGGGATTTTGAGATTGTGAGATTCAGATTGTGTGCTATTTTCATCTAAATGAATGTGCAATTATAATGTCAAGAAGATAACAAAAAAAGTAATATGCCTCCAATTTGTCCGCAGGACCTGAAGAAAGCAACAAAAATTATGTGTCTTTTTTGCTTTGGATTCATGCCATGGAGTCAGATTCATTTAAAAAGATAAAACTGCTCCAGAATGAGCCATAACTATTTTGACACACACACACACACACACACACATATATATATGTATATAAATATGTATATTTATGTGTATATATGTATATATGTATATATATGTATGTATATATATATGTATATGTATATATGCATGTATGTATGCATATGTTTTTTTTAAAAGATTAATTTTTGCCTTTATTTGACAGTGACAGCAAAAGACAGGAAAGGCAGGGGAGAGAGAAAGAATGACATGCAGCAATGGTACGCACGCTACTAGGTGAGCTACCAGGACGCCCCTATTTTCACATTTTATAAAAAACCAGGAGAGAATTGAAAATACCAGGTTGGTCTTTTTACATCCAGGAAGATTAAGTCAGGCTATTCTGTATGGGCTCTCATTAAATTTGAGTGCTGTTCAATTTTTGAGCAAATTGCTGATATTAAATTAATTGTTTAAACAATATTGGAGCAACAATTTGCAAATGTGCTGTAGATTGTGCCAAATATTTATCATAGTTATCATTTGCCAGTTATTTAACAAACTATAGCAATATAGACAGTCTTCACAGGTAACTGAAATAAACACTGGTAAAAAAAATACACCTTCATTACAGGAATAATCCGCTAATGATGGATATGAAAATATACTTCTGCATGAAAAAACACACACAAGCCTTTTGTTATAATTTTTGCAGTGACTCCATACATTGATATAAAAATAGAGTTTAGAAAGTGTGACATATTTTGATAAAAGTTAGTAACAAATTGTTTTTCACATGACATTTTTTGTGGCCAATAATAATGAAAGTAAACTATTTTTAATCTAAACTCAAGTAAATGACGTAGCAATAGTGCTTTGATGGTACAATGTGTAATTCCTAGCCACATGCTCCATACAAATAAGGGGCAGCATTTCACCTCGGCACCACCCTCCTCCTCCACCTCTCCCCACCCCCTACTCTCCCTTCCCCCCCTGCTCGCCATTCACACCTGAGACCTTGTAACACTAACGAGTCACATGACACCGGGGAGAGAAAATGGCTAATTGGGCCCAATTTGGACATTTTCACTTAGGGGTGTACTTACTTTTGTGGCCAGCGGTTTAGACATTAATGGCTGTGTGTTGAGTTATTTTGAGGGGACTGCAAATTTACACTGTTATACAAGCTGTACACTCACTACTTTACATTGTAGCAAAGTGTCATTTCTTCAGTGTTTTCACATGAAAAGATATAATAAAATATTTACAAAAATGTGAGGGGTGTACTCACTTCTGTGAGATACTGTAATGACAGAACTGTTATTTCTTCACATTTTGTTGATAATGTTAGTTCATTTTTTAAATGTTTTAAACTAAAATTCTGGCCATATCTTACACATTGTACCTTTAAGGTTACATATAACATATTTCTTGGTTCCACAGCATCGTTACGAGAGCAATTTCTCTGCATCAAATTTATTTCCTTTGCCATTGGAAGAGTTTGGTAACTTTTGACCCGAGGAAGGAAAAGTGACTAAAGATGGAGTAGTTCAGCTACATGGGGACCCAAAGTCATGCATTTTATAGATGAAGATGGTCTCATACCATTTTGATTAGCTTTGGGTATTAGAGAATGATTCACCTTGTGTTTAAAATAAGATGGGAAGGGAGGACAGGGAGAAAAACAAGCTAAAACTAAGGATAAAAAAATCAATGCATACTCTGGATTCTGCTCTGATTTGGCGATTGGAATCCACTGAAGAACATTTTTGTCTCTGCCTGTGTGTCTGAATGTTTGACCTGAGGGCTCGTCTGTTCCTCAGGTTGGAGGCACACTTTATAAAAGTTCAACTTGAGCTCCCAAACCTCACTAATGTCAAGCAAGTTTGCAGGGATCAAGCTTATATAACAATGTAGACTGGTAACTTTAGCACCAGATTAAGGTAAAATTTATTTCTGAATCAAATTAATCAAACATTCAGAATATCTCTTTGGGGAGCAATAAAAAAAGTATATACATTTTTATCACTGTGTTCCATAAAAGGCCATAAGCTCAGTCACATCAAGCCCTTTTAGGCAGTTTTATGAGCCTGATTTGTTAACAGCTAATTTCAAGCTGAGGGACAAATGGCTGTGCAAATGTCACAAGCATCAAAGTTATAATTGGAGAATAATGTGACCGAGTAATCGCAATAAAAATGTTGTTTTGACAAATGGCTTGTCGTCGGGCACTGCTGATATGGTAAAAGAATGGAGGGTGTGGCCGACAGAGAGGGAGAGAGAGCAAACGAGTGTGAGGGAGGGTGTTGAGTAATGACACATTTATTCACTTGACTGAGAACAAGCTGAAAATGGACTCCTCTGGGGACATTGTGTGAAAAGGGCCCATCATTGACTGTAGGTGTCCGTACATTAGAACAAAATAATTCAACCCACAGTACTAACTCAGAGAAATTAGTTTTTGCTCAGGCTCAGTTTTAATGAGAAATATTCTCCCTTTTTATTTTTTCTGACCCTCAAAATGACTTGTTTTCCTTCATGTAGAAACCTCTGCAGGACAAACAGTCCTACTCTATGTGTCGATTTCAATTTGTGACTTCAAATGACATTATTACATGCTTTCAGTTTCAATTACTGTACAATAGTGTCAAATGGATCATGTTGAATACGTTAATGTTATGGGCCATACTGTTTTTACTGTGATATGAATTTCAATATAAAGCATCACTCTGGCACATGGACTGTGCTAGTCTTTCATTTGGACCATTTGCCAATCACAGCACAACACAGAATTAGAGTAATGAGACTACTGGCGTCATCTACAGCAGTACGGTGGTCCCGCTGTGTTGATCTCTTTATCTCACAGACTCAAGGAGTAAAACTGAGCTTGGGGGATTTTAAATTAGGGGATGGTAGGGTGTGACCTTGGAAGTTAAGGCACAGAAGGGATGGTTATATGTGCTTTGTGTATGTATGAATGGACTATTCCTAAAGGAGACATGACAGTGTTACAGCAGCTACTGGCCCATCTATCATCAGGTGGTGAACTCTCATCTGTCCATCATCTGCTGACAAAGTAGTTGACACCTTGTTGTCACCCAAGGTTCCACTTCATACCACTATCAAAGGCCAGGTGATAGATGTCTGCCTTTTTCTTTTACTCTCAGGTGACTGTCAATATCAAATGAGCTCAGTTTCCAGGATGATAGCTGATGAAAACTTTGTCTTTTCATATGCAAAGACATACATGACATACAGTCCCAATTTTCTACGTGGAGTTTGCTTGGTTTCTTCCGTGTTTCCCTGAGTTTCCTTTCCACAGTCTGAAGAATTGTAACTCAGGTGAATTGAGGATTTAAATTGGCTGTAGGTGTAAATGTCTGTGTGTTAGCTAAGCGATAGACTGGTGACTTTGCGCTACCTTGCCTGCACCAAGGGCATGCTGGGATATGCTCAATATCCCCTATTGGTTCCCCAAATGGTAGAGAAGTAGAAATTATGTAACTTGACATAAGTGAGCAGCATAGAATGCACTAATGTTTACCAACTCTGCTGAGAGATTGCTTAAGAGCAAAAGACACCAAAAGTACAACAAAGGGAAAACATCCACAGTCTACCTTTCACTTTACGGAGCACTTCCTCACCAAGAGACATATTATGAGCTTGATTCAATATTTCCTGTGAAGGTACAAGTATAGCATACTCAACTCTATAGTGTTATTTGGGCACACAATATAAATCTCTGGCATAAGACTCTCTTCTATGTTGTAGCCTCTGTTTGTGATTTAGGCTGCTGCCTTTAAAATACCTGAAGGGATTTTCTCCACTGAGAAAAGTGAGACACTCACCTTTATGGACAGTTGAACAGGCAACACAGCTGATGACAAACATATTGGCTATTGTATATGTAGCACTTGGGACCTATCAGTAACAAGACAGTTTCGCTTGCTAATGTCCTGCTCACCTAAAACACAAATATAAAGTAAATGTAATTATTGGAGAAAGTGTGTCTAAAATGTGACTTGACCAAAAACACATTTCATGAAGTAAGTGTAGGTCAATGTTAATGATCTTATATCATATAAAAGTGTCTGCAAGACTATAAGCTGAGTTGAATATGCATTACCCTTTTCCCTGCTGGTGAGGATTAGATATTGGCCAAAGAGAAGTTGTATAAGAGAAACTGTAAAATTACTCGATTGTTAGAAACCAAACGACGGGTATGCCTCCCATGAGCTTTTTGATGCCTGCTTGAAACCATCTGTTGATGGTGGAGACTCTTGATTGAACAACTTGAACTGTCATTGTTGAGCCTAATACCTGGCTAATTACCAACTAAAGCATCATCTTTCCTCTGTTGACATCAGCTGCTAACGCACCTGGAAGAGGAGCAGAATAATGACTTAGTGGGCTGCGAATCGTCTTATTGGTTCAGATTTGTTCTCTTAGTGTGCCGGGGAGGCCAGAGATGAGCCAGTGTCAATCTATCCAGCTGTGTGTCAGGGGTCAGATTTGATCTCCTCTGGGTCTTCAGATTTAAGTGTGTGCATGTGTGTTGTAGTGGTTCCGTACAACAAAGAGTTGGTGAGTTTAGGCGGAGCAGACGACCTGTGCCCTCAATTAAGCAGCTTGCAAACAAGCAATGAACATGAGGTGAAAAGAATGTGTTTTCAATTTCCATTTGACTTACTGGTCATTACGCTTATCACAGGAACCTGTTTTAATGACTTTGCACTTAAGGACAAAGTATTCACAATGCATATTGTTAATATAGAAATAACATTTTCTGAAGATCACATTCATTGGCTCGGAAGGTTAAATTAACACCTTGTCCAAAGCTATGACAACAATGCCACAACAGTGAGAGAGGACAGGCCTGTGACCACTCACTGCAGCAGAACAGTGTTATATTTATATTTAAGGTTATTGGTGAGCTGGGTTGCAGTGGTAATATGCTGTCATATTAGCTCTCTGGATGTCAGAATGTGATGCCTCAAAGGGGGATCATGAGCTGTATCTCCTCCAGCAGGGCTGAAGCTAGAATACTGCTCAACCAAACAAAAGTAATGCGCATGAGTGAATAATGATGATATTGTTAGCGAGGTGTCACTTCCAATAATACATGTTTTGGATACTGCCTTTAGCTTGCCATACAAAAGTCTCAGAGTCACAGTCTTTTGCCTTGGTTTTGGATGCTGTGGAAATAAAATCCAGTACATGCAATAAAATGATGAATTGCTCCCTATGGCCATGTAGCAAATCGATGCCAAATCAATGTCCATTTGGGATACGGGTAATCAATGAATCAGTGCAGTATATAGTGTGCATTTGCAGAGATTGCGGGCATGGTCTAATCAAAGGTCGGTGAGGTCATATACATAAGGTAGCTGTGTTAACTGCAAGGCACAGAATCAGAGGGACTGAAATACTGCAGTGCTTTGGATATTCTATTGGTTTCTCCCATCGTAAAAAGGAAGTTCAAAATCCAGGACACTGTCTTTTCAAGAAAACAACAGAATCAGTCGATTCATCAAGTGCCCCAATTCACCATATGTTTACATTCAAGTGAAGCCCTCTAGCAGCCGTGGTAATTAGCTCATAACTCTTGTCCGTTGGGAGCAAATGAGGGAGTCAGGTCAGGTGACATTATTATAGAGTGTCAAAGTCTACGTAGGGAAGAGGGTGGATGGGAGGGTCAACAAAACGATGGACTTTAACACGTTTTTTGTTTCCTGTTCCCAACCAACAATCAATGTTAGTTTCTCTTGACCATGATCGTTTCATAACCTTAACCAAGTGGTTATTACTGTAACCATGATGATCAAGGTCCCCTAACCTTAACTAAGTACTTATTTTAACCCAAACCATGATCTTTCCCTGACCTTAACCAAGTCGTTTTTGTGGCTAAACTTAACCAAACCACAGACAAATGATGTCGTCCTGCTGATAGGGGTGTCGGATCAGAAAGCATTTCTATTCGTTGTTCTGAATGACATATTTTGTCGTTTAACTTGGAAGACTTGTTGAAATCCAGCAACCATTATACAGTAGTTTAGAAAAATCAAAACCACATGTTCAGCAATAAAATGTGTTGGAGAGAACGCACAACATACTGACGGTTTTGCTATTCTCATAACCTGTTGTGGAGACAACATGTAAACTTTGTCCCGAAGCTAAAGGAATGGAGATCATTATATTCAATTTTGATGTTTACCATGTACAAGTGGAAACTTTGGACTGATCACCAAAAACACTAGGATTCATCCTTTGGGGACCATGAATGTTTACAAAAAACTCAGTTAAAGCTAACTTGTCACCCACCAAAGTATTAGCATAGTCAAGGTCAAATTATGAGGGGGTTACCTAATTTAATAGGGATCATTCTGGGGACCATGAACCATGCCAGATTGTTCAGCCATCTGGCCAGTATTTTTGAGAATCTTGCTCTGGACTAAAAGGTGGATAGATCAACCATCTGACTGACTGACAGACCAACAAACACCATCATCTATTGTAAAAGCAATACCTGTATATGGCACTGTACTGTATGTTACACACTCTGTTTTTAAAGTTAATTAGTACTCTGCGCTCTCCTCTCTGTGGTCTCCTGTTGGGATAGCATAACCTGAAGATGGTTTTACCTGCCGGGGCAGGTTAGCATGACATGTTGTGGGCCAACCAAGAGACGGCTGGTATGATGATGTGGCAACCCTCTCCATTGATTTCATTGTACGTGTAGCATGTCTGCAACAGTGTAGCCGCTGGCCCTCACTTCCACCTCTTGGCTCTGACTGATTTAACAGGCTGTTTGTTACACAAGAGTTTGGCATGGCTCTGGTCCTGCTGCTGTGTCCCTCATGGGCCACATCCTGTTACTGCTCTGCTCCCACTCGCTTGTTGACACATAGGTCATTGCAGGGCGTTGTCTATGCTTCCAAACATTCAGACATAAAAAGACATTGCAGACACACAAATATAAGAAAACACACACAGATACACAAACACACACACACACACACGTCTGTTTCACTATCCCCGTGGGGGACAGTCATTGACATAATGCTTTCCTTAGCCCCTTACCTCTAACTTTAACCATCACAACTAAATGCCTAACCTTAACCCTTCCCCTAACCATAACCATAACCTTAACCTTAACCTTAACCTAATTGTAACCTGTACCCTAAAACCAAGTCTTGCCCCTCAAAAAGCAGTCTCTACCCATGGGGACCTCAATTATTGTGCATTCAGGTTAAAGTCCCCACCGGGATATAAGAACATGAAACACACACACACACACACACACACACACACACACACACAGGCACTGTAATGAGAGAAATGTCTGCCTGTTGCTCATTTGAAAAGCTGAGCGCTGTGTGTGTGTGTGTGTGTGTGTGTGTGTGTGTGTGAGGTGGTGGCTCTCCTGCTTGTAGGATATGTTATGTTTGGCCATGACTTTTTATCCTGGAAGCCCATAATTAGACAGCACTGGATGCTGCTAAGGAAGGATGAGGTTAAGGAGTGGGAGCGAGCGGCCTGTTTGCTCAGTGGTTTTCACAAGCACAATGACGAGCATTGAGGCTTAATTACAGGAGTGACGCCCCCACTGGACCTTGATGACACGCTTCCTGTGATTGCAGGAAATGATCGGTATCGACTGTAAGAGGGGGAGAAGAGTCATGTTTAATTGCATTAGAATAATTGCCTATTGATGGCTGAGGTGAGCCCTGTCCCTGATGATGAGGCTGCAGTGTGTCAGGTGTGAAACCTGTTTATGCCACAGTGCTCTGAAAGTTGTTTAACGCTGTAATGGTGCAATACATTTGAGACTTTTTCTGTGTTTGTGTAGATTCTCACCCAGTGTTTTGGCACCATATTGTTTGCTGATGTTGCCTAACACAGACCTACAGATTGTCCATGTATAGAATTAAATAGCTTGCCTTTATATTTTTTGTAAGCCTGCTCCTTACAGTCTGATGTGTAAATAATTCCTCATTGTGTCCCACACAATCCTTCTCGATGCATCAGGTTAACTCCCACCAGGTTTTTCAATACCAACCAGTTAGGCTTGAGTTTGAGTATGATCAATGTATTTCCTGGTGACCTTTGGGTCACTTCAGGCAACTGTCTTTAGGTATTTGAGGACGTGATGTCAGGGCTGGCTCTGTAGTTCCCCTTGCACCATAGGTCCATCGATCTTCCACCTCCCTCTCGAGAAATATAAACAAAAACTTATGCTAACTCATACAATATATATGTGCTGTTGCTCACAATATTTATCATCCCACACACACCTGAATCACTTCTCCTATCTCACGCTTAATAAAAAGAAAAACAATAGAAGACAATAGGAAGAAAAACAAAAAAACATATAATATCTCTCTGGAGATGATACTATAGTGCACCAGTAAACAGCATTAGTGTATAATTTATCAGAAATAATACAGCGGGCACTTTATGGGAGCTTTCAGACAGGACCACAGTTACAGATGTGGTTTTTTGTATGTGATTTGTGCTATCCCCAGCATCTTGTGTCCCTGCATGTTTCACTCGCTCCCTCCTACAGTGTTTTGGTCCTAGTCTCTCGCTAGTTGTGTTTCAAGTGAATCCAGACAGCCTTGATCTTCGGCCAGGGACAGTGGCTACGGGGCAGACAAGGCCACAGAAAGTTACTCTGCTCCCAGGTCACTGTGGTCTGGAAGCCAACACGGGATCACTGAGTAAACAAGTGGTTTTAGTCAGGGGGCGGCTCAGGGCAGCCAATACAAGGGCGTGTGTTTGCACGGGTATGTATGTGTGTGTGCATGTGCCAAGAAGTCTTGAAGTCTTGAAGTTTGGACGGGCCCATAGCGTGCTGTCTCCTGGAGCTTTTTTAGAAAATGTTGACTGCTTCATGTCTCAGCTGTCTTTGTGTTATATGTTGGGATGAAATATTTGTTATTGGATATAATAATCTTCAGACCTGTATGTGCTGGGGGTGGAAGGGCTGTTTAAATACATCTCATCAATATCATTTCTCAGCATTGCCACTGACAGGCATTAGTGTACCGTCAGAAGAAATTACTGTATTAAACTGTCCTTCATGCATATTCATGCTTGTTTTTTACAATGGCAACAGACAAAATGAGCTTGGTATCACCAAATTAACATGCAATGCAAACAGACAGAATGATTTGATATAATCAGCTTAAGTATGAAATTGCCAATTTAAGGAATTACTGTATGACGGGTTATTTGCATAATGGGTGTCCTCAAACAAATGTAATCATTTCAGATTATGTCAAAAGACATGATGAAAATCATGACACGTGTCTTGATTTTAAAGAAAAATTCCTCCCCAAGATACACTTATAATGTTACAAGTCTCACTGTGACAGGGAGTGATGAGTCAAAGCTTTCAGTAACAAACTGTTTCAAGCAGTCCTTCAGTCCTGACACAGCTGAGATAGGATTGCCTTGCTTGGGTTTCTTTTTAAAGTTGCTGCTGTTGCTAACACAACACTTAAGTGATCTATCTGGTGTGTATTGTTTGTTTATGTGACGGTCAGCTGAGGTAAATTCTCTTCCTGTCTCATGTCGCTGGGACCGACTGGAAAATGTAACTCATTTTGCAATGTCAGCATAGTTACAGTTATAGCATTTTTTTGTGCTGTTTGTATAAAACATCCTTTGGACTTGTTAAAGCTTTTATGAATGATTTTTACAGAACAATAGAAACTGCTTTGCATAAAAGTAAGTGAAGAAAAAAATGGAGAGAAAATTCTATTGTGTGCCAGTATTAAAAAATAGTTTTTAATTGTTACATTACTACGATGGAATTAGGAAAAAATAATCTGAGATTTCCAGAATAAATCAGAATTTTATGAGAAAAAAAGTCAGAATATTTCAAGAAATCGTTGTAATATTTTCAGAAAAAAGTCACAATGTTTAAATAATAAAGTCATAGTGTTAAAAGATTCCTCAAGAACATTTCCTGACAGTCCATATTGTACCCTACAGTTATTATTTTTCCTATGAGCAGTATATAGCTCTGGTCTGTGTTGGTATGTCACCCCTGAAAGTCGAAATATTTCAACTTTATTCTTAGAATACATTTTTTAACAGCAGCCCTAATATATTATTGATTTTTATTAGATTTTTCTGAATCTGAATAAAACATGAATACATTCTTGTATTAATAAATAAAAAATAAGCCTTAAGTAAATAAAATTATACCAACAAGGCAGTCTAAGATAAATTTTCAGATTTTAAATGCATCAGACAAAGGGCTCTATTTTCAGCACTCTCACCCGTCTCTCTCTTGACATTTGGTCTTCTATAGTAAATATCAAGACCTGGCTGATGTTTGCCTTATATCTCATTTCCCAATACCTCATGCCAACTTTTTCTTGGTTTATTGCATGACTACATTAGATTACAGTTCTTATATAGGAGCACAACAACATGTTAAGCAAATGTTGAACTAATCTTACCATCTGCTTTCACCAGTTTATGTTGCTGTTGTGTTAATTCTTCCGAAATATGGGAATCAGTTCCCTTTTTAAAAGGGAATGCATGATTATTTGAGTAAGTTATGATTGAAACCTGACCCTGCAACACACAAATAGTTTTACTCCTAATCCTCTGTGCTACAGGTGTGGCTCTGACAACAAAATAACCAAAGTTCGGCTGCTGCACATTGTTTTCTTTTCCCCCAGCACTTATATTTATAATGATTAAAAAAATAAAATGAATAAATAATAAATATAAAAAAATAAAAGTGACTGAAAAGCGACTGAATTACTGATAAATCAATGTTTTGTGGTCATTGTGTGGATTGATGTAGCCTAAATTATACTATAGGTTATGTGACTAATTACATAAGAAAACGGGAACGTGTGGAGATTTGTTGAAATAATGATATTGCTGAACTTCTAATCCACTTAGTTGCGTAAGTAGTAGTGTTCCAATTTATTGGAACACATTATTCAACAATCATAAGACTAATGTCCCCCAGTTATTATTGGTGTTTTGATTGTTCATTGTTACATTTGAATTCACCAAGACACACAGATGGTAAGCATGAAATTAGCACTGAGCTCATTTTCCTTTTCTCATTTTATTTTCCTATAAATGTTTTGAGTAATTGAACAAGAGATCTCCCATTCTTTAATTGCAAACCTTTTTTAATGTGCAGTCTGATCACTTAAAAACTGTAAGTACATTCTAATGACACTACCTCACTCTTATGGTCACTCAAGTACACAATAATGTTTGTGGGATCATATGTCCAGATCTCTTTTCCCATAAATGCACTGTATGTATTACTGCCTTCTGTTTGTGTAACTGTAAAGGTCAAAATATGACAGCAGCAATGGCTAACAGCCAGTAATGCAGCAAACTATGTTATCACCCACTGCACCGTATTATTTTGACTTGCTATATAGGCTATTCATAATGTGCATTTTTAATATTTCATACATTACTGCGTATCATACATATTTCATGTACAACATTCACTAATGCTGTATAATGTGGAGTATCTCAAATTATCCTTATGCAACGTGCTGACAAAGTCAGCAAGTTCCCCTTTGAGGTTGTCCTACATGAATGTAGCCCTAAATGCCTCCATTCACCAGCACCAGGCTGTCCTTATGCTCTGTGTCCCGTCCCTCCTATCCTGTCGCCTCTGGCACAAAGCTGAGTGAGCTGCACTAATGTTTCTCCAGTCCACTGGGAGTAAATTTGATAGACTGGACAATGAGTCAGGCTATAAGAATATGTGTTTATGTCCGCTCTGAGAATAGAGACGGGGATCTTTAAATGGGCTGACATAACCAAAGGAGGTTTCCGTAACATTTTGCAGAGTAATGCTTTCTTGACAAAGAAGCAAATACATTATAAGTAAGTGTTTGGCCTTCTCAGATTCATTTGTTCAGCTCACTCTACACTTAAACTGTGCTAGAAGGCACATTAAAACACGTCTTTCTTTTTTGAACACAGAGTCTTAGATGAGTCTAATTAGCGTTTAAAGATTCATTGAGGAACTTGATTACAGCTTTTAAAGTCTGCTACTGGTCATTATGCTAATCTAAGAGCCTTCAGTGTGTACTTATATAACCCTGCCACACAATGAGTGGTGTTTCATGATAAGGGGAAATAAAGTGCGAGTGAACTGAGTGCTCTTTAACCAGAAAACTCCCATAATTCTTTGCTCAAAACAACAGGCATCCCTCACAGAGCCCAGGTACGGTCAAGCCTGAAGTCAAGAGTTAATCATTAACTGAAAAATCACTGAGATGAAGGGGCAGCTGATAACAGAAGTGGCTAAGCTAAACTACAGAAACTAACAAGATGAATTCATTAATTCATTAGCACAGGCTGCAATTATATATAGATACTCTAAAAAAGAAATCTATATTGATAATCCTCATGGCTCAAGCATTACAAAAACACAAGCAACATAAAACAGTGTCTTAACAATGTGAGATGATTAATAAAATAGCTATTGTGTTTGGTTGTTGTTTGTTTTCTCCTACCGTACCCCATTACACCCTCCACTGTGTCCTCCAAACAAGTCCTATCCTTTAGTGGTACTGCACATTCATTTTCTCTTTGGTCTGTTACAGCAACCTAATATAGCCCCGTACAGCCAGCCAGACAACAAGGTCCAACACGCACCATGGATATGTTCACCCCGGGCTAATTTCTTTAATTCTTAAACAAGATGTGCATGACAGAGAATTAATTTTCGGCGTAAACAAGTTACAGTTTGTTTCCCGGGGTTGTTTGGCTGGCTTTTTGTCAGAGGCTGCGCATGATTAATAATGCTGTCCTACACCTTCTGTTGAGGGAATTAACAGAAAATGGTGAAAACGAGCATATGAGAGTGGGCTGGGTCAAGTGTGCTTTGTATGTGTGTGTGTGTGGTGGGCTAAAGACGAAGAGCTTATACGTGCATACACTCACAGTGTGGTTGCAAACACATGTGCCTTTGCATTGTGTCCTCTTGAATGTCACTGGTGTGCCACAGACCACGTGGCCCTCCACACTGCAGATAATGAGCATATTAATATGTACATACCCAGCCAGGTTAATGCCTGCCTGGCGCTCCAATTTCACGGCCCAGTCTCAGGTCTACGCGGTTTCTGTGGAACCACTGGGCTGCGGTTCCTCTCTATCAGATGAAGGAAAGACAAATATAGTTCTGAATTATTGAATAGATACATGACTGACAGGCTGGCTGATGAAACTGAAGGGGAAGGAAACAGAAAAGGAAGAAAGAACAAAAATTGGTATAGTGAAGTTGATTGATGCTAAAGATAACTTTATGTGAGGGATTGATACTGAAAAATACTGACAAAAAACATGGCTACAAGGGTTGTGGTGCAGTGGACAAAATTGCTGAAATTGCTCTTCAATGCTCTATTTTCTCCTTTTTTCAAAGCTCCAAAAGTTATTCCAGGCAATCCATCAGAGATGAAGTCTTACCTTAATAACTTTCAATCTGACTCATGATATCTATTTGACAGTTGAGCTCATCACTTTTGTTCCGCTGCTCTGGGAAGACGAACTGTGTCTTAAAGTAGATAGAGTAGAAAAGCTGGCTGTCTATTGAATACAGAAATGTTCCCTGTATGGTCAATATTTTGAGATGAGCTTATTTCAATAACATACGCAGATATTTGTCAGCCATTTAGCGTCAGAGGAACATTTCCAGCTAAAAGTCATTGCAAATGTCAGACAGATAAAACAGCTGCCATCCAAGGAACTCTTTGATAGACAGTGTGATCAGGCTAAACGCTGTGATGTGGTAGGAGGAGGGATTTTATGCCTGCGAGTGTGTGGTGTGGTGTGTGGTGTGTGGTGTGTGTGTCCTGTCTGGCTCTGTACAGTACTGTATGTCTGTGTGTTTTCTGATGCTGAGACCCAGACATACCTTATATCTTTTATTGCCAGTTTTAAATCAGATGTCAACACAGACATCTTTCTGCTGCTGTGAAACACAATGTACAGTGACGACTTTATTCACTGCCTCTACAACAATATCAAACTTTTCACTTGATTTAGTTTCCTATTTAACATCAATGCTGGAATTTTATCATAAACATTGGGTATGAAATTGAATAACAAGTATTCGACATTACATATTTATGACAGAGTTTATGTCTCACGCAGGTTTGTTCGATGTTTAAGTGTTGAATTCTGATTCTAAGCATCACTTTGTATTGTCCCTAACACACCTACATAAAGTTTTTCACCTACACCTCAAGGCTGCTGTAGAGAACTTTGTACGAATAAAAACAAGAGTATGTTTACAGATATTATTCGCAAACAAGCTGGAGCAACTGAAGCCAACAATTTGGAATCTAACTGAAACTTGAATCCCAGCACAATGAAAAATAACCCTCTAAGTGTTGTTAATGTGCACTGTAAACAACTGATTTTATTTCTGTATGGTTTCTTTGGTTCAGTATTAGATTATTAAATGGATTTTGGCTGTGTTAAATCAAACTTAATAAGCTTTATAATATCAGAATTGTTATTGTGCGATCAGTAAAACCAACATTTTGCATAGGGTACCAAATATAGCAGGACTGCCTTGAGTAAGCCAAGTACTCAGAAGGAGTTTGTAATCAGTATTTCATCATCAGCTGACTAATTTATTGTTAAATAATGTTAATTTATTTCCATCAAGGACAATAAACAGGTGATGAAGAATGGGAAGCCAGATTCAGCCTTCATTTTAAGTCATAAGATTAATGAGATTTGTTTGCTTTTTTTTTAATTGACAAAATGTTACCCTTCACTTCAAAATATCAGTACAGTATCAGTGAGGTGTCCATGTATTTTCTGTGACCTTTTAACACACTAACAGGTGTCTTTTCTAAAACTCACATTTCATCATTTCAAGTTGTCTTTTCGTTATCATTGCAGAGAGATAAAGAAGATCTGGTAGTGTAAAGTCGGAGTGATCAATTCTGTGTCTAAAAATAAGTCCCTCCACCGGTTTCATCACACCGCAGTTATCTCTTTCACTGCAAACATCTGTTGCTACCTGTCCACATAAACACACCCTCACACATTAATTGCTGATCATTCACTGAACCAGCCACAATGTAAACTTTTGGGATTTGAGCCCTGCATTAATACGTCTAACTGGCTGTCAAACCCTTAATTTCTATTCACCAGTAGTCTCTGTTCAAAATTTTTCTTGCTCTAGTCTACACAGGAAGTAACAAGAAACTTTAAAGCTGCTTGTATCAGTTAGCGACACATGTGTCATACTCTTGAGGACATTTTGTTTCACAATCAGAGGAGTTTGAAATAAAATGTATGATATTCATGAATATACATAAACACCATCACCTACAAAATGCCTTTTTAGTCCAAACACAGTGAGTCAGAACCCCTGCTGTATTTCCTCCAGTACAACGCCCCAGCTGTACACCCTATTCAGGAAACACAAATAAAAACAAACATGACCTCAGCTGGAACATCAGTGGTGATGTCAACACTTTCCGCAACTACACAGAAGTTTGTAGCAGCCCCTCGTTTAAACACAGACTGTACAGCTGGTGAATAACAGTCAGTAAAGCAGACAACAAAGACCTAAAAATCTCTGTAACAAACACATTATGAGACATGAACAGCTATATGGATATCTCCTGCAGATGTGTCATCAGGTAGCAGGTGGCTGACTCATATAAGCAAGTGAACAAATAATTGAGTCATAAAAATGTAGATCATACCAGTGAAAATGTATGTGTGACAAATGGCATTCAGCCTTCTTTTATAGCAGTTTTGTAGATACGCAGCAGCAGAACACTTTGAGACGCTCCGAGGCAGTGTGTCCAGCATTTCAATGCCATCTGAAGGACAGTGTGGAAATGGCTTTTTGAAAGCACACATGGGAATTCATACCAGTCTGCATCAAGTTACATGCATCTTCTTGACTGTGGTTCATCTGTATTTGCAGGGGAATTCCATTTAAAACTTTTAATTGTTACATATACAGTATTTACACCTTTTGTACATTTGTTTGTGTTGTTTGTTTGTATCTTGCTTGGGTTCTATGACATTTTTTAAAACAGTGTTACATTTAATCCTAGTTTACTACTTTTTGTATCATATAGGTGAATTTAGTTCGAAATGTACCTCTGTCCAGCAGTGTTACTGAGGTCTGGAGACTTGGCAGGCCAGGTCATTAGTTTAAACTGTCTCTTAATTTCTTTTTTCCCCAGATAGTTCTCACACAACTGAGGTTTGTATTTGATCAGTCCACAAAAAAACGAGTTCTCTTGTGTGGTGAAAAGATTTCTGGTCAAAGCTGCCACAGGGACAGTGTTCCCAACTATCTTGTAAGGAAATTGTTATTCACAAGTCAAAGTTGCTTCAAGTGTCCAGATGTCATGCATGAAAATATTTGCTATAGGCCATTACTGTTAACAGAGGAAGTAGCTATTCTGTTAATGAGAAACAGTGTGATAATCAGTAGCTAGTTTTCCCAGCCACTACTGAAAACTGTCTGGTGAAAGTCGAAAAAGTTGTAACAACAAAGATGCCAAGCTGGCAACTGTGGAAAAAGGTTATAATAGGTCAAAGCGCAGGTTCTCATCCATCACTGATAGAGAAACAGTTCTACTCTACAGCATTAACACATTGTTCATAGGGTGAAAGCAAAGTTGCAACTTTCATTATCAATTGGTATTACTTTATTATCATTTTAATGGTGTATAGTAGTAATAGTAATAGTCCTGGTGCAGTATATCATTTTGATGTAGGTTAGATGGATGTTTGTTCACATTTACTGAAGTATGGAGATAAAATCAAAATTTGAATAATATTTAAAAAATATCTGTATTTGTAATCTGTTAACATTATTAAAAGTGTGTTAAGATTTGTGTAATCAGGTATTTGCAGCTGTGTTGTACGATGATTTTAAAATGTGCACGGTATTCAGAAACTATGTCCAGAATTAGCTCAGCTTTCATTTTCCACACACTGAGATTTGTACTAAGATCTGCAAATATGGCACCTTAAATATGACCCACTACCAGGCGAGGGCACCAAATTGTTTTGGTCTCTCCATGCTGTCCTGTTAATGTACGTTTCGCAAAGCGGATCCATCGAGCGGACTCATCTTGCCACAACAAACAATGCAGCCATTACTAGGCATGGAGAAGATCAAAATGGATTGGCGCCTTTGGTATACATTTACGTTTCTCAGAACACATTTGCACATCTGAGTGTGCAGTTGCAAAACTTATTTTGTATCCACAAGTTTCAAGTTCATATTTGTAAAGGTCAGACAAAGGCTTGATTTTATTTCCTTAATACAGTATAGATACAATTAGATTCACACATCAATGAAAAGGCAACATTATGACCAAGGCAGTGGACAGGACAGCAGATGATATCAATAGTTTAAATCATGAAGTGGGTTCGTGGGTTTAAAAACAACTCAGTCTCAACAAAGCAGGCACAAATAGTTTCATCTAAATAACAGAGGTCAAAACTCACAGGATTTTTCCTGCATTGGTAATCAAAGAGAAATCCAAATAATGATATCATCTGTACGTGCCATTCTACAGCAGCAACGTGTATCGCCTGTAGCGCTGACCTTCCAGGAACCTCTTCTCTAGCACACATATTTTACACTTCAAAGTAAACAGTTAAATTATTCCAATTAGGCCTGCAGCGCTGTTCTGGTCGTACCAATCTGCTGATGAAAGAACTTACCGAGCCTATCATCCTCCCTCAAAAACTCATTGCAGTTGTACATTATACATATTAATTAGACTGTGAGGTCTGGTTGTCTTTGCAGCCATGCAAAGAAGTTAGGAGATCATCCATTGTTAAATTTATTGTTTCAAAAAGAAGGATGCAGTTAAGATAAAGTTCTGTGATCCAAACACAGAGTAAAGATATTCTCTTGCTCTTAAATGAAAAACTCTCCTCTGACTGATGGTGTTTGGAGCACTGTATGATTTATATTTATGGCACCAGTCAGTCTGGAAAGAATATGGCCAGATGGGAACTTTTTGGAAGTGTTTTACCCCTCATGGATTTTTAGACTACTCTATTGATTTGGTATGCATTGCACCAAGGCTGGCTGAAATAAACTGCATGCTGTCCATGCCAGTGGAGTAGGTCTCTTCTCTACAGTGCTGACTCTAACCTCAACCGGTAAGCATTTCATCTGCCTTTGAAAGAGCAGAACCAAGGGAATTATACAGGGGAAAATTGCTGATAAAGGCTATTATGTCCACTGTAATATCCATTTCCCAAACAATAATGTCGGGGAAGGAGAAGTAATGAGAGCAGAGCAGTACTACACCACCATCTGCTCACTTCCACAACTCAATATGTCTGTTCTCTCTGGGCTGCTTTCTGTTTACTTTATCTGGCTCATGTGCTCTCTCACTCTCTTTTTACTCACCCCCACATTCAGCGTTGTCTCTGTTAACCCTCTAATTTCTTCCATCTATCCTGTGGTCTTCATTGTCTATACTCTCAGAGATTCCCTTTACTGGCCAGCCCTTATTCACCACATCGGGGTATCTCTCGCACATATGAACAAAATACATCTGTGATCCTCTCCAAATCAATTTCTCAGTCATTGTGGGGGTGGGAATGATCAAAAATCTTTCTCGCCTTCTCATGCTGTGCACATACACCTCATACTGTACATGAAAATGGCTGTCTTCCATCTAAGATAACAAACTCACTTCTAAAATAAGCATGGCAAGTGCCGTGAGTAAAGGTTCTGTTTTTCCATATATTTTGTGTCGTTTTTTTAAATACATTTTGTTTACTTTTAAAGAAAGTAATCTCAATGCTTGTGAATATAAATGAAGATGTATGAGTAATATGTTCAATGTTAAGGCATTATTATTGCAACATAGCTTTGATATGGCTTTGCAAAGTAAACCTTGTAGTATTTTCTTTTTCCAGACAGGAGAGCTACACATGTTCATCTTCTTGTTTTTCTCAAACTACCTAAAAGTACTTTCAAGATAATTAAAGTTGAATGCAGTTAATGATTGATAATGACTTTAAAAGGTGTATTTGTATTAAGCAATGTTGTTTTGCCTCCATGTGAGCATGGGGTGCAAAAATATTTAATACTTTTTACAATGTAATAAAATCCAAAATGACAAAACCTGTGGCTTAGGAGGGCTAGTGGTTTGATGCCCGTCTCCTCATGTCCACGTGTTTAAGTGTCCTTGAGCAACACACTGAACTCCAAATTGTTCCTGACAGCCAATGCCTTACAGGGCAGATCCGCTGCCAACAGTGTGTGTGAATGGGTGAATGAGAGGCAAACTGTGTAGCGCTTTGTCTGCTAAAGTAGAAAAGTGCTATATATTGTAAGTGCAGTCCATTTTCCATTAATACAAGAGTTGTTTGTACAAAATTGTATGGCAATCAATTCAAGAGACATTTCAGTCTGGACCAAAGTGGTGGACTGACTAACGACCGACCGACGAGTCAGTCAGAGTGACTGACCAACATCGCTATCCTTAGAGCCATGCTGCTAACCTGTTAAAAAATCCATAGAGTTGCTGGGCTTTGGGACTGCATACTGTCCAGGTACTCATGATATTGCACCCACCCTTTGTGTCCATGGGAACCAAAGCTATATACTTGCATCGAAAATATGAGGAATATGAGAAACATAAGTAAAGCTGTTTACACTTGGTGTCATCGTGTTTAAGTAAAATGCTTTCATGGAGTATGTGACTTTCAAATTTTCTCCTTTTAAATGCTTTAATTCATATAATTTCACAGTCTGTTCTCTCCTCTAAAAGCATTAAATGTTGGCTGCTGAGTGGGTACACCAGCACTTAGGGTGCCCTGCTGTCTCACCTCTGTGGAAAAGAAGGCGCTCTGACATTTAGGCCTCCGTGTTCTGTAGGCCCAGGGCCAGCTGTGACAGCCGGCCAGGGAGAGTTTCTGAGTGTGGGGTGGAAATGCCAGCAATCAGTCAGGTAGTATGTTGCGATCTCACCGTTTTATAGTCATGGAGTGGAAGCGATTTCCTGACCCCCAAGCTTAACAACATTGTCTTGCTCTCTATTTCATAAGCTGACACACAACGAAACTTAAGCTTCTCTTCACTCAGCACCAAAATAACTTCTTTCACAAATTATTCCTCAAATATAATGTGGAAATAATGTTTAAGGGTAATGATGATTGCATCTCTTCTTCCATGCAACCTCCACAGGAAATAAAGGAAACAGTGACTTGCTCATGTACTGTAAGAGCTTTTTCTTCTTCTTTTCCTTTACAGTGGCCATCGTCCAAGAACAGTCACAGTGGTTTCTGAGCAACCCAGTTTGGCCATAACCATACAGGGGAAATCCACATTTTACCACGGCTGACCACACACACCCACTCGTCTGAATTCCACAGCTTGACCTCAAACACGCATCAAGCCGGCGCAAACTTGTGACTGCACGCCGACACAAACAGCACCATCCTGCCACCCACACTCCTCCAGATACTCAAGGCTCTCATTAGGCCCCGTTAAAGTCTAAACATACACTCACTCGTGCAAAAGGTATGTCTGCACACAGACACAGACTGACACGAGGAATTAAATTCACACGCACAAATATATTCTGAATCAAAACACAACATATTGAACACCAAAAAAATCTAGGGTAAAATGTAACTTTTCAGAAACTTTTTACCCCCCCAATATCTGCATCCCAATGCACATGATCATGCAGATTCTGTCATAACATTTTTCGCCCTCATGCACACACAGCAGCACTAAGCCCCTTGACATGTGTCGCTACTCTGTGGGGGGAAAAAAGAGTTGTGGTTTCACAATCATCAACCACATGCAGAACAGACACCACAGTGTCTGTATTTATGCCAATTTTCTGTTTGAATGAACATAGAGTTCAGAGTTCACACAGTCCATGGTACAGTAACTCATCAGCAAGTCACTGTGACTACAATCTTAAAATGAAAAAGTTCTGAGGGTTGTCAGCAGGGGTGGAAATTAGCACAACCTACCAGCCACAGTGGTGTGTAAATAAAAGTAGCGTAACAGAGAGATTTGTGAGATCCCACCACGCAGACTGAATCGCGAGTCTGCTTGTTTAACTCGGACACTTTAACGAGGAGACACAGAAAAACAATGTGGCTTTTCATCGCAGGGGTTCACATTTAAGGTGTTTTTATTAATTCACGGTGTCAACTCATATATTAAGTAACATGCAAAAAAATTCCAGCTTAAAAGTTGCTGGTAGATGCCGGTAGTCTTTGAGCGGCAGTCTGCAGCTAGCTAATGTTAACTGGTAGAGATGAAAAGGCATCAATCCTTCCATTCATGAATCACTCTTCTGACGGTTTCTTTATTTGTGATGCATTTACAAAGAAACATTACAAAGCCAGCCTGTTAAAATTGGCCAGCTTGTGCTGCATCCACAATGCCTGCAGGATATGAAAGCTTGCTTACCTGTAGCTCTGTTTTCATGACCTAGTCTATTAGATGAGTTTGACCTCTGCATGCACTGCAACTTTTCCTCAGAATGGATGTGTCCATTGCGGCTTCATTTGCAAGCAAGTAAATTAAGTCATTCAAAACACAAACTACTTGTGTTCATTCGCCTCTATGTTACTTAGCTAGATGTTTGGCTGACTGATGCGTAATATTCTCAACATGATGAAACTATTCATGAAGTCAGTCGTGTGGTCAGTTATAGTTGACTAATGTATGTAAACTTGCCACCGTAGGAACATAACCTTCAGAACGAGCCACAACTTAAACGTGCATCATAGGTGCACTCCGGTACTTTAACAAATAGCATTACATTTACTGTGTGTGTGTGTGTGTGTGTGTGTATGTGAGTGAGTGAGTGAGAGAGAGAGAAAGAGAATATCAGTATTTTCTTTAAGAGTTTAAATATTTACTTGAAATGAAATGAAATAAAATAACCTATTGCTTGAATATTGTAGATCTCGTATTATTATTTTGCCGATTTATGCTGCCTTGTCAAAAAATTCGACCTTATGTGTTTCTATTTCCTGTTGTGTATATCCCATAAAGGTATAACTCTCATAGTATTATGAAGGTATATGCTATTACAAACAGGGGTAAGTGTACTGTAAAAATATGGGGAGCATATTTTGATACTCTATTATAATATTTATTTAAGATTTCAGGGGGTATTTCGATAGACCAATATCCACTATCAAATAACACCCACTACAAAATCATTTAATATTACCCCACTACTGACTCCATGTATACTGTAAGAATATGGGGAGCATGTTGAAATACTATATTATAATATCTCTATTTAAGATTTCAGGGAGACTGTGGGTTATATCAGCTAAGCAGCACATCTCGATAGCTAGCACACATTGACAGAACACCAGTTAAAAAAGGCTGGCAAAAAAACTTAAGTGGCTGGTAGATTTTGGAATCCACCAGCCACAGTGGCAGGTGGACAAAAATTGCATTTCCAACACTGGTTGTCAGTAGAGAATTGCCCAAATCCAGCACTTGATTGATAGGTTAAATCTAATATGTGTTGCTATATTTTATATACGCTATATGGAATTTGGAAGAGTCAACATAATAAGATAAAGTTGCAGTTCAATTATTGCCTCTCTGACACTCAGCTTCTCTGTGACTGATTCAGCCCTGTGTATCCAGCTCTCTCATCCGCGGGCTTCACACCTTCCACCCATGAACACATTTTTTCCCACCCTATTGAAGACACTAATGCTTTTATCACAGCTCAAGTGTTTTGCACTCTTCGACGGTGCCTCTTCACCACCGACACCCCAACTTTATCCTTCTCCAGTTTTTCAGCAGAGCTATCCCCTGTGCCTTTTTGACTGAGAGCAATTTGCACATGCTTTAAGAACGTGATGAACAATGAGAGAAATGTTGTGGGCTGATGCAGACAGGGGGTAATGCGTATTTATTTCATTGAGTAGCGTTGCTTGGCAAAGCCACTGTAGCACATACCCAGGGTAATGGCTTGACAAATCAGATCTATAAGACTATCCACACTTGCCACTTCTCCTTCCCCTGCAGGTAAAGACAGAGTCACCAGGCGTGGGAGGCCAGTACAACACCTCAATACAAACAGAGGAGCATAATGGCAATTTGTACATATACTAGCCTATTTAAAGACTAGTATATTTTTTATATATAAGCAATTTGTCACCTACTGAAGTAAGGTGAGAGCAAAAGTGACAGGTTACATTATGAAGTTGATGAGGTGTAACCATGGCAGCATAGAACATAACACATAAAAATCCTCGATAGAAGAGTATTTGTGTACATCCTGTTCATAATAGAACTGCTAAATTCACTTAAACAACACCAACACTGTACAGCTGTATGTATGTGAATAAATGTAACTGTTTAGTAGTTTCAATTTAAATTGAAGTTTTGGCACTGTACATCATCCTTTTTTCATTGTTTTGCTGGAGAAAAATGACATGAAGCTTCACTGCAGAGTTTTTAGGTTGGACAACTGACTGGTACTTTGACGGCAGCACTGAACTTATCAACATTTTATAAAGCAATTAAAAATGGGATGCACTTCCTTGGCTTTGAAAGAGCATCATGAGAAGCTGGAAAGGATTGAGATCCTGTGGAGGGGCTATATTTGGCTGCCTCAGCATGGTGGCTCCTCTGACAGCCTAAACACTTTCTGGGAGGCGTCCATGTTTGAATGTAGCCCCTCAGACTTTAAAACAATACGTCTGGCTCAACGGAAGCTCATGTTAGCGCAGCTATGGATGTAGTCATATAGTACAAAACCTTGATGTTAAAATTAACACAGTTAGAGAAGATTGGTTTATATATATGTGTGTCTGCTGTATATACTTTTTTAAAACTACCTGATATTGGATATACAGAGTTGTTTCATAGGCAAATTTAAATTGTCTAGAGCAGAAAAGGAAATATACTCAGCAGATATGGAGATACATACAGATGTACAGGGATCAGAAAACAGGAAACGAAATGCGGAAATGGGTTCCTGGCTGGACTTGGAGTTTTGTGGGGACGCTGTGGTTACTGTATGCGGCATGCATTAAACTACTGGACCACCAGGATGCAGGCATGATATATATATACAGTATATATATATATACAGTATATATATATATATATATATATATATATATATATATATATATATGTGTGTGTGTGTGTGTGTGACCACTGCAGACCACTGCACTTAATTTAGCATCTTGGTCTCTAGTTTTAGCAACCTTTTGGCAGCTTTACTGTATTTTAAGTAATTGGTGAACAATGTACTTGTTTGGAAACATTCTTTATTTTCAAATTTGGCTACTGAGCAGGTTCTGTCATCTGGTCATCATTCAGCAGCTACTTTTCTCGCAAAAGGATTGCCAACATTGCCACAGCAACGGCCATTAGTTAACACCAAAAGTAAAAATCAATTTTCTCACATTTCATTCAGTAATTCCCTATGTTTACTAGTACATTGTTGCCCAAAATCTCAATTTAGCAATGTAAAGCAAAAGTAAGAAAGTATTTCAAAATGACACCGTCATTCCACTGTTGATGTGCTTTGACCTGATTACTTTTCCTCCAGTTGCTCCCATTAAAAAAACCCCAATGATCTTCCCATATCACACATGGCTCACATAGCATGTCTCCTCAGTAGAGTGAACTCCAAGCTGAGTGGTTAAAGTTCAGGGAGTAGACAAAATTATGTAACACTTCATGGACGTTACCTCTTAAGTAACAATAATCACAGATAGAAAGACAGATGCACAGGTGGGTGCCATTGGCTTTGCAGCATGTCTGCCAATCTAAGTTTTTAAAACAACTAAAGACTGCTAACTTACTGAGCCCCAAAGAGGCCATATCACATGTCAAATTGCAGGTTCACGAGTTGAGGCTAACTGAAATGTCTGGACACTATTACTTGTATAGTAACTTTTTAAATATGCATGGACATTTCAGGAGTCCTTCCTTGTTCATGCTGTATGTCAGACACCTGCATAAGTTAGAAAGGAATTTCTAAGTGTTGTATATGGACACAGTAATAGTGTAAGACAGATGGACTGGGAGAAACTGGCAAAAGTAGCAAACTTTGCTGAAGTTCTCTGTCATGTGTCTGACTACTGAAACTTTGCCATATGCTGCACTACCAATGTGGCTGTAATGATGATGTTATAGTGAAAGCTGTAAAATTGTAGTTTTCTTGTCCACATTTATAGTATGAAGTCAGGGTTACTGCCATTTTTTTGAGCAGTTCCTGATAGGATGTTTTGGCATTGCACATAATTAATGTTTGCCTTGGTTAAACACTGGGTGGGTGCTGGGTGTGACATCTGTGGAGGAAGCACTGAGACAGATATAGTATGAAATAATATACATCTAGGTGAAGCAAACTTTCCCTCTGATAGTTGTGCTGTATTGTGAATGACATTTTTGTGGCACTACACAGTTAATTAACCATCAACCAAAAAGTGAAGATAGGGTTTTAAGCTCCCAAACAAAATTTCTCACAACACTTTTCTCAAAATCCACTCTTTCAAGCCACCTTTAATTATTGTGAAATATCTACTTGCATTCAACTAGAGCTGCAATGATTAGTTGATTAACCTGTTCGTTGACCAACAGATTATTTTCATAACTGATTAATTGTTTTGGTCATTTTTCAAACAAAAATGCTAAATATTCTCAGGTTTCAGCTTCTCAAATATGAGAATTTGATGCTTTTCTTTGTTATATATGAGAGTGATATGAATGTCTTTTGTTTTAGACTGTTGGTTGGACAAAAGACATTTGAATGCATCTTTTTGGGCGGTGGGAAATTATGACAGGAATTTGTCACTATTTTCTGACATTTTATTGGATTAACTGGAGAAAATAAATCAGTAGACTAATTGATAATGACAATAATTGTTTGTTGCAGCTCTACATTCAACAAATCAGGGTACAAAAACCAGAATCAACAACATATTCATGTTCATAGGCCAGTGTTTCTCCTGCTATACAGTATGTAATAAAAGAGGCTGGTTGTAGTCTGGTGGAAGAGCTTTACTGGGCCCTGGTGTAACTGACAGACCGTGGAATCGTCATGGAGCGCCATGTCACATTACATTTTGTTTGCTTTGCTCTGACCAATTTGTTACGTTCTGGTTTCATTGTATGAGCATAAAAATTATCATTTGGATCTCTACTGAAGTGTGCAAAACCCAACTGTTGCTGGTGGATGAAATTGGTGCGCATAATAAAACATCTACATCTTCATATAATGTTGTTTTTTCTTCATTCTTTGCATGTAATAAAGTGCTACTGTCGTTATAAACATAGTACCAAGAACTGTATTTGGAACAAGAAGTTTTGAGTGCATCAAGGTGATATTATAATACTCTTCTAATATTATATGTAATTTAGAGTGACTTGCAAAAATATATTCATAATTAAATAATTATTTTATTTAAAGTTAAATAATTTCAAAAACAAAAACATTGAAACTTTCAAATTGATTTTATGAATTGAAATTCATCACTGTGGTGATGTGAGTATTCTCAAGCAGGAGGGCAAATGAGCACTCAGATTGGGAGGATGGACTGTAACAATGTGAGGTAAGGCTGACTGATACAATAGACTGCAATCTGCTTCCTCACCAGAGGATTACTTAAGTCTTTAATTTATGCTCCTCCATTCAGGTGTCCCGGCAGTCCCTCTCTAGATGCCTCTAGTATAGGAATCGATGTATAGTTCAATTTAGGATTTACCGTAAAACATTCTACCACCACTGCAACACTAGACGGATGTGTCATACATTATCAGTCTGTGTCGTGAATTAATTGTATACTCAAAGTAAGCAATAGACAGTGATGATCACAGCAAGAAAAAAAGGTTTGGACTGGAAACAGCTTTGCCAGATCACAAAATATAAAGTTGTACAGTTACTGGAAAGAAGAAGGTTACTGAGCCTTTTTTAACAACTTCAAGTTGTTTTCTTCAATGTCAACAATCTCTACTGGCATCAAAATAATGTAGTAGAAGATGCAAGCAGCTCAAGCTAACCAATCGCAATGGTATCTATATGATATTTCTGTTGGTACAGGTGCACGTTAGCTCCAGCAGCACCTCTGGCAGAGCTACTAAGCCTCCACGTGTAGCCTCCACAACACCTTGATGCAACAGTATAAATCCAGCTTTAACTGAGAGACAACAGCATCAAATAGTGAACAATCACCACTCTGATTTGAGAGGTATGAAGGCCTTTGTTGCTGCTGATGGCTAATAGTCTACACAGAGAGAGCTGAAGAGAACCGGCAGTGAGTGGAGAGGACATGTGATGGGCCTCATTAACACACCAAAAGGGCACTGGGAAACAGCACGATGCAACCTTTTCAACTTCTTGTTAAAAATCTTGTTATGGAAAAGGTGTGTGTTTTTGCACGAAATGATGTCAGCGGATGCAGGTGAGGTAAGAACACAGTATCGTTGTGGATGTGGCATTGCAGCAGTAACAAGGTAAAATGACCAGCAGACGAACGTGACTGTGAATGATTGTGGTTGTGAATTGGAGCAGTCAGTCTACTGAACTTCCACAGTGGTTGTGCCTTTCCATCAGATTTACTTGTCTCTCTCTTCCCTCTGTATTCTCATCTCTCTTCATGAAGCACAAAGGTAATTGATTTAATTTGTGCTACACAAGCTAATATTCAATCACCACAAGCTCCTGACCTTTGGAGTGTGAAACACTTAGCTGTGCTAATTCTGTCACCATGCGAGCAGCATTGGATTCAGATGCCTGCTAGTCCTCTGCCACCAGGCAATAATGGGTTATCTGCTTAGCTTGCTAAATGAGGTGTAAAATAAAATGGCACATGGTTTGTTTTCCATATTTTCTGAGTAAAAGGCAGCTGTGTTTGTTTAATGATCTCAGTTTCTCTCGTCATTGTCATAACTGCGAGAAAGTAAGTCACCATTTGTTTTAGGACATGGTTGAAGGATTAGATGTACAGGTGTTGGTTCATTTCATTGCTTTGAAGTAATAATGGTAGTAATGGAAGTAATAACTCTACTATGGGTTAAAATATTTCATGTCAGCAATATATTTGTGTGGAGTGCATCTAGGTTTTTTAAGAGGAGGTGTTAGAATTTTAATATAATGTCTATTCTAGTTAATCACAGTTAATGGTAATTTGAGAGAAATCAGAGTCCGGCATATTTAGATATCGATTTCTCCACAACACAAAGGTTATTTGATGAGTTTCAATACATGATTTCCAAAGAAATCCAAACGTATTATTGTCCCTCACCATTACAGCAATCAATATGGACAAGTGTGGCAAGGCTGAAGTGTAAGATTGCTGTTACTGAAAAAATATAACTTGGCAAGGTCCACTTTCAGAGGCCAATGTATTTGTGATTTGTTTAATACAGTACTTGTGTCAGATGGAGGTCGACTGTGGCCAATACCTAGAAGATATGATTCTTTTCATTACATGTCAAATGCTGTTTGGCAGGCTTCTGCCCAGCAGGAATGAGAAACATCTTCTGTGCTTTCTGAGGGGAGATTTTCTAGGCATGAGTGAAATGTTGCAACAAACTGCCAATGTGGGCCGGTGACACTCTGAAAAGAAATGACTATGGTTTTCACCTAAAAACATAACCCTGGTCAGGAGGTTGTAAATCTCAATTTGGCTGCTGCAATAGAAATGAGCTTTCTTTTTCTTTCCAAGGAAGAGCAAAACAACCAGTGTGCTGCTATTGAACATGAGTGTTTATTTTATTTTGCATTCCTAAAACCAACTGTGTCACATCTAGTCATTAATGATACATGGCCTGGGTCTTAACTGTGGGGCCATAGTACATGTAGAGATAACACTGAGTATGCAAACTGTAGCTACTCAGACTCAACAAAAACAACCTCACTTATTCTGCAGCCTCCCATCTGTAAGATTTTTTTTGTTGAGAGCTTTGAGAGCGTCATTACATCTCCAGGATCAGATAATCCCTGGGATTATCTGAATCCAACGTTAAAAATAAATGTCAGTACAAGGAGAGACACCTGCTGATTAAATGTTTTTGTTGAAGCCTGCCATCCTAAATACAAAAGCTAAGAAAGATACAAATATGTCAGTAAAGCCTTTTTTTAATTGTCGCCCCACAACAAACAACATGTCTGCAGGATTTTACGTGATTTATTTCAGAGTGCTTGTCAGGATCACAATACAAATGCACACACACAAAGTTTATTTGGTATAATGGACAGAAAAAATATGGGTAGGAAAAAGATGTTTATCTTTACATACATACATACATAAATATGTACAGGTCTGGACCGAGATGTCTGGTGTTCTTCCAGGGATCTGCTGTAGCCACTCCTCCAGTTTAGTGCTCCGATGACCACAGGCACCACTGTCGCCTTCACCTTCCAGGCCTTCTCCAGCTCTTCTCTGAGCCCTTGGTATTTCTCTAGTTTCTCATGTTCCTTTTTCCTGATGTTGCCATCCCTTGGTATTGCCACGTCAACCACAACGGCTTTCCTCTGCTGTTTGTCAACCACCACGATGTCTATATATATATATATATATATATATATATATATATATATATATATAAACTATTATTTGTTTTATGAGGACAACATGACAACCCTTTGATATTGTACTACCACAATGTGGCAAGAACATTCCTGCAATCTACAAAGTGGGCATAATCCTTGCATGACATTAACACAAAACACACATTTGTAGTAAACATGCCTCTATTAAGAGAGAAGGGGGGGGAGATACAATGCAAATTCCACCTTTTAAAATAATAATAATGATAATAATAGTAATAAGACTAATAATAACAATTGTAGTAGCAGTTGTCGAGCAGGAACACGGGGGCAGCAGGCGGCCCACAACCACAGATCCAGACTCTGCAGCTCCGGAGGCAGAAATACCTGCTAAAAGTGACAGAAGGAGTGAGGAGAGAAACGAGAAAGCATAGAACTACGGGGGAGAGAAGATGTCGAGTTTTTAACATGCAGTAATGGGAGAAAAATGCATACAGCTAGAGAGCGAGAGACGGTGAGAGGAAAGAGGTGCAACATGGGAAGTCTCCAGGCAGTCTCGGCCTATAGCAGCATAACTAAGGGATGGTTCAGGGCTCACCTAAGCCAGCCCTAACTATCAACTTTATCAAAGAGGAAAGTCTTAAGCCTTCTCTTAAATGTGGAGATGGTGTCTGCCTCCCGAACCCAAACTGGGACCTGATTCCACAGGAGAGGAGCTTGATATCTGAAGGCTCTGGCTCCCATTGTACTTTTGGAGACTCTAGGAACCACAAGTAACCCTGCAACAATATCTCTATATCTATATAATAATAAGTATACTTTTTCCGGGTCTATCTAAAAAAAAACATTTTAATATCCAGAGGTAATTTTGGGGCGACGTGATGACATGTACTGTATGTGGCACAACAAATGGAAACATAGTTTTTCACCACATTAAGACAGAGTGAGCATTTTCCAAAAAGTAAAAAGCAGAGTGCTGTTTTCATTGTGTGTTGTTCATTGTTGTGCAAACAGTGTGATTGCTCTGTTTTGTCCAGATAGAAAATAAATTCCCACATATCTCTCAATGCACATCAAATAGATATAAAAAAGTAGGCAGCTGAGGAAATGAGCGTGGCAACGTCACTTACTGAGACAGGTCAATTATGTTCTTGATGCCAAAAGAGTAAACAATTTTGCAAGATATTTTTTATTAGGGGATTTGGCTTTGGCATATGAGTTTTCAGGACTTTATTTGAATGCATTTCAAAAGGTTTTCGTTCAAAGACTCATCGTGGTCACGAATGTGTCGCCACCTCAAAAACGTTTAAAAGGGTATTTTTTAATTGACTCAGAGGAAAGGAATTTGTTATTGTGTGGTGTGTTTCTATCAATAGATGTCCTTCCTTTGTAATGTCAAGGTCTCTGATGTTTCTCACTTTGCTCTTTTCCAGTGACAAAGTTATTAAGGTACAGAAAAGTTCCCAAAATTACATCAGGTCAGCGTGCCTGGCAAACAACTATGTCAAGTCATGGACGGGATTGAAGAGACTGAAGAAACTCTGTATGCTTTTACAGTGACATTATGAAAATAAAACATCATTAGGTTCAAAATAGGGTCCACCACCATCTCCTGTATCACCACCTCCGCCCTAGCTTTTGGACTATAAGTAATTGTATCCATACATCACAAAGATAAATCAATAATACAGTCATCATGTCCTGATTGCAGGGAATGGATCATTGCTTGATCACCATCTCATCACTTGTTACTTCTGTATAAACTCTCTACTTTCAGTGTCATTAGTCTCTTGAAATAAAGGAAGTTTGCTTTGAGGCAAAATGCTTGATCAAAACAAGGATTTAGATGTTGGTTTTCTTATTAATTTTCCATAATATTTTGAGCCTACCAGGTGGGTTAATAAGATTATTATGAGTCTAATCTGGGATTATTTATAAATAGAAAATCATGTTGTTTGCAAGTAATCCAATGTGTCCCTTAGCTTTACTCAAAATTCCAGACAAGCTGCTTGGTTTTTATTTTCAGTCCCACAGCAGAGAGCTTGCTATTCATCTTAAGACAAACTGGATTTTAGAGAAGTGTGGTCCAACCTTGAAGAGTGATTCAACATCACACGTAACTTTTTGGTTAAAGCTGTCACACAGGCATTGTTGATCCCAGAAAAAAACGACTGTCATCTAAATGCAAAGCAGAAGACCATTCTCCACTGTGTTGACATTGTTGAGATATATGCAGTCATCCAGTAACTAAAATTCCTATTATGGTTAATAAGGTGTTTTTTTTGCCATGTGTCCTGCCCCTCTAGATCACCAGAAAGAAGAGAACAATTTACCAACATCCAATTAGTTGTTTTTTCTTCATTAGCTGGAAGTAAAAAAATGTTTAGGGTTACAAGCAGTTTTCATTCAAATATCAGATATCCAATAGTGTGTTTTTGAGATATTTGAAATCACACATTTTTCTCTAAGTGGATATCTATGTGTAAATGGAATCCAAAACTCTTTACTTGTCAAAAAATCAGTAATCAATATTGATTGCATTTTGGAGTTATTCAATCAAAACTATCCATCGAGAATGTGACTATGACAACCCACTCAATCACCCTGACAGTGTTCCCTATTCCTGTCCAACTAAAGTGTATATTGACAATGACAGCTCAAATCACTGTCTCAAAAAACAAATGTCAAGCCCTCTGTCAAAAGGATGAAAAATAACACAGCTGTTTTCACTCGCTGTCTCTGGACTATTAAGCAGTCAGAGCCACACACTATTTCATATATAAACTTACAGTGTGTCATCTTTGGTCTTGACCACAAACAAGAATCCAAGACCAACAGTTAAAATTTTTTCCACTGTCAAATTACTGTCACCCCAACTAAAAAAGATATCAGATATTTGACAACAGCTAAAAGAGAAAAAGATGGTTGCTGTTAGGGTCTGTCTCACTGTTTTTGGTGCCTTGTGTGCATGGCGATGTCCCCTTTAAGTATATACCACACAACCCAGATTTAGCTTATTTTTGTCCATCTATTTACCAAGCGCTTGTCACTGAGGCAGAAAGCATCTTTCGAGTGGGACAAACAAAGTAGAGTTTAGGGCTATCCAGGCAATCACCTGCTTCCCAGTGCCTATTATCCCCAGGAGGAACCTGCACAGCTCCTCTAAATGTCTCCCAGCAGCATTGCTCTCCAACTGGCTCCCATATTTCTGCTCCACTGGACAATAAAATAAAATCCCACCAGCTGCACACACGTACACACACACACACACACACACACACACACACACACACACACACACACACACAGATATACAGTGCTGAGTGCCTTGCAAGAAGGATTTACAATTAAAGGTACAGCGACTCTTCTTATTGAATGCAAAGCAGGACTCTTGAGTGATCTATTGCCTTCAAGGGTGACAGACCCTCTCAATCATCATGACAGACTGTGCATAAAATATTTTACTATAGGCTGATCACATCTTTACCTGGGCCTCCTTTTAAGTTATCCATAAATATAAATGAATGTTCACATGTAAACACTGACATGCAATTCCTCTGCCAGCAATTCTGGATAGCAATTTAGGACTAGTGCTGCTCAAATGATCACGGTCAGGAAACTGATGATATAAAGAAAGCCTCTTTATAAATTCACAGTGGATCAATGATGCTGTGATTGAATAGTGTATTCTACCACAATGCCTACTGGGTGTTAAAAACAATGGGTTTTCCGTCATAACTATGTACGATTGATCTCCCATTGATGAAAGAAAAGGTTCTATCATTAGAAACCTTTTTGGAACACTGGTCACTATCACGAGAGCCATATTGATATTGATTTTTCTCTGACACATTGGGTGCCTCCAAAATGGTCTACACAACAGAACACAGCACTCAAGGACTATGGGCTCTGTTTAGGTGAGGCTGGGAGCGAGCAAACATGGACTTTTTATGGACAATTATTTTTGGTGAGGAAAAAATTGTTTATGGAGTTGGGTGGACTTCATTAAGGGCCAAGCACATCAGCTCCTCCCTTTTAAAGTGGCAGACAGTTTTTACCAATTGGCTGACAGGAGAGTCCAGCTTCTAAGAGACAATTTGTTTTAGATTCAACTTTATTGTCATTGCGTATATAGTTATAAGTACTGATACAATGAAATGCAGTTTTGCATCCAACCAGAGGTGCAAAAAGCAGTAAAGCACAGAGTAATGTACAGCAAGAGGTAGATATAAATATGCAAAGATATGTTAGTATGAACAGTAAAAACACTACCACAGAAACCCAGGGCTCGTGAGGGCCAGCTGTACTGCACTACAATCAAGTTGTCATTGCAACAGAGCCATGAAATTACTAAAGCGAATTAACAAAAACAAAACATAGACCTCTGCTGCCCGACCAAAACGCCTTTGTATCTACATTTGTCCCTCTGTTGGTTTTGTGCATGCACAAAAATTCAGTCTATTGTTTAGTGGCTATACAGTAGCTATGTTTCAACACTTTATGTCAAAAAAACATGCTTTTATGTGACTGGAAACCACATTCAAATGTATGTATACTGAATCCAATTGAAAAATAAATACGGAAAGTAAAAAATAAAAGAAACCACCCACAGGGTCTGTTTTGCTTATATAATGTGTTGACTCTACAGCATGGTGGCTGGTTTTCTGCTTTTCAAATGTTTTTTTTTCTTCCATCAGCTGAGTACTGTACATGCCACTTCCGTCTATTTGCAATCCAAGTGTTTTCCACATGTTCTCTCCACTTGAGCCCTCTATTCTCCCTGGAGTTTAAACCTCATCCTCTGAGATATTTAAATCAGCATCAGTTAGTAGCTCCTCATCCAGAACTTGTGTTTTGTTTGCAGTTTGTAGCCTTAAACAAAATCAAAGCACTCTCTTTTTGTTTTCTCCTGAGTGGCATATGAATTCATGAAGTAGATAAAGGCCAAAAGCCCCACTAGCTACGCGGCTTTGTTTGAGTGGTTGTGACATGTTTTGCAGTGTGTGTTTACCGATATTGCTTTATATCGTTGCCAAGGTGCAGCTCCTATTGTGGTATGAATGCATTTGCGTATGAATGCACATGAATAACTCTATGTTTTGAACAGAATAACAAAAGGTTGGAAACCTTTTCTCAAGGTCAAAATGACTTTGCAAGCCCTCACATTTTATGTATGTCCTTGAATCAACTCGGGAACAATTTGTGTGGTGTGTCACACCTTAAGTATTACATTTTAAGAGGTTCTCAAATCAATATTCAGTTTTTTCTTTCAAAAAAGCTGATATGTAGCTGTGAAACAAATATTTCACTTGCAGTCAATCCATTTTCAAGGACAGTGATCTCTCACCGTGAAGGTTTCCACCCACCTACTGTTCAGTTGCAGAACCAATGAAATAAGTAAATAATGTGTTGTAAAATGTACAATCTACACACTTTGTACTGCACAGTGTCTTTCATGAAAACATGAGAATGTCCACTTCCATACCTATGTTGTATACTATGCAAACCATACAGTATAACCATAATATAAATCACGAAATCCATATATCATGTGACATAAAATAAAAATGCTGTAAGTCCATATATATATTTTCAACATAAGTAATTCTAGCGTTTTAGGTTAGAAGCCATGGTGTAGAGATGAGACACTAAGGTATAAAATGAACATCGGTTCTGCTGTTTTAAAACATCTCATTCTCTGTCTGTAGTTTCTCTTGGTTATAGAGAAGACGTCCATCTCAGTCCACACCACAGTCTGTCCCCGGTAGCCCACAAGATGAACGCGTCTGCTCAAAAGCCTCTCTTGAAGGAGACAACAACCTCCTTGCGACCACCCACTCAGGAAGATTGCCAGAGGATAGTTTTGCAATCATGTCAGCATAGTGCAGCTTGGTTTTGATGTACCATAAAGCCATTATTTCTATGGGGCTGATAGGGACTTAATTAGAAACATAACGAATCCGATGCACATCAGACAAGCCTAATTAAGCCTGACTGAAATGCTGGGATAATTGGGTTTTCATTTCAGGGCCCCAGAACATCGACCCAGACCCCCTTCCTGACCCTCCACGCAGGTCCCCAGGTCCCTAGGCTGCTTACTCCAACCAGACAGGATGGACAGTCGGCACATTGTTACAGGAAGCAGAGACCTATCTCACCATGTTGACTGTCTCGTTTGGTACTTGCCCTTTGGATCTGTTGTGAGCTCTGTGATCCATGGAAACTCCTCTGATGCCCTTTATAATCCCATTAAACCTATTGTCTCCAGCTTAATGCTCACTTGCTGGAGGAGAAGAACAAAAGGAACCGTTGGGCTGCTGCAGCAGAGCAGACATTTGTGGTTCAGGTGTGTTTGCCAAAGGGAGTCTAAGGTTATCAAGTCATGCAGTTTTAGACATGCAGGGTACACATCCCTTTTACCTTAATATCTGTAACCTTGCATTAACACTGAAACTGTATTATTTATTTATTTCATCACTTTTTGACAAAAAAATGCAACCCTGATTGTCCAAAAATAGGTACAATTATGTAAATTGGAATGACATATTTCATGGTTTGTCAAGTTACTGAATATAAGCAGCCATGGAGCACGTATTGCTTTATTGACCTTGCAGTCTTGCAAGGTCAATAAAGGAGGGGGGTGTAAACTGTCACACTGGCGCAGTTCAGACCCTGTAGTGTTCTCATATCCAAATAAAAGGTTGTGGAAACAGATCGCAGTTCACACTTGGCATCACAATATACTGACAGTTCCACTTATCTGATTCCAGTTGAATTTATCAAAGGTGACGCTGAATGCTGCCACACAGAAAAATATTTTTTTTGGGCTTCGTTTTGATTGAAAACATCTGCTTTTAAAGCTCTCTTCTGCACATGCATTAAAATTAATTGGGAGTTGATACAGTAGATCTATGTAGGAGGAGCTGGGAATGTCGAGGGTGAAAAGCAGCAAGATTCAAGAAGGTGCAGAGCAGGAGCTGGATGACAGCGGGCTACCTGGGGGTGGGTCTCTGCCATTTAAACAACTTAACGTTAGCTGTGTGTAAAAAAAATGATTGGTTCACTTATAAATGTGTGGTGTTTTTATATGAGTGTTCAGTCACACAGCTGGAGAGAGTTGTGATTGGAGTTTGCCAACTTGGGTACAAACGTCAAAACCTCAATCTGGTCATTACAATGTAAATGCATATTGTACTGAATGTAAATACTTGTCACCCCAAACTAGTTATGAATAATGCTTTGGGTGATCAGGGCCATCCACAGACATATGACCTTTAAAAGTGTGGTGGACCTATCGGCTAGTGCAACTGTTTAACAAAGACCCTGCACTTTTGTCGACATTCGGGTTGAAATGTAATTACACACAGAGAGAGAGTAAGAATTGACATACTGACAGTGGCAAGTGAGGTTGTGAGAAAGCACACTCTTGATGGTCTAAAAACAACAATGACAGCCAGACAGACTCAGGTGAAAAGGAGAGATGTCCAAACACACAAGGGAACAAAGAGACAGAGCATTTAAAAGTGTGAGGAGGATGACAGCAGCGGTAACAATAGAAGTCAGATAATCACAGCTGCCTAGGTGACAGCACGGCATGATTAACACTAATGACCTTACACTTTATGAGCCTTACAAAGACAATTAGTCCTCCCACTCTCCTCCTCCTCTCCTCTCTGGAGCCATGTCATGTACATGAATTTCACCCACACCTCTCCCTCCTCCACTCCACTCCACCCCATGATGATCTCATGATCATTTCAATTTCCTCTATCAGCACTGGAAGATCAGCTACTGTAGGTTTAGGACAGTTTTGTCTTTCTCTGTCACATCTTTAGTGGGTAATTCATGTACTACAGTTTGCAAACACAGCAAGCAATTATATATGTGATAGATGACCCAATAAGGTGATACCCGCTAAGGTGTAGTTGACATGTGATTGATCATACGGTCACTGATTGATGACTTGAGAGAATATGATCGCCAGTCTTGCCTACATTACCAAAAGAGGCCCGTGGACAAAACAAAATGTAACGGTTAAACAAGTTCAGGTCATTGTAAGAGGAAAATGAAATACCATGAATATCCTCACATAATGACATAAAGACACTGGGCCTCATGCAGTAACATTTTGGTATTCTTATCTAAACCTCTCTTACTTTTTATCTTGTTCGCTCGTACAAGTGTTCCGAATCAGGTTCACCAAACTCTCTTAACTGCACAAACTGCAGCCTGACAAATGCCACCTTGTTCACGATGAGGTGCGCATTTGTAAGATTAACATAATTGACGCCCCAAAAATTGCCATCACGGTTACCTGTTCTGCTCCATGTGTGGACAAGTTTCATTCACAAAAATGTTACCAAAGAGAGTTTTTTTCTTTTCTGTAAATGACTCGTACGACAGGTCTGGGCCACTTCAGAATTAAATTCATACCAAAGAGATAATTGATGAATGGCACAATTTTTTTTAAATTACTTGTGTTAGTATGAGGAGGATCTATTGGCAGAAATGGAATATAATATTTCTAAGTATGTTTTCATTAGTGTTATAATCACCTGAAAATAAGAATCGTTGTGTTTTCATTACCTTAGAATGAGCCGTTTATATCTAAATAGGGAGCGGATTAACTTCCATGGAGGTCGCCATGTTCCACCGCCATGTTTCTACAGTAGCCCAGAACGCTCAAACCAAACACTGGCTCTTTTTTCACAACCACTGTAGTTTCTCCTACACACTTGGAAGGGGGGGATGATGCGAGCGGTATTCAAATGGTTGCAAACTGCAATTTCACCGCTAGATGTCACTAAATCCTACACACTGGAGCTTTAAGAACAAATCTGTTAGTACGAGTGGTTCTTGCATGTGGCCCAATAAATGTATGGATTATACTTATTACTCCTATTTATATGATTTAGATGACCTACTGTAGATAATCACTAGTGAAAAACATTAAATAAAGCAACTAAACAAACATATACATATGCCTGTAATAACATATGTCTATTTTGTCTTGTGGTTTATCTGTTACTTTTTGTGGCAATGATGACACACTTCTGTAAATAAGACTTTAAATAGTGTACACGCTCGGGATATATTGCACTATTTACCACTTTTGTTTTCTGTTTTACTTTAGTTATTTACTTTTACTTTCAGTGGTGATTTTCTAATTAACAAATGTTAATAATTTGCAAACCCTTTACAATTATTTGCAAAAGGATCTTCCAAACATCCCTCTATCCTAGTCTGAGCAGATGCATAAGTTAAGGCACCTTGGTGTATTCTACCTTTAGTAGACCATGACAGCCTCTGAGCACAATTATATTTCCCCTCTTCACAAACACAGAGTGGAGTGGTCTTGTAACCTACATCTCCCTGGTATTCACAGGCTCTCTGGCACTCAGAACTAACCCCCATGTCAGTGTGTCTGTGCACATGGGGGCTCTAACAATGACTTGCAGCCAAACCCACAGTGCCAGACCTGGACTTTTAACACCATGTATTTAGCAGACTATTGACTCTTTCAGATGCCTAGCCTGTGCAAGTTGAAGAATGGCTCCAATTTATCTCATGCTCCCAAGACTGTACTGAATTAGAGACCTGACAAGTGTGTGTTTGGTGCAGAGGGGAGTAGCTTTATGTAGTGTGCGTCTTGTGTGCCTTTGTCTGTGTGTGTTTTTGTGTGTTTTCTGCAAAGGCAATACACTATGAGTCTGAAGCTGACTGTATTTTAAGCATGCATGTTTTGTCACCTCTACCTACAGCTGATAAAGGAAGGACCAAGGAGATGTCTCTGGGGCAGCCCACAACTAATCAATATCACTTTGCTTTACTGTACTAAAGTTGGCTATAAAAACCATCTTTGATGTGTTTATACATTGATTTGTTAGTTGTGTTTATGGGTCTCTTATTATATGGATTTATACTGTGTGCTCCTATGCTTTGAAAGAAGACAATACTCCCTCTCATCGATGTTAAAAAACGTCTGATCAGGATGCCTCCTGAACAGGTACCAAAACCTGCGGAAAAGACTACACATTCCATCTAGCCTGGAGAGATAGTGCAGAGAAAGACCTGCTCTGGGCTACTTTGCACACTTACATGAAGAAAAATCTTTAAAATGTGCTTAAATTGGAGTGAAATGTGGCAGTGCCTTCTACTGGAAGAGACCAGAGAGTCTGTGAGCATGGCTACCCCACGGAGAAGTCTAATGATCTGCTGCATTTCCACCCAAAAAAGACACGTTATTGATGGGGTGGCCCCACACAAATGACAGCCCGATGGAAACGCAATCAGATCGCAGGAGATCAATGCTATTATTAGGCATTCTGACCACATCTGTCAGACTGAATTGCCACATGAGGGGCTTCACACCACAGTGGGCTCTGTGACAAGCAAAGGAAGGCAGCAATGTTGAAGCACATCCTTCTCATTGTTACATTCATCCTTACATGTTCACAACTGCAAGCCTAACAACAACATATATGTGCTTTCTCTCATCAGTCGCATCTGCAGTGCAGACACGAACATACTGGATGATCTGTAGGCTGGATGTTCTGTGCATTTCCATTTCTATCTTCACTGGTGCTCTTGGTGTGTGTCTGTGTGAACTCTGCGCAGGGCACGACACCACCACCACGATGGTCCATCCTAAGAATACTAAATATTTCATCCCTTATATAACTTCAAGAGTTGTCTGCCATACCCTCTGGACTCAGGTCATAAAAGGGGCTCTGAAGTCAGAAGTCATGATCATATGGTACGCAATGAGAGTTAAAACTCACCACTGCTCTATAATATTTCTTGGAAACTATATTAGCCAGGATTTTTGTGTTTTTCTTTTCTCAGCACACATTTCAAATCTTCCATTTGCAGCCAACCTCTAGCCTTTGCCTCTGCAGTAAATATTCACATCTAGCAATCCAATTTTTTAAAGGATTACATGCAGGATAAAAATATTGTACGAATAAGTTCCTACAGAAAAAGAAAGTGAGATTCCTACTGATTAAATAGTGTAGATATCTACTGTTCATGAAACAGCAGGCAGTGCAGCAGGCCACAACTGTTGCAAATGTTTTGTGGAATAGCTATATTAAAGATCCAGTGTGTAACATTTAGGAGGAGCTATTGGCAGAAATGGAATATAATATTTCTAAGTATGTTTTCATTAGTGTATAATCACCTGAAAATAAGAATCGTTGTGTTTTCATTACCTTAGAATGATCTGTTTTTATCCACATAGGGAGCCGGTCCCTTTCCACGTGGGTCGCCATGTTGCATTGCCGTGTTTCTACAGAAGCCCAGAACGGACAAACCAAACACTGGCTCTAGATTGGGCCGTTCGTGTTTTTCGCGAGTTTGCGCCCACCGTAGTTTCTCCTACACACTTGGAACGGGAGGGTGAGGCAAGCAGTATACAAATGATTGCTAACTGCAATTTCACCGCTAGATGCCACTAAATCCTACATACTGTAACTTTAAGTACATAAATGACTATAAAATAGCTTTTTCTCATGTGCACATGTGTGGTGTGCTTCTATGTTAAAATGAGAAAATGCGAGAGACAGTCAAAGAGTGAAAAGAGAAGGAGACTTATCCTTTTAAAGTGGCACCCTCTTAGTAAGCAAATAGTCATTTGCCTGATGGCACGCACTGATACCAGTCATTTTGGAACAGGCACATGAGGGAGATTTAAAGATACATGTAAAGATTTTAAATGAGTGTTTGTGAGACAGAATCATCTGAGGGTCATATTTACTACAGAGGGAACTCAATATTTAACGGGGGATAAAGTTTAAGTTGAGCTAACCCCACCTGAGCAAATAAGACCTCACATTCAAACTGTGTCATATATGTAATATATGAGCAGTGCGAACAGTAATTGAGTAAGTACTATGATATGCAATTATGATAGTAATAGTTATGGATAATGTTTTGTATAAAGCTGGGGGCGTTGTCCCTGTGCCCACCTCTCCACAGCATAAAATATCATCATGGGTATCTTCAGGCTACACATTCAACCAGCTTAGTGAATCTGTAAAGTTGTTAAATTTGACAGTTACCTTCTCTGTTTTTGCACATTTCCAGTGCCATATCTAAAAAATACCTGCCAGATGCTTTAATTCTCCTGCCCAGTGGTAATCCTGTTTCCATGTAAGGCCTGGTGCTCACAGGTTTATAGATGAGCAGATGTTGTTTTTACGCACACAGAGCTGCACTGGCACCACTGTTTTTGTTATTGTGTACATATGCAGTGCAATATGGGCAAGTCTGCTCTTGCTGATTTTTGTTTTCATGCACAGAAGCCTGATGGAACGCCCCAGCCTTGTTTGTGTCTGTTATCCCACAGAGTTTACTGTTTGGCAGCACAGGACGATCACTTATCCTGTTCGCAACTACCCAAACACGAGACCGACATCCAAGTCTTACCCACCGCCCATGAAGTTTATGCAAAAAAAAAAGACTTTTATTTCAACAAGTAAATTTATGAGCAAGTTGCCATATAATTAGCCAGCTGTGACATATGTTGCTCTTTCCCTCATTATCATTCTTTATGAAGCATCAGATTGACTTGTTTTTTTTACGACCTCCATTCTCTGTAGGAATATATAAAGGTTTGTAATCCTCCTTTTTGTCCCTTACAGGGATCCCCCTATCTTCTTGAAACACAATCGAGCCGAGAAAGACACAATAAATGAGCTGAGCATGCCTGCTGCTGCTGAATTTGATGCGCTCTCGTGACAGGGAGATTAAATGAATTTCTCCTCTTATTCCTCAACCGTGGATAGCATGAAAGATAAATGGCCGCTGAGACACTTGGTCGAATGCACACTGTGTGCTTTTTTTATATCCTCTATAATTATTTAGCAAACAAAAGGGCATCAGCGGGAGGTAGTTATGGGAGACAGTGAAGGGGAGTGAAAGATTTGGCAACAGATCTGCCTGCAGGGAGGTGCTACATAATCCTGCAAACTAGGTGCCCAAGCAGGCCCAGTGGCACTCCAAAATATACAGTACATCAGGAGTGTGTGTGTGTGGTTTAGAGACAGAGAGGTGGGTAATGATATTTTTGTGTGCGACTGCCCTGTATGTGCATGGGTTAACACGACATTTAGATGAACATGTTAAACTGTGTGTGTGTGTGTGTGTGTGTGTGTGTGTGTGTGTGTGTGTGTGTGTGTGTGTGTGTGTGGCCAAACAGAAGTCCCACATGGCTAGACTGCTAAGTGGAATAGAAGACTTAATGGGATATTTATCAAGTGAGGACACTCAGCCAAAGACAAGGAGAAATAAACAAGCTTGTCTGACCGGGGCATCCTTGGCTATTATGATAAACAAGCACATTGTTTGCAAGTCTAATGACCACTAGATGAAACGTACTGTGCTATACCCTTCAAGAGTTTCAGTGGCACACTTACTGCTTCATTGTTTAAGTGACAGAGTACTGAATGTGGTCCCATCCTCCATCGGTAGTGGAGATTTGATAATAATGGACAGATTTTTAATGAGAAAATAAAAATCATTTCTAGATGTTTGCACTCATTCCCACTTCTTACATTCACTGGAACTGCTGCTACACATTTGCTCCAATGCAAAGAGGAAAAACTTCAAATCTGGGGAAACCTGGGAAGCTGTTTGAAAGTTATAAATATATAGACAAATAAAAGTTTAAAAAAGCACTTCAAACAGGGGAGTATCTTAAGCTGTATATAGGTTTTAGTTCATCATTGTGCTATTTTTCCACCACTTAATGGGCTGCTGGTTTGCCAAGTATTGATCAGTACACAATAAGCACTATCTACTTAAGGATAACTACCTTCCTCCACAGAACAGAAGCTATTGACATTTGGATAAAAGATTACATTTTCATCCAGTCCCATCTCTGCATCTGGCTAATTTCCTTTGACAATAGCCCCTTCGTGATGTTTGAAGAGGATGAGAGTGCAGCAGCTCTGAGACTCAAATTTGTTTGTTTTCATAGGACTACGAAACAACCCTACTACAGTACACATTTAAAAAAGAAATAGAGCAAAATACATGAGGCAAAGTTAATTCTGGAGATGTGCACAAGATGTGTCAATGCTGCATACTGATTATCTATCTATCTATCTATCTATCTATCTATCTATCTATCTATCTATCTATCTATCTATCTATCTATCTATCTATCTATTGCAGAGAATAGACAAGTTATAAAAACTATAAAGCAGTGTAGAACCAATCTGAACATTCACTTTAAATTTAATCAACTTGAGAACATCTAGAGCATCAAAATGTTTCCTCACAAGGGGAATGAACAGGGATTTGTGGCTACAACCCTGATCAACAAAGCTAAATGATAAATCTCCACCTCCACATTGAGCTAAATGGTCAAACACATGAGCTTAGCTCATTGGCAGTTGAAATGATAAATCTCATTTCATGGGTCACCAGTAAACTGCCTGTGGACATAATCAGCTGTAAGTGCAATTGATTCAATGCATACCAACATGACCTTTGACCCTCAACCTCTGTTAACTAAACTGAATGAACCTCTCCGTTTCTGCTGCAACACTTAGCCTGCCAACCAATTAAGACAAGGTCATACAACGCTCAGAATGTGTGAAGTTATTGAGAGTTATTTTGCGTTGCAAGATAGTAATTATAATGGATTGAACTGCAGGAGATACATGAAGGCAGGTACGACAGCAACACAATTCAGGAGGCTATTTATTAGACCCCTCATGACCTTGTGTTGATTAAAAATATTAATCACTCAACGAGTGGTGCTTAAGGATTGCCCACGTCATTGTTTTCAGCTTCGACATGTAGAGATAGAAAAGGTCAAGTTGTTTTCTTAGTGCGATGGCAGTGCGTTGCAGATAGGTAGTGGTCTTGCCTCCTTCATGAACACTTTACATGTACTTCAGTTTTTACTGGGTAATATCCTTCCTCCAAAAGAGCGCCAATTCATTTTCATTCAGATGTTTCATCGGACATAATGAAAACCTTCAGCTGCTAATGGATTTCTTCAGTAAGACATTAAATTCCATGCAATTGTACGTTAATGTGATTTCCGAGAGCTGCCAACATTCTGAGGGACATGAACATTGATTTGAGTGTAAACCATTCTGAAGCCTGAGGCAACGTTGTAAACATCTGTGAATGTATTAAAAATAAAGACAATAATTACACTAACATGAAGTGTCAACATTGTGTATGAAATAAGGGTTGCATGTATACTACAACATATTTTGCAGATGACATTGTCAAAATTCATTCCCTGCTCAGACCGACATAATGACTTTTAGAAATTAGGGTCCTTCTGTACTTTGAAATTGAATTTGAGTGGGCTTTTGCTCAGCGAACCAATCCCATCCATTCTGCCATCTATTTCTGATAGTATCATCTGAAGGCTCCTGCAACAGAAAAGAAATGGGGTGCTCCATGCATGGCCCAACACATATACACTAAAGTACGAACAGCACCAGAGAGGTTCAGATATTAATACCGCGCCTGAGGATGGGACCTGTAAAACTGCCTGTAAATAAAAAAGTAGAATTGACAAACACCATGAAAGACAAAATAAAGTAATAGTGATGCAGTGCAAACTATGTATTTAAGGATGTTGTTACCGTGAACATATTTGAGTTTATTTTGAATGTTTGCATTATGTTTGACTGCCTCTTCTGCCTCGCCTGCCTCGGTTTAGGCAAATCTTCACATAGGTATAAATTACCCAGGCGTCACTAACAAACTGCTGGAGCCCAGTAAAAGTTGATAACAGATCTGAGAGAACAGATGTGATGAATCTGCATCGTAAATGCAAAAGTCACTGTATAAAAAAATAAAGTTGTTGTGATGTGCACAACAAACGTTTATTGTGATGATGGCCAGGTTTTATTTATGGATGTGTCTCTGCACTCAATGTGTCATTCACTGTCTGTAGGGACAGGGAATGGTGTTGACATGTCATCATAACTGGTGTAGCATTGGAAGACAAGGTGAGGCATTCCCTCTAGGGACATATAGTTTTGGGATTGATGTGCTAGTATGACATTTTATCGAATTATACTGGGTCAGAACTAAAGTGAGAGCTAGAGAAACAGTGAGAAGGAAGGAGAGAGAAAATGTGTGTCGCTAATAATCTTTTTATATCTTGATCATTATACATGGTATGTGCTGCACATACATACCAGTGCTCTGGTACATACACTTTATTACATGTCTTGTACATATGCATCACACACAATAAATAATAAATAAAAACAATAATGAACCAGAAAAGAAGATAGATAAGAAGAAAAACAACAACACAATGTCAGAAATAATAATAAAATAATTAATAATTAATTTATTTTATATAATAATAAAAAGAGCCTGGGAGAAATGACATTAATAAATGGAGTAAAATGGAGTTGGAGTTCTTGCTGGCAGCATGGTCCTGTGGTTAGGTGGTCAGTCCATTCCCTGATGTCTGAGTGTTGCCATATTAAGAGGCTGTCAGAACGAGTCAGTTTCCACCAGATCAACTCGCAAGTACACCACTTAGGGACTTATATAAATAACCCACTGCCTCTCTTCTGCATTGTATTCTGATGGCTGTCATTACTGACATACTATGCAATCAGCACTGCTCAAAGGGCACAGACTGTTATATGCCATAACATACATCAACTGATGATTATTGCAAGAAACCTCAAGCATGTCTGACCCCCAACTACCAACAAATGTGTTTGACTTCAGCAGGACATGAAAACCTTTGAGCATGTACTATGGTCGTGAAAACTTTTAACCCAATATGTCAGAGAAAATAACAAGACTAAGAGTCCATGTGATGCTAACAGCTGTGAGGCTGTACTTAGGCACAGCGGTGCTTTGAGACATGGGCATGCTGACCTGCTCACAATGACAATGCTAACATGCTGATGCTAAGCAGGTTCTGTATAATGGTCGCCATGGTCAACATCTGAGTTTAGCATGTTAGCATGCTGACATTTGATAATTAGCACTAAGCACAGCTACGTACAGCTGAGGCTGATGGGAATGTCATTAGTTTTTCTGGTATTTGGTCATAAATCAAAGTATTGGACAAACTGAAATGTTAACCTGATGGTGCCACTAGATGAAAAATCAGAGGTTATTATAATTCATCCTGAGGGAACATGAAGGGCTGTATAGCAAATTCCATGGCAATCTTTCCAATAGTTTCAAGACATTTCACTACAAGTCAAAAATGTCAACCTCATGATGGCACTAGAGGAAAAGTCAGGGGATCGCCTGCATCAGTGGCATTCATCTTCTGGGAACCATGAATGTCTGTATAAAATCTTATGTCAATCCATCCAGTAGAGATGTTTCACTGTCTAAGTTAAAAATTGGACCTGCTGGTGGTGCTAGTGGAAAAGTCAGGGAACACAAAAAGACATTAGGATTCATCATCATCTGAGCATCATGGATATCTGTACCAAATGTCACAGCAATCCATCAAACAGTTGTTGAAATATTTCAGTCTGGACCAAAGTGGTGGATCAACAGGCTGACACTGCCATAAGGCTGGTGATTGTTTGGTGGCTATTTAAGATTAAACACCTAAGGAGGTTTGAATCCAGCTGTGCTTGGGACCCTCCCGCTCTGACAGATTCTGAAGTGTTGCGTGTAAATTGTTCATGGCTCAGGGAGATGAGTTTTAGCATTAATTGTGTGACAGACAGTTACATTTTTTTGTGTTTTTGTTGAAAGAGTTCACATTCATACAACCTATCTTTTACAGAGATTTTATATGAACCAAGTGCTTGTTGTGACCTTGATGTGCTGAAGTAAAAACCAAAGTATTTAGATAATAGCACTTGAGAGAAAACATAAAGATGGTCTTGCACTACTATTATATTCCTGTCACCACTTATCACAGCTTTCTCACATTTTGATTGACTCGTTCTCACTTATCACCCATATGATTACTTCCTACTGAAGGGTCAGACATTGCTAACCTCTAATGCAATCTGCACAAAAGAAGATAATTTGAGCATTTAGCCAATGATATTATCAACTTCATTCTGGCTCTGTGTGTGAGAGAGAAGGAGAGAAAGGACAGATGCAGAGATGAGATTCAAAGTGTGTTTTGCTTTAGATGCTATGAAAAGAGCCGGTGGTCAGCAGAACCCTATTAGCAGCACAGAGTCTCATCTCTGTCATGCGTTCCCTCAGGCTTGTAGTCCTAATTGCCAGGAGGTGCTGAGGACAGAATGGTGAGCAGTGGAGCTTTGTACTTGGCTGCATTTAAATGTAGTATGTGATCAGTGACGTGACAGAGCCATGGCGAACTGGGCTGGGAAAGTGTCTCTTTGTGTGCCTTTTATATTTACAATGCCTAAAGGCACTGCACTCAACTGTGGATGAGTACATTTTAGACTCTAATGCACACATACAGTACATTGTATTACCAAACATTCAACTATAAGGTAATACAAATAAGGGAGTACAGTATGTGCCTAGTGACTAATATGTACAGTTTGTAAAAAAGACATAATGATTGATTTTGTTACGCCTTCTAGCACCCGATTTTATCAGAATTGAGAAAGTGCTTGGCATCTAGGTGCTAACCATTAGACATCAATTCATTAACATAAAAAATGTTCCACACTTATATAGTGCTTTTAACTTGACATCAGTATAATTCACAATGCCTCACATTTTATGTACTACTAATTTTCAACAACAAATACATTTTGAGGAAAAACACAATGCTGCCCAAATTACAGTTTTTATCAACATAATGAAGGAAAATTCCAGTAAATTTCAACCTGGTGCACATCCCATAAATGTGGTTATTGTGACTCTATGGGTCATGCTAACCTGGTCATGCACTCGCCACCTCCGTTGTAGAGATTCAGGGAACAAGGACTCGCGCAAAACAACGTATATCGGGGCAAGCTCTTACAGCTTTCCAGATAAATATGATTTTTACATGAATCATTTCAAACACTTGCCACAGAATGGAGCCACCTGGAATGGCTAGCTGCATAGGGATCGAAATCCGGGGCAACATGCCAGCTGACCTAACCACCCTGCATATTCACACGTGCACGGCAAGTTGTTAAATTTTGATACTGAAAGCATCTCCAAAATGTTCAGTGACAACATATATTTAATTTGCTTTTCTTACAACATCTGCTTGTAGCAACTAAAGCAGGATTAGGGCGCGAAATTAACATCAGTGCATATTCGCCTCCCGTTCACTTCAATGCCATAAATAAACATTCGCTTCTGATAGCAAAGCAAATTCGCATCTTCGCTTCGTGTGGAACTCGACTTTGTGTGTGTGTGTTTTTTCTCCCACATTCAACATGACAAGATTTGGCAGGGGATGGTCACGCGCCTGCATTTGCGCATGTGTGACCGTGCCCTTATGGTTATGTTTAGGCACTCAAAGCACTTGGTAAAGGTTAGGGAATAACTACAGTCTTGGTTAAATATTGAAAAAGGCAACAGTGAAGCATAAGAAAGTACGTGTTTATTTTATTAACATTTAACCACAACCATGATTTTTTCCCCTAACCGTAACCAAAGTGCTATTGTTGCCTAAACTTAACCACATGCAGGACTCAGGATGTGTCCCTCTGAAATTTGTGCTGTACAATAAAGTTAAATGTTGCCAGTGAAGATCATCCAGGCAGCAAATACCTTTAAAACATATTGGGGAGAATTAGTAGTATATTAATGTAATTTCTAGGAGACGGGGTTGCAGTCACACACGCTGGCATGCTCATCTGGAGCAGTTTGAGGTTCAACGTCTTACCTGAGCCATGGTACCCTCAAGTATTAGTATCTACTGTAGCAGTCTGTTCTGAGGTAACTTAACATTATCTACTATCAAGCATGGATTCAGAGTTATTTGGGAGCTACTCATTAATTAGCAGTTAGGATTTTATGTACCTTGTTATAAAGTTTTACCAAAGTTTTGGTATTGTTAATGTGCTCTAATGCATTTGAAAGTGTTCCAAAATATTCTGTGAGGAAGACGTATTGAAAGAGTTTATATGAAAATGTGGGTACGGCCTTGTGCATAGCCTGCAAGCAATACTCCTGCCCTCAGAGTTGCTGTCAGTTTGCAATGGTAGCTGATGTTGACTCTCCTGTGGCCCAGAAAGCATTTATCTCATAGACAGTCCATACAAAAGGCACTGTAAAGCTTTTTAAGAGGATGCTTTCAACATCACACCAGCCTAAAAACTATTTGAATACCCTTTGAATTACAAAATTATGAATCACGAAACCAGGATAAAGAAAAAAAAGTTCAGCAGAGTACACGCTGCATCATCACATCTCGTTCTCCTCACACTTTACGTAACTTGTTCGCCATAAAAATACGAAAATAAGTGGGACCATAGTACATTTCTTGATGCATTAACCTCTAAAGGTTATATTAAAGTGGCTGGTGCTCAGGTTATGCTTCTTCTCTATCATTCCTATAAGTGTATGCTTGAAGTTTGAAAGTGCTCCTACAGCGCCGCAGTCTCCTGCCTTATTTCTTATCAGGAGTGCATGTACATAATACTACCTTTAATTACTATAACCCCCTTCTATCCATTAATATGAAAATGACTTCCTAGAATAAGGAAATTGGGAATCTAAAGACTGATTTAAAAGAGAATATGAGCTTAAAAGCTGAATACCAATGGTACTAACTTCATTCTGGGCTTAGCAGTGATTCTTTTCATATGACATGATAATGTCCATTCATAGTCAGAACAAAGCTTAAGAAACTAATAAAACATTAATATTTGCCAATACAAGATAATTCTGCTTACACAGAGCTGCTTTGGGATTCAATTCAAGGAAATGTCATTTGGATGAATTCTCCCAGCCTTTTACATGCCATGTATTGCCCTATTTTAATAATGAAATACACTGTGATACACTTATCTTCTTTTTCTCAGTGGCTCTATCAGATTTGGCATGTATTGGTTGTATGTTGGAGCTTTCCTTTCTGAGGTTGTATACTGTTCAAATAAATCAGTGAAAGCAGGATTTGAATTTCAATGTGTTGCTTTATTTCATCAGATCATATACAACGGATTTTGTCAATTAGATGCTACAGCTTCCGCATCTGAACACATTTGTGATCAGATGTGGGAGACAGAGTCTTTGACTCAATCAGGTTTGACAGTACCCCGGGATCTTGGCTTTCCTGTTGTATTGAAGCCATTACAAATTGAAGTTTGCATTCACTTTGGCTGATTCACACCCTCAGAGAGCTTGGTTTATGAGATCGACCAAAACAAAACAACACACGGACTTTGAATGTTCCAAAGTAAACAGTGAAATATGCCCCGAAACTTGTTTAGATCCAAAGATAAACTGCTCACTGTTGATCCAGAAGAGGCTGTTTTCACATTGGCACTGTTGAATATTTCATAGCCAACACAATTTTCTGCCGAACAGAAGCCCCAATGAGGAACAATTAAAATCAAAGCCTTCCAACAGACGACGGAGACGACACACTATGAAGAGCTTCTTTCTGCATAAAACCCCAGAGCGGCTTCAACAGCAGCAGCAGCAAGGGAGCAGAGACAAGCCTGTCCTCTGCAAAAGCTGCTACCACCAAATTGTATTCAGTGGGTTCAGTGGTGGTCTTTATAGTAAGAAGGTTATAAACAATATTTTGCACATTATTTAAACAGTTGAAAACAGATATTATTTGGAAATTTAAACAGGGAGTAACTAACTTTTCCGTAATGTGTGGTATTGGCCTGGTATGATCACCATCACACTAGAAAAACCCAATAAATATTTAATGTCAAGAATTGTCAACATTATGCAGGAACGTTTAATTTTATTTGTTTTATTTGTTTGCAGTATTCTGATGTAAATCTGGATTTTGATAACAGTAGTTCAAAAGTCTAGATTTCAAAACGCACAAAAAGTAAAAGAAATATATTTCTTCATCAGGATTGCACAGATGTGACATCAAAAGAAAGGTAAAAAGTATACTGAGATGGAAATAACAGGGTGAAAACTAGAAATGTTGAGGATATGGCTGTGGATGCCTTCCTTTTCATTAAAGTGTCTAAGGATGTATTGAAACCTCAGTGGACGGAGGATGTTTGCTCTTCAAAATGCTCTTCTAAATTTGATGGAATATTGAATGTGATTCATAAAAAGACTCTGAATTGATTTTTTTTTCACGTAAATGTTTAAAGGTTAACCTGACAAATGCTGGATTGAATATCTCCAGGCATGCCACGAGGTCCAGGATGTTAAAGGACAATTAAGCCCAGATTGCTCCGCGGCGGGAAGAAAGAACACATCTGTGCTGGTTGAGAAGGGAAACAGAGAAAGAACGAGAGGCTACGAGGAGCATCTGTCCTCCACAGTGTAAAGTGCAGGTAGCAGGGATGGGTTTCCTGTTATGAGGGCCATTACGGATTCACTTTCACTTCCTGGCAGCTGTCCTCCATAGAGGCATTTTAAAGTAAATGCTCATGTGCTGCCCGCCTCTAGACACACACTGCGTGGCTTATTTACTCCGATCTCCAATATTCTTTCCCAGACAGGTACTGTATAAATAATGAGACTGTGTTGTGTGAGATGAAGGTATTATGTGGATGTGTGGGCTTCAGGGAGATATGAAATGAAAGTATTGAATGCCAGATATTTGATTGAGCGAAGGCCTAAGGGAATTCTTATTCTTTTCATTTTTATGAAGAAGAAAAATAAATATACAGTGGCACATTGGTGTAGTCACTGTCATTGTCTTTGCCACTGAATGGATAACATGGAGTATAATAATGATATTTAAATATTTGGTTAAAAAAACTATTATGTATGAGATCAAACATTTTCTCTAAAATAAAAATGAAAAAAAGTTTAATTTTATATATACAACAGGTGTATCTTTTTCTTTATTGTGATTTAAACTAGCTAACTTTTTATGAAAGGGGTTAATACCAATTTCTGTACATGAATTTAAGATTTCTTCTTTTTTCCCTCTAACTCAGTACAATGTAGTTTCGAATGTAGGCGATCTAGATTCTTATAGATGGTATTCAGCATCTGATATAATGTTTATATAAAATATATGTTTGATATATATATATATAAATAAATAAAATAAAATATCAAAAATAAAATATCATATATATACAAGACGGAGATGGGCGAGATGCGATAATAAGGCTCTGTTGGAATGCTACTACTCCAGTAACCCTAGTCAGAGGGGTTACATGCACAGGATGTGGGATGAATGGTTACTTCGAAACCCACAATCAAGGCTTACGGCGAAGCAACTAGTAGCTCAGTGTTCCAACATCCACAAGCGGCAACTGCTATCACAACTTGAGATTGACGAGGTACAACACAAATGCTACGGCAAGGGGGAGCCAGGACTACAGGTCAGAGGGGAGCAACCAGCAGCTCCCCAACCAGAGATTGGGTACGAAGCCCCAAAAGAAATCACGCTGAATGAGGCAGCGACTGACCTGAAAGATAAGATCAGGGCGAGGATGAATACAAGGCAACCCCGACGCCAACTACAACGGCTAAGTGAAGTACCATCAGAAAGTTTCCTAGAAGATGTGAATGCAGCATTGAGAGCGATCCCTACCACAACCATCACTGAAACCAATGAGCTGATATACGCCTCAGCAGCAGTGATCCTAGAGATGCTTGGCTACCAAAGCAACCATGGGAGCCATGAGAGACAATACCCACCATGGAAACAAAGGTTGGAGGCAAAAATCAAGGAGGCCCGGAGAGAAGTGAGCCAACTGACAGAGGCTGAGAGAGGTGCAATGAGAAAGCAAGTACCCAAGAAGTACAACCAGATGCCCATACCTGAAGCACTCGAAACTGCCAAACAAAGGCTCCAAGCCTTGGCTAGCCGCCTAAAGAGATACACGAGAGATAATGAAGCCAGAAGAATAAATCGGCTGTTCGCAACTCAACCTGCGAAAGTGTACGCTCAATGGCAGGGTAATAACAGCAGAGCAGACCCACCAAGGCTGGAAACGGAACAGTACTGGAAAAGTATATGGGAAAGGGAGGCATCACACAACAGTGATGCACAGTGGCTGGCGGCCCTGAGAAAGGACCACAGCAGCCTCCCTGAACAGAATCCAGTCACCATCACAGAGGCAGACATCCAAGAAAGAGTCTCAGGTATGAAGAACTGAACAGCACCGGGCCCTGACAGGATCCACACCTACTGGCTAGAGAAGCTCACTGCACTCCATGAGCGCCTAGCAGCACAAATGAACCAGCTGCTAAGAGATGGGACGCACCCTGAATGGCTTACCGAAGGGCGCACAATCCTGATCCTGAAGGATTCCGCAAAGGGTACAGTCCCATCCAACTATCGGCCAATAACCTGTCTCTCCACAACATGGAAGCTCATGTCAGGCATCATCGCGGCTAAGATAAGTGGACACATGGATCAATACATGAGCAAAGCACAGAAGGGCATTGGCAGAGGAACCAGAGGAGCCAAACACCAACTCCTGGTTGACAGAACAGTCACCCAAGACTGCAGAGCCCGACACACCAACCTGTGCACTGCCTGGATTGATTACAAGAAAGCATATGACTCAATGCCACACACATGGATCACTGAATGCTTAGAGATGTACAACATCAACAGGACTCTAAGACACTTCATTGCAAACTCGATGAGGCTGTGGAAAACCACACTTGAGGCCAATGGCAAGCCACTTGCACAAGTATCCATCAAATATCCATCATATACCAAGGAGATGCTCTGTCCCCACTGTTGTTCTGCATAGGACTGAACCCCCTCAGCCAAATAATCAACAAGACTGGCTATGGATACCGACTCAGGAACGGGGCCACCACCAGTCACCTCCTCTACATGGATGACATCAAGCTATACGGTAAGAGCGAGCAGGACATCGACTCACTGATCCACACCACCAGGATCTACAGCTCTGACATTGGGATGTCATTCGGGCTTGAGAAGTGCAGTCGAATGGTGACAAAGAGAGGGAAGGTAGTCCACACAGAAGGGGTCTCACTCCCAGAAGGAACAATAGCAGACATTGAGGATGGTTACAAGTACCTTGGAATACCACAGGCAAATGGCAACCTCGAAGAGGCAACAAGGAAGACGGCAACGGCCAAATACCTCCAACGAGTAAGGCAAGTCCTAAGAAGTCAGCTCAATGGCAAGAACAAGGCCCAGGCAATAAACAGCTACGCCCTGCCAGTGATCAGATACCCTGCGGGAATAATAAGGTGGCCAAAGGAAGAGATACAGACCACAGACGTTAAGACGCGAAAGCACCTCACCATGCATGGAGGGTTCCATCCCAAATCCAGCACCCTGAGACTGTACGCTAGCCGTAAGGAAGGCGGCCGTGGACTAGTGAGTGTGAGAGCCACTATCCAGGATGAAACATTCAAGATCCACAAGTACATCCAAGATAAGGCCCCAACAGATGACGTGCTCAGGGAATGTCTCAGGCAATGGGGAACAGAGGAAGACGTGCTGGAGGAAGGACCATCATGGGAGGACAAACCCCTACACGGGATGTACCACCGGAACATAACTGAAGTGGCTGATATCAAGAAGTCCTACCAATGGCTAGAGCGGGCTGGATTGAAGGACAGCACAGAGGTACTCATCATGGCTGCACAGGAGCAGGCCCTGAGCACCAGAGCAATAGAGGCCCAGATCTACCACACCAGACAAGACCCAAGGTGTAGGCTGTGCAAAGAGGCCCCTGAGACAATCCAGCACATAACTAAGTGCAGTACTGGGAACAGCAAAGATACTGCGCAGAACCCTCAAGCTCCCAGGCCTCTGGTAGAGGACCCGAGCTCACCAGGATGAGACCACCCGCGGAGGGTGAAGGACAAAGTTTTAAATATATATATATATATATATATATATATATATATAAATAAAATAAAATATCAAAAATAAAATATCATATATATAGATATTTCTATATATTTTTTACACAAGTATGGCTTTTGCATCACTGTTTTTCTCTATGTACCCTTTTCTATGTACTTGTTTGTTTTTGGATGTTAATCCCCCTGGGCAGTTTGGATGGTTAACCACACCTGCCATCATAGAGAGTGTCAGCCTATTGCTTTGCATGTTATATAAATATGGGTGTGGCTTCCATTTTTCAAACATTCTGTCCTGTCGAAGATCCATGTAGAATCGAAACATTATTATTAAACTTGTGTGGCATGGAGTAAACGTGCAGTTACCGTTTTTCAAAAAACTATTCAGCCATATTTGATTTCTCTTGTGTGAAAGTGCACTTGGCATATGGCATGTATGTTTTTGCGTACAGCAGCTTTGGGTAACACTACACAACATATTTGTTCCTTTAAACCATCATTCATAACTTGTGTCATGTCAAACAAAATGTCCAATATTAGCAGTCTAACTGAGGTGTGTACAAAAAGTGAAGTTGACAAAGAAAATGGCATTATTTCAGTGATTTTCCTTATTGAAACCACTTTATTATAGAATTAAAACAGCTAATTTCTTCAAGTATTTTGTGTGCAGGTGAGGCAAACCCAACAATAATTATCTTTGAAATGGTTGCATTTTGCTTGCTAAATAATACCAATCTCTACAGAAATCTGTTAAGACAGGAGAGGAAGAGCAACTTTGAGGATAGTTAGATGGTTAATGATGAATTCTGAATGAAAAGTGTACCTCCGAGAGAGCAACATGATGCAGAGGCAGCATCTCTGAAGAGGTTTCCAACAGAAGTCAGCAGCAGATATAAGAAAGTGCCATGATTTCTGAAGGGGATGATGCAAAGCCAGTTAAAAAAGCATTGTGAGGCAACTGCTGTATAGATGTAAACCACATCTTAGGCTGCCATCACAAACAATTGCTACAGTTAGCAGAAAAGTAAACATTTACCAACTCCAAAGTGTCTAGAGAAGTCTGATAAAATTCGCATGTCATGAAAAAGTATTTTCTTTTTTCCAGCTTCATTGTTAAAAAAAAAATAAAAATCTCTGTGAATCTTTTGCTTTGCTTATTCTATCTGATCATCTCTAACAGTTGGTTGAAAGTGAATTTTGTGTAACTTCTAGTCACTGTTTAAACCACAGTTTCTGTTTCTGCTATGCAGGATTTTTGGTCAGAAAAGGTCCATGGAAATGACTGTTTACTGCAGCTGGGTGATGGCACAGCCTCTGAGAGGTCATGTGGTCCCAGAGGACAAGATGTAGGGTAAGTGGTCCCCCAAGAGATCTAAACACAGGAGAACAGAATGCTTTAGAGGTTACAGTCTCAAGGTTGTGAGGATGTCTACGTCTCTGTCTGCTTAAAAACAGTAGTCAACATTCACATACATCTACACAAATAAAGAAACTATCAAAAAAGAAATAAAATAATGTTGTGTACAAGCCTGACTTCCACTCCTACAGTTAGCCATAAACAGATGTGGACACACCCTTAATCAACAACCATAAAATTGTGTATACATAGGTTAACATCTTTTTTATATCTGGCGTCAGTATGTGATGGGTACAGTACTGTAGGGAAGGGGATACCTTTTTTTCCTATAAATTGCACCACCAACCCTCAAACTGTTTGAGTGTGTCCCTGCTGATAAAAGGTATAAAAGATATGAGAGCGAGAACCAAAATAAAAGGGAAGGTAGCTGTCATGTTTGCTAATGTGTAAAAGAGAGATAGGGCGTACTGTATGCATGTGTGTGTGTATGTGTCCGCAGTATGTCATGCAAGCACAAGTGAGGGCGTTTGTGGATATGGAGCAGTAACTGAGGAACACACACTGAATGCAGCATGGCTCAGGGGGATAATGAGATGGAGGAGGGCTTACCGTGTTCCCATTTAATGCCTATCCGACCTTCATTTAGACAGTGTTTACACTTCTTTGTGGGTGCCATGTGTTAAGGTCTACACAGTCCCTTTTTGCACAAGCTGCCCTCTGTGAGCCTCTTTTTTCCTGGCAGAGATACACAGCAAACATCCACAAAGGCTGTTTCAAAAGAGCATTCTGATTAAGAACGTATAGTAAACTCTCTCATTTCAACACCTGAGCATTGAAAAGAGCTAAATCCCTCATGCAAGGCAGAGCTGTGTCAAAAGAGACAAGTGAACTGGTTAAGATATGGAACCATTAAATTGTGAGGATATGAATCACATTCAAACATCATTTATGTGAAAACCATGCTTATGTAACTAACCCTGGGCTGCAGAGGTTTCACTGACAGGGCGCTCGTGTGTTTGATAGCATTTGTGTGTCTTGGTGTCAATTTTACGCTTTCCAGGCAATTCAGTAACAGACATCACCTTGACAGGCAATTGCTGTATCCTTAGTCTCACTCTCCTTCATGCTCTCCATGTAATGTGGTGTTTCACAGTAACATTTACAAATTAGAAATTTAAAGTTCCAATCTTTAAGATTTTCATGAAATCAAACCCCGTTTTCGATACTATTTATGGTTGGAATAGGGCAATAGCCATTCAATGTATTTACATGCTGTAATTACCTCACTACTGTATGCAGTAATGTCATTGGTAGTGGTGAATTCAAATAGCTGAATTTGCATTCACAAGGGATTCACAGGAAATGAGCCAATCCAGCGATACTATTTTTAATTTTATCTCATCAATTTCAGCCTTACTGTTTACTGTTCACTCTCTTTACACTGTGTCAGAGCTATATTAAGTTACCGCTAATGCAAACCCAACACTTCCTACTGCCTCTGCTTCCAAATAAATGTGTTCAACGCGGGGTGGATTTTCTTCTGAAGCAGTCACAGGAAACACAATGTATGTACCGAGGTTAGTGCTGACAGCGATCCTTCATCAAAAATGCGTCATTTTTGGCATTTTTGACTGCAGAACTATTTTAAATATTGCAGGGAGTAATAAGACAAGAGGGAGCAGCCACAGTGAGCTGTTATTATTGTGACTTGCTGTTGTGTGCAAAACTACTCACGCCGTGTGAAGCATGAAATCGGATCATTGTTGCAATTATTTTTGACTGACTTGTTTATTAAAACAGAGCAAGTTTGTTTGGCTGCACTGTAAAGAGGTACAGCAGTTGCTCTTCTGTTGTATCTTTGAAAAAGTAGCTGTTCAAAGAATATTTGCTGTAGTATTAATCTGCACTTGCTGTAAGCACAGGTGCCACCAAATCAACCATTATTGAAATTTTAACCATTACAACTTTAATCATCAACAGAGTAATTAGCCAGATGTTTCATTGAAGTGTCATTAAAGCAGCAACTGCTACACCATTTATCAGAAAAATTAAGTAAGAAAATACATGTTCAACATTTAACTTAAGTCGGCTGTGCAGATGACTTAAAATTTTTTTGTAACTTCTTTAAAATAAAAATTACAATGGTTTTAGGAGTAGTAACAAGCAGAGTGTACATCTCTCACATTTCCCCTTGCTTCTGGTCTTAAGTTAGCCTAACATTTTGGACACACGGAGGTATACTGTTTTTCCCAAGTTATTGCAGTCAATCTCATAAATAGGCAGCAGAAAGTCAGAGATTTACCCTTTTTTTGTGATCAAAGAAAAACATGTTGTGTATATTCATAGCCATAACTCTTTTCTGCCTCAAATGGTCTTAAAATAGGAATAGTGTGATGGTATGCTTTTCTACATTGATAAGACTTCTTGCCATTGGTTTCATGTACAGTACTCCTTTACTGCTCTTTAGGTAACCATTTAAGATAAATTCATTAGGGGGATTTCAGTGCCTTTCTTCAAAAATAGTATGCATCCTTTGGTGACTCGTTGAGGCAACCATCAGTATTAGCATTTCACTGGTATATACTGACTCCAATTAGCTGGATGCTCTGACACATGCTATTTTAATATTAATTTGATATCCTTCATACCTTCTGCACCCATACATTACGGACCTCATGGTTAGTGGTGGTATGATTTTTGTAAGCCACAGTGAAATCTGTTTTCAATACAGTAAACTTTGAATGTTTTAAAAAAGTAAAGATCTCTCATATTTGAAAGTTAAAGCTTTGAATAGTGTCATATGAATCCCAGTGTAACCACAAATCATCTCATTATAACAACCATGAAACATTTCAGCCTTTGAAGTGAACTTTCAAAATCCCATCTGCTCAGTTATTTTAAATGTAAAGGCAGCCACGGCAGAGAGTGTCTGCAATATGATTCAGAAATTGCAGAAGATTGCACTATCTCACTACAACTGCGCTTGAGACTTTGAGGCTGGCAGAGGGAAATGAAGAGACATAGACAGAGTGCAAGTTCAGAACTGGAGGTCCGTATGTCTCTGTTGTCCCCCAAGATGTGAATTGCCCTTCTCTGCCATTTGCTTCTACAGGAAGACTATAGGATTTTATTTGTTCTTGGAGAAACAAAGACAACTCTTTTTCCTCTATCACACCTCCTTGATTTTTAACAGCAGTTGGTAAATCTCTCAACAATTATCCCTGAATTCTTGTCAGTCTTTATTTTTTGAAACTACAAACTGCAAGAACCTCATAAAGAGTAAACATGTGGGGCTTGTCCTTTGTATTTTTTCCTCGCCTGCAACATCTGAAAACAATACAAGGTGTCATGTAGGTTTCTGCGCTCTGCAAGCACTGGAGGCTGTGCTCTGTAGAACTGCCAGTCTCTACCTCAATTATCCTCCCAGTGAAGTGGAAAGGTCAAAAGCCAACTGAGGTTCCAGAGTGTGTCAATGGAAGACCTCCAAGTCAATGGGAACTTTGTCCTTGCATCATTTTATGTCATTACAACATATGACCATACTCTGCCACATCCCACACAAATGGGCCAATGCATTTCTCCCTCTACTATCATGGATCACCCTGCAATACTCAAATGTATTTGTCAAAAGGAAAGCAGATTCTCACCTGCATCAAACTCTCCTTGCCTGTTGCAGTTTGAAGTGACTGAAAGATTTCAAGATGCGTTATATGACGACATGCTTGAAATCAGTTATTGCACCAACAGCACATGGCCTTTCACGAAGGAAGGAGGCGTTAAACTGAGAACAAACTTTGCCCGGGTCTTCGAGTTCTCCGGTGACAGATACCTGACAGCAGTGTCTCGGTTCTGTCCTCGGCCTCCAAACCTGTTCTGCAGCTTCTTTCCAGTGTCCGAAATTAACTTTTTGACTCACCGGCCAGTGGGACCCAGTAGATGAAAAAATCCACCAGCCAAGCATATTTTTTACCGGCCACAATAATAAATTGCTTTTTTATGTCACATATACATTTGTTTCAGTACATTTCATTGAGATAATAAGGTATTGTTGAATACAAACTTAAAGAAGAGGTCAGAACAAAATTTAAAGCAAAATTATTTTAATATATTGATCAACGGTTAATCATTTCAAGCCTGAATACAACTTAAGAAGTCTTGATCTCTAAATTCTACTATTATAGTATTTGCTATTAAATGTACTTAAGTATCAAACATAAAGATAATGGGTCAAACAGAGGACTTTGACCCAGACGTCAACATTGACTGTTTTAAGGAAGTAGTTATTCTAACCCAAACCACAATCTTTTCCTAAACCTGACCAAGTAGTTTTGGTGCCTAAACCTAACCAAACTGCGACCATCACCTGAAATTTTTCTCAGCAAGCTTTATTTTGAAAGTCTAACCGGACCATATGATAGTGTTAGTGTGTGTGTGTCATTTTCTTTTGAACTGTTTTCTCCCGTTGTTGCTTTATCTTAGGGAGCCAGGTTTAGTAAATGTCTTTTTCTTCTGTTTTGCTTTTCCTAGGATTAGTCAGTACTTTTTCAGGAGATAGTTTTCTTTTGTTTATGTTTAAGTGATATTGCTTCTAATTATTGCCAGTTTTCCCCACCTGTTGTTAGTAATAAATGATCTCACTCTACTGATGAATCAGGTATTCGAGAATGTTGAAATGTTTTTTTTCATAATGTTGAACCAACCTAATGATCTTCAATAATATTACAATATAACAATATTGAAGCAACTTAACCAGATCTTCAACATTCAGTAAAGAGGCATTTAGATTTGATGGTTTCAATGCAAATGAGAACTTTGATCCCCTCAGGAAATCGTCACAGTTTCTCTGGAATCTCCCACCGCACTGCAAAAACATCTTGGTGCCACATACTGACGTGTCCTCAAAATGTCCTTGTATACCCGGTGCTTCCTGGTTAGGGCAGATCCTGCTGCTTTTACACATTCTTTCAGAATACAGTGAAGGTTCTGGAACATTCAGATAAGGATTCTAATTTTGCGAGCCAGTGCACTTTGTGTCGACCACTAATGGCTAATGGAGTAAATAATTATAAAAGCTACCCAGCGATAAATCTGATTAGTTTCTCTCTCTCCCTCTCTCATTGCACTGAAGAGGAGGCCAAAGGAGTATAGGTCTGTTTTGCTATAATTATACAAACTCCATCTTAATGCTAATCCATAGACTATTTTAGAGAATCATTCAGTCCATTGTTACTTGGAGCAAAACCAATACCTGTGTTTACAATCCAGAGTATACTGCATATCATTTTCAGAATGCACAGAACCATGAAAAATACTTCAGGGCTTACATTAGTATTTTAAAAACACCATAATTGCTGTATCTGAAACAACTATGCAGGTGTTGGTTTGTAGTCTCATTTTATTTAAAGTTGCAATATTTTTATATTAACCATAGGTCAACTTTGTGTAATGTGAAAGGTGACAAACCCACAGAGTCATAACCCAAGTCTGCAATTTGCCTCAGACCAACAAAGCATTTTAGCGTCTTTCAGCTCATTGTGTTGGTTGTTGCAGCTTTACTCTTTTGGTTCAATCTCACCAATTTCATCAACCTTATTTCCAGCAGCAGAAGGCAGCTGTCTTCAACAAAAAAGCTGAAAACCCCACTGTACCCACTGTATGCCCAGCACCAAATGGCAGACATACTTAGCGACTAGCTGAACATACTGTAGTGAAGTTGAAGCATACTTGGTACTAATTACATTAATTAAGACATCAATTTCCATGACTTGAAGTGTCAATTTCATAGATTGAATGAAAATATATAACCATCTGCCATTTATTCATCCATTCATACTAAAAGGTGAAGGTAATACATACTGAACATGAATAAACTGTAAAGGAGAGAAATATAAAGTGGCATTAAGCTTCTGAGTTTGCTCTTCCCAGTGAGCACTGTTTGAAATCGATGTGCAAGAGGTCAGATATTTGTACCATCTCTCCTGGAAAACGTCTTTCTACAGCACTGTTAAGTCTGAAAGAGGAAAAGTCATTTTATGATGTTATCACTTGCTACTTTACACACAGACATACAGTGCTTACAGTTTGTGTTCCTCCATCTTTCTTCCCTCACTATGAAAGATTGTGGGTAATTATGTTTACCAGTGTGGCTTGTATTGCTTTCACCTTGTGAATCTGTGTGTAGGGTTGGGTGATTTTCTGAATAGATTCAATTCCAATTCACAAGGTCCCAATTCGATTTGATTTCCAATTCGATTCAATATTGATTCGGTTAGGGATATTTTTGTAACAATACCAATTTTGCTTGGCTATGAAAGTGATTCTAAGAGACCTAATGTTGTAAATTCTACAAGGAATCCTCTAACCTGGTGCATTATTAAAAATATTAATGTTTACATCAAGAATTGACCCTTTAAATAACCTGTAACAAAGCTGATATTTCCACTCAGACACCCCAGTTTTTCCCCAACTGCATATATAAATAAATATATAGATATTAAGAAAAACAACTTGACTTTTAACGTTAACATAATGTCCCTTAATCATCAAATATTGCATTTGTAAATGTTAATGTAAATAAAATAATAATACGTATATAAAGCAATAAAGTAATAATAAGTATATAATAACTTAAATAAAAGAAAATAAGATAGACAGTTAGGTGAGCCCAGGAACCTGTATACCTGAATGGCAGATTTTCACTCGAATCTACATGTAAGTTAGCATAATATGTTGTGGAATTTTAGTGTTATTCATGCTTTAATACCACATGGTTATGTATCAACATTTTTAGGCACTGTTTGTGAACGTCTTTCTCCTTATGTTTGGCACATCTATGTGCTGTCTTTAGCTCAGAAAGAGTTCATAAAGCTAGTGGCACAACACGTGAAAGCAGCCAAATCTGTAAAGTTTCCCCAAGTATTCCAGTATTGCACCCATGGTACGCCTTCCGATCCACAGAGCCCAACTCGCTGCACTTTGCAGTCGGAGAAAGCTTCTCCTGGAGAGAGAAAACTGGTGGCTGGGGTCCCGCTGCAGCTCGGGGGAAACTGGCTAAATGCCAACCGCATACATCAAAAAAATACAGGTAAACCCCACTTTCTGACTTGGGTGTTTATTTTTCTCTTTTTAGCTACCTAGCTAATGTCAATCTGCTTGTCATAGAAACAAAACCCACACACAAGCGCTTCACTCCAGCGCTTCTCTGCCAGAAAAAAAACACTAGGCTATATGGACACAAGCCCTAATGGGATTAAAGCTTCACGCATCCACGGGAAAAGGTATATATTAAAAGATCTTTCTTGGATTTTCAAATGAAGATCGGTTTGAATTGGAAAATCGATTTATCAAACCCAGCCCTATCTCTGTAGGTGTCATCATGGCAAAACGTTATCCTGGAGACAGCTACTGTAGCAGGAACTACCACAGAGGCTGTTTTGAGTACTTATATGAGTTATATGTCTGTTTGTCTGTCTGTGGACAGATTTTGTCAACACGATAACGTCGCAACCGTGCAAGATGCAGTCACGAAACTTTACAGGTGTGTAGTTCCGATCAAAATGAAATCTGAGTTTGAAGATGGGTGTGGGCTACTGAGTACTCATGGGTCGCAACGTCAACATGTTGACAGGTGTCGCAGCTGGTTTCTAGTTTCTCAATGTATTTATTCATATAGTATATTATCAAATTGTTAAGAGATGCATTGCTTATGTGACAAATCACAATCAACACACAGAATAGAGAAAATACTAGATTTTAGCAGGGCATCATGTTGTCATCCTGTCAAACTTCCTTCTTCCTTCTCATAGATCTCTTGCTGTCAGACTTTTGAGCATCAAATCCATTTGTCATCATCATTTACAGCCATATCAAACATCTTAAGAACCCTTTCCTCTACACTTCCAAACAAAGCTGGAGGGGGTTGACTTCAGCTTCTGAAATGTTGAGGAAATACAGGTATTGAACCACTTCTGGGAGGCTCAGAAAGAGATGTGAGTCATCAGCCTCGGCTCAGTGGCCAAGCTGCCCGCAGTCAGACCTGGATCACTTTCCCTCCATCAGCAGGATGTTAAGAGTCAGAACCCTGAGTGGTCTGTAAAGTGCGGTCTGAAAGAGGGGGTAGCAGTGCAGTTTAACAGTGCGTGGTATGGGGTAAAATTTGTCATTTTCTCTGGAGGCATTACTATCCGGATATGTCTGGTTGGGTGTGCATGAAAACCAGGCTGGCATGGACTTGCTGTACCTGAAACTTTGCTGTTGTCAGTAATGGATCAGCAATTTGACTTGTCATTATGTAGAGGAAATAGAATTATGATAATGCACTATGTTTGCTCTAATGCAGTTCTTAAATGTAATAGAGTGAGTTTAAAGTCTATATGTTTCGTTATAGAGTCCTTTCATCTTCTTGGGTGTGCAACATATTTTAAAGCAAGGAACACAAGTATTAATAGTAATTAATATAGAAAACAAAGCAACATTATATTTGGAATTGTGTCATTTTAAAATTAATGTAGGTGAAGTATAGTAATAAAATGAAAACTGTGGACAATCCATTACATGCAAATACAAATAGGCACACTCAGTTGCCACTATAGGTACACCAAACATAAACTAATGCAGTCTCATACAAAGTCCTGCAATAAATTCTTCCTTCATCAAAGTTGTTGTGTGTTCAGTTTATGTAGAAACTGTTTTAGAGAGGTGGAGACTGTGGTTTGTGGTGCTGTTGAATTGTATTGTGTTGCACTAAGAAGTGTTTCTAATATTTTGTCCATCCCATTGATATCAATCACGGCAGACTAGTAAACTGGTAACTTGGTGTACTGCAATAATAAGTGTTATTCCTCAGTGAGAGACTGTCCTCTCAAGAAGAACGACAGCATCAGTCCTTTCAGAAAGTTCCCCAAAACAACATAAATGTTTACGTTCAAGAGACAAATGCATGGATGGGTCAAGACAAAAATCGGACTTTAAAATGGGATGCCGCTGTTCGTTTCCCATTTCTAGCTGACGGTCAACTTTGTTTTTTTAAGTTGTTTTTTGTAGCATGACCACGATTGTTCCCTGACCTTATCCACATTTTTATTAGTGTAACCATGACGACGAAGGTCCCCTAACCATGACGTAGTAGTATTCTTAATCCAAGTGATAAAGTTTCCCTTGCCTTAACTTAGTACTTATTTTAACCCAAACCACATCTTTCCCTAAACCTAACAAGTTGTTATAAACAAATGACGTCCTGTCAGATCAGAAAACGCTTCTATGTGTTGTTATAAAGGGCATGGACAAACAGTGTATTTTGTCGTTTAATTTGGTGGACTAATTAGTTGGATTAACAAGCTACTGATTACATAACTGACTTATTTGAAATGACAGAACTGAGAGTTTTGTTTTCTCATGAGTGCTTAAACAAGGGCTAGTCCGGGAACTGTTTTGTAAAGTCTTACCTATTTCTATTCTAACCAAAACCAGAGAGACATGTACAGGTATGAATGTACAGTAGTAGGTTTATCTTAGCTATCTTCACTGATCCTGAATTTTGTATCTTCCTCCCTCCATATTTTTGCTCAACTATTCTCTTTAGGGCTCTACAGAAGGAGTGTACACACCCCACTTACCCACCACTTTCTCATCAAAGTACCATGCTGCACGGATTGACTCTACTTACAGGAGTCAAGTGGAGTCTATATTTCAAAGGGGGAACTGTGTTGCAGCTGAGACAATTACAAACAAGCTTTCTCCCCCTGCAGATCTGCCAACGAGTTACGCCTCTGTTTTCTTCAGGGCTACTGTTGAAGCAATGCAACACTTCACAGTCTGATTTACCTTATTATGGTAATGACCAAAGTTTGTCTACCTGCCTCGGGGATGAGAAAAAAACCAACTTGCCAAGTATTTATCCTGTGTAATCAAGGAGGCATCACTTGAAATGATCAGAGACGTCTTGAAGTGGAAGAACAATGGAGTCTTCAAAGAGCAGGCGGGAAAAGACTGGGTAGAGGAGAAACACTGCAGCCTAACTTCTCCTGCCCTGAAGCAGTGGAATAAAGCAAAAATTCACTGTGGTGGATTTTTCTCTTTTTAGTGTGGAACATGTAACTCCCACCTGCAGCTTAAAGTTTGCTTGTCTGACACTCATGGCACACTGAGCAGAACAGATCATTTGCAATGAACCTCACCTGTTCATATACATTCAATGTGAGACTTAATGTAAAAATGCCCAAATTTGCTTGTTTGCACTCCTCCAAAGTGAGGTTTTTTTTTTCTCTCGGTTTTATATCTTTTCAAACAGAATATTTTGGGGTTTTGGACTGTTGACTGGACAAAACAAGACATTTGAAGACATCGCCATAGGCTCTGGGAAACTGTGATGGGCATTTTTTGCCATTTTCTGACATTTTATAGACCAAACAACTAATCGATTAATCGAATAGACTTTAAGTCAGAAAAGCAGTGGAAGACAACCCTGCACAGTTAATTAGGCATGAAATGTGATGGTTTGTCAGTCAAGATTTTTTTTTTATCTTGAGCACAATGAACCTTCGTTTGCATTATAACACTGACTGGCCTTGGTACAGCCGTTGAACTGTACATCCTTTACTCGATATTTTTCATACCCAGAAAATAAACAGAGCCCAAAAGGTCGCTTCAGGTTTATTCACACACACACACACACACACACACACACACACACACACACAGCCCACTCACTTATAGATTATATCTTGTTTGTAGTCAGCTCTTATAGTCCCAGTATTTTGATAAATACAGACTTAAACTGATGCTTACAAAACATAAAAATTGATTGGTAGCAGGTGTCTCTAACTGCATATTTGCAGTAACAAGAAATGATAATACTGAAATGCTGAAAGAAAGTAAAAAAGTGTGATGGCTACATCTGCATGTGAACCATCCTTCCCTTTTCCTCCCTCTTGGAGAGACTCCCTGTGGGGAAATGTGTGGCTTTTCAGAGATGGTTTTGTAATGCAATCCACAGAGAGAGGAGAGACATTTACTCAGACACCACTGGTCTTTTCTGATTATTAATTCATGTGATAAACAAAGGCAATCGCAGCATTGCCTTTGTTTATATGTGAGGGTGAGCGTTTTTGAGTGTACATACCGTAACATACCTGCATGCATGCAAACGTGTGTGTTTGAGTTACATTTAACAGTAGGGACAGTTTGCAGTCTTTGCATCAATTCATAACTCAGATAAAGAGCAATTGCAGAGATGGGACAAGCATTTCCTCTTTTCCCAAAACATCCTCTGCTTCTCTTTTTAACTTTCACACAGGACTTTCACTATAACAAACTGAAACTGACTGACATTTCTGCAGGTTTCACAAATGGTCATGTAAATGAGAAAACAGTCTGGGGATGCAACAGTGCCTTTGTCAAATTTACATATTGTTAAGAGTTCACAACAACTTATAGGCAGGGTAACATCAAGGACATGAAGCCGCACTACAGTCAAGTTGAAATTGACAGACTGACAGCTGACAGCAGCCCATCTCTGGGTCCTGGGACAACTGGGCTGTATTTTGGTGGATAGTCCCCAGAGGTAGCAAATAAGTCATCATTTTTGCAGGACCAGATGACTGTAATTTATACTCAACTAAGACAATGAAGGAAGAGCTAAACTGACAGTGCTAAACTTAATTATTTTTTAACTTCTTGTATTGCCAACATACTAAAACTATAGAGACTATTGGTGAATAATATTTAGCCCTGTGTTTTGTTGTTTGAGTTGGTATTTAGGCTCATGCAAATCAAATGTGTACTTCAGCCATGTGAATAGAGAGAAGCAGAAAGATAAAGTAGACCGACCTTCTAACTAAACCCACAGAGGCTTATTGGAATCATTGATCATTGTGAGGTACCCTAATTGTTGAGGATATTAAAGAATTGATTGAAGGCAATGAAGAGGGAAAACACATTAACTGCATGCCAGCGGTCTCTATGCATGTGCCAAAGCACATGCATGAATGAAACTGATGAAATCTGAAAGAAATAGATTTGAACACATTATGAATAAGAAATATCACATTAAACAATAGAGATATGATAGATTGTTCCTACAATATCTGTGCATTGCAACTATTATATAGTTATAATTTTCTTCAGGCAACCAAAACTACTTGGAACAGGTTAGGGAAAGACTGTGGTCGTGGTAAATTCCAGTCCTACATACAGGTATGTTCCCAGTGCCCTATATCACCTTAAACAGCTGATTATTGGTTTGCAGGATTATTTCTTGGGAATTCCAGTTGTTCTTCAACGAAGAACTTCCTGTTTCGGCTTTGCTGATTCTTACTCCAATGTCAGCATCTTCCACCCTTTTTTACCAGTAGATACCCTCCCCTCTGCAGCTACAGTTGCAGTCCTAATCTTTAAAGTTCTAAAGGATGAATTTTAAAAAAGCAAAAAAACTGCAAGCAAAAAACCAAAACAAAACAACGTTGTTCCAGATGATGAACCACAATGTGCTGAGGTGATAATAGGAGCTGCGTGCTTCCATGGTATCAAGAGTGCTTGTTTGTGTCTGGGCCGAGCAGATGACAGTACCCTGAGGTCCACCCATTAGAGCCTGACCAATACCGATTTTAGAGGGGAAAAATTCACAGATTACCAATATGGCAGCCAATATAGTGAATTTTTGAGCTGGAATGAAAATAGACCTTTTCTATGTGGATTGTGCACTGATATGCCTATGGAAACCTACTCAGAAGGCTGCTTTCTTAAACAAAAAACTTTATTAAAGAATATTTAAGTTGAATATTCTTTAACATGTTAAATAATTTAACATATACATTGTCAACCAATTCTGGAAATGAACATTGAGAAAATAAAGAATAAATAAAAATAAAATAAATAGCTAAATGAACATCAGTATTGTTCAGTATCAGTCAGTTGCTGAAGTAGCAGAAAATGCCATGGACATACTCAAGTACACGTACCTCTAAATTGTACTGAAGTACAGTACTTGAGTAAATGTACTTAGTTACATTCCACCACTGCTTGCTACTAAAACCACGTATTCTCTAACTTACTCTATCAAGCTATGAGATTCAGCTTTGTTCTGATTCTGAACCATTATTTCAAAGGATTGAACTCCAATCAGAAACGCTTTTTTCTTGCTTATCAAAACACGTCATCTGTAGCAATATTTTGCTGTTAATGTATAACGGTCACAAACATTAACTCATGGTTCGCTGCTGCCAAGTCAGTAGATGAACAGCGCCTCTAATATAAACGTTCAGGGGAGACTTTCAACGTATCTGGTGATGGTTCTCACAGGAGAGTAAAATATGGGGACGTTATTATTTACTTTCACCAACTAGGTAACAACGTAGTGTGAAGACAACACTCAACGGGCTCAAACCACCGCACCGTCATCTGCTGAGCTGCAGAAAACACAGCAAACTGTTGTGACAAGCATGAGTGATGTGACGGTTGTCAGGGACAGGGTTATTTTAGAGTTATATTGTAAACGGAAAATGATGAATTCCTTGTTTATTAACTTTCCAGCAATGTATTTCACAAACTAGTTAGCAACTTACCGTGAAGACACTGCTTTGACTCCACCGCTGTCACAACATGGTGGTTTATTTTTGTGCTGGTTTATAGTTTTAACCATTAGTGAGGTGGCTGTTACATTTCTTGACACCAGCTGTATTTTACTGCTGTGACTGTTCTTGTCCCCTATGTTAAATGACACAGGGCTGACATTGCCGAGAGCTGCTTCTTCTCTCTCATTCTGCATTGCTTGCCACAGTGTTGTAAGTTGCAGTGCACTCAGCTTGATAAACTTTTAGTGACACCAATATCTTACCACAAGCATTTTTTTCTGCATTATGTAACAGAAAAAAAATGCTTTCATAACGGCACATATCGGATAACATATACACTGATACTGATATATCAGCGATAGGCCAATATCGGCCGATAAAGTCGATTGGGCTGTACCACCCATAGAACAATTAGCAGCCCAAATGCATTGTACACTGTGCCCTGTGGAGGCCCTATGAATATTTCATAGCATGCAAGAGAGAGGCTGCATGTTGTAGCACCAAGGGTCACCAAGAGTCAGATTGGAGGGGGGAGCCCTCCATGTGGAGAGTTGTTCGTGAGAGATGCAGAGGTAGAGAGAAATAAGGGAAATGTGTAAATGCAATTCCCTGGCTGCATGATGCTTTGTAAATATAACTGGAAACATGAGCATTTTTAGACACAGTGAACTTGGGGTCAATCCACACCTGTGGCCAGAAATGTACATTTTAGATGCGTACAGTGTGTACAGTGCTACATATGCATATTGCAGAAAACTTCCAGAAATTCATCAAGCAATATTTAAAGACACACTCTTGTTGTTGAAACACACAATGTCCTAGAAAAATGAAATGTTTTAAAAGCAAATATATTTAATGACTCCTCACTTTACAGTCTTCATATAATGTGCTTTAAGGATCATACTGGTATGTTTTACCTCAATTACATCCCCCTCATTTATGCATTGCTCATGGTCTACAGTAAGTGAGCCTGTGTTTTCATCACCAAGAGCACCAAGAACAGGTCAGAACAGATATCTGATATATGTTAAGAGCTGAAATAAGCTGAAATTTCGTAACATTACTCCCCCATTCTATAAAGATGCTTCCTGCAGATCACTCATACATCACCAAATGTAGATGTTAATACTACCTGTATTTCATTCAAGAGTCTGTAATTTGGGGTACAACATGATGAGGAGATAGAGAGAGTGAAGCAATCATTACTATCAGCCGCCACTGGTAGGATCCTTTCATGTCAGAAGCCTGCTGTGTCTTTTGTTTAAAATTATGGAACAACCCACATACTTATATGCATATACAGAGAACATAGAACAGAGAGCAAGTGTGAAAACAAAACATTAATTCACATATTGTTAAGACAATGATTTCAAAAACAGTTCCACAAACTGACACTCCCACGCTCGCCGATGCAACATTCTCACACATACAGAACATACGCACACACATACACAAAGAGCCTCTGGTACTACATGACTCATTTCTCAACTTCTGCCCACTTTCAACCTCCTGCTCTGTGACTCTGGGCCAGTGTCTCAGTGTGTGTCTGTATGTATGTGAAGCAAAAAGACAGAGAAATACGGTTTGCCCTTAGCATTTTTCACACAACCTCAATGCCATGTTTGTTTGACAGGAGCCTCCACATCCCTCTCCCTTAGCTGCCTATTAACTTTAATTAATGTGCTACAGTACTTTACCTGCTAAAAGTGATACACTCACCTAATACATTGTAAACAGAATTAAGTAACACAATTCAATCAAGCTGTAGGGGCTGTTCACCACGAGCCAACAGTCTCTTCACGCTCTGCATGACTGCAGTGAAATGAGATCAAAATACATGGAGTGTACAAAACAACAGGGTACAAACCTTCTTTTAAATAGCTTGATAAGGCTACCTGTACACAACAGCACCAGGAAAACATCATATCCCCTTTAACTGAACAATTCCACATACATACGAGTTAGTTCCCAGTTGTTGAGGTCTGGATAGTCATTACATGTGATGGCAGCTAAGCATTAGGGGTGGGCAGTATACATGTTTTGTCACCGTCACCGGTGTCACGTTCTGCCACGACATTGGATTTTGCAATACCATCATTACCATGCTAAATGTTGTAGCATATTAAAACTAATGTGCTTTACTATGGCTGCGATAACATGCAGGTAGAGCGCGACGCACATACTCAGAACTAGAATTACATCCAGTGACTACTATTTTCCTTGCTAACGCCGACTCCAGTAACACAAAGATGTGGGAGATGTGGAAGGTAACGCTATGAGCAAAGCACACCAATTTCTCTGTTGTTGACTGCAAAAACCCACACAGAAGTCTTCATCTACTCCCACCATCCAAGGAAATGAAGACCCAGTGGATTAACTTTATTTTTATTTTTATTAACGCTAACGTTAGCTCTGCTGGCTTTGTTGTTACACGAAAGCCCCCTCTGCTCTTGCGGGTGTTATGTCCCAACTGGTTTTCAAAAGATCATGGTTTGTTTAAAAATTACTACTTTGTTAATGTCAGGGGACATTCTTCGTCATGGTTACAATAATAACCATGTGCTTAACAATCGTGGTCATGGTTGAAAGAAACCTATGTTAACTTTCAATAGGAAACAGGAAGCAAACCATGGACTCCCGTGTCAAAGTCCAAGGTTTTGTTGACCAATCCAAACATGACCTGTTCCATGCAGCCTTTGTGACTCTATAACACCATACACTACTTCCTTCTTTGCTCCCGACAGACAGTAGTTCAAATTCCTACAGCCACTAGAGAGCTCTGTTACTTGAACATAAGCATATGACGATTTCGGCTCTTTGCTGAGACTACGGATGCTCTCGATTTTCTTGGGAGGACAGTCTCTGAGGGAAAAAGGGGATCCATCCAACTTTATACCACTGTGGGAAACACTGGAGTTATCAACCACAATAGTGAAAAGCTGTTTGAAATTCAAGTTGAGACTTCAATAAGCCAAAAGCATACCCTGAAATGTATCCTTCAGTGCCTCAGAGATTAAGAGACATCCCTGAAAGATTCCTACAATGATCCAGTCCACGTACCTAGAGTTGTTCTGTTGTCGTCACTGATTTGTCCTCCAAAGTATAAGTGACTACAAGATAAATCAATTTGCCATCATAGGGAACCTTCAACTCTCTGTGCCCCTTCACATCCCTCCATCAGACTCCTACCACTACCACTCTTTCATGTGATTTATTGTGGTCCTTCCTCTATGGGGCATGGGAGGTTAAAAACAAAAGAGGGGTAGTATGTCCCCTTGATAGACTTAGCTTAGAAGTAGCTTTACCGTGGTTTAAACCTTTTTCCCCCCCACCTCAGGCCATATGCTTCTGAGAGGATCTGACTATCCGACAATCCAGCGCAACCTTCCCCACCAATCTGGAGACAGCATAGGGTTAGTAGAGGGAGAGGAAAATTATGAAAATATTTTCAGAGGCAGCGATGCAAGGCCACTCGAATTAGGGTGCTAATGTAGCATCACCCATAAGTGCGAAATGGCATTGAGGCAGTGAGCGCTGCCAGAATCGTCGTCATTAGGGCTCATTTTCCACTTTTAATGGCACAGGCACCTTGTTTAATAAGCATGGAGTACAGGTCATAAAGGGCAATGGAGCACAGAGAGATACACAGGCTGGGAGGAGGATAAAGGGAGGGAGGGGAGAGGTATGGATTGCCTGAGGAGAGGAGAGAGCTCAGAGGAAGGAAGAGCGACCTATGAGAAAGAAGAAGAGATAAATGACAGAAGGGGAGACTTGACAAGGGAAAAGGAAAATAAGAGAGGGGCTAACAGATGAGGAGGGAAAGTTAAGGAAAAGATGGGTGTATTGCATTGTGTATGCAACTTACTATACATGCTAAATGTCAAACATCTACTGTAGGTCAGTGCATGTCAACAACCCATGCACTGCAAGAAAATCTGGATTTTTAACAGTAATCAGCACCATGTATTGTAATGAAACTTGGGCATGTGAAAATTTCAGTGGACCTAGCTTTTTATGACACCTGTTTGTTCCTGACAATTTGGACATCACCAGACTTTCTCCTGGCCTATTGTTGACAGAGTTATATGTGTATTTCAGGCAGCAAGCTTAAACTTCCACATGCTTACCTTTATCCAAATAGAATACGAATTACATTAAAATTAAAAGTACACAGTGGCATCTGTAAATATCTCTATTTTCTGGTAACTGATTTCCCAGCACCCCTTTTAAGTGTGCTTCAAACGTTTGATTGCATGTTACAGCTTTAAATTAGTCTGTAGTGCCTGTTTTGAAAGTAGGAAAACATCCATTTGGCCTGATGTTACTTGTCTATTCTGAGCATGCCGTTCATTCAAGGAAAAAAAAAGTTGATAGAACTCAATATAATCCTCTTGGTATTATTTTAGAAAATAAGGAAAATGTGACTGTGGTAACCTTAAATTGTGTCCCATTGCTGTTCTTGGGGAAAATAGACATTAGAGTGTAAATTACTTTGTGAAGTTTCTCACATTTCCCCACTGGCGGAGGATTATGCTGTGTTGAGGAATTTAGAGAGGATCACTGATGTTGTGGATGAAAATCTGAGACACATCAGCTCCCTCTTTCTTCTTTACTTTTCACATTCTCACTCTCCAAGGCACTGATGGATTTAAAAAAAAAAAAAAATCTTTTTTAAGGATAAGCAATTTCGCAGTCGCAAATTTGAAAGAAAAATGAAAACCAGGTTTAAGTTTATATGAGACAAATGTTGTTTTGCTGTGTCTGGGGTATGTGCAAGCAGAGATGTAACACAAGTCACAGATACAACACTTACATTGGATGGAAACATTTAAATCTGTGATCACACTCAAGCGTGTGCACACAAAGACCTAACACACACATCCAGCTCATCTTTCAACCCGCAGGCTCTGTGCCAATTAGTTCACACCAGAGGATATTAATTTCATCCATGGCACAGTGGGGAATCATAGAGACCACTATTATTCACTCATCATGCTTTAATGTTAACCCCACGCGGGGATCATTAAGGATTCATCATGTTATTCAGAGCTTTTCACAACCTGTTGATGAACTTGGAATCCAATAACCGCTGTTACCTATGGTACTCAGCTGGGTCTAGTCATACAGTGATGGATTAGATGTGTTGGTAAAGAAGTGGGTGGTGGAGTAGATGCTAAGGTGATGGACTTTGGTAGTCTGGTGTAATGCACCTTTCTGCCCTCTAGAACTCATTGAGGTTACTACAAGAGTTTGTTCAAGGTGGAGCTCAGTTTTGCATGAAATAATTAATTTTATAGCTTTAGTTCAATAACGCATTTGGGTCCTGATTATTGTGTCAACAACATTTACAATGTCAAAATAATCCATTTCAATCACACATCTGACAGCCTTTCAGTCAAACACAGATACATCTGCACGCACATGCATACGCACAGCTGCACTCCATCTATTACATCTCATCGGCTTTTAGAGGATTATGAACAAAATGTACAACTCAGATTCATCAGACTAATAGATAAATGAACAGATAGTCAGAATAGTATCAGAGAAGATCCTTCACCAGCTGATTTACCGATTAAAATGTGACATCCAGCAACACAACAGCTGCAGTTACGATACAGTTATTGAATGTTTTATATTGTATTGTGCTGTATAGCAAAGTCTGCCCATCTGCATCTGTTCATGAATTCTGTTTAATTTGCCATGGAAGAAAATGGAAGCATATTCCAGCGCCCTCAGGGTAATTTACACTTAAAGTTGCTTAAATCTGCACTGTGTACAAATGAGGAGAAGATAGAAAAAATTGTGGTCCCAAAGAGAGCTGCACAACAAAGGAAAAAAAAAGGCAAAATGAAAGCTCCTCAAGACAAGTACGGTAATTAGTTATCAACTTTGGATTCTAGATGAAAATTAGAGTAATATGAATCTGCATGCAAGTAGATGAAAAGGTGGGTGTTCGCTTGTGACAGAATCTTGTTTTATCTCAAATTCTCAGCTTTGTTATGACTCCACTTTAGAGATTATTTCTTGGAGGCAGTAGGCGGTCACACCTCTCTGTTCCCTCCATATGAAAACTCCATGGCAACCCTCTTTCTTGAGTGAAATGAAATAATGTGTTTGCTATAATATTAAAGTTTGTTTGCTTTAACTCTTCTTCAGTTGTGTTCAATGAGTCTAGGACATAATTTTAAAAGTTTGTATGAAAGAAGTAATACCATTCTGCTTTTGAAATGAACTCATCATTAAACTGAGAAAGGAATACAAACATCAAGAAATCAAGTTATTGAAGTTATTTCTCAGTTATACAAATAGGTTTGTGCTCAACTGTTTTCCAAATCAGAGAAATAACACATCCTCCTACACAAGTACAGACAGAAGAGTCTGTAGTAATGCTAGCGTTCTGTGAGGCTGTACTGGCACAGTGGTGATGTGAGCTATGACGGTAATTGACCATTAACCAACTTATTGGACAAATTAAAAATTTAACCTGATGGTGACGCTATATAGGAGGTGAAGGGATCATAAAAGTAATGATAATTGATCCTATGGAAAACATGAATATCTGTACCAAATTTCATCGCAATGCATCCAATAGCTGTTGAGACATTTCACTCCAAACCACAAATGTCCAGCTCATGGTGGCGCTAGAGGAAAAGTGAGGGGTTCACCAAAGTCATTAGGAGTCATTGTCGGGGGAACATGAATGTCTGCACTAAATTTTGCGCCAGTCCATCCTGGAGATGTTGAGATATTTCAGTCTGGACCAAAGTGGCTGACCAACATTGCCATCTACAGTATAGAGCCATGCTGCTAGCATGGCTAGCAATGTAAATATCAACATATTATTGTACTCCCTCATCATCACTTGACTATAGACCCAATCATAACCACATTAGCCACATAAGTATATGGCTGCAGCACCATATGGTGTCAGTAGCCCCATAAATAAACAATGTTCACAGTTGCCTAATCGCTTTTTCTTGGCTCTCAGTTGAGCTCGTCTGTCACTCCATATTATCAGTATCACGGCATATAATTTACATAATACTATGTCAGTGTTTCAAAACACAGACACATTTCATTGTTTCAGAGAATCATGCCAAAGCACACACATGATTATTTACTGCAGCTGGGGCTAATTCACAACATCCTGCAGCTGGCTACGGAGAGTTTGCTGTAACAGCATGGTATTTGAAATCTAATAGGTTTGTGTGTGAGAGAGGAAATGTGGTGGTGTGTGTGTATGCACATGGATATAAGAGACACACACTCACAGATGTACAGACAAACAGACCGACAGACACACTCAAGCACATATAATGACACACAAGCTGCAGAGTGTTGAAGTGGGCAACTAATATAATTTGTTTAGCATATTGCTACTGTGTTTGAAGTACCTGACAGCAGCCCAGGTTTGCTATCTTTCAAAAGGATCCTGCCGCTGCAACATTTATGAGATGCGGGAAATGAACCCAGCGTCTGTCGTTGCATTATGCTGACGCCTTCAACAAAAGACGGTAAAAACACTCACTAACTGGACCCCCGTCGTGTCATACATATTTGTGATGGATAACAGCAGACTCTCACAATCTGTTCTCTCACCTCCCCTTGCAAGAATGAGGAGAGATCAAATTAGTTAATCCCCACAAAAAACTTTTCCCCCTACTTTTAGCGTACTAAGCACAAAGTGTTGATCAATGCTGTTAGATAGCCCGTCTTATACCCTAAGCCCTGGCACCACTTCACATCAGATGAAAGCAACGATGATTTGCTGTGAATCAGCATTTAGCCACCACGCAACCTTGGGACGGCAGTGGACCTGTAACCTTTACAGCTCACCATCCAAAATCTTCCACCTCCTGGTTAAATCAGCAGCAAACTTTCTTACAGTTCTTCACAGCAATTAATGAAATTGAAACTTTCTTACAAAATCATCACATCAAACATTGCATATCACTAGTTGTCCCTTTCAGGAGTATATTCATCATCAAAACTTCCTTCCATACAGGCAGGTTGCCAAATATATTTTATTCTGCATATTAGGAAAACGTATTTGAGTGATTATGAACTGGTGCCCACCAGTGCTCTCAATAACTCATTTACATTTGGATTATATTTTTCAAATCAGTATCTTTGGGTTTTTGACAAGGCAACAGATGAAGATATAACACAGGTCAGTGTTGGATTTGCTCCAGGCCAGAGCTGTCATCTTCAGAATAAAAGGAACACACTAACTGCTATTGCAATTAAATTTCCCAGCATTATGGATGACGCTTATGGCAACAAAATGCAAGAGGCCATGCGTAATATTAAGAGAAGGGAGGGAACACGGTTTGAATGAAACATGAAAGGAAAAGTGTGTGTGTGTGTGTGTGTGTGTGTGTGTGTGTACGTGCGATATGTATCAAGTTCTTCCTCTCCCAAGCAGGGCATATTATAATCAGCTCGGAGCCTGGGGATTCAGGGAGTGAACAACATGTGAGAAGCAGAACTGGTGAGTCCGGATTTGCCTGGATCAGACAATGATGGAAGAAAAAAAAAAACTATTCCTCTGTGTGTTGAATATATAGAACAATACATGAGCTATAAACCTGCACAACCTGTGTTATGATCTTGTCTAATAAAGTATAAAGTTTTTCCCAGAGTTTGGTGTATGTGTAGCTCTGTTTGTGTGTCTCAGTATATTTATTGACATTGTGCAACTCTTTGTGTGTGAGAAAGAGACAGAAGCAGGCTATAATGGCTGAGACAGGAAGTCTAGTTAAATACCTTGGCCTTGGGAAGAAGCCTGCAGGAATCAGTGGGCTGTCAACCTGCCAGGACCCCAGGGACCAGCCGGTGCCCAGGAGGCTTCACTCAAAAGCTGCAGGGAGAAAGTCTTTGATGATACTCCTCTATTATGAGCAACAGTCAACTTACTGCCTATAGAAACAGGGTATTAGTGCAGACTATTCATTAGTGAATGTGACAAATGTGCACTGGTTTCTATTCCACAGTTAATTCATGACAATGTTTCTGTCGGGGTTTAGTAACTTTCAGGAAGACGTCCCTGTTCATTAGTGTTGATACACAAGTGCAGAGTGCTACTTTCCCGGTATATAATAATAATAATAATAATAATAATAATAATAATAAAAAAACTTTATTTATAGAGCACTTATCAAAACAAAGTACAAAGTGCTTCACAACAAGAGAAATAAAATACCACAGTGAATGATCAAATATAAAGAAATAAAATACACAAAAGCAATAAAATAAACAGCCAGTTCAGGTAAAATCAGGATCTGCTTTCAGCTTCGGGCAGGTTGCCTCGGGGACCTGATGGCAAAAGCTCTGCCCCCCTTAGTTTTCATCCTGGACTGAGGAACAGACAGAAGACCCTTGCCCAAAGATCTCAAACTATGTGAAGGTTCATAAGGGATTACAAGGTCTAAAATATAGTCTGGAGCCAGGCCACGAAGAGCCTTAAAAGTAATCAACAAGATCTTAAAATCAATCCAATGTAAAGAGGCTAAAACAGATGTGATGTGGTCGTACTTCTTGGTCCTGGTTAACAGCCTAGCAGCTGAGTTCTGTACAGTCTGCAGTTGTGTCAAAGTTACTGTGGGTTGGTGCTTGGTACGCTTCCCTTAGCACTTCATACAGCTTGTACTGAACAACACCATGAGATAAACGTTTTAATCAGAATATTTTAATTTAATGGCAGAATATGGGAAAGGACAGAATGAAAAAGACATTTTAAATCCCTAAAAAACTACTGATCCACCATAAATGGCTGGAACAGGGACCTCATGTGTCTTAGGCAGTTGCATCACATTTTATCATTGAATCAGGAAACTGAACTCCTGGCACATAAAAAAAATCTACAGACTAGTGATGATATAATAATTTGTGTCGAATATGGTTTTTCCACAAAAAAAGTTCAATTACCTTGTTAAAAATGTTTAAAATCTGCTCCTTCTCCCTCATTGAAAAATCCTGAATTTATGAAAATGCAAATATTTTTTATTTCAAAATTTAACTGCTGAACACAAGATGTCTCCTACTTCAATGAGAAATTCATTTGTTAGTGTATGTGCGCTGGAGATTTCAAGTTTCCACATCACACCTGTGAAAGTAACATATTGGACCATGACTGGCATCCAAACTAGTTGTGATGCACGAAATCAGCTCCTACTTACACGTGTTACACTGAGATAAGGTGAGCGCAAAGAAACTTTCCTCCTTCAGCAGATGAATGTAAAAATAGCTTTCTAGTGTCAAACTTTGCACATACATCATTCGGCACAGTGAAGCTCAAACCAAGTGAAGTAACAATAACCAAAACACATTTTTGAGTGAAGGAGGATTTTAAATTAAGCCAGAATAAATACAGTAGTTACATTGATTTTCTATTTCTGCTTCATGGATATGTAATAACTCACACCACAATATTGTATTGTAACACACGAGGAGCATAAAATGGCATGCAGCTGCTGTCTGGCCCTCATTCTGCTTCCAGTGGACACAGCAGCATTAGATAACATGTTGCCTTGGTTTCACTTTCCCACCTTTGTCACTGCAACCTGTATAGCTGTAGTTTGGTCAAGATTGACTTCATTGATTTTTGAATTACCTCCATTCTCACAGCTGGTTAGAGCTTATGTATTGAGGCATTATTAATGAGGATGGTATCAATCAATATTTCCTTATGTTCATCAGACTTCTTTCTCATTATTATTTTCCATCATGCTAACTGTGATCACATATGACTGACAGGAGCAAATCCAACATATGCTGCTGTTAAAAATGCATTAGTCTGTCGCTCAGCAGAGACCAAACATTAGGCTGACACTCATCACAACCAATCTGTGATATACAGAATCGGATACCAGCCTCCAATAACCCATTTCACTGATACAAATACACAAAAACGCAGCATGTACTGTATACACACATAAGTGGTGGCATGTTCCATCTCTGCATCTCAGCCAAACTACCTGGGGACCTTCATTCGCTGCCTCATATATCACCTAGATAACAAAATACTTTGGGGGGCTGCCCATTCCATTGCCTGACAATGTCAATAACAAATGGAGTGTCTTCCTGTGTCCAATTATAACTAATGTGGCATCTTTACAAGAAGATAAAGCATCTAATTTTTATCATGCGATAGAGATCAATCAGAAACCATATTAAATAACCATCTCATCTTTTTCTGTTTCCTTCCAGCTGGGACTGTCCCTTTTGTAGCTCGGAGGTAGAGAATGAGAACGGTGGAGGATAAGAGGGGAAGGAAGCTGGGAAAGATAACTACTCTGACCTTGGAGAGGTAATCCTATAGATACAGGCATGGCTGGTGTTACTACCAGGCTCTCCTGCCTGCATGACAGATTATAGACTTCTACAAACTCAGGGAATCCAGTTAAATAATGTGTAATGAGTTCATCATGGCTAACATTAAGATAAACTAGAAAAAACACAAATGGGAATTTAGATTTGGTTTACCACTGAGGGTAAATAGTGGTCATTTCCATACAGATGCTGGGAGACGAAGCACAAGAGACTAAATAATCTGCATGCCGTCTTATTGCAAACATATGTTTCTGTTGCAGAACTTCCTCACAACAATAAGAATGCTTGCATATCCAGTTCACCAGAAATAACTCTGTATCATCAGTCAATAAACTGGTAGTGTGCTTTCTCCACTACTTTGAAGAGATTCAAAGCACACTTGACACTTTGTTAAACAAGAAACACAGATGAGGATATATCAATTTAGGATTTCTTTGCAAATGCAACTGTATATATTTACTTTTGGATGGGGTTGCTGAAAAGAGAAGCTTCTGAAGAAACAAAGAAAATCCAGATGCCCCCTAGATGACAATAAACTAATTTTGTGAAGATTTCATTCATCCATTAATTTATATTTTGTTGTTTTAATACTTTTCAAAACCATATTAAGATCAACTGACATGTTAATGCTGGGAGGGTGTACCAGCAGAACAACGATCACAGCATCAACTAGGAAGGTGTCAAAGTCATCAGCGAGGAGTCTTGCTATCATAACACTGACGTTTCACACTTGACCCAGCTCACTGATAAAAATCATGTGACACTTGTTAGTGGACCAGTGAGTTGAGATTATTTTGTCATGCATACTGTTCCCAAGTTCAAGAATGAACTTCTATGCTCAAAAATATGTTAATTTTATTTCAGTTGGTAAGTAATAGTCAACTAATATTTTTAGTTGAATTAATAGTTTAGTTTCATTAATGTATGTGATCCCTAAAACAAGGTGTGTGTTAGTGTGTGTGACTGTGTGTTTAAGTATACGTGTGACATGTATACATTATGAATATGTCATAGTTTGAGGTTTTGTCCTGTTTCCTGTCTTATTTTGTAGTGTTCTCCTCTCCTCGTGTGTCTTGTGGTTTTACTTCCTGTCTTTTTTTGCTTTCCCTCCAGTTTAGATTTATTGGCCCCGCCTTGATTAATTGCACCTGTGTCTTGTTGTCTCCCCTACCTAAATGTATTTAGTCTGTTTTTTGTTTTTTTTCCCTTTGTTCAGTGTCGGTTTGTTGTCATTTGCATTTTCAGTTGTACACTGTACCCATGTCAAGCATCCCAGTCTTGTTCTGGTGTGTTTGTTCTTTGTTTTTCCTGGACCTTCCCCATGGATTGGACTTTTGGACTTTTCTGCCTGCCTTTAGATTTGTTTGCCTTGCTTTCCCGGTTTAAACCTTGCCTGCTTCATCATACCCGCTGTTTCTCTTGCTATTAAATCATTGAACTTCACCAGCTCTGCCTCTTGCTCTGCGTTTGGGTCCTAGTCCCTTGTGTTCCCTGTTTCCCTGCGTGACACTCATATGACAGAATAGGCATTGACATGACACGTACAGGTGTAAGATGTATCAGTGCTACAGTACAGAGACAGAAAGGGAAATGCCCAGCTATGTACAATACATAGTGATGCTATCAAGTTCAGTGTAATAAAACATAGTATGCAGACAGCCTTATCAAGGCCTCAAGGTAATTAGACACATGAGAGAAAGGATAGCACAGAGGCTGTGGAGTGAGTGGAACAATGGGGGTTAACAGAGTGGAAGGAGGAGACACATTATAGTGTAGTATTAACTGAAAATCCTTTCCCAGAAAACCATCTGGCAAAGGCTCTTTTACTGAAACCTCATCCAGTGTGACTTGAATAGGTCTGTAATGGTTTTATGGTTGATATTTTTTTGGGGGGGGGTGTTAACTGTGCTAACCAGTACGGTGGCTGCTAGCACTTTAAAGAAACTATTCGATTTATTAATTACTGTAGTGATTAAGACTGTTTGGTAAAGTGTAAAAAAAAAAAAACATGGAATAAAGGAAAAGCTAGGCAAATTATTGAAAGACACACAAACACGCTGTTGGGAAGATGTTTCCATTAGTCATTTCTAAAACAAAATAAAAACAAATAATTAAGGAGGTTATTACTGTAAGCATATCAACTCATGGCATGCCAAGATTTTCTTTTAAGTTGATCAAAAAATAATGTGGCTGACATGTGAGACATCAGTACACACATCAATAAAGAAATCTTTCATGTTGGATATATTAGCTCCAACAGCCTGTTGGTTCTTTATTATTTAAAGTAAATGAGAAGATGTCAAGCTAAACCACCAAAGAAACACAAGAGAAGAAAAGTTAGCGTGTCTTTATGAAATTTTACCTTAAAACTCTTTTATGTACGACAAACACTTGATCCTTTAAGAACAGTTGATCTACTACAGAATGTCTGGTGAGTCAATACTATTTGCCTTCTTCATATTACACTTTACCGACTTTCTGGCTCAGAACAAAGAACAGGGTGCCACAATTCCCTGCTCATATTTGTGAAGCAAAGCAATCAATCGATTCATATGAGAATGTGTGTAAGTTGTTCAGTTGTAAGACACATACAAGCCTTGTTCCGTCTCTAAGGGACTTCTCTTGAGAAGTTTGAAATGGAAAGGAAAATTTGGAGAATTTATCTCACTTTGCCAGGTAATTTCCTGAACATTCACCTTGGACATGGAGCCACTGACCACAGCTTTGAAATTATGTTGTCAGATCCTGAGGGGCAGAAAACAACCTCCCCAAGGTCAAACTGTGCAGTATATATTCTCTGTTTCCACAAAGATGAAAAACCTCCGGAGGGCAGTTAATCCAAGACCCGAGCGATATCCCCCTGACCTTGAGTCGCTACAAAACACCCATGAGACCTGCATGCATCACAGAGACGCTCTTTAGTCACAGACTATAAAAACCCCACGACAACGTGTGAAGTAAACAGCATTTCTACTTGACAAGCCATTGATATCAGGTTGAGCAAAACATCAGTATTACCCTCATAGTGGAGATGGAGCACAAGTGACATGGGTCTTGATTTTTTTTTAAGCCAATCAGTGGGGGAATTTATAATTTTGGCCTTTTGATATGGAGAGGCAGTTCTGGGGCCAACTTGAAACACTGCCGCTGCGAAACGATGAGCTGTAGTGGCGATGTGACAGATTCGATTCATGCAGATTGGGAGGGCTCATCAGAAAGCTGAGTGTGTGTGTGTGTGTGTGTGTGTGTGTGTGTGTGTGTCTGTCTGTCTTTACAAAGAAATAACAGGGTGTTCAAAGTCCTAAAACTGTTGGAATAACCTGTCTGCAAATATCCATTTATAATCCTTAAAAAATTATAAAATTATTAACATTATTAACACAGTTGTAGAGAATGAGGGGACTGTCGATTCCATTGTAGAAGGATTAACGATCCGACAATTTTGATCAGTAGGCAACTGATGCACTGACACGAGTCAAAATGTTGTCAAACAATTCAGTCTTCCTATCCTCCTGCACGCTCTTTCCAAACATTTAAATTCATGGATGAGGAAAACTGTGTCATTTTTTTTTTATTTATTCTGCTGGAGTTTGAAAAAATTCACATAAAATCTCTACTGAATTACAAGCAGAAACACAGGGAAAGAGAATGAGAGAGGAAGCACAATAAAAAGAGATAATACTGTAAATGCGCAGACCATATTTAACATACTGTATCGTGTTTCACTTGGTGCTGCGGTTTGTTTTCTCTCTATTTTATTCACCAGTCTCTCTCTCCATTTTTATCTTATTCTGGAGCAGTCCTCAAAAGTTTTTTTCAGAAAGGAGAGCAAAACTGTTGCCTTTTTATTCCCCCTTCAAGAAGCAGGAGTGCAGAGCTTCTGTAGAAGAGTCCTTCTTTCATTTAGTTTTGTAAAACTGCTGACATCTTCGATAAGAACTTACAAAGTTGAGTCAACATCACGGGGCCTCAATGACGAGAGGCCACTCTTAGTAGCTGTCAAATTACTTGTTAGCTGAATCAAAGGAATACATATCATGTTTTATGTAAAATGGGTTTCTTGTAAACCTATGGAGCATTGATGTTTGGGCATGTTTGTGAAATTTAACAAGTATCAGTCTGGTATAGCTCCCTTTAGCTTAAATGGGGTTCAGCAATGTGTTTACAATCGCAAGGTGAGTTTGTTAGTGACCTTTGGGTCAGAACAATGTGTCAGATGGAGTAATTGTCCCTCTCCGTCTTATAGCATCCTGGGAGAAATGCTTGGCCTTTAGAAAAGGACTTCTCCTCTGGCTTAATGCCTGTGTGTGTCTAATTGCAATAAAGTGCAGAAAAGTTGGCAGCTGTAACTTCATCAGCACTTGTTTTTCCTAAATGCTAATTGGTGCAGCAGCTCAGTGAGCATTTAGTAAAAGGGCTCTACTGTGGTTACATCAGTCCATACACACATACATCTGCACAAGACAGTTAACATTAATGTTATATTAGCAAGGACAGTAATATTTATATGGTTAACTTGCTGCGGGCATACTATGTGAAAGTGCTAATCCCCAGAGGTTACTTTTTATCTCGCATTTCTTCCTCTCTCTATTCCCTTCCCTTAATCTCCTCTCCTCCCTATCTTTCTATTACCTAAATGAAGTAGACGACTGGATTTCCTCTACACTCCTCTTTGATGGTGAATGCTCTTTGACTTTGAATACAAATGCCACCTTTCATGAATGCCTCTGCAAGGGATTATAATGAGGCATTTTTTACATTCAACCCACCAAAGGTCTTACGAATTCATTGCACAGAATGGGATAGCAGATTATATGAAACGAGAAGAATATATCTATGTCTTCACAAATGCAGAGTATCTTGACAGCTCTGCCCGTATTTTCTACCACTTATTGCTGGCTTAACATGGGAAATGCGTATCACCTCTTCCAAAAAAGCAACAACGGGTTGAGGATTTTTCTTTCTCACGCAGTTGGTTTTGTCTTCTTTGAGGTTTAGGTTTATGCGTTGGAGCCTCATCACATTGTCTTCTTCACATACATCAGACACATGCATGCACGTATTCAGTGGCCACACAGTAGGATAATGTTCTCCTGCAGTCCTGACATCGATTACACATCTAAAACATGTTGCTCTATTGTGGCTATACGTCAATACCTGACAATCCCAGAGAGCAGGCGCGCTGTATCTGACACTGAGCATGGCTCGGAAATCAGGGCCGATGGTGAGAGACAGCCACTGCTGTGGATGTGTCCCATCAAAATCGAGCTCACACCATCACTACATTTCTTGTAAGGCTGAGAAACCATACGTATTTCTAACCAAATAAAATATAATAGAAGTATTTTTAAGTATTTTTTGGAGTTCCTTGGATCTCCCTTTTTTCACATGATTACTGTGGATTTAAAGCCTGGGCATTGAGATCCCTGTATTTACCAGGATTTCTAGCCAAACTCCACTCTGTTTTATCAAGAAAAAGGACTGCAAGAACCCGGCATATTTTAGTGTACTGCTGTGTCCTCAAACAAAGCCCCACACAGCATCAACATTGCTGCAACTGTCATACATACTGTGGAGCGACCTTGTAGTGAAGTTACTTCAATGTGAAAATTGGCTCAACTTTTCAGCCTGGAGCTTTTTCTTCCAATTACCTTTCATGCTAAAATGTTAACTTACAGTTCTCCTGTGTGGCAAATGTTTGTTAGAATAAATGTGAATGAAGCAGAGTGCAAAACCTGTAATCAAAAGCTAAAATATGCATGTAGCTTAAGGAGTGGATCGATCCCACATGCAAGCCCCAAGTGCAGAACAACTAGAGTGAATTTTTGTCTATGTTGAAGTCTTCATTAGTGGCTCGTCATGATTCCAGACCACTTGTTCAGGGGCAGCCCTGCGGATTAATCAAATCAAGACTGGGCCCATCCTGAACATGCTTTATTATCTCAATAATTAATCTGTTGTCTTTCAGCGCCCAGCCCTAATAGCCCGTCTGGTGAAAATGTACGTCTTTAATTAAAAGCCATTCATTGCTCAACAAGCCACCTATGACATTCAAATCACTACCACAGTAAAAGAGAGCTATGAATGCTGCCTGATTTACACAGGAGGGCAAAAACTTCATCTAAATTATCCCAAAATACGTTCTAAGGTGATGGAGGGGGAATGAGAGACAGTTATAGAAAGGAAGAGGGAGAATGAATGATACAGAAAATGACACAGACTGAGATTACATTTAAAAAAAGATGTGGATTGCAGCAGTAAAGGCATATCTGCACCTTAAAGGAATAGTTTGACATTTTGTGAAATACACTTATTCTTGTTATTTCTTGCTGAGAGTTAGATGAGAAGATCAATATATCAATCTCATCTTTGTCTGTCAAATACGAAGCTATAGCCAGCAGCCAGTTATCTTAGCTTAGCTTAGCATAAAGATTGGAAACAGGGGAAACAGCTAGCCTGGCTGTATCTGAAGGTAGCAGAATTCACTGACCAGCACTTCTAAATCTCACTGATTAACATGCTATAACTCCTTTGTTTAATCCATTCAAAAACCTAATGCTAGGCTTTATGTTAGGTACAGAATAAACAAAGGAGATATAACATGTTAATTAGTGAGCTTTAGAGGTGCTGGTAGGTAGGTTATGTCACCTTCAGACAGAGCCAGGCCCCTGTTTTCAGTCTTTATGCTAAACTAAGCTAACCAGCTGACTATAGGCTACAGCTGACTGTAGCCTTATTTTTAACAGACAGACATGAGCGTGGAAACAATCTTCATGTCTAACTGTCTGCTAGAAAGCAAATAAGCGGATTTCCCAAAATGTCAAACTGCTTTAAGAGAAAAGAAAAAAAATCAACATTTTCAGAGAAAACATCAACATGACAGGAGCAAACCAGACTAAACCATCTTTCAATCCATCATGTCAGGTAGCAACTGAACCAGACAACTACTATGTAGTCCTCAGACATAAGGGCCAGAAAAAACAACAAAAGTAGAATATACTGCAGGCAGCATCTGGATCACCGACATGGACCTTATCAACAAAGTTTTGTTGTGAACTGCATACTTGTGCACTAATAACTCAGGAATTTTAATTTCTGTGAGACTACCAGCTCAAATAAAGGTTGAACAAATATTATCTACTGCCTGAATTTGTCTTGTGTAGTTCACCAATGCACAAGCAAACACACACACACACACACAGATTAGTGAGTCAGCGTTTCCAGTAGCTGATTATTCCCAACATTCCTGTGAGAAAATGCCTACTTGGCACACGGCCCTGGTTGGCGATGGTACCTGCGACATTGATAAAATCTCTTCCAATTTACTATTTGGTTATACCAAAACACTGTAAATGGCTGTATGTGGGAAATGCAACCATTTTGAGTAGCCAAGAGAAAGATAGAGGATGGAAAAAAAACCTGAGACAGAGAGACAAAGACAAAAACTACATCCTGTGCGGTTTAAAGGCTAACTTAATTCCGCTGCTGACTAATTATCCTGACACATCTTCACTCTGCTCCATCCTCCTCAGTCCTTATTAGTTAGCTATTTACTCAGGCTATTAAAGCAGGGGGAATTCACTTTCATTTCAAAGAGTTTTACTCTGAAATGACAGCTGGCTAGGAGTCCTACCCAGGAGTCCTGACAACTCATCAGAGCATTAAACACAAAAGTCTTACCACTTGATCCAGGGATTCAAAGAAAATAAAGAAGACTGTGCTGGTTATCCCTTTTGTGACTGTGCTGATGATGTACATCAGGGCGGAACAGATAATGGAAGGAGTTACCATTAGCTGCTGAGAGAAGTTATTGTACTGCTTTAATGAGGGAACTGGAGAAAATATGTGTAAGCGTGCTCTAGTATTTCAATTATCACCTCTGGATGTGTTCTGAAATATCACCTGTGTAGACATTAATAAAACGAGCGAAAAAGGAAAAATTAAACATCATAGTTTGGTTATAAAAATCCCCCTTGTGACTGCTGATGAAGCTAAGTAAGGAAACTAAAGTAAGAAGTGGAAGGAATGTGAAATAAGAGCAGGTTGAGGTAGATATTTTATGTGGCAAGGAGGCTGTCATCACCAGGCAACATGATACAAATACAAGACAGAGAGACCTCAGTCTTCCTCCCAATAGAACAAAACTGTCTCGACATTGTAGATAATAAAAAAAAACTGTATGCTTTACTTCGAAACAGCTTCCTTCAGTTTGGGCCTCATTGTGAAGCATAACGCCTCTGTCTGTTATGAAAGTATGAAAGCTGAGAAAACGTGGAGTGGGGAGGCTAGTCAAGTAAAATCTTGAGTGTCAACAGTGAGACAGTTTGGGTTTGTTAAAATCAGCATGGCCCTTAACTCCTAACAGCTGGTGTAAATAACACATGGATTGGTGTTAGCACTTTATGTGTGTGATTGTAAATGTTTTTGTTTCAGCTCAAGCGTTTCATACATTAAGAGTGTAAAAGACACTTTTGCAGTTTGCTGCATCACAATAAAGGTGTAGAGGAGACTTAAAGTTACAATCCTTAAGATTTTCATGAAATCAAACTATGTTTATTATACTGTTTATGGTTGGATTTTTTTCCGCAATAGCCACTCAGTGTATTTACATTCAGTAATTACCTCTCTATATAGTTGCTTTTATTGGTAGTGGTAGAGTCCAGTACGAAGGATTCACAGGAAACAATGCATGCAGCTAAATTTTAACTCATTGATAACAGACTCCCTGTTTACTGTTCACTCTCCTTACAGCATGTCAGAGCTGTATTAAGTTACTGCTAATGCAAATGGAACATTTCCTATTGTAGCTGCTTAACATTAAAAGTGTTCAACTGGCGAATCATGAGTGGCTTTCATTGTGAAGCAGTCACAGGAAATGCAAATGAGTTCTTTTTGGCTGCTTTCTTTATTAAAAACAACGTGAGTTTGCTTGGCGGCATTGTAAACACTTACATGAGATGCTCGTCTGTTTTATTTCTGATACAGTAGTTGCTCAAGGAATATTTGCTGTAGTATTAAACCCAGGGGTGGAAGTAACAAATTACATTTACTCCAGTTACTGTGACACAGTTTTTTTTGTGTATTCTGTACAAGTACATTTTAACTGACCTACGGTTTACTTTTATCTAAGTACGTTTACACAAGTACTTCTACTTTTACTTGAGTAAAGTAACAGTACTTGTACTTGAGTACAATATTCTAGTACTCTTTCTATCCCTGATTAAACCACACTTGCAGTTACCACCAGCAACCACGAGTGTTGCCAAATTAACTGGGATTGAAATCTTAAAGAATGCAGAGTATAATAAAGAGTGCATGTGTGCACTCGTGTGTGTAATAATATAGTATTCCACACTTAAATGATGATTATTGGTTTTTTACAAGTCAGAAACTGACATTGGAAACTGGGAGGGTAGTGCTACTGTAGTGAATATAAACTTACAATATGCACACGTCTTGTTCAGACATATAATCTCTACAAATCAACACCCACACACACGTCATTGTGCAGATTCAAAACGAGATGTAAAACTGTGACAGCTTATTTTCTGCATAAACTGAACACCTCTCTGTAACAGTCTTTTTTGTCAGCTGTGACCAACGTTTTATTAGAAGATAAGTAGAGTGATTAATGTGTGGGTATTTGTGGTTGTACATGTTGGTGAATTGTGATACTAAAGTTGGGGCTTATAATGGGTGTGCTGACTGAAGTGATTAAAAATGAAACACTCAAATCTAAACACTGGTCCACATGCATCTGAAAAGGGGTTTAAAAGAGCTTCATGAGAGCAAGCATTAAATGTTTTGGAAGAAAAACCTCTTTTTCTTCCACAGATTTTGCATTGCAAATTACATATTATATAACAAAGGCTTTTTCAATGAAGCATGATTAAGTTTAAATGCATTCCTGTAATGTAAAATGCTCTCCTGCACAGTTAATCACCCTGGACCCAAGGTGCTTGGTGACATTTTGCAAAGTGTTCTTAAGTATGACTGATTTAAAGGGGTCAGCTGCAAGAGCACAAAATAAACTTTTTTCTGAAACTTATCTGTGAAGTGGAAGTGTCTTTACTGTGATATTACAAAATCCATTAGGCTGCCGTCAGCATGGTATATTTTAATAATTTGTTTAATTATAGCTCAGCTGCTTACAATTGCTCTGTCTTATTTATATAATTAATTATTTTATCCATATTTTGACAAAGCTGATGATATATTTTCAATTGTTTTTTTAAACAGATTGAAATAATATGTTGTTGTTGGGGATTATAATGATAAACATCAGTATCATTGCTACTCTGCTTTGTCAGTGAATAAGCTATGTAAACACTCTAAACAGCAATAAAAGCACAAAGACGGGGGGATAGCATATCTGATGGACAGCTCTTGATGACTGATACATTTAAAGTGCTGAGGCCTTGGTTGTCTAAAATGCCTGCGTCAGTGCCTCTCCGAGTGCTGCCGTATGAGGGCGAAACATCCTGAGACAGTGGGTGGGAACTGTGATACAAGGAGGAGGGTAAAGGATTCATAACAAAACAGCAGCCAGCCTTTGTCTGTTTTGATGACTGATCTAGGGCAAACAGCAGGCATATGCAGGTATCATATAAATACATACTTACACGCACTCATAAAAACATGAGTGCAAACAAACACATACACTGCCTGCACTTTATAAAAACATATAACCCATATGAGCAAACTAAAAAATAAGTAAATATGGCCCACACCTCACACTGTTCCATCTAGATGCCCCCAGATGGACCTGGGTGGCTGGTGTAACACACAGACAGCGCTGCAGAGCTGGGTCAGGTTGTCCCCAGTGGAGAACTTGGGTGGGTGAGGGCCATTAGCCAGTAACTAGATCCACTCCCGAGGTGCTGGATGGAAGAGAGAACAAGCCACTACAGTGCAATGAGACACCTCCACCCAGAATTGACACACGGAGAGACAGGCCGAAACACATCTGTGGCATTACAGAACACACACAGCGAGGAATAAACACATCGAGAATTTCACCTGAACACAAAATGCAGAAAAATACATATTGACACACTAAGACATTTACACACAAATACATACATAGAATATTTGTTTTCACCACTGAAATTTAATAAATTCAAAACAGAGCATCCAAATGTCATGCTGGAGGAAGAATCCATTCAAATTCTGAAATCCCCTGTGCTGCTATTCAGACTTTGCTTAGCTCACCTGAACAAGTAGGTCTCTGACATTTTCGGTTTTAGTACTGCACTGTGTACGAGGGGCGATCTATGTTCTAGCTTTTGATTTGAAGAGAATAAATGAGTTTTCTGCATTTGTTTTGATATGGAATGATGCCACTGTGCAAGCTGTTTGCTCACAACCATTTTGATGTGGAAGCTTTTTACTCATTGTACATACACCAACCAACAATCAAATTATAAAGACAGAAAAAGACTAAAGCCTGAATCCCACCGGAGCTGATCGCGGCGATTCTAAACAATACTTGTGATCCCACCAGACACGCCACAGCATGTCACAGAAGCAGCTCTCCGCTCTGAGAGTCTATTTTTGACGGAAGCCGTGTCAAGCTACACAAAGCAGATGAACCGGGCAGGAAGTCAGACACAGAAACAGCATTGAGAATCTGGTCAATTTTCAAAATAAAACATTCTGTGCAGACTCCCGGTTGTATATCAACAAAAAACAAAGACAGACAAAAATAGAAACCATTTAACTATGTAGCCTAATTACTCATGGTAGAAACACAAAAGTCAAGGAAAAGGGACCCAACATCAGGCAGACAAAACTCTCCAGGTGAGGTATGAAGCCTCTTTGAGGATGGAACAAAACCGGCTCGCAGACGCGACGTTATAGAGTCGTGCCCGGCGGAATCCCCGCGTAAAAGGTCTACAGCCATGCAAGCAGCCCTGTGAGGCTGTACTGCACAGCGGTGCTTTGAGCTAAATGCTAATGTCAGCATGCTCACAATGACAATGCTAACATGGTGATTTTAGGCAGGTATAATGTTCATCATGTTCACTGTCTTATTTTGGCATGTTAGCATGCTAACATTTGCTAATTAGCACTCAACACAAAGTACAGTTGAGGTTGATGGGAATGTCATTAGTATTTAATCATAAACCAAAGTATTTGAAAAAATTAACCTGATGATGGTGCGATGAAAGGTCCAGAGCTTTTACAGTTCATCCTGTGGGGAACATGAATGTGTGTACCAAATTTCATGATGAGTCCATCAAATAGTTGTGAAGTCATTTCACTCAGACTGAAAAATATCGAGCCAAATGTCATCCTCAGCGCTGGAGTTGATCTATAGAACCCATCCTGTCACAGTAGGTGATGGAAATGATAATACGGCCGGATCACACAAGGCAGGAAATAGAAAGAGACAGGCAGTCAGTACAACTCTTTGAGTAACTAAGCTTTGGGGCAATATTTCCATACCATTTGGTGTTTCTGTGAGCTTGAGTGGCTCTCCACCTCCCACTCTCTCTCTCATTTTTTGGCTGTGCAGGCAGGAAGTGTGAGTGTCAGGAGGTGTATAGAAGCAATTGGGAAATGGGACTGTCATACGAGCTTGGTGTTGAGTTAGCGGGTAAAGTGTATCAATCTTAGGCTGTGAGTGTGTGAGTGAGAAGGAGAAAAGAAAGAGAGTGAAAGTACATGAAAGTTTCAGCGTGAGGCAGATTGGAACATTTCTGACTTATTAATAGTTAAGATGTGCATGTGTGAGTTGATTCCAAAGTGGCAAGAGTTTAATGGGTTTAATTAGGTGTCAGTGGTCAGGCACTGTGATTCCGTAGGAGACAATCTAATGGTGTGTTTAGACAGAAAGGGAAGCAAATTTTCCCTCATGGTCATTTGCACAAATTTGACCGCTGGACCTGAATGTTTATTTGTCCCAAACAGCCAATGTAATGACTATACAGAAGTTAGCTGTAAGCTGGCTAGTACGGTCTTCGTAAAGCTCGGGGACAAGCGCAAATTTTTCACTCAAGTTGAAACATTTTCCTACTCGCCAGAACGTCACGTCAATTTGCCCCACCCCGTGCAAATTTGCTTCTAATTACATCTTTCCATTGACTTTGCATGCAGATGCATTGAGTCTACAATTCACCTAGTGTTCTGTCTGAACAGACAGTAAGAGGAGACAGTGAGGAAGAAGGAGAGCTGCATGGAGATATGAGAACAGAAAAGTAAAATGTTATGTAGGGAAAAAATGAGAGGAACATAGCTGATTTTGAGTTTGAGGTTACCAGTAGCGATGTGTCATTGTGGTGACAGCTGCATCACGATTTCACAGAGAAGCCAAGTCCATTTTATCTACAGTATGTACTCAAATCACAAGTTTGTCTCTGAGGGCTTTACAATCTGTACAACATGCAGTCGGGCACCCTCTATCATTAGACCCTTCCTTCGAAAAAAAGGAGAAAGAAGAAGAATAGCAACAGAGGAACAAATGCGACATACAAAAGTAGTGAAGAGTTCAATACTCGATCAACATAAAGTATATGAGAATAAGAAGTTTGCAAGAAAGCCTTAATCCATGCACCTTGTTAACTGTTGAGTTCAAGCAGTGTGGCGATGATACAGAATGAACTAATCAGTCGACTAAATTAAATAGACTGAATGAACTGCAGACGTTTTCGTCCGCGAACAGGATAAAGATATATGGATGAGACAAATGAACTCGACCTGACCCAGAGAGTGCACTTGGCTTTAATCAAAGTAAACTAAAACTTTTGCTAATGGCTGTTCATTATCATGTAGCACAGCTCCCCAGCATGCTCTCTGCGGCACTGTTTAGCCTCGTCAGGAGTCTCAGATTGAAAGCTATCTAAATGGACTAAATTGAGTGTTCATGAGCCAGCCCCAACGCAGGATGCTGTCTGTACACCATCCTGTCTCACTTATTTCATGTTCAGGCTCAACCCCACAGCAAGAGGTTAACTAAACTGGGCTGTTATGGGAGCCTTCCATAAGAACAGGATGCTGCTCACTTCATGTAAAACGGATCTGATTGATCATGTGACGAGGTGATGTGGAGATCTGTTGATCTGAACATTGTTTGTGCTCCTGATGTTCATGACACCACTGTTGTAGCTGCAACTGCTGCTGTAATGCAGCCTCGTATTCCTGGCCTGTTTATATATGCATGCAAAGACATAATCAGAAATATAAGAATCCAGCTGGAACACAGACATGTCTTGTCATCACATCCTGGATAATCAACTTAAAATATATAATGTTTATTTGGGATGTCATGACTTGTGGAGGGAGCAGTGTTCACAGGAGCAAAAAGATGAATAGGCTACTACTTACCCTATCCTGTAATGGAAAAGTTTGTTGTTTTCAAAATTGTACGTTTTAAGAATGTTAATTTAATAAACAAATCAGACCACATAAAGATTGCAATCAAGTGATCCAATGTGATGTCTTTTTTTGTAGAGAATCATAATATTGAAGCTAGCAAGCTTGCTAACTGTTAATTAGCAAACTAGTTTGCTAAATCACTAACAGGCCAATAAGTTAACACAGTTTATTCAAAAGATGGGTATGGTTGTACTTTGCCCCCACATGTGAAACTGATTGCGGCAACATTGGGATGAACTGATTTACACTGCAAATTTAAATATATAGCGGGCGTTAAAAGTATGAATATATATTTAAATGCAAAATTAAAGTTATTAAATGCACATCTTCTATGTGCTTCAATGACAAAATTAAATTAACTACACACTTTAACGACAAAATCAACAGCATATGAACAAGACAGAAATTAAGGACCAAAACTTTGACATCGTGTCCACTTCGTAACTGTATCAGCTTCAGTTCTGTCAGAAGTATACTCATAGACTATTATTATACTAAATAATGATTAGACAATTACAAAAAACAGCAAAGTAAGTTTTGAAATTCATCATTCAGGCAGTCTGTTTAGGAGGTAGGAAAACTCTTCTTCTATAGTGTCATTATTTTATCACCCCAGTTCCTTAATTCAGAACGGTAGTGTCATAAAAAGAGTCAACATGGAATTGAGACATGAGCATGAATCCCAAAAACCACATGCCTTACACAAATATCTCAAACCAACAAGCAATGTTCGATTTTCCATGTGTGAAAAGAGCTTACGTTATGTCATCCACCCCCTGTATGTCTCAGACTGGTGAAACGCATTGTTTTTGGTCTTGGAGCAGTGAAACAATCACCATTTGTCATCCCACACTCAAGAGCAGCCATCCCAAATGACATCCCTCCAAGTGGATGCCTAATGAAGACAAAAGCTCTTTTTTGAGAACAGCCGCCTGTCTGGAAGGAATTACGCCCATGCGTTAGTGAGTGTGTGAAAGAAGCAGGGAGGTGACGCAGGGATGATACTGGGCTCAGAGCGGAGGAGCAGAGAGTGGTAGTGAGGAGAATGAATAGTGACTGGCGCTCAGCCCAGTGGCAGCTTAATGACTCGCGGTCAGTTGACTCTGTCTCAATTAATCAGACTGCTCTTTCCTGCTTGCCCCCCCCCCCCGGCTCTAATTTCTCCCTTTGTCTCCAACCCCTGAGCAGGGAGAGGGCGCTTTGTTCTCACTGTCTTGTCTATCTCTTTTGTTTTCTACTTCTCTATCTCTACACCACCTCCTTCTCCCTCTCTTTCTTTCACATGCTCCCTGACACCTCCCTCGGCTCGACAGTTTACATTTCTTCTTCATCTCTGCATTAGTAAGAGACTGAAAGAATGAGGCCATTTTAGTATCACCCTCTATCATCCATGTTGGAGCCTGTCTAAGTCTGGGGAGGAACACAAGTCCCAGAGAGTTAGTTTTTGAAGGAAACTCATGCCCACATTGGCTGCAGTGGAGTCTGAAAACAGGCTGTGACCCATGTAGATGAGGGAACAAATTCAGGCATGGCAACACAACTAGCCCAGACATATTCCTGGAACAAAGAGTACGAGAGGAGGCAGTACTGTGCCTGTGTGTGTGCGCAAGTGGCAGCTCAGCTCTCCCATGTCAGTTGTTATCTGCTTTCCTGGAGGTCCCAGGGGGTCTTGCTGGCTTCCCAGGGTGGTCCTGACTGGGCTGACATTTGGAGGACTGGTCCGTGATGGCCTGTAGGGCTGTTCTGTGCAGCAGCAGTCACAGCTACTGTCCATCTCTGCTTTGCTCCTCTCTCCCTCCCTCTCTCTCTTTTTTTTTTTTTTTTTTTTTGGTCCTTTGTCTCTCAAGATTTAGTCTCTGGTTGTCACACCTTTCTCTCTCTGTCACTTTTCTTTGTTTTTTCCTTCCTGTACTCCTGCACTCATCTTGTTCCATCTCTCTCATTTTCACTTTCTGTCCCCTCTTGCTCTACTCTCCCTTTTTCTCTCCATCCATTATCTTTCTTTTTCTCACATTCAAGCACTCTGTCTCTCTTCCTCACACATATTTCTTCTCTTACTTTCTCTCTATCTCCCTCTCTATCAGTGGGGTCACAGTGTTGGGCAGACCGCCCCGAGGAGCCCGTCTGCCATGGCTCTTACGTGTTGGGAGGCGGGGAAGGGGGGCACAAGACCTCTGCACCAATCAGGCTGACACCCCCCCCCCGGCTCCACTGTGCAGTCAGAGGGACAGGGGGAGCAACCAGAGGTCAAATGCTCTAGGAGGACTTATAATGCAGCCATGATGCAGGGTGACATCTATGTAGTAGGACCACTGATTTAGTTTTCATCTTTGTGCTTTGTGCTGATCGGAGTTCAGTTTTTTTACTTGGGTAACATTTTTGCCAGTCCACTAAATCAAATGACTGAAAACACTGGATGACTCTTGGTGTGTAGAAAACAAAGAGGTGACAATGACAGACAAATTGACCTACATATATTCTATTCAATGCTTTAAGAATTCCTTGTGAAACTGAGATAAGTGGCCACATTATGAACTGAGGTTTATTTAGTTGTTTGTATGAAGATTGTTATGTTCCATGGCAAAGTCTGATGTTTTGGTGACCTATCCATCCGCCCCGACCTCCTCCCTATGCAGACTTTGTTGCTCTTATGTCTAACTTAAACTGACTTCCTCCTTTGTTTTCTCATTGAGACATACAGTCAAACCTCTCCTGCAACAGTTCCAAAGATGTTGTAGCTTGTTGGCTTTGCCTTCTCGTCAAACAAATTAATTATCTGACCAACTGTCTCACTCAGCCTACAATGTTAGTGTTGATGTTGAAGAGCTGCTCAAACTCATGAAAGATGTTGCAGCTAGCCTGAAGGAGTAGGCTTATGTGGCACTTGGTATACATGTGATTAGGGTTAATCAATATCACAACATATCATCAAATTTGAATGCTTGTTTTGCAAAACTTTTGCCAGTGTGTGGCTGTTGATGGCTGCATATGGAATTGAAATGATACCACACATGTTTAAGTTACTGGTTGTGCGTTAAAAAGGCTCCAACATTGTGCACTTTGGTACAAATTGTCTCATCACAGGTGCCTAGGAAACTCAAAGTAAAAGCTTTTCATAATACAGTAAATAAATACAGGTTTAATTCCTGTTTTTGTAAAATATTTTTGCAATATGATGGGTATAATTTCCTTTATCAGTTACAAAGACATCACAGTGTATTGTAGATTATCATAATGTGATATACTGTATACTGCAGAAATGAAGCATTGCATTAGATCAGGCAGAGCACCATCAGTGGCTCATTCATCAGCTGCTTGGCTATCAGCTGACTATATTCATACAGGTGTACAGGGCGGCCTTTATAACCTGACACTTCTCAATAATACTCTACTAATACACTCATACCAACATTGTTTCCATCCACTATCCCAACCTCCTCTTTTGGTATTTATATTGGCTGCATCATATAGAGTGCACTTTATGTTTAGAGTAAGAGCCCTCCAATCCAATTCAAAACCACTTCTTATGCCACATCATCTGTTTTAGGGCAGCGGATATTGCCCAGTACCCTGAAAATGTAGCCCTGACTTTTAGATGGGGAACCTGCTTAACGTGAAAAGAATCTAGTACCTTTTATGAACAGAAAGTAATTGGTCAAAGAGTTCAACGATGTTCCTGACAGGTTTTTAGCATTTATACACTATAAAATTACATTGCATAAAATTGCATGTTGGCTTGCCTTTAACAATGAGTGATATTAGGTGAGGATTTTACTACAGTTGAACATGAATACTGGGCTTCCTGGGAATGCTCACCCAACTTTTGGCACATTGTACTGTGTATTGTATTACAGCAGATCAAAGTCAGTTTAATGTTCAAAACAGTTTACAGTAACAAAAGGTCAATACATAAGCAAGTTCTTCCAAAGTTAATCACCAAACAAAAATATGGTCCAAAACCAAACGCACGACCACTGACTTAACAACTCTACCACCTGGAACAAACTTGAGAAGTCAAATTGATGGAACTCATCTGGCACCTGAAAGAAAACGTCCCACTTCTCATCGCCTCTAATACCAGTGCCAGGTTAAGTAAGAAACAAACAGGAACAAAAAATATACATAGGGCACACAGGGCCAACGAAAACAACTTTAGAAAAGTGACTCCACAAGTCTTGTGTGTCTTAACAAGCAAAGTGGAGAAAGTCTTCACAAATAACTCTTCACCCTGTTTCTTTCTGGGTCTTTAGCCTTCCCAGCGGTGGTCCAATCTGTAATTACTGACTATTTGATTCTAATCACTAGTCTGAAAAGACAGATACCACATCCCCTTTTAAGCCCTCCCACAAAGACCTAGGAAGGTGCAAAGCTATATTTCTCTCAATTATCTAGTCAGAATCGACTGGCTTGGTGCTGAAGTTCTCAGAGTGTGTTTGCCAATTTGCTGTGTCAATTAGATTTTCACCTAGGTAAGTAATCAGACTCTGGGAGACGGTGAGAGAGGGAAAGATGAAGGGAAAAGTAATTACAGCTTTTTGGGAGGTTTGCAGCTGCTCCACGGTGCCTGGGTACCACCTCTGTCTTTTTTAAATCACTTTTATTGGACTTTACGGGGAGCCCCTGCCTTTGTGTTTCTCAATAAGAAAAGAGATTAGACACAAACTCAGATAGTTGATACACACATGTGGAAATACATGCTCTTCCTCTCAGCTGTACACATACATAGACAAAAGGCGAGAAAGCTAAAGGCGAGAAGAGAAAAGCTAAACAATATGATTGATGACAGCAGTGTTTCTCCTCATTTATCTCAGCACATTGCTGCAGCCTAAATGACAGAGTTATTGTGTTGGGAATGTTATTTAGCATTGGATTTCTCCTCCGAGCATGCTGATAATGACTTCCAAGAGTAAAAAAAGTTTAAATGTGATAATCACTTTTAATCTAAGTGAAAATGTGACTCACAGCAGCTAAAGTTGAAAATTAATTCAAAAGAAATGGGCATTTAATGCTTGGATAGATTTTCACAGAATATCTGAAAAAAAGAAAAATAAAACCCCATCAGAACAAACCATAAATTCACTCATTATCATCCTGAAAGCTTGATTGACCTGTCTTTGTGTTCTTGTTTGATAATAAATTGTGGAGAAACATGGAGGCAGGAGGAGACAAAGCGAGAGAGAGAGAGAATTAGGCAGAGAAGCAGAGATAGGCTCACTCTCTGACACTTGGCTGTCCTGACTGCCCTTGTGAAAGCTGACACCTCCCTAATCTCCACTCCCGACCCCCCACCACAACCCCCATCTCAGCTGGCCAAGGTTGGCTAGCAGACAAGCCTGTCACCCAGTCAGAGACCTGGGACATGTCCAAGCCCTGTCCAGATGTAGGCACCAGAATTCACACAGACTCCTCCCGTCCCACGGGCATGCTCGCCTACCTCCTGAGACAAATCCTCAGACAACTTCCTTGACCCTTGTGCATTTCATGTGTCTTAATGTGCTTATTTAAAAAGGAACTGCTGCTGCTATGCTAACAATGAAACCTGAGCAATTTAGGTTTATAGGACTACCATCAACAAAAACTACTTGTTATTCCATTACAGCCTGGGCACAAGCTAACAGTACAATCTTTTTTCAGCTTTAAAAGCCCATGCAGCTTAAAGTGCCGATTAAATGTATCCAAACATCAAGTGCAGAGTACAAGGAATGTTTTGTAGGAAAACAACTGCACTGTGGGACCACAAGAGCAATATTTACCTCATTATCTCCTACAGTATTTTTTTTCTGACAACGCTCTCTACATACAGTACTTGTCTGCTTTGAAAATGTGGTTTTATGCCTCACAGTAACCAGCATTCACATTTCAAATGTAAAACAGTTCTAAAGTGAACTCTTCAAGTTCTTCCACAGCCATATGGGCAGATGGAAGTGGGTGGTGTGCCCCTTGAATTTAACTTATTCTAGACATTCAGATAGTGTCTGGATATACCAGTGTTCTTTCACATGGATACATTTCTTAATATATTCATAGGGCTATGCTGTGAGGAACATGTATACAAACTTGCAATCTTGTGCTGGAAATGTATGACATTCACATCTACCACTGTACATATAAAGTGGAAACAACACATAAAACACACCATGAATTTCACATCCAGTGAAACCCTAAGAAACTTTGTTACAAAGTCTGCACCTGCAGAGACCCCACAGTTATTTCTCCAACAGGCGGAAACTGTGTAAGTGGCGTGAGGTTAAGCAGTTACTGTTTCATAGCTACTCAGTTCATTTAACATTGCTACTCAACATATTAACCAGAGGAGGCAGCAGGGTCCACATGCCTACAGCTATTCTTAAGTTTCAAAGTCAAACACACAAAATGCATTTAAAGGCCAAATCAGGAAGTTTTTGACCATATAAATCAAGGTACAGTGTATTCACATAATGAAGAAATTTGACTTAGAAATGAAAAATAAGCACTTTGTCTGTTTGTCAATTCATTATGAATAAAAATATAGGTTTCTTTACTGGTCTTTTATAAGAAAACATTTATAAATTGGATTTTACTGTTGTTTAGGATAAGTCTCTGTGTATTGAAAGAGCACTCTACCAATTTAGCATTGCACTTCTATAACATTATCAGACTCACGATGGACAGTTTTTAAAAAAGGATCAAACTCGGTGCAGCACAACCAGAGATAGTCTTTTTCATTCTACACATTCTTCTTCCAAAACTGGCGCCTACATTACCCACAATGCAATTCAGGTCTGGTGAGCTCACTTCTTTCTAACTCCATAGCCCCAGATTTTTTTCGAACTTGCAGTCTTGAGCTCCAACCAACTCTGAATCAAGTGACATAACTCGAGGTAATTTATCAGACTTCACGCAGCTCCCTCTGTAGCCTTTTCACATTTGCAGTAGTACTCCCCAACACCTGTTAACAGACTTGGATGTGTAAAATCAGCAAGGTTCCCCTTTAAAAGAAATGTCCACCGGTGTGGGGGTGATAGCCGATGCCAAGCCTTTTTAAACTTTTGTGGGCAACCTTTAAGTTTCTTTTCAGTGCGTTCAGGAAATGTAAAATTTTTTATTTTATTGAGTCTTGTCCAACATCAGAAGCCGTGTAGGTTTTTGTTTTATTGTCTGCTAGTGCCATCAGCATTCAATAATACTCACTATAAATAGTTTCCAAAATTCAATTCCCTGTAATCGAATCATAAGCCACAGAACCTTTATTACAAACAACAACAAAGCGGATCATAATCCTTGTTTAAAATGAGAAGTAGGATAGAAATAATCTGTTCTACTAAGAAGGATGGTTTGAGTAAAAAGAATTTGGGCTTCACTTGTAATTATTGTAAGGCTTAAAACTTAATGATCCTTTTTTGCTTTTGCGTACTTGTATAAAGACAAGTACACATTTTCTCAGAGGAATATGAGGGATAATCAGATACTGGAACCGCTGACTCGCTGATCTCCTCTGTATATGTTGCAGTGTTTCTGCATTAACCAGTACATAGCGAGTGTGGATCTTTCCTCTTCAGTTGAGCTTGAAAAAGAGGACCGATCTGAAAATTACATCAAACACACACACACACACATATACATTCTTAATGTCTATTTTTATTATATCTTGAGAAGCGGCATTATGAAACACACACACACACACACACACACACACACACACACACACAGACAGGGAGTGCATGACTCACTCGGTGTTCATTAGTAACGAAGAGAAAGATGGATCACCAGTACTGGGGGAATAGTGGATGTGTAGCATCAGATACTGTACATGTTTACTTAATGATTACATTTGTAAAGTGTAACACTGCACTCTTTGGCAATATGTATGAAATGCAACTACACACACACAGAGAAAGACGCTATACATCAGTACAGGTATTGTGTGTTTAGTCTTGATATTTCCTGCCACAGAAAAAATTATGGCAACAGACATTATGGGACATTAAATGTTTTTGTTAAAGAAGATTTCCTCTGTGTTTTAATCTCTTTCACTTCACTGTGAGGTGAAAACAGACTCAGCAGCTGAAATTTACCAAGTCACCAGAATCAGAAATCAGAATCAGAAATACTTCATTGATCCCCGAAGGGGAAACTCTTTTGCTACAGCAGCTCACTATCACGTCAGTGCACACAGGAATAGAAGTACTAGCAAAAAAATATATAATACACTATAATACAGGTCAGAAAATAAATTAAGTACCAAGTGGGTATAAGTATAAAATAAAATAAGTGTGAAGTACAAAGAGGGTTTACCGGTTGATGATAATAATATGGTATAAGGTAATAGTGCATGAACTGTCAAGTTAAGTGTAGCTTATTTATAATGAGACAGAGGATATTGCACAGCAGTAATAGAGGTATGAATAAATATCAATATCAATAAATAGAGAATTTTAAACTGAAAAGGGTATATTGCACAGGAGTATAAACCATCTGGCCATTTAAGTGTTTGTTACAAAAAGATATTCTATATAAACCCACTTAAAATTAAAAACACACATTTACATAGGCCGGGTTTAATAATGTAAACTTCTATTTCCCACATGAAAATTACATTTTCGCCACAGAACTTAGAGCAAATAATGTAAAAAGAAATCTTTTCACATATGAATTTACAGTATACAATAGGTAATGATAACATACACTGTATCATTATATTATCATATCGTAGAATCCGTAGAAAAAACTGCCACATGAGAGGTCTTAATGTGAAAAAATGTGTCACCATTTGATAATTTGATGTCACATGTAAGTTTTCATTCGTTTCTGTAAGTTACCTCTCAAAGCCTCAATCTGAACTTAATAAATTTGTGGTCTTGTGTCATGGCAGTACCTTTATTTTCCATGCAGATAAGTGGGCAGCATAGCTTCTTACTAACAGTGCTGTAGAGCAATGGCTTAATATTTAAAATATTATTATAAATGAGACTAAAATATATGCAAATGTATAACTTACTGATTGGTATAAATACATCAGAAGAAAGCTATACTGGTGTTTAAACCTTAAAGACAGGAAACACCAGAGTTGAGATCCATTAAGGTAAATACTTGGTTGCCATAAGTGGCATTTAAGTGTCTGGTTGAATAGCAAGCCTTTTAGTGTGGAGCACACACAAGACATCATAAACCTGCACAACACACACACACACACCTTCAGCCAACCTAGAACACCTCATCAGCTATTTGTTAATTAAAAGCCAAGCAATATATTTTGTACTTCCTCCCCTCCACAAGAGTCAAACACTTCGTGGAGAAATCACTCGATAGCAATCACTTAATATCTTATTTAAAAGGTGTGTGAATGTGTGTATGTTCATGATTGCCTGTGTGTGTGGGTGTGTAAAAGTGTGTGTTTGTGTATGCGTTATTGATTCACATTCAGTCTTTGTACCTTCTCCTTCCTATTCGTGGTCAGACTGAGCCTCTCCCAGCATGCATGGGGCAGAAGGCAGAAAAACCCCCAGCCTGGACAGGTCACCAGTCTATCAAAGAAATGTCCAAACAAGACTGTACTTGTTAGCTAACATGCTCCCACTGACAATGCTAACATGCTGATGTTAAGCAGGCATAATGTTTACCATGTTCACCATCTTAGTTTAGCATGCTAACACTTGCAAAATATTACTAAACACATGGCTGATGGGAATGTCATTAGTTTTGTAAGTATGTGATCATAAAACAAAGTATTGGACAAATTGAAATTTGTGACCTGATGATGAAAAGTCAGGGGATAACCCAAATCATTAGGATTCATCCTTTAGGCACCATGGATATCTACTAAATTTCAAGAAAATCCATCCAACAGTTATTTCAGTCTGGACCAAAGTGGTGGACTGACTGACTGACCGACCAACACTGCCATCCCTAGAGCCATGCTGCTAGAATGGATAACAAAATTCTACGGTGGATGGTGTAAATGGAAATAACTGTCAGCCAAGATGACATAATTAGGCCTGCAACCAACAGAGAAGTTGAGAATTGGAGTTCGACATCAGAGACAGTGATTCTTGTCCCATCTCCTACCAACAGTCACCACTGGTTTCTTTAAACCCTGACCCCGATCTTTGTCTAACCTTCAAGTGTAACTGAACACCCAATTTCTGCTAGCTCCCACCCTCCCAGCATATTTAAAAATGCAGCAGAGGACTGCACAGGACAACCACGGTAGGGGGTGTGGCCAGTGTGTGACGTGGGAGGTGAGGAGATACTGACCAGAGTGACAGACAGACTGACCACCGCAGCTAGCCATAGAGCTGGTACTCAGCGCGGCGGCACTAACCAGCCATAAGCAGTTGCTGTCAGCCTCTGCATGTCCACGCTGGAAACACAGAGACTCCATTGAAGCTTTGACAGTCACTAGAAGCACGTTGACGGACCTTTATAAATGTTTCTGTGTGGGACCAGTGTTGTAGCTGAGCTAACGGTGTGTGTGTCTGTGGGAGAGTGTCAGTACGTAGCCATAGCCCTGCTGTTTATCAAATTCATCAAGGGAAAGAATGCAGTCTGGTGGTGCTTCTACAGTCATTAAAAGCACAAGTCCAAACCATTGCGCCAAAATAGAAAAATACTAAGTAGAGGGTTAGCAAAAATAGAGTAAACTTTGCAGCCAGGAAATATAATTTATATGACAAAAGCTGCCTCCATATACATCACCTGCCTCCAGATCAACCGATAGCAAAATTCAATTGCAATAGCCAGGTTTCAAACTATAGACAGCAGTCGCTATTCATATTTATAACACAATATGTACAATTGAAATACTTGCACTAAAATGTCAAGATTTGGATCTGAATCCATTAACAACAATACTAAGTACCCATATACATTGGTTTTCAACTGAAAAAGTGGTTTGGGAGTTTAGTTACTCTTTAATGAAGTAGTTTTAGCTACCGCAACTTAAAATTTAACCATAGGGGCAGCATATCAGAAAACAATTGTTTTAGGTACAGTTTATAGTCCTTTGAACATAACATAGTTAGTTTATTGTTTATGTACCTGTTATTTAGGTACGTATGAGAACTTGTTGGTTGTACTCCATACAGAGTGACAGTGCCTGGCAACAAAGGCCAGCCAACAGGAGAGGACCCAATCAGCACCTGGTTTTCACCACTTGGTGTATGGTTTCACAAAGATTTGAGTTTTAAGATTGTATTAGTCTGTACAAAAATCTGTCCATGGCTGACAATCCAGACACCAGTCCAAGCACCATAATGAGGGCATAGCAGTGAGACAGAGAGTGAGAAATCTAGCCATAAAGGTTAGGCCAATATATCAACACACTGTGGGGGGGGGAGTCTGACGGGTCTCTGAGCACTTTCTTCAGTTTATTTTCCCTCCATTTTCCTCCTCTTTCATCACCTTCCTCGGCACCTCTGTTGGCTGATGTCTGACCTGGCCTGCAGGAGTTTGGAAGTGACAGACTACAAGCTTGTCCTGTGTCAAAGTGCACTGTGATGAGGGGAAATAATGGTCACACAGACACACATGAATGCACACAAGAACAAATGTATACACACATATCCTGTGAAAGGGGGAAAGGTACACTGTTAAATTCGATGGAGTGTAAATTTGCCTTTGGCTTGTTACACTCTTCTTCTCTCAATTAAATCAGTCCAAGTGGTTCAATCTCACCTCTCATGTCCAACATTTGCGCACTACAAAATGATTCAAAAATATTAATTGACATGTTTTTGTCTGAGATCCACATACTGCTTTCTATAATTCTACACTTAATAGAAAGAAAATTATATTTTGTTTTTATGAAGTTATTACAATTTAGATAAATAAAATAAGGGATACAAGAATGGAGGCACTTTGTGATATCAGGTCTTAATTGTGTCAACTTAAGTTTGTCCATCACATTTGGCTAAATATACAGTGTACAGCACAGGTTGTACATACATGTTTTTTGGCATAAGTCTGTATTAAAATTGCCCAAATTAACCCCTAATTTTTCTACAATTACACATTTCTTCTTCAAATCCCCCTTCACCTTAACGTCCAAACAGTGGCACCTGTATCCTAGCAACAAAACCAGGTAAGTGATGGGAACCTCAGAGTGTGAGTACCTGGGTCTCTCTGGAGTCATGCAGATAACATACAAATAACATCAGCAGCATTTAGTGTATATTTTCATTGTTTTTAACAGTAAAAAGGACAAAGAACATGTTTACTGAGAGATGTACTAATTACTTAAGAGTTTAAACCTTAAAATGGGCACAGCTGGCTCTAGTGTAGAGTCTGATTTATTAAGATCACTTATGTAAAGCTGTTCAGTTGCAACTTTCAAGGTATAACTGCTCTCAAAACTTCTAGACAGAAGAAAATGTTAAATATGATGCACAATTGTATATTATATATATATATATATATATATATATATATATATATATATATACACACACACACACACACACACACACACACACACACACACACACACACACACACGAGGTGAGTTGGAATCATATCACTCATCACCACACAAACGTCTGAGCAAAGAGTGTTTTTAAAATCCTCACAATGCGGAGGGAGGAAGGAAATGACTTTTTCATCATCACTATTCCTTTCAAAGGAAATAATTTTAAATTCATCAAATTCAAGAGGTGACTGACCAAGCTATGAATCATTACTTACTATCATAAAACATGGGACTGTTTCGGGAATGATTGCATATTGACAGTGAAGCATTTAATGCCCAAAGAGAAAAAGGAATACTTTGATTTATTTAGAAATCATTTATATGTAAATCGTATCTGGTAAATGCTAAATCATTTTAATGAATAGGTAATACATATATCAGCAAGATGTTCTTTTCTGATGCCCTTTCATATGTTAATTGCTGGAGTTACACTTTTAAATGGAGCACAGAAATGTAGCGTCAATGTTACATACATTTTTTAAGGTATAGAGTGGATCAGGTTTAAAGGGAAGACATTTTTTTCTGTGTACCATTATAATCCATATGCAATGCCTGAAGACAAAACAAGAATTTGATGCCACGACCTCCTTCAACCTGAAGGTTATCTCAGCAACTGTAACCTATGAAAGCTAATGAAGTCAGAGCTCCAGAAACATCTGCCCTTCCGTATCAAAGTAGGCTGGAAGAGATAGGAGGGAAAATATTGAAAATGCTTAACTTCATTAACATAACTTGAATGTGAAAATGACATAGTTCAACCAAACAATGGGCTTTATGCAAGAACCACTCATATAAACAGATTTGTTCTTCTTCTTCGACCCGTCGAATGAGTCATGTACAGATAGTCAGTCTTTCTCCACAGCGGAAAAAATTAATTAAATTAGTTTAAATACACCAAAATTAACTAAAACAAACTTAATGCAAAATTAAGCATCTAACTTCATGTCAGACCATTTCTTCTTTATGTCTGTCACAGTACAGCACTGCTCTGTTGAAGCGTAATTGACAGCTGTAGATTTTACATTTTCTAATTATTTCTAATTATCATTGTCTAATTATTTACTCTAACACGACTACTGGCATTGCTAAACTTGTTATCTTTTTGTCTGCAGATTTCTGGACCGCAGGACTTGAAGCTCAGCAGTGTGAAAGTCTTCTTTTAACTCTTTGATAACATTTTTGTGAATGAAACCTGTCCACAAATGGAGCGGAACAGGTAGCCTTTCAGTCATTTTACGGGGTGTTGATTATGCTAATGATCAAATCTCACTAACGCACACCTCCTGATGAACAGGTGGCATTCATCAGGCTGAAACGAGCAATTTAGTTTGTCCAGTTAAGAGAGTTTGGGGAATCCGACTTGGAACACTAGTACGAGCGAACCTCTCGATAAAAAGCAAAAGAGGTTTAGGATAAGAATAAGTAAACTTTACTGTATGATGCCCATTGCTTTTCAAAATCTTTAAACCAACAGAAGTTGTTAAACCACCAGGTTTGTCAAAGGGATTCTTACATTGAGGAGTGACATTTTAAAGCATATGGCACCTCTTTAAGTCTGTGGAAAAGAACAGACGGTGGAACATTGCCTCTCTAGACTCCATCAGAAAGGAAGAAAGCGAGTTTTGAATATTCATGACCATATTCATGACAGCATAAGGTATCCACTGGGATGTCAGAGGGGCAGGTCACGGCTTTGAATGTACTTACCTCACTGAGGATTCTGTTAAAATAGCAGCCCATGAGAGATTTCTGTAAGAGACCCCAAACTCTCTGAGCCTCCATGTTGTGCCAGAGGTCAATGGAGCACTGACCTCTGGCAGGTGGGAGGCTGCTGGGAGTCAAAGGCCAATCAAATCAATTCCTCCTGGCCAAGACTGGGGTCAAAGGTTCTGTTTGTGTATGTGTGGTCACAGGTCAGTGTCGATATCTAGTCCCACACGTCGAGGGCAGTGACTCATTACAAACCACTCACAAATGGCCCATTAGTTGTTCTGTATTTGCTTGTTAGCTTTCAGTCCGGTCATAAAAGGTTATGATCATTTTGTTTTGTCCCAAAGAATCTACTTTCCCCCCTTTGCTCTTTTCACTTTGTATGAGCCAAGACAACAGACTAATTGATGCATTAAAACAGCCTGAAGTCTGAAATGAAGCAAGGCGGGGAGTACAGTCTCAAAGGTACATGAGGATTAGGAGGGAGAAAAGAGTTGAAGAGAAAAAGAAAGGAGGGAAGCAGAGATAATGAAGAGAGACCAAAAAAAAAGACAGAAAAGGGAACCGAAAGAGGACAAACAATGATAAGGAAACAAACTAGCAAACAAGCCGAATGAAAGACATAGCAAGCCTTCTCACTTGTACAGAGATTTGTGAGAGCATGTGTTGAATTTTTATACTTGTTGGAGACAAATAGCAGCACAGAGAGAGCGTCTGAGCTGGGATCAGACACCCAGAGAGACGAGGGGGAGGCCGGAGCAGCAGTCGCACCAGACCTGGCAGGAACCTTGCGTCTCTGAAATATCAGACTCTCACAGTGAGCCTTGTTTGTTTGTCTGCTTTTCTATTTTCATCCTCTGTTCATAATCACAACAACACCCCTTTCTCTTTTCTCCTTAGCCAAAAGTTGCGATATCCCATCCTTCTTGTTCTCTCACTCTCTCTCAGTGGCCAACAGTTGATTTTTTTCCCCTCAAGTCTCTCCATGGTGCTTTCAGTTACTTTGTGTTTCTGACACAAGGACAGATTGTGTTTCATAATGAAGCAGATCAGATGCGTCAGCTTTAGTTTTAATATTCTGTCCTATAGCGCCGTGCCTGTACTTTATACTGTAGAACACACATTATAAATAGTGTATATTAGTGCAATGCATGACCCTGTTACATCATCCAACCTCAGATGGTGAGACCCTGCTGCCTGAAACTGTCATGCCTTTTTAATGTGTCTGTCAGCAAGTTAGTGAAGCTACATTAGGAAAAAAAGCAAAGGCCTGTCATACATCACAGTGTTCTGTCAGAGACAGATTTCTGCTCACCTGTGTGTGCAATCTGCTTATTTTCGCTAAAATTAGCCTCTGTCGACTTGATTCAATTCTAATTCAAAAGACAGACGATTGATGGAAAAAATGATTGAGCTGTGAAATTTCACTGGCAGATTCTTCCCTACGCAGCATGATTACAGTCTTGCACTTCCTTTGTGACACAACAATACTGATATACAAGCTCACTACCAAATCACTATAATGTAGCGTTGAAATTTTCTAAACCAATAAACATATTTTTCTCATCTCCATCCACACTACTGTACTGTAGGTTGCCAAACTTGGGTGAAACTAAGATGCAATTGAGTTGCATGGTGTAAAGCCCTCTGCAACACACTTGAAACTTGTCTGAAACTCAGCCGCAACAGTTGCAAAACTCTCAACTTTGTGAAACTGGCAACAGCCAGTCAAAAGGCTGATAACGTGTCAGATGATGGCGTCAAACTACCATTGATGTGGTATCATTTCAACCGATTTTAACAGATTGATTTCAACTCGACAACGGCTTATTGCTGAAATGAACAAAATAATAAAACAGAACATGGTCTCTTGGACGCTTCAGAAGGAGTTTATCCTGATAGACCTCATGCAAGGTTGGTGAGCTAGGCAAAGTTTGTTTATATCGCAGTGAGCCGGTAGCTAACACTACGACTAGCTTAGTTATCATTAACATGACAGTTGTTTGAACATTTTGCTAACGTTGTCTGTTTTATTAGCTAATCTTCTAAAATCTGCTGCTGTTATTGTGATCTATATAACGTTAGGTTATTAAATTCCTCCTCTCTTGACACTCGCTTAATTTTACAGAGAGCGGCGATTCCTTTGGGAAACCTATTACAGAAGGGGAGACAGAGGTCCTGGATGAACTTGCTGCTCTACTTGGACGAAATGAACGAGGCATCAGCTACAACAATGAGTGGCTACTTAAAACATGAATTTACAAATGTTATGATGTGTGATAAAGTAATCGAAAAGGTAACCCAGTAGCCTGGGTGCAATGATTAACATTGAGCTGAAACATAATTTGAAATATACATATACAACTATGTTGATTATTTTTAAAATTGCTTTGTGTAACTGTCAAGTTGCATGAAAATTATGTTTCATGCAATTTGCAACCTGCAACTAGTTGCGTGAAAGTGTCACCATGTAAAGCCAGCCTTAGTCTGATCTCCTTTATCCAGAGTGGTATAGCACAGACGCCCACTTCAGCCCCTCGGGAGTTTCCGAAATGCCAGTTTGAGGGCATCCTGGCAGCTGGCATCTCTGCAACTGTCTTGCATCGTCTGGCATTCACCCTGCCTGCAACAGCTGGAGGGGGGGCAGGCTGACAGTCACACATAGCAAAGATCAAAGAGACGTAAAGATGGAGGGACAGAGCCCATCTGTCAACCTAAGCAGTCAGATCCTGTTCAGTGCTGTACAGTGGCCAGTGGTGGAAGTGTTCAGATATTTTACTTAAGTGAAGCAATACCACAATTTAAAAATACTATGTTACAAGTAAAAGTCCTGTATTTATATTTTTACTTAAGTAAAATTATAGTAGAATAAAATGTACTTTAAGTATCAAAAGTAAAAGTACTCGTTATGCAGAAAAATCGCCCCTGTGAGTGTTAAATTAGTACACATTATATTAATGAATTATTATTACTGATACATTAATGTGTAAGTAGCATTTTACTGTTTAGTTGGTCGAGGTGGCGCACATTTTAACTACTGCTAGGTAGTTTATAACAAATATTTTACAAGATAACGACATGCTCTGTATGTAAATATGGACTAACTAGGATATGGACTAAAACTAACTAGTAACTACAGCTGTCACAAAATGTAGTGGAGTAAAAAGTACAATATTGTCTTCTGAAATGTAGTGGACTAGAAGTACAAAGTAGCAGAAGACTGGAATACTCAAGTTCAGGTCAAGTACCTAATTAATTAATTAAGTAATTGTACTTAAGTACAGTACTTGAATAAATGTACTTAGTTACATCTCACCACTGACAGGGGCAGCTGGCTGGAGCCAACTGTTTTTATGCTGACTATTAGCATCCACCCATGTCCTGACAGTAGTTCAGCCAGGAGACACCAACAAAAGATTACTTTACTTATTTAGTGATCGATTTACAATTGGGGTTAAACCCTAACATTAGTTCAAACATCTTAAATGTATTTATTGAGTCATGGTACGGGTGAGTTTGTGTGTGTGTGAGGTGATGGACTTCTAGACCACTGATACTAAGCCAGTCAGTATGAGCATAGGGAGGTTACGATTGATTGACACGATATAACCAAAAACCTTTAACACATGCACAGTCCTGCACTGGCAGTAACCTGTTGATGTCTGTTGATGAACTTTGTTTAATTGGAAAAGCAATTTATGGCTATAATTGTACAAGCATAGCACCATTTGTTTGATTCTGATTTACAGGCTCTTATCTAACCTTTAGCTAGTCTTTTTCCTAACTGTGTTTTGGTGATGGCTTAATTATGTTCAATAGATGTTATTGTTGTGTGTTTGGTATACTGTTGCAGCTTTGCTTTAATGTGAATTCATGCCTGAAAATTACCTTGCCCTCATTTTCAATTTTTATTTTTCTATTTCTTTTGATGTCAAGACATTAATTTGTGCTGTGCTGAATGCAATTTGCATTAGTGATCAGTCTTGTTAGTTGCTGTGTGTGGGTGGACCCAGTGTGTTCTCCATCATGCTCCTTCAGCCTTGTTCTGTGTTTGTGGGAAAGCAGAACAGCTTGGTGATCAGTGACACAGTCATGTGCAATGGGGTGAGCTGAAATGAGACTTTCTTCATATTAGGAAAATCAATGTCAAACAAAGACAATACATGACTTTTGTAAAATCTTAAAAGGAATAAAAGGAGGAATGTTTGGTTGGTTTTTGTTGTTTCAATGCCTTTAAACATCTGTTTGCATATCGATACATGTGCCCGCTCTACCACTCATTAGACAGGTCACAAGGTCCACAACAGCAAAGAAGAAGTGCAATTTAACCGATTGTGTCACATCTACGCTGACGCGCAATATCTCAAATCATCATTTTATCATCATATTAAAGGCCTGAGGGATGATCAGTGATTCATTTTTAGAGCTCATATTGAAATTGACTTAAAAACATACTTCACAATTCAGGATAAAATAAAAACATCATTAATACGGGGAAATAATGGCTTGAATGTAAACATTTTTTTAAAAGGAGATAAAATCAGTGAAACTGGCAAACAACCTATACAAATAATGTTTTACTATAAAGTCTCCCCTTTTACAGAGTTTCAGATGACTTTCCAGACCATTCAATGATTATATTTTCTGTTGAAATTTCTGTATTTTACACATTTCCACATAAAAAAAAACAGCAACAAATTCTTCAGAGGCTCTCGTGTCATTTGTTTTTAAGAAATGTCAGAATTGAAAGAATCACTCAAATCCAAGTTTTTTAATTTCAGTATGAAATTAAAGCAGGTCATTTGAGATAAAACGAGGTTTAAGCACTGATAACTTGTCCTTGTTTGAGAGGATGCATTATACAGTCTGCTCAGTATGACTTATGCTGAACACGTACAGTTTGACTGTTTTCATGTCAGGCGACACATGCTTTTATTTATGTGTTCAGAGAGCATGTGCATGTCTTTGAAATTTCTCACATACAGCACATTGATAGCCATTGGTAGCCGTCCACCATGCCCGCTGAGATACTCCTATCCTGTTACCTAATAGCTGTCTGTTCAGGCTACCTGGCCTGTCCGTTGTATCTATGTCACATGGATGTATGACAGCCCTGAGGCTGTGCACTGCCGCCATCATGGAGCACTTGACATCTTCATGTATTTATGACTCTATTAAAAAGCTGCACAAGGACAAGGGAGTGGGGTGCTATGGCATGCCATTCTTTCATCTCCCCCTCTATTCTCCATTTCTCTCAGTCATTAGCTCAGATTTATGTAACCACCCACTGATAGGAAGTAGATAAATGTGTGGTTAATATAAAAACGAGTTGGGATATTTGCAGGCAACTTAGAAATTGTATGTCTTTTGTCACTTTTAGATGACCTGTATGTCATTAATCACCAACATTTAATGTATAATGCCTGAAATATTCTAGCTCTAAACTCTACATTTTAATGAATTCTTATGATATCAGTGAAATTATTTGAGGGAATTCATTAGAATAATACACAATGCATACATTAGGCCACTGTAGAATGTACCAGATGGTCCATGGTGCCTTTGTGCCTGCTGCCTACATTGGTGTTAAAAAGCCTAACATGCAGCCATATCAAAAGATAGAAGAGGCTCAAACCTGGCTAACTGAATGCCGGCCTCTGAGAAGTAACTGAAGAAGATGACACTTTCACACCAGTGCTAATGTGTGAATCAAATCATCTTTATGAGGAAAGAATTGGCAGTTATGAAATCACAAGCCTCACAACATACAGGGAGACAAATGTGTGAGTGCTTCTTTTGTGTGTCTGTACGAGTCATCTGCTTTTGGCATTCTGAGTTCAATAGGCCCATTTCACCTGCCCTTGCAATCATCTCATTCATTCAAGAAGACAGTCAGCTGTGTGCAGAGCCTGTCATCCTACTCCACTACATCAGTCCAAATGTTTAGACCAAAACCACAAAAAACACTTAAATGGGGCGGCTGTGTCTGTGTCGGTGTGTGTGTGTGTGTGTGTGTGTGAGTGAGAGAGTGTGTGTGTGTGTGTGTGAGTGAGTGCGTGAGAGAATAGGTGAATCAGAGGCAAATTTTGAAGCGCTTTGGATAAAAGCTGCTATATAAATTCTAGCCATTAACCATTTACTTAAATATGCCAGTCTTTCTTCAAACATTATAGTGGCCAGAGGAGGACCTCAGATGTTTGGGCATCTGCATGAAAACAGGTGCTTTACATTAACCAGACCACTGCAATGCATCCAAACCCATTCTCAAATTTCCTGCCTTAACCTGATTTCTCCCAATAACCTAGTTTCATGTAAATATAATGACTTTTTGAGGAAGCAGAAGACTTCTACATTTGCCTCTCACAGAAAAGCTCACAGCTGCTTAATTTGACAGCAAGAGGGAATGTTAAATTTCAAATAACACATGAAATATCAAGAGAAACATAAAGACTGATATATCCATGTGCACATTAAGTACAAGATATATAAAAGATTTATTATGCACCCATTCACCATTTACACATCAGAGCATAACACTGCTTATATGTCTACTCTGACATATGTAACAGAGGCACGTGTAAGCTAAGCGCCCACTGATTTAAAAAAAAAGAAGTACTACTCAAGGCTCAGTAACAAACATATTGAAGTTGCAAATAAAACTGTATATTGAATAATGTTTCACCAAACTTCTCAAGACACTTCAGAACACCTCGGCAAGTGCAACCATTATGAAAGCAACTGTCAGAAAAATCCATGGAGGTTAAAGCAGCCTTTCCACCAGTGTGCTCATTATGTTTGTTTAAACAAAATGTAGAGCCACATCTTGGAGAAAATTAGTGCCTGAATTGATGCAACTTTGTAGTTATATCAGAAGCTTCAAATCCTAAAGATTTAGTAATCTGAGCTGCCACGAAGCACTGTAATAAGCTGCAAACAAAGGGCTATTATTATAAAAGAGCACAGTATATTGTGGTAACTGTTGTGAAATAGCTGTGTCGACATGAGTTTCAACTCGTGTGCTTGAGATGGGAGAGACTCCAGTTTTTGTGCACAAGCACAATTTTCTTGTGCCTGGGCCAAAGAAGCTCCTAAGAGAGAAAACTACAAGTATTTGTTAGCAATAATGGCTTAAGTTGCACTAGAATGTGTCATCTTTATCCCCATATGAAAAAGATCTGAATATAGTCAACATTAGGGTATCACACATAATTGACAATGACATTAAGGATCATTTGAGCAACTTAAGTCCCTTGGGCAATTTGTGATATATAATTAAGTCTTTTTTAATAGGTAGTATTGTACCATCCTATCAAGAATATTCATGTTGTTTCTAAAGACTTAAGAGAAAAGAGTGACCCCACTCAAGGCATGAATACAATAATGTTACCATTAGAAGAGACCAGGTGGATTGCACATCTGACTGCATTCACCCCAAGATTAAGAAAAAGATAGATGATATTAAGTAGCCATCCAGACAGAGGTGAGTGGACGGCTGTTTAGCAGACAGCAACCAGAAGTAGAAGTTCACACACAGACTGTGCAGTCACATCAACCAAAAACAAAAATCACAATAAGAATACATTGACAAATACATGGTAGGAACACGTAGTACAACACACAAAAATACACACATTGCTCTCTGGAGAACATAGACAGAAGCTATTTAAAAGCAGTGATAATGACTACATTACCCACCACTGCCTGAAGGGCCCACAGGACTCACCGGAGAGAGCGGCTTCAAAGCCCTGCCAAAATAAGAAACTGGGTATCATGAATGAGAGACTACAACGGCAAAGAATAAAATACCAGGCTGAAATAGCTGCGAATAAAGTTGGGATATACGAGGAATGGTTTAACTTCATCATTTTAGTTGTATATTTTTGCAGGTGCGCGTATTCACGTCATGAATGCTTACATATGTTCAAGAACAACAATGCCCCCCCGTTCCATGTTCACACGTTTTATACAGAATGGCAAGGTGGAATAACATTCCCGCCTTGAACAGGCCATATAAAAAGGGGCTATTGATTGCTCTCCTTGTACTTAAATTTGTATTGATTTGGCTCAGCTGTCTGAAATGACCTCCAAGCTGCATACCTAATGGACACACTTTGACGTGGACACACGCACAAACATTTATGACCAAAATAATTGCAAAATGCTTAAAGTTTACCATAGAGAGCGTGTACAGCACTCCGGCAAAACAGTTGTCACAGCTTTGGATCAACACAAACCTGCACATGAGCACATGCAGACGCGCACACACACAAAAACACACACAGAGCTTGATCACAGCTTTGAGGCACACAATCCCATCTGTTGATTCATGGCAGTACATCAATCTTTTGTGCCTCTCAGATGTTCTACGCACAAACACACACATAACTATATAAGATGCATATACACAAACACTCTGAGGTAGACACACACATCAGTGCCCCAGTGTAATTGGCTGGCTGTGCTGGGACAGAGCCTTGGGTGGGGCTCAGGTGATGAAGGGAAAAATAGGATGATGAGTCTAAACCACCTCAAGAAATTACCTCTTTTCTCTCTGAATTATATTCCTTGTGTGTCACTCCTTTTCCGTGCTTTTTCCCTGTACAGCACCAGATGTGATAAATGAGTCACTTCGACCATGCGCGCTACAGTCTTAAATCATATGTGCCTTCTTTCCAAGAGCAGCATCTAAACAACCTTCTCTTACATTAGGAGAGATTATGGCCTCCAAGGACAAAAAGAAACTCCTTTCTCTTCGTGTCAAATATTCTGTGTGGTTGAACTTGACTTGTTCACATTAACTAGCAGTGTCCCCAGGCTACAGGCACAGTGTCCTTGTAAAAGTGTGGGTTGGACCCTTGTATGGGAAAATGTGAAGTGGAGAGTGTGGTGTGAAGTGATTAGGTCTTTGTCCAAATGCCTCTGGCTGCACTACGACCGACTTCTGCCAAGGAGACGGTATATGAGGAGGAAATGGAGGGCAGCAGGTGGGTGATGATAGTTAAAGCTCTATCAAGCACTATCTCTGAAATTAACACTGAATCTAATAAGTTCCCGTAAGAGGGATGGATGCTAGTGTCGATCCCACTGAGAATCAAAACCAAAGTCTGAAGGAAGTTTCCCAGTTTCTGCTGGATGTGTAAGTAATGTAGGAAAAAGGCTTGCCTTGTTGTATAACAAGCTAAAGGTATTTGTTTAAAAGCTATCAAAATTGAAAGAGGGAAAAGAATGGAAGAGGGAAGACAACTTTTTGTTATTCAAGCTGTCATAGTTATAACACAAAGTATAAGTATAAATACATTAACAGTTAAGCCATATTAAGACATTAACATAATAGTATGGTCTTTAAACAGGATCCACATCACTCACATTATTGCCAACACGCTGAATGACAGATAGACTATGATTAGAGTTATGTCATTAGGCAGCACACCAGATCCTGCAAAAACACAAATTATTGCTTATGACTGTAACAAAAACAGAAATTTATATCCATCAAAACCAAAACGTCCTCCCATTCTCAACTGTGAGTAAATTTTGGCACGATCACAGCAACCTACTGTATTTAATTAGTTGCTTAAAGGTGATGTCAGTCAACAGTTCAGTTGTAACCTTCACTAAGAAACAAAACATTGCCAGGTATGTCTGCAATTAAAACTGAAACTGAATGGACTGCTAGCAACTTTTTCTTTTCTTTTCATTTGCAATGTGAAGAGTATAAAGATGACAAGGAAAAAAGAATTAAAAGAGAAGGAGAAGACGAAGATTGGGATAATTGGAGGCAGAGACGACCAGAGGGAACTGAAACAGATCACAAGTCACAGTAACACTGGTCAGACATGTTTACCAGAATGTTTGCCAATCGCCGCAATGTGGTCTGAGCACAAGTGAGGGCAATGTGCTCATTAGCAGCAATCAGATATGCCTGAATTATGACTTTGCCTTAGATGCAGTAAAAATGTGTACCCTAGTTTACCATACTACCCAACAAGCTGGTTTACACCCAGTTAACTGATGTGATGTTAAGTGATGTTATTGACCAGGAATTACTCTATGGAGTCAAACTCCTTTTTAGTAACACGAATACAACTCACATTCTTTACTGTTACACATAAATATGATAGATATGTTATGAACTACGAAATCATTATGTAAACTACACAAATAATCATACTATGCAGCTTAAACACACTAAACATTTAGTATGTGTAGAATGAGGAATATAGACAATACAGTATACATCTTGGCACACTGAAACACATTACAACCTTGTTTGCATCATTTAGTATTTGTAGTATAAGTGCCTGTCTTAGACACAGTTAGAATGAGGAGAAAGGATTATTTTGGGGAAAGTTTGGTCTCTATCCTGATAAAGAAGTGCAGAAAACCAGTAGAGGGAGGAAGAGGTGAGAGGCAGAACACCCACAGTCAGCCCCTCTCCCACTCTTCCTGGGGCTGTGTGCCATTGATTTGCCTGCAAGCAACACTTCTAGTGGTTTGGGATAGAGCACAAGGGGAGCAGGCACAGAAGACTAATCGAAGGGCCAAATGAAAATTGAGAGGCAATTTAGGGAATAGCACAGAGGATTCTTTGTGAAACAGGGGCCTGGAGTGTGTGTGCGCGTGTGTTAGTGTGGTGAAGAAAGAGTATGGGGTGACATGAAAGAAAGAAAGAAAAAAAGAAACAGGGAGGGAAGAGACAGAAATCAATTCAACACATTAGTCTTAGACTAGATCAGCTCTTTCCTGGCAGAAAAAGCACCCACTTCCTGATCTCCCATTCGCTCCTCCTCCATTTCCCCCATCCACTTCATCTTCCCCTCTCTTCTTCTATTTTCCTCACCGTTTCCTGTTGTCTTCCTTTCTGATGACAAGACCTGCACCTGCAGTGGGCTGCCTGAGGGCACGAAGTCTACATCAATGGTGTAAGGTTGGATGAGGCCTGCGGTAAAGTAAGGATGGTGTTACGAACAGTGGCATAATGGTGTCTTAATCACTCAGAAGAGGCAGGGTGACACTCTGCAATTGCATTAGCATGTCATAGTTGTCATTGGCTGTCATGTGCACATAGCGCGCGCGCGCGTGTGTGTGTGTGTGTGTGTGTGTGTGTGTGTGTGTGTGTGTGTGTGTGTGTGTGTGTGTTTGTACAGCTATCTTTGTGAGGACCACCTAGAGTTATTAACCTTTGGAGTGAGGACCATTTTGCAAAGTGAGGACATTTAGGCCGGTCCTCACTTTATTTTCACTGTAATGGCCTCCAGAGGCTGTTTAAGTGTTTCTCTCAAAGTTTCAGAGAGGTCCTCAGAAAAGTGCCAAACTGAGAATAAATGTCTATCTACACGTGTGTGTACATAATCTGAATACACACACTTTTTGCTCTCTATCGCCCCCTATTGACATTGCTGATTTATTGCACCGGAGCAACTTAAACTACAGAAAGACTAGAAAAAGGCAGTCACAAGGTTTTATTAGTTAAAATGAAATACAGTATATGAAATTTCATTTTGGTTAATTTAATCTACTTTTGTGTTATACTTTTAAGATATTAAAAAAGTTATAATTTGTTTTAATCACTCATAACATTACATCTAAAGTGGAAAGAGTTCTTAGACCCTACCTGAAAACTAATTTAAATGTAAACTGCTCAAGTTTTTAAATTCCAAATTGACTTTTTCTTCATGTTTAGCTACTTGTGAGTAATGTGTGTTGTGTAATGGCCTGTCAGACCACAGTTTTAACACTCTGCATAGTATTTGGATGGTTTAAATTCCAATAGCAAGTAACTACTGATTTTGTCAGATGAAACTGGGTGTTAGTAGATTAGAGTGTTAGTAAATTTTACAAGCACCAAAGCATGCAAAGCATCTGTCTGCTAAGATATAGATAACTAAAGCTCTCCAACATATTTACTTTTGAGTGTATGTACACATGCATACTCACAGCATAAATGATGCAAACACTGGAAGCAAATTTCCAGAAGAATACCAATTGATGATATATTGAATTATTACAGAGACTTAGTTCCAGCTGAATACCTCAACATTTATGTAGGCAAACTACTTATTTCCTGGTGCACAGAAGTTTCATCACTTAATGTGGTGGTGGTTTAGAGATTACAAAGGAAGCTAAGGTAGCTAAGTTAACTTAAGTGCTAGCTGCACACACACAAGCTAAAATGACTTTCTGCCTTTTCCTCCTCAGTTTACGCCTGCTATTGTTAGCTACACTAGCAGTGTAGCTCTAGGGATGGCAGTGTCAGTCAGTGGGTCGACCACTTTGGTCCAGACTGAAATATCTCAACAACTATTGGATGAATTGTGATGAAATGTGGTTCATTTCATGTTTCCTCGGGGTGAATTGTAATTACGTTATGATCCTCTGACTTTTCATCTAGTGCCTAATGCCATAATAATAAATGTCATAACTAAATAAATGACAATAATTTGTGTTTAGGGCTAATTAGCAAATGCTAATGATAAATGTAAATGCTAATTAGCACACTAACATGCAAAACTAAGATGTTGAACATGGTAAACATTACACTTGCTAAACATCAGCAAGTTAGCATTGTCATTACGAACATGATAGCATGCTGATGTTAGCATAGCCTAAGTCCTAATCTTGTTATCTGATACTAAATGTGTTACATAAAAATGGAAGGCCTTACTATATTAACTGCAGTATGACGACTGAAACTACATTGTAAAATTTTGTTCTTATGACATTGTTCTTCAACCTGTGCACAACTTAAGTACATGAAGTTTTACATATGAATGTAAAAGTGACAATCACAAGATGACAATGATACAACCCAGAGCAAAAACTTGCTGCCCACATTTGGCTTTTCTTAATCTTTTGTTACAACGGCAGCCACACATTCTGATGTCTGCTTTGTTTTCCCTACCATATAGTGACTCTCCTGTCAGCTTGACCCCTTTTATGTATAAATTTGCTTGTTTTCATCTGCCTGCCTGGTTTTTGACTAGGGCTGCACAAGTAATCGAAATAATATCGAAATCGCAATATGACCAAAAGCAATATCCAAATCGCAGAAGCTGCAATTTTTGATAAAGGTAAAATGTGTGACAAAACAGCATTATAATGAAGTACTGTAGAGCTAAAGAGATGCCCTGGACTACAAATCTTGTTCTTCAGATGTAAGAAAACATGTTTGTTTGGTACAGACTGCAACAAATGTCACATCATCATGATTTTAATAGTTTTTTCTGTGAAAATTAGAATTTTGATGCAAAAATTATCATTCCCATTAATCGTGAATTATATCGCAATCGCAATATCTGTAAAAATAATCACAATATGATTTTTTTACCATTTCATGCAGCCCTATTTTTGACCACAAGTAAATGTTTACTTATCCTCTGTCTCGTGCATCTGGGTTCAAACTTGTTTTTATGCTAAGCCATTACATCTTTTGAGAATTATCTTATTTTGTGGTTACTGAATTCTTATGTTTCATATATATGCCTCTAAAGGAAAGATGAAATTAAGCCAAAATCTATCTAAGACAAGTAAACCCATGGTCAAGAGAAGAAGAGCAGAATCAGATGACAAAAAAAGATATCTGAAACTGAGAAGAACTGTCTGTAGGTACAAATACACAGAATACTTGTGTTAATTCACCTCAGTTGCCTTCCACTTTGCTAGCCCTGCTCACATTATCTACATGTGGCCTGACAGAACAAAGGGAAGAAAGACTTTTACCTACATAATTACTTACACAGACATGTTTTTGAATAGTGCTTTCACAGATATTGTTGCTGTGTTTAAAAATAAATGTTGCTATCTTCTGGTAACCTATTATTAATTAAAACACACATACAATGCATGATGAAAGCACATGCAGCTTTACTTCTCACAGTAGCTACAGTGCAGTGATACAGAACAATGTTTGATGGGTCTGATGTTCAGGAGGCCGCTGGAGTGAGTGGAAACTCAACCTGTAGTTGGACAGTTAACTGTGGCATCACTTTGGACAGCCAGTCACAGACCTTGCCTCCAGGGTGCCTGACTGTCCTGGCTAGGCTACTGAATGGGGCTAGCTAGCAGGCCTCAGACTCTGACAAACTGTGGCAGCCACTGAGCCCCCTCCACAGCTATATCATGTGGCTGGATAGCTTCGTCACATGAACATGGCAACTTTCTGTCTGCCATATGGATGTTAGACACTTTGAGGAAGAGCCACTCCCTGGTTAAGTGTTAACTGAAGGTAGTTTAGAGGCTCTGGGCCACCTTCCACCTCCTAGTTCCTCAATGGTACCTGAAACTGGTCTTGGGATGCCAACACAGTCACCAAAGTAAAATTAAATTCATATCACTTTGCTATTTAGCTAACTCAGTGAGCTCATGTAATAGGATCCTTACTACTAATTTCTAAACACTTCAAAGCTGCATTAGCAAACAAAGAACACAAGAAAAATGAATATCATGTGTTTTGTGTTATCACTTTATCCTTATTGTCAACAGTAATGTTAAATGAGTAAGTAAACTCAAATCTGTAGAACTGAGGGTCAGCATGTGATTAAGAATACTGTGGAAGATTTAGAAAAAAAGCTAGTGAACAGAGAATCATAACACTTTAATTAAAGGTTGGGATGAAAAATGTGTCAGATATACAAACCATGCTTTGAGTCAAATTAAGTATTCATTCAAATATAAAGCATCAAAGTTAGTCATCCATTTTTACTCACCTTTTATTATTATTATTTCATTTTAACTGTAATTTTTTGAAGCTGTCGCAGTGAACTGGACTGCATACACTGAAAGGTGTTAATGTTTGGTCCTCATGTGTGATATACATCTGTGGTGGCAAATAACTAGTTACATTTAATCAAATACTGTACCTAGGTACAATTTTGAGGTACTTTAATTGAGTATTTCAATTTGTACTTTAATGTACTACATTACATTTCAGAGGGGAATATTGTTTTTACTCCACTAAATTTTCTTTGATAACCCTGTTACTTTGCAAATTCAGATTAATGATACCAAATATAATCAACAAATAAATTATGATGCATTATTACCGGTTAATATAAGTATTTATTGATCCTTCAGAGCAGCAAATAATGTAATCTAAAAGAGCTCCACCTTTACCAGCAACATTAAAGTGATGAACACATTAATGCATAATTACAATCCAATAATTTAATATAGATTATTCTGAAATGGGCCATTTTACTCCTTTTATTTTTAAGGTGTACTTTTACTTTTGGTACTTTAAATAAATTCTGATACTTTTGTATTTTTACTTAAGTAAAAACTTTTAATTTTAAGCACTGTAGTAGTACTGTAGTAGTACTTGTACTTGTACTGATAAATGTGGTAATTGCTTTATTTTCAACATTCTAGCCTGTAATACAGGCCTGTGTGTCAGAGCTGAGAAGTGGAGAATATTGTGGTGCACTGGCAGCCTTCAGCTCAGGCTTAATTGATGGCCCATCAAGGGGAGGGGCTCCCCCCCCTCACCTGCACTTGCTCTGCTGCCTACAGAGCGTGTTACGTGCCCTTCCCCCACCTTTCAATTCAGAGCGACCTGCAGTCTGGAGTTTTGGACAAACACGGCAGGACCCTGGAGAGATTTAGAAGAAGAATTGAGAGACTCAAACTTCACCATAGCAGATGCGAAAGGAGGCTTTTCCAGACAGCTTCAGTGCAGGTAAGATTTTATGATGTCTTGCTCTTGAGTTTTGCTTCCACATGTCAGCTAACTGTACAATATTATTTTGCCAGGATGAAACTTATTACACTACAATAATTGTCAAATAAAGCCAAGTTATAGTACATTTTAGGTAGAAATTGTGTATTTTTGTATATGTGAACTTAATTCTGACCGTAGGAGTTCCTAACAAGCGAATTAACTCGTGCGCCACTAATGATAGACGCATTAAGATTCCACTAGCTTCTCTGAAAATATAGCAAGTGGCCAAATGTAAGTTATAACCTTCATTTAAAGATAACCATTTTAAGCATTTTTAAACATAGACTGTACCATTTTTCTCAGTTTGTGGAAATAACTTTAAATGCCTGTGGTTCATAAGTGTTTTTGTGGTGTTTCATGTTGTATCCTTAAGTATCACATGCTATCATTTTTAATGATGTGTGTGTGAAATTTTGGGACATTTCACTGTGTATTGATAACTGTGAAAAAGAGTTAGAATGCAACGATTGTGGCAGTAAAGTTCAGCTTAAACTGTGAACTAAACACTTGAGTTGAAATGCAGTTTAAAGATGCCATCAGCCTGAGAAAAGTCACTGAAATAGATGCAAAACAGTACTTTTAATTTTGATCCCAAAACAGCTCTGCACTCATGGCTTGCTGCGTGAATAATTCATAATTTATCAGCTACTGTTTTGTACCGTTCCTATTGCCTCTCTCACTCCCACCTCTGTGACTGTCCACCCAGTTAACACAGTTGACAGGATATTTTAAAGGGAAACTGGCATCCTGGCACAGAGAGATGACCAACAGTTGCCACCATTTAAAAAAATAAAATAAAAATAAAAAGTCCTGACCTAGAAGGACATGTGATCTTTCAGTTATACTTCATGCTGATTACAGTTTGTTCTGAAATTAGTTAAAGTTTGGCTGTAGCCTGCAATCGATTTCACAAAGTAACTGAATAAAGCTACAACACAACACTTTTTTGGGTACACATAATACAATACAACTGTGCTGCCATAAAGTTGCTTCTGTATACATATGTTTCTTTTTAAGAAAAAATGTGTTAACTAAATTATATGTTGTAGCACTGAGCATAGTTAGTGATGGTGTTGTACTGGACATGTTTCTGGTTTTAATATTCTTACCCCCTTGTAGTAGGGAGGACAAAAACAGAAACACTTTGCAATATAATGCAGTCCAATACAACACCACCTTTAACTATGACTTCAGTGATAAACAAGAATTGAATTGACAGACTATGACAAGAACAACTTAACATGAGCTTTGTAAAGGTAGAGTTTATGGCATGGTTGTGCTAAACTGCATTAGACTGTACAGGTGTAATACAGTGGCTGCTGAGTGTATATATCAGTATCTGGAAATGAAGCACAAATAGCACATTGCCTGGTGGGAGACTTGAGATGTCTGGGAATGCATGTTATTAATACAGACCAAACTCACTAAATGCAAATATACAGACTACAGTGTGTGGACTGTAACTTCATGTACTTATGACAGGGTGCCCAATTCAGTTTTTAACATTGTGATTTATACATTAAATATATGAATGCCCTTTTAAATGTACTATATAAGTAATATATGAAATGTCTTATCACTTGAAATGAAATGAAAGCAGCACTAAAGCATCACTGTCCAGCTGTACGTGACTGGAATTTTTTGTTGAAACTGTTTCAGACGATAACAGGAAATAATCTTCTATCTTCTCTTCGGTGTTAGGTCCAAAAGGCGATGGCTGTGATGCCAACACAGGTATGTTACAGAATCTTTCCTCTATCCTGATACAGACTTTTCACTTCCCTGGAATAGTTGGCAGTAGTTGTAATTCAATGTTAAAGGAGGAATTCTAATATAAAACTAATAACGTAAACTGAGGACATATAATACACACAAGGTTCCACATCTGGAGTCCTTAGAAGTTTAGAGATGACAAAAAGAATCAATTCTTATCCATCATGATTCTCTTTAGAAATGTGACTCTCTGTAGAAAGTACTTAATCTGATTTATGTTGTTCCTGAAGTTCAGGCTGCCAGTTAAATAGACTGATGTCATGTCAGGTCAGCTACAGTTATGTAGTCTACAGTGGATGTTGTTGTTATACTGAGCATGAAACTTTTGTAGTGGACTCTAATCAGTGTCTGCTCGTTGTGTACTCACAGATAGTAGCTGATTAAATCAAATTCTTCATTAAAGTAGAGTCCCGAGCAGTATCTGCAACTTTTTGACTGTGCCGAGGCCAAGGTGTCAGCAGGACTGTAGCCAGTCTGTTGCTGGGTCTTGTCTAATTGCATACATGTAGAGCTGACGCATTACTTCATCTCTCTGAGAGATTCTCTAAGGTGTGACAGTCACAATGTGGGTTAAATGGAGAGAAAGTCAGTGACGAAGAAACGGCTTGCTGGAAAATAAGTAGATTCAAGATGTCAGCTGCACAGATTTATTAGTCAACAGGGTGCAAATTAACTTTTTGTCTACTGGCCAAATGGCTAGGAAAATCTACAAGCCATTTGCATATTTTACCAGCATTTGGCTGGTGCTAATTTTTGTGCCCTGTTAGTCAAGATTCAATTAAACTCACTTTCTTTAACAGGATAATCCACTCAGTATCAGTACTGCTTTCTACTGTATATATTATAAACAAACATTATCAAGACAAAAGGCTAATTTGTCTTATTGAATTGTAGAAGTAAACATGCCATGCTTTGTCAGTTTGCGTATTTTGGTGTATTAATAAGTCAAATGGAAATTATGAATGTAAAAGTATGGAAATTATGAATTAATATGCACAAATTGTTTTATCTAATCATAGCACCCTGAATTATGATTTCTCCTCCTTTATCACCACTCATATGCAACAACATGGTTGACCGGAATGTCCACGTAACCAAACTGGGTCAAAAAAGTATCACACTGTTTTGTTACAATACACTATTACAATTGACTTCACTCAGAACGAGTGAGAGGGAGAGTCCATCTATAAAGGTAAAGTGACTCTTTAAAGTTGTACATGATTGTGGATGTGATGACTGGAAATTGTCTGAAAGCGCTCATGCTATTTTACTTTCACACAACTTTTTCTGATGATGATTATGCTTTTTGCTTACAGTTGGACTATATCCGTGAGGATCCAGAGAGTGATTCCTCTGGATCCGAATTATCTAGCCATACGGGATCGGACACTGACTACAAGCCAACTCAGATTACACCATCATCCCGTGATGAGGAAGATTTGAAAAGCCGAGACATAGCTTCATCATGTGAGAAACTGTCCAGTGATGAAGAGCTCAAAGGTCCAGACAGTGAAGATGAAGGTCAGCAAAGAGGCAAGTGCACCATTCAAGAACACAAGAACCTCACAACTTATGTGAAAACAAAAAACAAAAGACGAACAAAACAAAATCAACTGTGACCATAAAAACTTGTACAAAAAGGGAAGATAGCAAACGAGCATGGGACAAAAGACATTATTGTCTCTACTGTGGCCAGTCAAACTTAAAGATGGCGAGACATTTGCAGAGAAAGCATATGGAGATCCAGGATGTAGCATATGCCTTCAGCTTTCCATCAGGATCAAAAGACAGAAAGGTTCTTTTGGAACAACTGAGAAATAAAGGAGATTTCAAGCACAATACCAAAGTTCCATGCAGAAAGCCATTTACTTTTTTATCTGTACAATCTACTACAGCTGGACAATATCAATCTCATAGAAATACACTTCTAGGCAAACCAGAGATGTACAGTCATACCTTTTTGCAAAATTAGCGTTAGTGTTACTGTTACACCTCATACTGCCAACTGAAGTAGGATATTTTTAGAAAATGTTTCTGAATCTAGTAAACAAGGTGAAATATGCTGAACAAAAAGAAAATAAGGAAATTAAAGGAAAGTGAATGCTTGCATGAGCAAAGAATATTTTGACCACTGAGCACTAATATTTGGTCATTGTTATCTTTACAGCTGAAAGTCAAACATCGACTTCTGTGACTGTCCCACAGAGGGAAAGGAAACGCGACAGAGAGGTGGTTGAAGGTGCGTATTTAAGAATTAGGATGCTGTCTGTGTTAAACCTGTCAATATTATAGCTGCAATTATTAGTCGATTCAACATTTAATCTGCAGCCATTTTGATAGAATTTAATCTTTTAGTGATTCTTAAAGCACAAATGCTTTACACATTTGCTGATTCCAGCTACTTAAATGTGATGATTGGATGCTCTTTTTTTTATATACAATTGTAAACTGAATATCTTTGGGTTATAACTCATTAGCATATTAGAAACACCTCTGAATCTAATGCAGTACATCACCATCATAATCATCATCATGACCTCAATGATAAAACACAGAACTGAATGAACTCCTCTGTGACAGTGTCAACAAAAACTGAACACTGCAGGATTTATAAAAGTCTTCATGGTGTCTTTATGGCAGAACAGTTGTATTAGATTGCATTAGTGTATATAAACTCATGTAAACCCTCTGCTATCAATTTGCAGATACAGTTGCATGCTTTCAGTATGTCTTCCTTTCCTGCACTGCATAGTATGAGGTGTCACTTTCTGTTTGCTCTTGTTTTTCAGATGGAGGTTCTGACCTCTTCTCCCCGAAAAACAGACATGACCAGGGCAGTGAGGATCGGGACTCAGATATAGAGGGTAAGTTAGGGACTGTATAATAATTATTGGGTTAGGAAGGATATTTAATGGTATTAAAAGGTTATCCTTGGAACCTTTTTTATGTCTTAAAAAAAGAATCAATACCTTTCCCCAGTATCTCAAAATAATAGGCTCCATTAATGCCAAACTTATCAAAATGGTAAATATTCCATCCAAAAAAAGAGAGAACTGAACTGCTAAATAAATAGTTATTACACTACTAAGCACAGGCGGCTTTGTGCTTTCATTTACCTATGCTACACTGCATAGTATGAGGTGTCACTTTTGTCAGTCTTTTGACTTCTTGTTTTTCAGATGGAGGTTCTGAACCCCGTGTGGATTGGAGTTCAGATATAGATGGTGAGTTAAATCGCTTTTATTATTATACTATTTCCTTTTGCCAAAAAAAAAAAAAAAATCCCCTACTGGTTGTTTTTCATATTTTAATAATTCATCAGTAGTAGTTTCAGTGCAATTTGTAGCTCTTTTGAGATGGGTAATCCATCACAGTACATATTTAGTGTTCTTTTTTTGTGGCAGTTTAATTATTGGCCCTCGGTGATACATTTGTGAACAAGAACTATTTTTGTAATGTTTGTAAACTTGCAGTTTTGATCTCAGAAAATGTAAGAGTTAGCAGCTAGCTGTCAGGTCTTCGTGGTCAGATTTGAATGTCAGCGCTTGAATACACATGAACCTTCATAACCATTATACCTGAGGTTTCACTGACTAACAGGAACTAATGTTTGTCTGTTACTGTTGTAGATGAAAGCCCAGGACCAAACCTGGCTAAAAGACAGAAGAAAAGAAGAAAAAAGAAGGCGGTGGTGAAAGAAAGAGGTAAGTTCTTTAAAATTGGGCAAAAAATGCATAAACTTCAAAGCAAAAAGTAGGTGCTTTCTGTGACTGTGTGCCAGCTGTGCACAGGGTTGACAGCATTCATTATCACTTCCCTTGATATTTTGATGGCAGGAATTGTGATTAATAGTATATTAGACAGTCTGCCTTCCAGAGTTAAATGTGTACATACACAGACATAAAACAGTTGAGATATGCGTGTTGAAAATTTCGAAGAAATAATCACGAGTGGTAGTGATATTTCCTCAAGACCTTTACTCTAATGAGGGGAAAAAACTGCAACTTCCCCAGGTATGTGGGTGGAGACAGAAATAAACAATCTCAGGATTTTATATTAAGACCAACTTGTAGATCACAGATCAACACTTTTACATCTTAAACAACAAAGAATGAAGTAAGCCTAAACAATGTAATATAATCCAGTTTTTTTTTTAGCATTTTATTTAGATTTTAACTGTTACCCAATTTTATGGCTTTAGTAAATTATGAACTATTACTCATGAATGTATGATCTTAACCTCATTACATATTTTAACATTACAGAGCATGAACTTACTATACTTTTTTACTTATCAACAGGCTATGAATGAATTCTCTTGTCAAATGTGTTACTGAATTATTTTATTGCTCTTTAAACATAAATCAACAAAATATTTAAATAGCGCTTCACATTCATTTTAGCTGCAGGTTTGTTTGGTTACTGAGTGGTGGTAAGGGGCTGGTATAACCTGAAAAAGTGACATTAATGCAAACCCTCCCATGTAAACTCATGTATCAGTAATTGTAGCCCTCTGTGCAGATACAGTTGCATGCTTTCAATATGTATTCCTTACACTGCATTTTATGAGGTGTCACTTAGTGTTTGCTCTTGTTTATCAGATGGAGAGGCTGACCACCTCTCCCCCCAAAAGACTCTTGAGCACTGCAGTGGGGATGGGACTTCAGATATGGATGGTGAGTTAAATGGCTTTCATTAGGACAGTTTATTGTATTGTGTCAAACTGTACACAAACTTCTGCCTTTTGTTAAAAGATCTTACTGGTTGTTTTTCCTACTTCAGCACGTATAAAAGACACATATAGGTTTGAGGTTTCACTGACTAACAGGAACTAATGTTTGTCTGTTACTGTTGTAGATCAAAGCCCAGGACTAAACCTGGCTAAAAGACAGAAGAAAAGAAGAAAAAAGAAGGCGGCGGTGAAAGAAAGAGGTAAGTTCTTTAAAATTGGGCAAAAAGTAGGTGCTTTCTGTGACTGTGTGCCAGCTATGCATGAGCCAAGTCAAGAAATCTACACTGTGGTCTATGTACTGGATGTTAAAGAATCTACATTTTCTTCTTTGTCATCTGTAGAAGGACCCAAAGTACAGCTGAAGAGGCCATGGAGTGAAGCAGAGAGGATTGCTGTCTACAAACAGTTGGGAAAGTTTATGGCAGAGCGGCGATTTCCAGGTAAAGAGGACTGCGTCAAATGCATAACACAAGACAAAACCTTGGAACAAAGATCCTGGAAGGATGTTAAAAACTTTGTGTATAACACAATTGTGACTCTTAATCGAAGATCAGCGCCACGGAAACTTCAGGTCTGAAAGACGTCATTTTGCATTGTAATTCAATGTTCTACTTTTAATGTCGTTGGCATGTTTGAACATTGTTAGTTTTGGTGCCGTTTGGTTAACAGTGGTGGAATGTAACTGCACATATGCTCAAGTACTGTACTTGCACTTTAATTGAGTATTTCCATTTTTTTATCTTTACTTAAGGTTTTGAATACAGGACTTGTAGTGGAGTATTTTCAAAGTGTGCTGTTAGTACTTTTTCTTAAGTAAAACGTCTTCCACCATTGTTGGTTTGTGCACATCCTGAGTTGTGTCTCAGTTAACAAATCAAATAAATCTAGTTTTGTACACTGGAGATGGCATTCATTGCAGCTTTATTGGAAGTTGTATGATACTGATGTTTATTGCTAAAGTTTGGTTCACTTTGGTAAAGCAGTAATTGTATTTTAAAAGTACATGTGTATTTTTGTACAGCAGTCTAATCAATGGTCACAACATTAATTTTAGAACACTTCAAGACTGATTTAGTATTACATTATTTGTCTGTACTAAAACATAAAATGGTAGCAAGCTAAAGACAGAAGGGCCATTCTATATACGAAAAACTAATCTATTCTGAAACGAACCCAATAGCGCCCCCATGAAAAGGTCCTCGCTCCAGTGGTAAAATGCTTTAAAAAATTATTTGTCTGTTTAAAGAAGCTGAGGTGGAAACTGGAGTCAGGGAGCCACCTAGTGCTGAAATGCAGCATTCATTTGTCTCTAAGTATAGCAGAAAGGGTGGTCCTCACCTCCTATGTGAATTTATTTGGACCTCACTTCGGTGCATATACAGGAATGTGTGTGTGTGTGTGTGTGCGCGCATGCGCACCACATTCAATTCTTCCCTGTAGCTTCAGGATTGTAGGCAATGATGAGTGACAATAATAGGACAGAGACAGTATGTGATCATCTACATATGATGGCTCCCACTCGGGGCAAAAGAGTGGCACGGTGAGTAGATAGGCCATCTTTCAGTAATGAAACCTGGGTTCAAACCTCTGGTCTATCATACATTTATATTCTGAAAACGTGCAATCTTGATTCATGGTAGAACTACAAACTGATTCATCCTGAAAAGGCGCACGGCTACTATCACAAATTTTATTGTTAAAGGAAAAGTTTGACATTTTGGGAAATACGATTACTTGCTGAGAGTTAGATAAGATTAACACCACTCACATGTCCAATGTCTGTACATTAAATATGAAGCTACGGCCAGCAGCCAGCTAACGTGGCTAAACATAAAACAGCTAGTCTGGCTCTGTCCAAAAGGTAACGCAATCCAGTTACCAGCACTTGGTAGCTACCTGTTTTCAGTCTTTGTGCTAATCTAAGTTAGCTTGCTGCAGGTTGTAGCTTTATGTTTACCATATAGACATGACTTGGGCAAGAAAGTGAATAAGCTAGCTTCCCAAAATGCATATATTTTCTTTAAGGTAGTGTGAAAGTGTTTTCCTTTTTCCATTTTATATCATTGTAAACTGAATACCTTAACTAGCAATTTGAAGATGTCACTTTGGGCTTTAGGGAAAGGCTACTGGCATTTTTCTAAATTTTCTGACATTGGATAGACTTGATATATACAGTGATCACATTTATACTTATATTAATTGGTAAGGAAAATAATCATTAGTTGCTAAAAGAATTTGCAGAGGTTTTGTGAGACTTTGCAAGAGTTAAAACAGCGATGATAAACACATATCCCCTACTATCACATGTAACTATAATGCACGACATTTTGTAGCTGTTAGTATAAGAATACCATGCAAAGACTACCAGCTCTGAACTTGCTGCTCTGTCACTTTCTCTGCCCTCTGATGCAGCTCAGAGTGGAAGGCGAGCAAATAGAGAACGTTACCATGGAAGTGAAAAAACAAGGTATGTCACTAATATCATTACTGTGTACAATGACCAGAATGTCCTGAGTGATAAAGAAAAAAGTTGCCCTCTTCAGCCATGCCTCACTGTCTGCTGGCAATTACAGCTCCACTAGCTGAATCATTAAGAGTAATTTACTTACAAAGTGCTCTCTACTCTGCTTTGAAGAGTCAAGATGACCCGCCATTTCCCCCCGGCATCGGACCAGCACACTTACATTTCGACCCAGTCGATATAAATGATCAACTTCTTTTTGCTGTCTGATAGCACCAAGCTCTGAAGTTCTCTGCACTCAGGTGTAGTATTTGTAATACTCACAGGACCTGCACTGTGCCCAGCACACTAGAACCTCTTTTATCCATATACCAATAGGGGCAGAGAGGTTGCACAGTCACAGTAAAACAGTATTTTTGGATCAAATCCTAAAGTTACAACTGCTGGTCCACCAGCTGTGCAGATAGCTCCGCTCTGCAGCCTGTGTGAACATGTTCATCCATTAACATGGACAGTGAAAGGTCATGGCTTGTTCATAGCCACACATCTGCTATGTCACAGAGACCCTTTAGTCCATCTAGTCCTTTCTGCCTTTTTGTGTTAATCTAATAAATCATGTTATTTTAATCCCTATTCGTACACTTAACCACATTTTTTCAAGTGTAGGTATATGTGTGGTCATCTAGGCTCTATTAGTCATCGATACACATATTACATGTAATTCCATGTTCATTACACAAGTGCAGATTGGATTGCCATTTGCAACACCCCCACATCCATCCAAGAAAATTGGAAGAAAAGAAAAGAAAAGAAAAGAAAGCTACAGTTTATATATGAATTCACATCATGATTAGAATCAACAAACCAGACATGGGGGAACAGGATAACTGATGAGCTGGGTGTCGATTAGATGAAAAACAAACATATTGTACACACACAATTAAATCCCAATATCCTTCACCCTGTTTACCCCAGTCTGTGTGGTATATGACATTTGCCAGTAAATCATTTTGTCAATTAATCAAATGTCAGCCTTGGAAAAGCAAATGGCAGGTGTTGGCTGATAAAAGGGATCGCTTATGGGAATAAATGAACTGCTAGATACCAAGTAGGAGAACATACAGAGAGAGGGGTTGGGACTTGGCATGAACACAGTGCTGTGGTTTTATCACAAAGCATTGTGATATTTGCCTATCAACATAACAGGACTTGGCCTTAGATACAGACAACAAAGACATAGTAGTGGGTTGAGCTGTGCTGAGTGAATCATTTTCATCTGACAATGTTCTGTCATTGACTCTATTTCTCAATTTCTCTGCACACCATCCTTTCTACCTTAATTCTTTCACAGCTCCTCAAAAGAGGACTCGTTTATCGATCAGAGTCTGAAATACAGTTTAAGGTGTGTACTTTGTCCTGCAGCTGATTTTACAGTTGCTGTTTTACAGTATTGACTTTTTTCCCTATCCAGTCTCCCTCTGCCTCTCCCTCCTCTCTCAGGTGGTGTTGGACCACAGTGGTGTGCCCGTTGGCAGCACCGGGTCTCCAGTAAAGCTCTTCTCTTGGGTGGGAAGCGGTGTGCCAGGAGAGTGAGGAGAGCAATGCCATCAGCTGTGTGTGGCTTGATATTCAGACAAAGCTGTCTCTCTTTGGCTCTATCAGAAACAGTTTTCCAGACACATGCTACACGTGGACAGACACTCTCGTGGTTGCATATTCCCAACACATATTTACTATGTTAAGCAGGGCTGGAGGGATGTCCCGTCAGCAAAAAGCATCTCTGGAGGAGAGAGCTGATGAAAACAAAAAGGGAAGGAGGTTAGGCTTCCTGACAACGGAGATGAAATGAAAAATATGACCTGCAATGTTAATGCCGCCACACAGTTCCTGAAAATTATTTTCATGATACAACCCTGCACACAGTATAAATGATACATTCTTTCTAAGCAACTGTTTTATTAAAAAAATGACTAAATTGGCAGACTTACACTCGCTTTGCAAGTCACCATGTGTATATTTGTATTTCTGTGTGTGGGTGGTGAAGGGGTGTGTATTTGGGGTTTCTTACAGACAGTTTCAGAAGCAACAAAGAAATCTGGCTCCGTGAGCTGTTTTGATGAGAGCTGTGAGCACCCTCTAGTGTCTGTAATTATGAAAAAGATGAAGGACAACTGAATCACAGATGCCACCCTCAGCATCACACACTGTGGGTAATAGTACTGATTGCTCTGATCTAATGGATTACGCGTTTATTTTCTGTATACCTGCCGTCTTGCCAGATATCTGTTTTTTTATAGAGTATTTCAATCTCAGAAGGTAAATTCAAACATGTGGTATGCAACAGCTACAGTGGAGGCAGTATCATAATGAGACATCCATCATGAGGAAAGGTAATGAAAATGGCAATAAAAACAAAACAACTACAGGACTCCATCATCTATAACTTGCGTGTTCAAATACAAAGCTAAACCATTACTCACTGCAACTAAACTGATTATTATATATATATATATATATATATATATATATATATATATATATATATATATATATATATATATATATATATATATATATATATATATATATATATATATGCTTTTAGTAATTAGTTAGTGAGAGCCCGTTTCCAGTTATTGGGTTAGGCCTCATATGCTTTTACAGTAATTTGACCTACACACAGCCAGATATTGTCCCTCTCACCCACTAACTCATTCACACTGAACTCAAACACTCATGTACTATACATGTACATACCACACACACAGTTTTATAATTAGCTTGCACATTTTTTCTTTTCCTGTGTTGATAGACTCACCTTGACAGCCCCATTAGCACAAAGCTAAAAAAATAAATAAAAATACGGAATCTAAATTGTGAGGGGAATTTTTTTCCCTCCAGCTATAATACAGCCTGCCCTTTTACACCTACATTCAATAATGACACATTCTGGCCATATCAACCATATTTTCCAGCATTCTCACTTTTCTGTTTCTAATTTATTTTACCCTGCCATGCAGGCGAGAGGAGGAAGAGGAGGGGAAAAAAGAGCTGATATCAAACCTGTTGGTTTTGTTTTTAAAAGATGTAAAACATTTCTATAAAAACAAGATCTCTAAAATAAGAGGAAGTGAAACATTATGGTTATATTACAGAGCATATACAGCAGTGGTAGAAATTAATGCATGTTGTATTTTTTATGCTACTTCCAGCTGAAAGACAAGCACACAATTACAAATGAGGACATCAGTGGCTTATAAAAAGGTTAGGGCACAAGCCAGTGTCTTCTTGTGCCAGTCCCAAGTCTGGATAAATGCAGAGGGTTGTGTCAGGAAGGGCATCCGACGTAAAACACATGCCAAATTTAAAAAAAAAAATGCGAATCGTGAAAATGACCCGGTTTAACAACGACCGCCACCGGTGCTGTTGACCTACAGGGTACCGGTGGAAATTGGACTACTGTTGGTCAAAGACGAAGAAGGAGAGGAGGAAGGTGTGTTCGTAGGCAGAGAGAGAAGAGGAAAGCTAAGAATGTAGGACTGACAGTAGGGACTTTGAATGTTGGGACTATGACAGGGAAGGCTAGAGAGTTGATTGACATGATGCAGAGAAGGAAGGTGGACATACTGTGTGTCCAGGAGACCAGGTGGAAAGGTAGCAAGGCTAGAAGCTTTAGGAGCAGGGTTCAAGTTGTTCTACCATGGGTCAGATAGGAAGAGAAACGGAGTAGGAGTTATCCTGAAAGAGGAGTTTGTGAGGAATGTTCTAGAGGTGAAAAGAGTATCAGACAGGTTGATGAGTCTGAAGCTGGAAATTGAAGGGGTGATGTTCAATGTTGTGAGTGGTTATGCCCCACAGGTAGGATGTGAGTTAGAAGAGAAAGAGAAATTCTGGAGTGAGTTAGATGAAGTGATGCAGAGCATCCCCAGAGGTGAGAGAGTGGTGATTGGTGCATATTTCAATGGGCATGTAGGTGAAGGGAACAAAGGTGATGAGAATGTGATGGGCAGGTTTGGTCTTCAGGACAGGAACGCAGAAGAACAGATGGTGGTAGACTTTGCAAAGAGGATGGAAATGGCTGTAGTGAACACTTTTTTCCAGAAGAGGCAGGAACATAGGGTGACATATAAGAGCGGAGGTAGAAGCACTCAGGTGGACTACATCTTGTGTAGACGTTGTAATCTGAAAGAGACCAATGACTGTAAAGTAGTGGTAGGGGAGAGTGTAGCCAGACAACACAGGATGGTAGTGTGTAAAATGACTCTGGTGGTGAGGAAGATGAAGAGGACAAAGGCAGAGCATAGGACGAAGTGGTGGAAGTTGAAAAAGGAAGAATATTGTGTAGTTTTCAGGGAGGAGCTGAGACAGACTCTGGGTGGTCAGGAAGTGCTCCCAGATGACTGGACCACTACAGCTAATGTGATCAGGGAGACAGGTAGGAGGGTACTCGGTGTGTCATCTGGAAAGAGGAAAGTGGACAAGGAGACTTGGTGGTGGAACGAGGAAGTGCAGGAGTGTATACAGAGAAAGAGGTTAGCTAAGAAGAAGTGGGACACAGAGGACTGAAGAGAGTAGACAGGAGTACAGGGAGATGCAGTGTAAGGTGAAGGTAGAGGTGGCAAAGGCCAAACAAAGAGCATATGAGGACTTGTATGCTATGTTGGACACTAAAGAGGGAGAGGTGGATTTGTACAGGTTGGCCAGACAAAGAGATAGAGATGGGAAGGATGTGCAACAGGTTAGGGTGATTAAAGATAAGGATGGAAATGTATCGACAGGTGCCAGGAGTGTGATGGGAAGATGGAAGGAGTACTTTGAAGAGTTGATGTATGAGGAAAATGAAAGGGAACAAAGAATAGAAGAGGTGACTGGTGTGGAGCAGGAAGTAGCAAAGATTAGCAAGAGTGAAGTGAGGAGGACGTTGAAGAGGATGAAGAGTGGAAAGGCAGTTGGTCCTGATGACGTACCTGTGTAAGTATGGAAGTGTCTAGGAGAGGTGGCAGAGTTTCTGACTAGTTTGTTTAACAAGATCTTGGAGAGTGAGAGGATGCCCAAGGAATGGAGGAGAAGTGTACTGGTGCCAATTTTTAAGAACAAGGGAGATGTGCAGAGCTGTGGCAACTACAGAGGAATAAAGCTGATGAGCCATACAATGAAGTTGTGGGAAAGAGTAGTGGAAGCTAGGCTAAGGGCAGAGGTGAGCATTTGTGAGCAGCAATATGGTTTCATGCCTAGAAAGAGTACAACAGATGCAGTATTTGCCTTGAGAATGCTGATGGAGAAGTACAGAGAAGGTCATAGGGAGTTGCATTGTGTCTTCGTAGATTTTGAGAAAGCGTATGACAGGGTGCCGAGAGAAGAGCTGTGGTATTGTATGAGGAAGTCTGGAGTGGCAGAAAAGTATGTTAGAGTGGTGCAGGACATGTATGAGAGCTGTAAGACCATGGTGAGATGTGTTGTAGGTGTGACAGAGGAGTTCAAGGTGGAGGTGGGTCTGCATCAAGGATCGGCTCTGAGCCCCTTCTTGTTTGCTCTGGTGATGGACAGGCTGACAGATGAGGTTAGACAGGAATCTCCATGGACTATGATGTTTGCAGATGACATTGTGATTTATAGTGAGAGCAGGGAGCAGGTGGAGGAACATCTAGAGAGATGGAGGTCTGCTCTGGAAAACAGAGGAATGAAGCTTAGTCGCAGTAAGACAGAATACATGTGCGTCAATAAGAGGGACCCAGGTGGAACGGTGAGGTTACAGGGAGCAGAGATGAAGAAGGTGCAGGACTTTAAGTACTTAGGGTCAACGGTTCAGAGCAATGGAGACTGTGGAAAAGAGGTGAAGAGGCAAGTGTAAGCAGGTTGGAACGGGTGGAGAAAAGTGTCAGGTGTGTTGTGTGATAAAAGAGTATCAGCAAGAATGAAAGGAAAGGTGTTCAAGACGGTGGTGAGACCAGCGATGTTGTACAGCTTAGAGACAGTGGCACTGAAGAAAAGACAAGAGGCAGAGCTGGAGGTAGCAGAGCTTAAGATGTTGAGGTTCTCTTTGGGAGTGACAAGGATGGACAGGATCGGGAATGAGTACATCAGAGGGACAGCTCAGGTTAGATGTTTCGGAGATAAAGTCAGAGAGGCCAGATTGAGGTGGTTTGGACATGTTCAGAGGAGAGATTGTGAATATATTGGTAGAAGGATGCTGAGGTTGGAGCTGCCAGGCAGGAGGTCTAGAGGAAGATCAAAAAGGAGATTTATGGATGGATGATTGGTGTGAGTGAAGAGGATGCAGAGGACAGGGTTAGATGGAGGCACATGATTCGCTGTGGCGACCCCTGAAAGGGAACAGCCGAAAGGAAAAGAAGAAGAAGGTGGCTTATAAAAGGTTAGGGAGTTGGTTATAAAGTAAAAATGCAACAGTCAAATGACCCTGAAAAAAACAAGCAAATCTACATCTTCCAAGACTGTCTTATAATTATTATTTAGTTTCTGTGTGGGCTTTTATTGTGCAAACATTAGCCAATTAAAGATGCTGATTGATTGTAGTGTTGAAGTAATGCCTCAAGGGAAACACATGTTGAAGTGTCAGTGCCGAACAATGGACCTAAGGAAAATCGGTGTGCAATGTGCCATGCATCCTTTCTATAGACCATCTTCTAAAGTACAATCACATGACTTATGGATTGATTATTATTTGGCGCTGTCGGTTTTCGCAGTTGCTGTTAATATGAGCGGATATTCTCACAGAGGAAAAAAACAGGTGCAACTCCATCTTAATTTAAACTCATTGAAAGCTGTTCACATGCATTCACACCTGCCATTAAGATGTGTCTTTTCTTATCCAGACAGGTAAAGATTGCACGGTAATGCCAAGTGTAAATTAGGTATAAAAGTTAAACTTCGTCGTCACCTTGGAAGTTAAATTTAAGCCTTCAATAGTCAGGAAACCTGTTACAAGACTAGATTAAATCTAGGACAATTCAAAAGCATGTTTGAGAAAGGTCATCTGAGTTCATCTGGTTCAAAAAGGCCACTTCAGTCTAGAATGAGGCCTAACCCAAGAACTGGAAACGGGCTCTTGGAGTTCAAATAACGCGGGTCAAGTCAACGATCATCGGAATGGGAGGTATTATGAAAGTTGCAAATGTGGCTCATCTGCTGCGTGTGTTGTAAGATATTGAAGATCTGACATCGCCTGCTATGTTCTAAAATCTCCTTTATTAATAAAACCCCATTTAGGACATAATCACTGGCTTACATGGCTGTGGAGATATTTCACACACACACACACACACTCATACATACTCCCATACATACATTCATTCACATACTGCACACACACACACACACATCTTGGTGAGTGATAATTAATTTAGATGAAAAATGAAATTTTATCATTTGACTTGCCGCCTGCCTGAAATCCCATCCCTTCCCATATTACCAGTAATAGGAAATTATGCAGATCGGCTGACCTTTCCCACAAACACCTATTTCAGGAGTCTCAGCAACCACCTGTGGAGATTGGACAGAAATATACCAATAAACAAATAAATGAGTAATATGTGGGGAATCAACACGGCCTCGATGTGCCTATCTGGAGCCATTTTGTGACCACCATTTTCCATCCGTTCAAGGTACAGTAAATGCTCAGTGTTTCGTAACCATATATTTTATTCATCTTATTAATTATCATTGAAAACAAGTAACTAGTGTTGTCAAGTGTTGTCTATGTAGCAAAAGCCTGACATAGTGTATGCCACCCTGCATTGTTGTCCAAAAACTATTAAACCCATACAATTCCTTTTGGGGGACATATTCTTTCATTGAAGTAAACACAGCCACATTTTATATTATATGATTTTTGAAGATTGCACCCACAACCACAAGTACAAAAAATTATAATTTATGGATTTCAAACTTTCTTTTTCATTGTAGTGCATATTGTACTGTAAATTAGCAGAGCTTGAACCTGACATTTAGTTTGAACACCTTTTCACACTGGTTCACTAAAGCACATCCACACTATCACACACACACACAAACACACACACACACAGCTCCCACCCATGTTCTCCTTTGTCTCGCTGTTTGTCCTCTTGCAAAGCAGCAGAGACAGGCCCCGTCAGTTTAGGTAATAAGAGGTGATCTGTAGTGCTTGATCCAATTACAGTAAACTGGATGGCATAAAGCAGCAGACACAGGGCTGGCACAGAAGAGAAAAAGAGAAGGAAGCTGAAGCCCACAACAACAAAAAGTTTGCCTTTTATGTGCTTGGATCACCTATTGTGCTCGTACATGCACATACTGTAGCTGCTATTTTGTGTAATCATGTAGTTTCTGTCCAGTCTGAATACTGCATTTAACTAGCACCTGCTTAAGCCCTCCAGTTGTGGAGTGCTCTGGGTCTATGGCCTCTGCATCCACAGCCTATTAGCTCAGGCAGGCCCCATCACCCAGCTCAGCCATGCATGAGATAGACCCTCTGTAATACAAATTGTCTGCACCACTTACAGCAACTCCGCCAGCGAGCAAACATGACAGCCTTTAATTGGTGAGGCCCTCAGCGTGGGACAGGCTTCAGGGAAGAGTGTGTCCACTGCACAGCCATGGAGGAGTGAGAAGGCAGGAGTTAAAAGAGGGGAGATGGGGAGGGAGTAAAGGAAGGGATGGGGAAAAAAAGGGAGATGGGAGTGGTGGATGGAGGTGAGTAAAGATGGATCAAAGAGAAGAGGTGACAGAGGAGACAGGAGGTGAGGAAGAGGGGCAGCGTGAAGCTGTTAGAAGCTCATTTCCCACCAAATTCTATTAACATTTTTCACAGACAAAATGGAGGAGTTAAAGTCTTCTCTCATCAGGTGCTGAAAGGAGGTGAACGAGTAAGTGTAAATGTGTGTGTGGGAATGTGTGTGTGTGGGAAGGTGTGTGGTACTGCTAAATTAATAACCAGGCTAATGGTGGATTACATACAGAATTACAATACTTAGACAAAAAGAATCTGAAGACTTTAGTTTATGACAAATAAAAAAGAACACACTACTCTCTGATCCAACATCTGGGAAGAGGACCCCCTAAAAATTTGGTATTTCACTTGGGGACGGTGCCTTACGTCCTGCTTCACAAAGAGTGTTGTATGCCTGATGTGCTTTCTCTGCAGCTAGCATTGGGTCGTCTCGTCACTTTCTGGATAAGCTAGCAAAATCATAACCTAAAAAGTTGTTTATTAACCTAATCTTTGCCCCCAAGATTAAACCTACAGGAGACCTCACGCCTAATTGTTAGGAGTGTAACGGTGGACAAAATTCACAGTTCGGTATACACCTCAATTTTGGGGTCACAGTTTCGGTACAGCAGGGAAAACTTTCATTTATTTGTACAGACAAAATGTAAAACTTTTCAACATTGAAACATTCAACAGTGGCTCATTGGTCATAATTCTTACTATAACAGTCAAGGCATATTGTCAATAAGAACAAATAAATAAAAAAATAACACAAATGTCAATATGATCTGATCTCATATTGTATATGTGTATTATTGATTATTATTATTATTATTATTATTATTAGTTTGACTAATTTTCCAAGCTTAAACAAAATAAAACTAGCCCATACTTTGCCACTCAGTCCAACTTCTCATTTTCATTAAACCAAAATAATTAATTTTCTTCTGCATTCTTACGAAGGTGCACATAGGTTATTATATAAAGTAGCAAGTGCAATTTATTTTCATCATCTCCCAGGTCACAGACCAATTACACTCTACCTCCCTCACTTAGGCTACCTACTTAAAAGGTGGGGTACGCAGTTCTGGAGAAATCCAATACCATGACAAAAACCATCATATAGAACGAACAACGACACAGCAAGTAATGTAACTAACGTTAGCTTGGTTGTGGGTTAGCAAACTGTCCCTATAGTTGCTGCAAAGCTAACACGCAGAGAGGACGAGACAGTTTTTCAGAATCAGCAAACCAGATCCAGACAGCGATACTCACAACTCTCCTGCTAATATAGCAAACATCACAACAACAGCATATCTTGGCAAACTAGAAAGTAAGCTGAATGTCCACAGGCAAGTCATTTAACGTTACCTGACACACAAATCATGGCTGGAATAGCGTTGTGTGGCTCCTTATTATCCTTTATTTTCCATTTCTAGAGCCAAGGCTGTGTACATTCACACTGAACGGACAACTAGCAGAGAGTGAGAAGATATTCGCTGAATCTGACAAAAAGACGTGTATTGGATTAGAATTACCGAAGTGTGCACCGCTACATCCTGCAAAACTACACCCAACTGGGTGAAATATCAATTTTTTTAGGGAATCTTATCTGGGAACATGAAAATAAATAAATAAATAAAAATCAAGAAAGTGTTCCAATTGCAACTGATATCAGGAAGAGTCATTAGTTTATTTACTGAGTTGTTTATCTTTGAATGGCAATCATTAAAACATATGAATGCATCAATTATCATGGATATAATGGTTGGAAAGCTCACCAGCGACATCTGTTGATTAAAACTGTAAGAAAACAGCAGGTCTGAAATCAGAATTCTTTACCCTCATTGTGCGTAGATGGACGTTCAACAAATGACGCTTACAGCTATCACAAGCTAACGTTACCTAGCAACCTTAGCTAGCTAGCCAAACAGTAAGTAACACAGACACCTTCTTTGTGACATTTAGGGATAATGTCAAGGAGGAAAGGTAAAAGCCAAAAAACCTTAGACAGTTTTTTCAGACGGCCAAATACTGGAGGTGATGGCGATGAAGAAGAGACTGCTAAGATTCCCAGCTCTACCGAGTCAACATTAGCTCAGCCTCAAGTCGATGAAGCACAGCCGGTGAGCACGTCATCCTCGGTATAGCTGAGCACCCCGTCCTCAGTAACACCGTTAGAACAAGAACAGCCGCGTATCGATGACGATAACGTTACTTCAAGCAGGCGTCTAGTGATCCAACACGTCTGTGCCGCAAAAAGTAAGGACCCCATTTCATTAGCTTATGTCCTCTCCTTCAGAACCACTGATCTGAAAAGAGAATGGATAGTTTAATGCAACATGGTAGCAGTGGTACTTTGCTTGCTTTCACATAGCCAGTCTTTTTTAACCCAGTGCTCATGATGGAGAGGACAGAATTATAAGCAAATGAAATGCACCAAGTGCTGATTTTTCCCTAGGCCTTAAAGTTATCAGTTGGGATCTCTTGGTCTAGCACAGTAGTCAATCAGGACTTGAATACAAGTTCTTTGTAGAATACAAAAACTTGATATTATTTATTTTAATTTCTTCTGTTGTTGTTGAAAACACAGCATTCCAAGACTGTACATTGTCAAATTCTTTGTAAGACTCTATAGTTGTTGATTTTTTAAAAATGATTGTGATTTATTTAAAAAACACATTACGTAGCCATATTTTCAGATCTTCAGTCAGCCATCAAACTGAAGTAATTATAGCAATACTTATGTAATTAACTTGCATATAAAGATGCAGTGGTTACAGTTTTGAGTGGCATTTATAACAACAAGCATCAAAGCCAGCAAAGCAGGTGGCACTCTGAACATGGAGCACGTATGACCAGTCTGTGATATTTAAAGTCTCGTCATGTTGACACAGTTACTGGTCCTGTAGTCCTGTAGACTTTAACACAAGCAGTTAAGAAGTTATTAAAAGCGACAGCACTCTAAGCATGTGCAACTTGAAAAATCAAAATGGTAATATATTATGACCTAAGAGCCAGGACAAAAAGAAACAAAACTGCAATACTTGGCAAACAACAGCAGGGGTCACTGCAGCCTAAACTTTTCTCTGGTACAGTGGTCCTGTGTATCCAGTTTTCACTTTCACTCCTGTGTAAAAGAACTCCTCTTCACATCTCATACAAAAGAGCTTTGAGGGGAGTTTTAGCGTTTCTTGTGTCCTTGAGCTTTTGTGATATTTTCTCTTCAAGCTGAAGTTGTTTGACATGTCCTTCTGTTTTGATGTCATCACTCATCTCCAGTCGTCACTAATGCAATGCTTTCAGTCCTTATTACATGGGTCTTTATCAGTATGGGATGGTCACTTAAAGCCCTAAAGGAGCATTGCAAGACTTACAGCTGGTAACTTTAGAGTATTGGGATCCTTTTTTAAATATGCATTACGAAAATCAACATCAAAGAAGCATAACAGGGTTTCTTTCCTTAAAGAGGTCCAGAAAACAGTCCCAACAAGTGAGCAAATCTGTGGCTTAAACACAATCATACAAACATACTTCAAGTTTTGTGGATATACAGAAATCTGAACAGGCAAAAGTGAACACATACTTTTGCATATTATATCCACAGTGCAGCATCAAATGATATCGCTGATTGTGTGAAAATGGGCCTTGGGTTGAAAAGAGTCTTTACTCCACAAACCCTACACTGCAGAAACAGACAAACACATGTGTGACTACACGCAAAAACTGAATTAAAAGATCCTACTTACAGGTCCACCACGTGTTGCCCCACCCACGCACCATCATTTTACACACACACACACACACACACACACACACACACACAAACAGAGCGAGAGAGTTCTGTAATCTCTTAATCTCTCCAGTGAGAATCAGGTTGGTTGTATCGTGCAGACGAGAAAGTAGAGCTGTCTGAACCCAGGTGTGTGTGTGTTTCTACGTGTGTGTTTGTGTCGTGAGCTTTGCTTAAAGGCCCTGTGGGCTGAAAGGCCTTCAGACAAAACTCAACTCACTGGGGGAGGTTTGAACACAAAGACTCCAGCAAAAAGGAAGGACAAATTAAGTCACATGGGAGCCTGTTTAGAAGGTTACTACGGTATACACTTTGCTTCATAGCTTTCAGTATCACAAATCCTGTACAATGCCTATGAGATTGTTTCTTCAGGGCAGTCCTATTAACACTGTCAACATTTCTACTGTATAGCTGCAAAAGTAGCCATAAAATCAATTATCTTCCCAATAACACTTTCATTGATACTTTATTACACTGCTTGGTAATTGATACCCATTTCATTCACAATTGTTGTAACGGCCAAACCTTGAACACCACCAAATGACAAGCATCCCACATGTATTAATGATTAACTTATTCTGCATCGAAGAACGTCCTAATAAGTGAGCACCTGATGTCCACTTTAGAAGTTCACTTATTTCCATCCGGACACCACATGCTTGAATAATGTAGAGCATCTTATTACTTCATTAAGTATTTCATTGCCTGGTCTCACAGGGTATGGACATATTTAACATTTTATTATTCAGCATGCACGCTCTGTAAGCAGATATTGCTCTGAGTGTTCGGCAGAGATGCGTCGAGACCTCACCCAAATCTTAGCTGGGGGCTATGAGAGGCTGCAATAATAATGCCTTCTTCCTTGTCTTGCTTGTGCACTAAATCGTTTCACTTAGCAGGATGCTTTATTTATGAAATGAGGGAACCTTACACCGTGGGCGGACGGTTCAGTGCCTCAGTCTATGGATGGCAAGGGGCAATTTGAGGAGAGATGAAAAGGGATCTTTATAAAGGAAAAATGAATGAAACGTGTCCCTCAGTTCAAATATGTCCAAAAAGAGAACAGCTAGCCTCCACACAATCCCACTGGTTACATTTTGACAAATCACCCACATGATGGAGGGAAATGTATTTGAATTTTTTTGTATGTGTGTGAGGGAGGATGATCTTTTAAAATTTAATTTGCCCGTGTTCGCCCAAATATCCCATCTCCACGTAATTACATCTAATCAGCAGTGTAACGGCGTGTGAATTAGTTTGAACTCATTGGCTGAATTAAAAAGAGGAAAATAATGTTTGCCTTTGAGTCGTTAGAAATCTAGTCAAGTGTTTATTGCAAAGCAAGAATGAGATTAAACTGATTTCCAATAGGCGGAACAAAATAAGCACAGACATTTCATGACACAATATTTAAAAAACACACACAAAAAAGCTCTGTGTGTTTGTGCGTGCGTGTGTCTGTTTCTCTGTGTACACAGAAATCAAATGGTCTTAGAGGCGGTGGAACTGCGTCTGCATTGAGGCCTTCGGTTCTTTTAGCCAGAGACGGTTGTGTTGCCATGGAAACGCCTGTTGAACGAGGGTTCTATGAATCTTTCAGAAACCCCCTTTTTCTTCCGACCACTTGGGATCTTTTCACAACACACACAACATACAAAACTTTCCATGGCGGGGAGGGCGTGCAGTCACCAGTAAATTGGTCAAAGTGTCTTCACAGTTTATCGGCATCAGGGGTTCAGCATTATTTCAACAAAACAGGGTATCTGATGGAACTCCTCTGATGACAGAAACAAAACACCTTAGCAATGCATGCAGACACATACAGTGGCTACATAAATGCAAAGAGGACAAGCAAACATCATGCATGCTAAAAAGATGTTTGTTCACAGCTGGAGAGGCAGAGGCAAGCACAGCAACAACCTTCTTTCTTTCTCTCCTCTTTCAACCGACCATGAGCACTGGGTTAATAACAAGATTATCAGCAAATGTGCTTTCCTTTATCCCATGTCCTTGTACTGAGACAAAAAAAAAGAAAAGAAACGAGGAGCTATAGCAGGGCCAAATAATCTACAAAAACATTTACTTATTTCTATGCACTCTCCTATATTTGCCATTATATTAAGGATGTGGGTGTGAGAAACTCTAGCCCACGGAAAGATTAAATTTATCCCATATGGACAATAATTTCTTGAAAAAGAAATTGAATTTTATAAAGGGCTTTGAGAAGCAAGTTAGTGGTTAGTGATATGATTGTGATGGGAATACAGACACGAATGCTAATCAATATTTCAGCTCAGTGTAAAGGCGAGGGATAGTGATGGGAGACTTTCAGACAAACAGTAGAGGTCCTGAGGTTTTCAGGCGTGCACATAAGACCTTGCCATTGCTGCCTGGTACTTCAGGCTGTTGCACCTTTAGCATGAATGATTAATCTACTTCAGCTTTTATGTGTCTTGGAGGGGAGACAACGTGTTCTAGCTCATCAGTACTACATCCAAGCATACTTTAGTAATGATGGTGACACAGTGCTAGATTTAAAAAGGAGCCTTTATCCTAATCAAGCTCTCTGAATTTGCCTCTGTCTTTCTCTTTCTCCTACCAGCAACGTATGTATCGATGTTTCATTTAGCAACAAGTCTGCAGAGGACTTCTTTTCACTACAGTCAACAGAAGCAGAATCTGACAGGATGTATTTTGCATAATGAGGGGGTCTCTTCTGTTGATAATGTTGTATTGGTTATACACTATGTGATATTTACTGGATTTTCCAGCAACAAATAGAACCATAGAACAGAGGTCGTGCAGAATTGCCACTGAACAGCTGTGCATGAATATGTTAAGCTTTATTTAACACAGAATGACTGGCATATTACTGTTTGCTCAGTGTGGAGAGGTATATGGGTTGAGATAGGAGATTGCACCCCTCATCCACAAGCTGTGACTCAAAGACAACTGGATTTGTTATTTAGGTCTTGAGGACATTTCCCCTTTCCTCTTGGATGAATTTTCCACAGCAAAAAGCAGGTCCAGTTGCCTTTGACTTAACTACTTGCAGATCTCCTGACCTGGAGGACTGGGAATATTCATAGACACCTCTTAACCACATTTTCAGCAGTTTTCATGATGAACAGTGAAATGTTTACCAAACCCCACCAGGCACAGCATTCTTGGAAATTCAATTTCCCTTTCATCAAAAAAAGCAATTCAAGCATTTCATTTTGTAGGATGACTGCGCTCAGTAGAGGAGACACTTGAAGATCAAACCCTGTTGAGGAGACACAGTTTTTCCCCATCGCTTTTGTGTGTTTTCATATGGCATTGCCTCAAGTGTTGTGGCATTTCAAAGTGGTAGACGCGTCTTTGGGTTTAACAATACCACTGCTTACCAGTATTTTTGTACTATTTTGCTGGCAAAATTAGCTTGTATTGTTGTACTAGATAATTAGTTACAGTATATTACTAAAAAGTACAAAAAGTCATTTTAAGGTATACTTGTAATGTTAACAAGTCAACCAGAACCACCAAAAATGTGAGACAATATATAAAATGTAGCAAAGTCAGAATTACTTCACCACCAGGTGTAAATATAAACTGTAAGTCTTATAAATACACAGTGCAAGGGCAACAGGAGCTGCCAGGCACTACAAAAATACAGTATGTACTGTGACTCTAAAAAGAGTGTCTGGTCTCTTGAGCAAAATCTATGAAAAAGTTATTCAAAGTGTTCAGGAGGCGTCTTGGTTTGTAACATGCTGGTATATAAACTATCAGTTATGTGTCACATCATCACGTAGGACATTTTGCCATCTTTGTAAGTGCAAATAATATTGAAATATCACAAAAAAATGTGACCCATTTTGCATGACGGCAGCTTAATTGACTAAATAAACTGAATATTTTCTGTTAAGTATTATTTATTATATTACCAGGCGCTTAAGGCTTTTATCCTTTACACTGTACATGGTGCTCATTTACTTTGCAAATACCATTTGTCAACAGCATGTGCATATAAGTTTAATTAACCTCTTTCACTACAGTAAGAAGAACTATGTACTGTAAGAATACAGCATGATGTTTTCAGTACAGCCCTTTTTGTAAAAAGCATGGTTTTAACCTCATGCTAGTACAGCACTGGTGTAAATGTCAACGTAGGAGTGTTCTTTGAATAGGCCCATTAGTAATTACAACACTACACTTTTTAAGCCTAGTGCTGACATAAAATGAATGAGTAAGGGATATTTTCCTTTGAATAAGAGTAGGCTGAGTCTTGAATTCTGTCCAAATTCAGTGCTCATGCAGTGTATCAGGCTTTCCAGCTATGGAGGGGTGATTGGATAGAAATGACAAAAATCAACAAAAAGCTAGAAAATAAAGGGATTCCAAAAGAATACGAGAGGTTCTTTTATCCATCAAGTCAAAATGTGTTTGTTTGTTTGTGGATTGTATTTTTGTGTTGCCAGATGTGTCACTTTGTCATAAGTTGGGTATTATTGCTCTGTGGGTTCATTAGCATGAGCAATACCTTGTACACTTCCATTGGCATTATAAAATTATTGATTACTGCACATATACCTTAACTGATCATGCCATACTGGTTTGGCATGATCAGGAGAAACATTCCTTTTGACTTTAAACTGACAGGATAAGCGATACAATGAATTAATCGACAGATGCTAAGCAGTGAGGCTAAAGAAAGTAATGAATGACAGTAGATGATTCGAGAGAAGAATGAAGTAGGTGTACTGATTGAGCTACTGCTAAGCTCCATTTAACAGGTCACTGGGTCAGTGACACCAATGGTTGGGTTAATGACTTTTAAAAGCCATTTAAGCTTGACATTATTCTACAAACAACAAGGTTTTGGGATACTTTAAAGCGTGCAAAGGGATTAATCAATCTCTTGAGTGAACTGATCAACAGAGAGGTCAGACGTCAAGGTCAGCAACACATCTGCAACCTGAACATGGCAGGTTTCTCGCTCAAGAACACTTCAACAGGGCAATGTTGATCGTCTTCTTAATTATTATGCCATCCTCATTCCACCAATACTTTGCTCTTGTAATACTACGAAGTATATTACTGAGAAGTGTATTACAATGTGCACCTCTTCTCTTACATCGTCTTACGACAGATAGAAGAGGCAAGCGAGAGGAATTCAGAGAGTGGGAGAATCCCTAAGGAGGCTCCAGTGGGAGCAGAGAGCAGAAGATGAATGCATTTTCTCTAATTAAAGCGAATGATAGCTTATAGTGATCATGATAAGCCATCATTCACAGACTGTAGGCCTAATGAGCTATTATCCCTGCACGTGCCAAACATCGAGAGTGCAGCAGCTATATTTGTTTGTTCATTGCTCCACATCGCGCTCTTGAGTGGTGAGAAAGCCAATTTTCAATCCCCACCCCCAAGAGAAAGGGCCGCTCTGAGTGTAATTGAAAACAAATACGTAAACGACGAACAACGCAAACTAAAAACGCTTGACGAATGAAAGCATATACCAAGTGATTAAGCTCTGTCAGCTACTTTGATTGGCTTCAAATGCAGAAAAGGAATGGCTAATCAGCTCATTGAGTAGCCATGTAAGGAGAGCTCTCCAGACATTGCTACTTGTGTTCATTAGTAACATCCTGGCATTTCTCTATCCAGACCTTCACATGAAAAAGAGACACTGAGGCCTTGAAGACGGTTTTTAGCTATTCTTTTTCCACAGAGATGGCCTGGTAAGAACATCACAGAGGAACTAGAGTGTGATGTGATGGAATGTAGACTGACTTCGGTTTCAAAAAGATTTCGAGTTTTATGGCACTTATACTTTGACCAAACTGACCTCGATGCCAAAGCCTTTGCAAATCAATGACTTCCCACATTTCTGTAGAACAAACTCAGCATGAGGTAACACAAACAGTTTAGCAATTGTGTTTTACATTGATCTACACATGCCACAGATAGGGTTGCAGCGGTATACCGGTTTCACAGTATACCATGGTATGAAAATTCACGGTTATTATACCATGTACATTCGCTTATCTACAGTATTGAAAAAATAAATGTAACCGGACGGAGAATCTCACCTGCTTGAGATTTATTTTCAAAAGGGAGACTTTAGACACATACTTCCATCAAATAAAAGGTTTCTAGTTTTGTCGATATAATATTTTGTGAAATGATATTAAAGCGTTTGGCCCAACCTGTTTAAAGCCTCATGGTATGGAAATGTGGGCAATGGATGTGCAATATGTGCTTTGGGCATATTTGAATGTTTTGCATCATTATTTGAATGACAATAACTCAAACAACTTGAATATCAAGCTTAAACACACAACTTTTTTTCTTCTTCTTTTACTCTTAAAAATTAGAACCAGTTTGCTTCCTGCTTTTCGCTCTGAAAAAATGTGACATTGACATATTTTATAAATACTGGTTATAAACTTGCGGCAGTGATTTGACACTTCCGTGTAAAACACAAACAGCATGCAGCAGGGAATCATTAAATCTCACATGCTGAATGAAATGAGTCTCAGATTTATGTAGAAATAAATATGAGTTTACATAATGTACAGAATATTCCTGGTGGAGCTGCAGTAGATACTGTAATAGGCAACAACAAGGCCCAGCAATTCCTCTGTCACCCTCCTGTTTCATGAAATCATGAAAGCCATTTAGTAAACTCAACGTAGGTTTGACGATTTCTTTATAAATTCACTTACACTTTCACTGATTCCAAGTCTGCCATTTCATGTGTGTTATTTCTAACACTCGTACTTGAGTGTTAGTGAACTCAGCATAGGCAGCATCCTGTTTGTTTATTTGCAGCATCACCCTCTTGAAGTGCTTATAACACACTGCACTCTGTTCAAGGATGCAGTCGCAGCAGGGGAGCTCAAATATTGACAACACTACTCGATGGTTCGATACTATGCATGTAAACTTGCAAGTGATCATTCTTCCTCTCCACATTGGCGCAAAAATAACCTTTCTACCATCTTCTGTCAGAGAGATTGTGCGCAACAGTCATTTACTGACACTGTATTTCTCCTTCTCGCAGCCATTCTATGAAATTATCTATTTTTTTAATGTCAGATTTCCTTTACACACCTGAGGGGATGTTTCATGTCCATTTGAATTTAAAAACACCACATTCTGGACTATCTCATGATAAATAGTAGCACATTAACATGCCACACCACTCCGAAGCAGCATTCATTGCAGTTATGTTTTATCAAACTGTTAAGCAGTGATGATTATGCACTTAGTAATTTTCTTCACTCGATGTAACAGCCCTCTATAGACATCTCCCACACACACACACTCTTCCTCATGCTAACCTGACGCTCATGCTGAATTCACAAAACACCTCTTCATTACTGAAACTAAAGCTAACGTCCAATTACAGTAAGACAAAACAACAGCAAGTATTCAAATTAATTTAGACACACAGATGGATTGACAGACAGATCATTTCTTCATACGTTTCACACAAGCAGTCTCCACTCATTTATAAAAATTAGGTCGTAGTCTACTGAATCCAGGCTGTACAGAATTAGAGCTTATTGATATTGCTGCATACTTAATTTATATAAAAAAGGGCCAATATATCATCCAACTTTACAGATCATTGTTTTTCTCTCCACATGGTGGCTGAGCTTGTAGTTTTAGATCCTTCAACATAATGGCTCTAATGCAAAAATCATTGGGCATGGCAACAAATCAGTGACTGCTGGTTGACATGTAATTAATCACAATCCATCAGTGTGACATACAAATTCCATCAGTTTATTTTCATCCATTTCTGTTTTCATTTCTTTTACCAATATTATATGGACCTATTTTGTGCTGAATTTGTGTACATGTTGACTATAACTTACTTAGGGTTGGGGAACTCACAGGGGCTGTGCTACTGTAAAAATGACAAAGAAAAACATGGTAAAAGAAAAACAATAAAAGTGATGTATATATGCTGAAACCTCATGTGTGCGTCAGCAACATAATATATGCTTTTCAGTTGATGACAAAAACTGTCCACTGCCATCTTTTTTTGGGGTGGGCTTAGCTATCTTTTTACTGTGCACACTATGGGAGAGGAGAGGAAGAAGCCAAGACAGACTACCAGATCACTGCTGCAGAGGCTCTACAGAAAATGCTACGTCTACTGTGGACTTCTGCTGTGCATGAATCTTTGTGCTTTTTGCTAATCCACTTGCATGACTGGTTGCCTGGAGAGCTGCTCCACCCTGTGATTGGTGGCTCAGTTCCACACTCGAATCAACGGGGGCCAGATGCATAAGGCCACGTTCAGACTGACAAAAGCCCTGCAGGAAAAAAAAAATGCAGACTCCTCATTCATTTGAATGAGGCCACTCTAACAACCTGCTGGGCCGTCAACAACAGGTTTTGCCAGACAACACGGGGTTGTCTGGCAAAAAAGTTGAACCAGGCTCTAGCTTTGTTGCAATGCAGTGCAACGTAATCCAGCAAAAAACTGCGATGGCCAATCAAATATGTGCAAGGGCGCATTCCTGGTAGATAATTTTGTAATGTGAACGCTGCTACTGTTTACCTTGTGTTGTTTTAACGCGGGGCTGTTTTCGGTCGTACTGACCGCTAACACTGATTTTCCACTCCAGTGTTTCCCATACATTGATTTATTTGTGGCAGCCCGCCACAATATCAACACTGACCACCACATAGATTTTCAATTTTCTTTACTATTTAGAAATAAGTCTTATTTCACTGTAGAGCTGTGTCAAGTCATTCGTTCAGGGGAGGAATGGGTTATGTTCAGGACAGCAAATACACAACTGATCTGGTCGGTGAACATATTATTTTAACAGTTCTTTTTAATGAACTGATTCTAATGATTCAGGACAGCAGCCAACATGCTGCTGTGGGAGAGCCAGCTAGGGCAGAAGCAACAGGTGAGATTGACAGCAAACAGAGAGATGTAGAAGCAGGGCAGGTCAGAAAAGCAGATTTCTCAGGATAAGAGGCCTCATTTCTATTCTTCGCTGTATATATTTTGTTATTTGTTTGACAATAGAGCTGTATGTATTGTTCAGTTATTTATATTTGCAGTGGAGCACCTTATATACGGTATTATTTAATAAGAAAGCGTGGTTGTTTACCGATAGATCTTATACCCCAACACTTAAAATTTAACAAATGAGAGACAATGCTTAATTAACGCAGCATTTGCCACTAAACTTCATTGCCATTAATAAAACTAAAGGAGAGATTCTCTCTTCATAGGTTCCCTCTTCTGTGACACTTCTGGAAGTGGAAGCTGTTTGGGTACCTTTGGAAAGTAGTTTGAGAGTCTCCCCTAGAGCACAATACAAAAACACATTCATTTTCTATGGTTTTGCCAAAGCTGAGGTCCCTCACACTGCTGCCTTCCTCTAGACAGCACTTGAATCAGACACAGAGAGAGGGAAGGTTGGTTGGCAGGGGGGGGGTGGATGAGCTGATGGATGTGTGTGATGTGTGGAGTGAGATGTGTGAAGCGAAAGTGTTTCCCCTGAACCCCTCTGACAGCTGGAGCTCGCTGTCAGCCTGCAGCACTACGGCGAGGTGCAGATGAAACTCTGCCCCGATAAGCCTTGATAAAAATCACGTCACAGAACTTGTCTTTTGTTTTTAAAAGTGGATGAAAATGATGCACTTACTTGTGACTCATACAGCAAGCGATAGAGATGTCCATCGAGTAAAACACAACTTTGGAAAACTGCACCATTGCTGTACTTAAGTATCTCCTTTGTGTTCTGTTCAATTCAGACTTTTGAAAGACACCCACATAAGATTCAGTGGGCTGATACTGTGAAATACACCAGCACTAAAACTTCCCGATTCATTGCAGACCAACCAGCTTTACAACTCAGCATTAACAATATGAGGAGGTGTAAGAATGAAAGAACACAGCTTAAAGGTTCAAGACATCTTTTTTTTTTTTTGATTGAGGAAACTAAATCTTTTTCATTGAAAATCAGACGCAATACAGCACTCGAGGGAAATAAAGAGGAATTAGCTTGAAGAGTTATTGTTTGCATCCTGTGTGGATAAAGGATTATGGGCCAGAGGGATGGTGCCCCTGAGGTGAGTCTGGAGGTGGGACGCTGAGCGGATGGAGAGGGAAGGAAACTGGGTCAGAGAACAAAAGGAATGGGAGGTATTATGAAAGTTGCAAATGTGGCTCATCTGCTGCGTGTGTTGTAAGATATTGAAGATCTGACATCGCCTGCAATGTTCTAAAATCTCCTTTATTAATAAAAGCCCATTTAGGACATAATCACTGGCTTACATGGCTGTGGAGATATTTCACACACACACACACACACACACACACACACACACACACACACACACACACACACACACACACACACACACACACACACGGAGAGAGAAAACAATCCAGTTCCATATCATTTTCCATCCTGTGAATCATTGTTCACTGTAATAGATCAATAGAGCTTGCACTGTGTATCTCAATCTGTGCCCTATTTTGCAGTCTTGCGCCTCAAGCCTGAAATCTAATGCTTACAGTATCTAGATTGGAGATAACTAGAGACAACTCTCATTTGTACAGCTCCAGCCTATTCATGATGCATTCATCTCACTTGGTGGTGCTTTGTTTCCAATCTGTTCATAATGGAATAAGTAAGTGCACAAAGAGTAGGGAAAGACAGAGGGAGAGAAAGAGAGATTTATAACTACAAAAAAAACAAACATAGGACCAGATATAAAAAGTTCAGGTACAATCAGTTTTAGAGTTTGTTCAGCACACTGCTGAGGTTTCTGAATAATTTACTGGGTGCTTAAATAGCTCCTTGCTTCAGGTACTGCGATGGGTGGCACAGACTGCGAGGCTTGCTGATCGGGCACAGACAGAAACACGCAGAGAGCGAGCGAGCGAGAGAGATGGGAGTTGGTTTAATTGGTTGAATGAGCTCAAATGAGATTAATCCACTTTTTTCTTTCTCACTGCTTTTCTCTTATGTGCTTTCATTCTGCGATGTGTCTTTCTTGCTTATTTTTATTCTTTATATTTCTTGCATTTTTATTTATATTCTTGCTTTTCCTCCACTGTTCCTAACTTTCTAAATTAGCATTTTTCTTGTTTCCTGCTTTGTTTTCGCCTCTTGCCACCATTTTTTTTTTTACTGTGTTCCTTGCTCTTTTTTCTTGCATTTTCTCCACCTTTCTTCCTTTACACTATCCCTATCTGATCTCTGTACGACCATTAATAATGCAACAAAGCTTGGGTTCTTTGGAGCTCATTTTAAAGTGTTTGTTTTTGCATTGAAGTCCGAAATACGAGCCTGCCTTAGAAGCAATCTAGTAATAATGTGCTCCTGTTGGTAGTATTCAACTACAAAGACAACTTAGCCTACCTTAAACTTACTATAACTGCACTTTTTAGTCTAACAGTGAAATTTAAAAGGAAGATGTTTTATTTTTTTTTTTTTTTGCTTTAATGGCATATGTATTTGAAAAATAGTATAGACGGACAACCGTGGGGTCTATAGCTGCAGGCTTTTACGGAACAACCATTATTCACACAAAAAGGAGGTGTGGATTTCGATTTGCATGTGAGCATATTACACTGGATGGCGTCAGTAGCTGAGGTTTTTTAACATAGAAGGTGACGTCTAGACTCTAGTTATTCAAGCTGATAACATCTTCAATATTCACTTGAAATACAATTCCTTTTGCAAAGTTTTCTCAGTACTAGTTGATAATTGTGGTTTTGCATAATTTTAAGGTTTTGCTTTGTGGTGTCAATTTTTTTACAAAGTACAATCTGATCATTACATTTCATGTCACACTGACCTGCCACAGTAACAATGATACCACCTACTTAAGTAGCAGTCTTTGTATCTTTGTATCAGAGCTGCTAGTATCGCAGTGCTGACTGAGTTGAACAGATGCCAAATATTCTTGCTTGGCTCTGTTAATATTGGCAACCTTGTTAATTTTGCAAGTCAACTAAACATTACCCAGTTTAATCATCCATGATTTGATTATGAGAATAATTATTAAAAAGACGAGAGATCATTAATTGCCGCAAAGATCAAAGAACATCTAGTGTCCCTTTTGTGAAGTAGCTTAACTTTGTTGTTGATATGTAGTTAAAATATCAAATAACCATAGGTAGTCAGCCTGCTGAATAGCTGATACTTCCAAGTGTCACTTTTTGGTAGTATAATAGAATGTATACAATGTTATATGTGAGTGCATTGGGTATATGGTTACGTGGCTCGTAAGTTATTACTATTATGTGGGCTGTGAGGGTTATTGTATGGATGGTCTGTATTTATTTATGTAGACAAAAGGATAAGAGAGCTGGGGCACAAGCATTTCACTGTACTTGTACATGTGACAATAAACTTGAAATCAAAATGTCTGCTGTGGAAAATGCCTAATGCACTGTTTTAGTGTCACTATTCTCTATCATGCATTCAATGGATACAATAACAATTTATTATTAAAAAACATTATGAATTTCAGCTTTAAGTTTTACATCTTTCATGTAGGGTTGTTGTTGTTGGGCGATATGACGGTATAAACCGTGCAATGGTAGAAATGTGGTAGAGATTTGGCAATACCACTTCCACCACAGGAGCTATCCCTTAGCAGTGTTGCCAACTATTTTCAGTGGGAAGTAACTAAAGCCTGCAGGAAAAGATTTTAGATACAAGATATAAAAAAATCTAAAGAAAATCTAAAACTACCTCTAATAATAAAAAACAGTTTTATGCAGGCTGTTGTATCGACTCTGTACCTTGTTGTATCATGCACTAGAATGAATTCACTATTGTTAAATCTGTCTGTTTTGACAAAACAAAATCAAACTTACATAGCATTTAGAATAAAAACAATGGGGATCAGTGATTGGTCATTTGGTACGCACAGTCATGTCTCTGTGTAGCTGATGACTGGTAGACTGGACGTGCTGCTGCTCTGTCCCACCCACTGAACACAGTCGGTCCAGAGAGCCACAATAGTACACATTCACTGAGAAATATTCCCTTCAAGGAGATATGTCGCTAAACACTTTTTTGAAAAAAGTCACTAAAAGCATCTTAAAAGTCGACAAATCTAGCAAGAAAGTCACTAAGTTGGCAAACACTGTCCCTTAATGACAGGCTATGTAGCAAATCAGGGCTGGATTCTCACATGATCCCTCGCGAATCCAGTTGCCTTACAAGGTAACGGGATTTAAGGAAGCAGGACTGCGTACCACGTTTCCACGTGATGTAAGAGCGACAGTTGGTGGCGGTAATGCACCTCTAAGCTGGTTTGGCTTCTTAATTGAATTTACAGAACAATTACTGTCTCGTGATATATACCGTTACCATGATATAAAATTACATATACCATGATAGAAGATTTTGGTCATAACGCCCACCCCTACTTTCATGGCCAAAAAATGCTTAGGCAATAGTCAATTAAAGCTGCATAGTCCCTTATAAGGTCACGGTGAGAAATTTTTTGAAGACTACTTTTGCGTTACCTCGCAATACTTTTCTTCTTCCATTCCTTCTGAGCCATATGTCTATTTCCGCTCAGCTGCAACCAGCGCAACGCAACAGTATGGATCAGCTCATTGAATTTTACTTTGAACTGGGCATTAAGTATGCTGACAGTACTACTGCTCAATAGGCATGCATGGTTATGTAATTAGTGAAAGTAAAATTAAACGAGTTCTTAGATCAAGGAGTCTCTCCAGGAGAAAGCAGTACGGTTAATCTACAGGATGCTGCCGGTTTCATTCATGAACAGTTACTGTACTCTGTACTGTACTTTACCCCAGAGGGGTTTCACTGAGGAAAAGGAGACGTCTCCAGAGGCGGAATTACAGATGTGCAGTTGAATCTACCTCATAAAGCTAATGTGCTGTATTTGTATGAGTCAAAAAAAAAAAAGCAACAAACAAGATGTTGACTGAAATGCTGCAAACAGAGTCTGTGGTTCTGTCACAGAAAGAGCAGACAGCATTGAACCACTTGCAGAGATACATCAGGAATGTAGACCAACGCAAAGTTGGAAAGCTTTTAGCGTTTCTGCACAGGGTCCTCTGTTCTTTGCACAAAACATTTTATAAGTAACCTTTAATGTTGAAACAGGTTTTGGTAGAAGGCCTGTGGAGCAATAATTGACGTTCCTTATAGACACAGCTCCTACCCAGAAGTTTGATAATGTTCTATCTGATAACTTCTTTGCAATGGATCATATAAAGATGAGGTGTCCATAAACAATGCTGAGTGCATTAACTTGAGAATCTCCACACTACCTTTCATTACAAATAGAAATACGGCTCAGAAGGAATGGAAGAAGAAAAGTATTGCGAGGTAACGCAAAACTTATTGTGAGGGAATGCAAAAGCAGTCCTCAAACAAAATTTCTCGCCATGACCTTTAGGGGGCTCCATAGCATAGCACTCTCCAGTCATGCTGGTTCCATACTATAAAACTTCAGCTCATTCTTGGCCACACCATCACCATGTGTATTATTCCCCACACTGTATATCTAAACACTACTGGGTCCAATGTTATGCTAATGTGGTCTATCTAAAATATAATGTTTCCGTGCAATTTTCACTAGTTTAACTTTTAGTTGAGAGAAAAACTTTGTAGAGAAAAGGTTAAACTACCAAGTTATCTCTAGTTTGAGCTCCTGCCAATTGGAGTTTTTTTATTTTTTAGGTCTTTGCACACCTGTTCATTTGTGTTGGTATGTACTGTATCTGTTTACATGAGTGGGAGTAAGTAACTGAATTTATCCGCTGCATGCAAGTGTGTCCCTTTATCTCTCCTTATTTCAGTTAGGCAGTATCATTGTGGTCATCTACTCCTCCCCCCCCCTGTCCTCTCTCTTATATTGAGTTGTAGTGTTGGGATTTCAATGAGACTTTCATGTGGGGACACAGATGAAGTTTAAGACAAATTTCAGATACAATAGAAGCCATGACATAGATCTCAAAAAGACAATCAGCTATAACTCTTCTTTCAAACTCACTTATTATTTCTTGCACGCACACACACACACACACGAGTGAGAGAGGGAGAGAGCAGATAGTGTCCCCTTAGATCATCCAAACATCAATGGCTTGTCATACAGCAGTCCCTCCTGTCAGCCCACAGAGGATGGGGAGTCACAGAAGTCTTTCCAGCAGCAGTCGAAGACAATGATACCCAGCCATCCTCATAGAGAGCAAGAACATCAAATACACATGTATGCACGTACACACACACTGAATACACACAAGCACAGTGACTCAGTGTTAAGTCACAGATTTTACTTCACACACAAACACAAACACACAGAGCTCGGTTGCAGAAGAAGGTCTCCCTTTAAGTTCACGCGTCAAACTGCAAGATACACACCACTGCACCCAGTCAGGAATACAGGAATAACAAACACTGAGGAATAAGTAAGAGCTCAGAGAGGAAACAGATATTGTGTTCTGACAGCCACAGTGGCAGGGAGTTTCTAAAAAAAGTTCTCCAACCTCACAGGTATTTGATAATCGGATTTTTAGAATTGAAAAGAAGCCTTAATGCTATTGGTGGTTAATTTTATTTAAAAGACCAAAGCAAAATCATGTACACGAATGCTAAACAAAAGAAATAGTATCTTTCAGAATGAAGATTACACCATGACATACACAGCAAAAAAATAAACTAGCTTTCCAAGCCATGTTTTCTATCATTTTACTGAAGTATGAAGAAGGATGCCATCCTATAAGTGTTTTGCATCAGGTGACTGACAAAAGCATTTACAATGAGTGGATAGGCATTCAATTCTCCTGCTGGACATTACCACACACACACAATGAGCAACTGCTTTGAAAAAGCAATGCTTTATTGAAAATAAAAAAAAAAAAAAAAAGGTACAAGAATGTGCGTGTACAAATCAATTTGTTTCAAGGATTTTCAAGGGACAATTTCCTGTTAGCAGCGCAGGGACGCACCATTTCGATTAGCCGGATCAGTATGGACAGATACTGACCTTGTTAACAGATTGAGTGTCGACCATGATGTGACCAATTCCCATTAAATACAGTTTCTTTGACAAGTGTCATATAAAATTAAGTGTTTTTGCTATTACTTACATTCATTCAGTCACAGCCAGCTACAGACTCACAGTTTCTGGCCTCATGTTACCTTACACAAAAAAGTTCTACGCAGTGAGGTGCACAGATTTTAAATTTGCTAAAATAGAGCAGTGGTAGCAGATTTATACTTAACGACAGATACCCTGAGGTATCAAAATCTGTATCCAGAGGAAAAAGTTGGATTGGCGCTACCCTAGTAATCTCCCTTATTCAATTTATTTTTAGATAATACTTTTTAATGGTACATGATGAAAACAATAATAATAATAATAATAATAATAATAATAATCATCTCAGGTTATTGCCAGTAAATCCTGTTTAAACAATAAGTTTTCAAAACAAAATGTCTTGGCAGTTAGGTGATCCCGTTAATCCCGTAATTAATTAACATTACCCGTTGGTAATGTTGCTGTGATAGCAACATGCGCTGCCATACTGTGTTTGTACACAATAACAAACTCACCTTAATAATCACTGTGTCTCTTGCTGTAAGGCAGTGAAAACATAAACCATAAATGGCCTGATGTGGCAAACTGCCCTGTTTTCTCTGAACTCGTTATTTTAATCCATTCACAGGCTACTTCTGTCATTTTTCAGGAGCATCGCAAGAGCCGCCAGTGAGTCATTAAATAAAGATGAAGTGGACACTCCATCAGTTAGCAATAACACTGGAGAAAATAAGAAAAGACACTCAATACTAATAACTAAACCAACAGACCTCTCAGCAGTGCATGTGTGTTTTTATTGCTCAATATCAAAGCCTTCAATCAGGGGAGACCTTTTAGCAGGCAGGTTGAGATACGGCCGAACACAGCCACCAGAGGGAAAGAAGGAAAGTCAAGAGGGCAAACAATGATGTTTCTTGCACAAATTTGGAGGATTATCTACTTAGACATATGGCCTGAATTTATAAAGAAAGTAAGTCACAGATGGCACTTCATTTGCAGATGATAATCAGGCAGGTAGTCAAAGACTGATTGGGGTCTAGGTGTGCAATATCATACATTCCTTCCAAGTACGGATACAAATGTAAGTATTCACAGGTTCCTAAGGTTCAAACAGGTGAGAGTTAAACAGACAAATGAAAATGAGCACTGTGGTGCAGCGACAGGCGGAGTATGTGAATGCTTTCAGCTGCATCTGTGCATGTGTGTGTGTGTGTGTGTGTGTGTGTGTGTGTGTGTGTGTGTGTGTGTGTACAACTGTGGGTAAAATTAGGAATTAGAGCAGAGTAGAGAGGAGAATGTCTGCATTCAGTGTGGGTCAGTGCTCAGTGCGCAGCCTCCCTCCACGTTCCCCTCTGAGACTGCTATAAAAGAATATCTGATGTGGATGCAGAGAGTGAGGGAGAGGCTGAGAGGACAAAAAGAATGCTATATCACTGTGGCGTTCAGAGCCAGTGGGTGTTATAACAGTCTCCACAAATTCTATTCAAAACATACAGATGTGCTCGCACACTTGCTGGGTTGCAAGTGTGCGAGCACATCTGTATGTTTTGAATAGGGAGGGGTGAAAGAGCTGGGGAGAGAGAGAAAGAGCAAGAAACGTATAATAACCAAGATAGAAGCCGGGATGTGATTAAGGCAAATTATGTTGCAGAGTTTGTTCTACAGTTTGTTCTATTCTAAATAATTCACACTCTTCTTAAATGGCTCCTGGCTTCAAGTTTCATAGTTTTAGCGACTGACATGGACACAAGGAGGAAATACAAGAAAATGGCAAGATTGTCCTGCTAAACAAAAGGCGTTCACTAAACACATGCAAGGAGCAGAGACAGAAAACATCACGTCTTTACTAGAAAATTGAATGCTTTTTCTTCCTCATAAAGCATTTGCGGATTTTTCTTAAAAGTTTGAAACCTGTATTGTTTACATCCGAATTAACTAGCTTGCAGTCTTCCCGGCCTTTGCTGACGCATTAGTGTGTTTGACATGTTACTGCCACCCAATAGAGTTCAAACACTCCACAGGGAACCTTTAATTTGCTCTTTAAGAAGTGAGAGTTCAGTTTGCCATCATTACTTTTTTAAGACAGACTGATCCTTACATTCTGACTGAGGTATAGCCAGAAGAGCTCTGCCCAAGGATCTCAAGCTGTCTTTTGGCTGATGTGATTAAAATATCATTAATGTCTGTAAGCACAAGACAAGTCCTACATGAGCTTTAAAATTCATCAGCTAAATGTTGAAATCAATTTCCAAAGAGACAGGTGACCAGTGAAGTGAAATGAGCATGTGTGTGTAATTAGGGTCTCCCTGTCTGGCAACTGCATTCTGAAGATAAGGAATGATGTGAGCATGAATTACCTTCTCCATGTTGGCAAAGGTTAAATTTAATTTTGGATGCATTCGTCATTTCTCATAAACAGAAATGCATTCTTCACTAGCTTATCAAACAGGAGGTATTTATGTTGTTCTATATAGTTCAGATTAAAACTTCTGATTAAAAATGACATTCTGGTTCAAAAATAAGTTTCCCTAAGGCCCCTGAAGGGGAATGGAAATAGGACTGTACTTAATGTTGTGAATTAAACTCCTTGAAAAATGGCACAAAGTCAGACAGCCTGAGGCATTGTGATCTGCTGCTCTTTGTCATTGGTATTCTTGCATTGTGTTCACGAATGTGGCAAAACACTTTGTGTCCGAGTTTAAATGGATGGATACTTGGTCCAAAATACATCAGAGAATTTTTGCACAAAGACTTATATTCAGTTATTCTCCATTGTGACAGCTGTGATGGACGAATTTAAAAAAACGAAATTAAATTTTGCTCATGAATGGATTTCAGGTTTGAAATGGTCCTTGAAAATCAAGGTTTGTGTACTTAGATAATATTAGGCCTTAAAAGTTTTGAAAAGGGAATAGATGGCATTAAAGTGCTTAAAATTCCTTGATACTGATTTGCTAGTAAATGTGGAGATTCTGGAAATTGGTTGTCCTTAAAGTGAAACAATGACAGAACATGGCACTTACAGTAGATATCTAATTTTAGCTATGAAGGACATCTTCGTATTGTCATTATCTTTAAAAAATAAAAAACATCAACCCCACGACGATTCCCCCACCGCTACAATGTTCCTTAATACCAGATATTTTCATGTAGCCTTTAACTAATTGGTCACTATCTCTGCACAGCTTCTGGCACATATTTCTTCAGCCAAATTAACAAGTGGAAGCACATCTGTGCCACAGTACTAACATCTGATTTCTGGGATAAATTCCGCTCCATTTGTCTCACATGGCACAGCTGTCTTAAATCTGGGTGTTGCCAAATCCTCTCCCAGGCAGAGAAAGCCTGTGGCTCACGGATGAAAAGGGAGAGGAGAAAGTAAAGGGGAGAACAACAGGAGGGGAACAGGTTGAGTCAGGGTGGAGGACACACAGAAGTGGCGAGAGGCCTTCAGGGGACAGAAGTAGCTGTGACAACTTCCAGAGGGGCATCCCACTAATGATAGCCACTTAGTGTGATGCGATGGGGCAATATGGGAATTTCTATGGAGGAGAGATGTGGAAGTAGTACTCTGAATTATTTAGTTCCAATAAAGAACATTTAATGATTGTCTGCTAAGTAACAGAGTAAACTGAATTGTATTCAATTAGCTGCCCCTGCTAATAGGTTTTAGTATTTCTTATCTCTGTTTGACAATAACTGGCATGCTTCACAGCTGAGTTTGTTAACACAAAACCTGAGCTGTCAATCATCTAGTGACAGCTGCAGGATTTTTTGAACTGCAGTGGCTACTGGGTGACTCTGGTGTATGGAAGGGTAGCTAGAGAGAGCGGCAAAATGTAACTAGAGCATTCTGCAGCAATAACAACTTATTAAGTCACTTGGAGATCAGTTGGAGAACAGAAATGTGAAATTTAAAAAATGTTGATGTTTTTACTATATTTCAAATGCTCCTTGAAGACTGGATGACTTGCCTGCACTCACTGTTTTTAAATCATTTATTAAATGATTTAATGCGACTAGTCTGAAGTCCTTCAGAGAACACAGTAATGTCACGCAGTTATCAGTGAATTTGAATGCCAGTCAAATTCAAATGAGGCCTCTAGATTTATAACACTAATATTAAATATTCTGATTACATACTGTATACAAAACTATGACACACTTCTAAACAAGATGTACTGTAGTTCTACTTCTCATTCAGCCATCTGTGCCTTAGAAAGTAATACAACAAAATAAAATAAATAAAATACTGTATACACTTGTTTATATGTTTCAAGGATAGACTAAATATAGTGTATAACCACATTATGGCAAAAAATAGGACTTATTGAATTTTGCAGCAAGGTTAACTTTGGATATCTTCTTTTGCACACAACTATACAGTAGTGAAGAACACAGAAACACACAAACTCCAGCTTCTCTGTTGGCCAGCTTACAGTGTCTCTTAGGACAGGATATTTGGTGAGATGAGGATGTCCTTAACCATAACATCAACCACAGAGGTTGCCAAGAACACCTAGGCCACAGGGAGAACATCCTCACCATCAATAATGTTAATCCAATGAAATTCATGCTTTCATGCTAGTTGCCAACAAAAACACGGGTTTCACCCATAAGCACCTTTAGGCGTCAACACGGGATTTGATCAGTGAAATGAAATCATCTGCAGGGGAGCATCAAAGCAGACACAGCAACTTGCTCTATGCACACCAGTGAATCACTATACATCTGTTGGTGAGTGTCGCTTATAAAATCATAACCACACGCTGCTTTTTCAATCCAAATCTATCAGTTTGCCACCTCTACCAAGCCTGCATTACCAGCTACACAAACTGGCACCTGCAAGTCACACAGTTAAACTATACACAGACCGCTGATTAGCGAAGCATTGATCAGAGAGCCAGAGACCAACTGTTGCACTCACTGCTCATTAATTAAACCACACAAACACACGGTAACAGAGCACGCTCGGACCTTAAACCAAGTGAGTCTTCTTTTTCTTTTATGGCATGGCGATATTAAATTCCATGCCACTGAACATATTTGATTGCAGTTCCCGGATGATAAAGACTCATCCGGCTAATATTCCTCTTTAAGGCCACAAGTCTCAACTTGGAAAAGGAGCACTCTCGTGGGTGCGCCAATCATGCTAGGATGCACTCGGTGGTAGATTAGCATCAGTATCAGCTCCAGAGTGTCAGTTTTGTAACTTACTCCAACTGCCTTACGGTTTTCGTGCCTCGACGTGTCCTCAAAATATGTTTGCTTTATTTTACAATATGTCAATTTTGTAACTTACCTGTTTCCAGCAGCTTTGGTAAGTTACATCCACGGCTTGGTTAGCCCGACTTCTAACGTCAACATCTGTCAGCCAGTGTTGTGTTGAAGTCTGTTTCCCCATCGAATTCCCCCTAACCTTGGCCCTAAACCGAGCTGCTCCAGTACCATGCTAAACCTTGACCCATATACTCCTTGTGTGCGCAGCAGGGCCACCTTGTGGCGGCGAGACTAAAAGGCGGCCCCCCTTAGTTACTGTTGCTACGCATGTCAAACTTCCCATTCTGGCAAGGCACATATGCAGTTGACAGTAATGATGGTGTTACATTTACCATCGAAATTCATAGCAATTGTTGAATTTTTGAAAACAATGGATCCTTGATTTCAGACACAAGCAGTCAAAAGCAGCTTCACATTTCTAGCTGGCCACCATACATTTTGCTGGATGAAATGGCAGATGTTATCAGCTGTTAAAACAGCCAATTTGCTAAGCTAAAGGTCTCTGAATTTTTAATGTTTCCAGCTCCTTTAGACATCAGGTCATAGAGTAACAATAGGAGGAATGCACATAGAGTAACAAAGACCATATTGGTCACAATTATGTTAATAAATAGACTGAAATAAATAATTAAGTGATTCAATAAATTAATATGAAATGATAAGCAAAAATATAATGTAAAATCAGTCATTTCATCCTTACATAACCCTTCGAGAAAGGCTTTTTTAGGATGAGGAATGTAATGTAACGCTACTTAACCTTGGCTGGGGTTGATGGAGTTTAGACTTCCTGAAATCCAATAAAGTGTAAGACAGAACTGCTGACTTTATCCCTGAACTGTAATAGCGTCCAGGACCAGCCTCCATACAGCTTTACATACTACACAGTGGATGTGCCATCGTGAACAGGGCTTTTTTATTTATTGTAACCTGTAACCCCACAGACTGTTTAGTTAGTTTAGTTAACTCTCATCCTTTAACGCTATGTTACTACTGTAATAAGGTAGTAAGCTAGTTAGCCAGACATGCTAACGTGTGTAGCGTATGTTAGAGTAGATAAACACATATTTTAATACATTTTTACACTCTTGGTCTTGTATTTTTGATTTTGGAAAGGTTAATAAAAAGACCTCTAAACTGAGTACACTGTACTGAGAGTATCACTCTTTCTAGAGCCCCATGCGCACTTTTCCGACATATGAAGAAATCCAAAGCTTGACAGGCCTGCTGTGCTTAGTAACAGTTGCTAAGGATTGCACAGTCCCTGTCAATTAAGCAGACTAGAGTATATGCCCCAACGAAAATAACATAACACACACTTTGTGCTTGTTGTTTTCTCCCAATGTTATTATTTGTATTTTATTATACTTTTATGAAAATCAAGCATTGCTGTTGAAATATATTCAGTGTCAGCATTTACCTTTTACTAAATGGTACCTTCTTTAGGATGGATGGAGCTTCCAGTGGTGACTATAGCTACGAATAGCCATACTCTCGCACTGCCTATGCTACTATTTGAACAAAATGAGAATACAGTATTTAGCATAAGACAGCTTGAATGATACACTGAGCCAAATCTGCACTGATCCAAAATGTGTTTGCTCAGAAACTTTACAGGGTTATGCAACAATCCATCTTCCTGAATTTCATTTTCCTACCAGTTAAACCTCTACAGGTGCTGTTTACAGTACACGAAACTCAGAAAATCAATTGGCTGCTGGAACACTGGACTCATCCCAAATCAATGAAAACACTGGAGATGGAAAAGCAGGCAGAAATGTATGTACTTTGACATGCAAAGTTGCGCTAACATACATATGGATGAGCACGCACAACATAAACAGACATGCTTTCATAAATGGTCTGTAGAAAAGTTTTAAGCACAATGGGCCAGTTGATGGTAACTAAACTGTACACAATTTAAAATTGTACTTGTTCTTTATTCTCTTTCATGTGGTTTGATCCTGAGCAGCCTGGTTGAGGCATGAAGAGAAAACAAATGAATACAAATGGTGTGTTTGAAAATATTTCCATTGAACAATAACTGCTGTTGTTTGGGCACATTAAAATCTACTTACCGGAAATCTATACTTTAGTTCAGTTTGCATCTTTGCTACATCCTGTGCACTTATAACTTCTTGTAAAAATAGGTCTCACTTAAAGTTTAAGTGTGACTGAACAAGACATCCGGCTAATTTTGTGCACATACATTGTGCAGTTAGCTTCACAAGTCCTATGCACTGTAAACACAACAATATAAAATATCGTTGCATTTCTGTCACAGAAGTAGTTCTGCAGTATTCAAAATCTACTTGACATTATTTGATTAATATGCTATGTAGACCTGTTTATGTGCCCGACAGCACTTAGTTTTTATTCTAGGGCATCATCACACAGGTCATGCATGTTAAGTGGCACTGTGCCTGTTTTCTTGGTCAGTGTAATCCAGCTCATCAAAATAACCAACTCTATCTCATTTAACTAGAGCAACACGAAATGTAAATCAAGTCGTTGCCTTTAATGTTTCTCAGGAGAAACTGATGAACTTTATTTCCCTTTATTGGCCAATACTGTGATTATGACTATGACATTCAGACATTTGGTTGGATATGAGTCACATTATGGCACCCAAATGGTGCACACTAGGTACAGCTACGCACGCACACACACAAATGAAAAATAGAGCCAAATCAGATAGTAGGCTTTCAGATATGCCAGAGAGGAGAAGGTGGTAGAGAAGAAGACAGAGTAAAAAAAAAACAAATTATGACAAACACAAAGACACTGAATCCTACTCACATCAGACAAAGCTACACGTAATTCTTCCACGGATTTAGCTCTCAATACAGTATGGTCAAAACATCTGCTGAGTGATGCTTTGTAGACCAAAAAAAACCTTTTTTGCGGTAACTCTACAACTGTATATCTGTACTTTTCTAACAATATTACTATGGTAACATGATGATATTTTGTGGTAAGATCTTGACCTTTTACTTGGAATGTGAGAACTGTGATCTAAGATCACAGACCGGCAGCTTGTTTGACATGACGTGGCACTTACAGCCTCCTGTGACTCCAGAGCTGTGTGGCAAGACTTACATAATTTATCGTCAAACAAAGTTAGAGAAGTCTGGCATAGTTGTCATAGTCTTAAATACTTTTGTTGTGTTTTTTTGTGGGTTTGGACTGAACAAAATAGGCAGCAGGAGACTGATTCCATACTATGCATGTCTGGTAACTACTCTGTATGTTTCAGCAGTAAATAGAGAAATAAACATTCCCAAAGTAATTCAGCCCTGTGGTGAGCAAAACCAAACCTCATAAACTCAGAGTCCAACAAGTGAAGCCCACTGGATGCCATGACAAAGGCACGGCTGTTGCCTTTCTCTCCGCTAGTGCCTGCTGGGCCAGACAGCTTTACATTTGGTCCAGACAACATCTGGCAACCTTACACATCCAGAAGGTTCTATCTCTATCTCCCATGTCCCCTGGGTGTGGATGATGCCAAGCCTGAACCCCCCTTAGCTCAGTCCCCAGGATTCTCCGAATCCCGAGCCCAGCCGCAACCTGCTGCAGCTGGACCTTGGCGCGTTCTGTCTCCTGTGGCCTGCTTCTAATCAAAAACGGCCACAGTTGGCAGACAGCACCCGCAGTTAGGATATTATGAGACAGCCACAGACCTTTTGAGATCCCGTTGAGCAGTCAGTTATTTGGGGTGGGTCCCAGAACTCGGCTCAGAATTTTAAGCAGGGTCTGACCTCAGGCTTCCATATCATTGTCTATAAATGTTTACTGCATTGGTTATTGCCCTCATATTACCTATATTTCCTCATGGATTACACTGAATCTGAAGCCATATTGACACTATACCTTCCTTATATCCTCCCCAGAAAATATTAACTTGTGAAGGGAACTCACTAATAATGCATGAAATATTGATCTTTGTTAAATTCACTCCCATATTTCCTCGAAAATGAAAGACATACGTCAAAGGTAACCTCAAACTTTGATTGATTACTAGATTGGCCGACAAATCTATATAATGTGTGATCCTACATGTGTGATGTGTATGTATATCAAATTATGTTATGTGTGTAAAGATACATGTGTATCAAACTCAAGTATTAAACAAAGCACATTGTAGTTCTTCCAAGACGTTCTTCCTAGACTTTTCTTTTTTCTCCAACTTAATTCCTTCAGCAATGACAAATGACAGATAATTAAAGAAGTGTTGTTATGGAGCATGCTTCTCATCTCATCAGAAAATCAGAACTGACAATTAATTTGATGTGATTTTGTGTCTTACCCATTAACCATTTGATTTGATTGCCAGCTGAGTAGTTAACATTCTTCAGCCAAAAGAAAGTTTAGCAGGACTTCAGCCACAGAAACATCATTAGGCTACACTCAACAGACCTGTAACAACAGTGTCTTAAAAGAAACTGTAAAATTATAGCCTCAAACCAGCTATTAAAAGTTTTGCACTCTGTATGAATTTCAAGAAATACTAGAATCATCGTCCATGTTTCTAACGTGGCTTAAGAAGTGATATAGTTTTATGTTTTGGTCTTTCAGATCAATATTGGCATGTATGCATACACTTGTTTGAACCACGAAACAAACAGTGGATTACACCATTTAGTCATTTGACTCCATTAAAGAAAATGTACAGATTTCCAGTAGGGATGGGTACGAATATACTTACTAATTCCAATTACTAATCCGACACATACCTGATCAATCTTTTTTCCCCTATATGGTCTTTTTTACTTTTGTATGTATGTATCGTGAGCACGTGGACATATGAAAAAAATGCAGTGCATTCTAAAAAAAACGTATTGGCACATATGTAAGATGACATTTATTTGAAAAAGTTGGGGTTGTATTATCCATAACATCAGACATTCTATTTGAATGGAAAGAGTGTTTGCTGTAGAGAGTATTGCATTATGGGTTGTTTGTAGCCTTATTGTTGCTTGGCTAGGGCTTCAAGTCAATTTATAGTGGGTCTTTTAGAGTTAGTCGGCCTTAAAAGTGTTTAGGAAGCACAGTTAAACCCACAGGAGCTTCTGACTGGTCGTGTGATGTGTTTTACTGAAATTAATTCCCGATGAGTGAAACAGAAGCACACTCGGTGACCAAAGTCTAATATTCTGGTTGATACATTAAATGATTTTGATGTGCGATTACTCAATGTGGAATCGAGTATATTACAGATCACGACTACTCGATCTGTGAAAAACGTGAGAATCAACATCCCTAATTTCCATCGTCAGCACCTGCAGATTTGAGATCATAACTCGAGCGCTTAAAAAACAAGGCCCCTCACTGAAGATGCTGTTAACATCTGAGCAAATCAGGGCTAATGTGCTTCTTGTTTGAGTCTGCAGTAATAACAGTGGTGATTCACATCATGGTGTCAGGCTCCATCAGAATCTGAACATTGGCGTCTCAGTTATCAGTATGGACAAACAAGTGAACCAACATTGTAGTGCCCTCTGTCTGCAGTGGTTATTTATGTTGCTTTGAGGCTCAACGTTTCCTACAGAGTATTTCCAGGCTGTCCTGGAGGCAGCTGGCTCAACTTTTATCTGAGATTTATATCGTGTGTAACTGTGTATAACCTTCAAAGTCTTTACTCTGAATCTGTTCTGAAAGCCTTTCCTTCACACCAATAAATTGTACAAATTACCCTAACTGTTTTAATGAATTAATTTAATTTTAAAGAATCAGGAGTCTGCAATAAATAATCTTCATACAGCAAATCAAGTAGTATCTGATGATTCGTGTAAGAAAATAAAGTACACAACACACCAGAAACACTCTAACTCTCAAACAGTACCTATGTCACCTTCAAATGAGGCATACTACATCATCTCACCAAAATCTGTCTCGTTGGATGGACTGCTTCACTTTTGAGGTTAATTGATTTTCAGTTGCTTAATTTAAAGTGGGAGCTTGTTTTTCTGATCACACAGCTGAAATACGAGGCCAGCAGTTCTCTTGAGGCTGTGCAGCGCATTCCTCGTATTGCCCTCCAAACACTGGCCAGTTATTAAAATATAGAAAGAGATAAAACTCTCTCAGCAGTTAATAATATCCACCATTATTGTGCTAAGGGGCCTGTCTGTGAGAGCTGAGTGTATTTTATATTGCTCTCAACAATTGAGGTATGGTGAGGAGGGTCACTGGAGGACTAACTGCATTCTGAGCATCTCAATCGCAGCGAGTAAGAGCTATTTAATTGATTTCCTTCAGATTTTTTTTTTGCAGTTATCTATAAGAACTTTTACAGCAAAGCATACACACATGCACACACGGATACACATGTGCTAACACACACACACACACACACAACCACACAAACGTTGACTCACTCCCAGTCTTACGGCCAGGCGCTGATGGCAGACCATGTGGTGTTTGTGGGCGGTCATTCCCTATGGCAGCATGTGAATTACATAATGGCAACCTGTGAGCCACTCTGTTTGTTTTTATTTGTGGACAAGTCATTAAGAGCTGTGTGTTATAGGCCATAGACTGTGAATTGGACCTTATTGCCCTTCCACATGATGCAATGCTCACAGCCTTGAGAGCAATGAAACAAATTGCTCAGAACAATGACTGAGCTCTTAAGCATGTAAAGAATGAATCTGTTAAGAATGACTGCTAACCTTGAGGCGTGTTCATAATGGTTTACCTGATGACAGGTAAAAACCGCAGAGGCGTGCAAGTGGTTGGGAGAAAACTTACGGCAAAGTGCATACATATAGGTCTGAGTGAAAAAGTAAACGTTCCAATGCAGTCTGCCACTTCAGCCAACATCTCACGCCACTGTCTTGTATCATATGGCCCCGTGTCAATGCTCAAGTCATCACAAAGCTCAAGAGAAGCCGACATGTCTCCAATAACCTCTCCTTCCCGTGTTCTTACCCACTTCTTTAAAAGTGAGTGCTTCAAGAGTGTGATAACGTTCCCAAGACAGATAGAGATTAAGTTCTTTTCAATTTGAACTGGATGATTCTTTTGACTGCCTGTTCAACGCCACTCTCGACTTCAAAGGAATTGGCGGGCTTTTGAACAAAGTCAATCAGACCTTTTTTTTGGAAAGCAGCTGTCCTACATCCAGCGTGATAGCTGCATAAAAAGCCAATAATGATGTTCATGTGGAAAAATAATTATAATCTAATTTCACTTGGATGTGTCACGCAGAACTGCAATTAGAGGGGGCAAAGATTACCGTGTTTGTTTTCTATGCCGTATCCTCCTCCGCCAATTCATTTCACAAGGCTAATCATGAGTTGGGAACATGTCTCTGTTACAAAACCTTACCTCAAAAAGAGCAAAAACACCACAGAGTTTTATCCTTAAGTCAAGTTCTACTGCCTTAAAGGAGATTGGGGCGTGACAATAAACTCTCCCCAAAACTGCATTTGATACAGAGCCTGATGCCAGACATTATGTGGAGTCAGCAGCACAAGCCACCACGTGGCCGTTCCCCTGCTAAGCAACTCAGACTATGAGGTGAATATACTATCGAGTAAGTGCTTTCTACAGAATGTGCATCTCACAGACGCACGGAAAATTCTAGCTAGTACATGAGATACTAATAAATTGAGACTATACGTGATGCTTTCCCAAAACAAACGGAAGAATCAGTCATTTCAGGAAATACCCAGTACGTTTCCTATCGACAATCAGTGATAGTTTCTTTAATCATGACCATAATCGTTTCAGAACCTTAACCAAGTGGTTATTATTGTAAACATGATGACGAAGGTCCACTTACCTTAACAAAATAGTAATTTTAACCCAAACCACGATCTTTCCTTAACCCTAAGCAAGTTGTTTTTGTGCCTTAACCTTAACCATAGCAGTCAGATCAGAAAACGGTTTTATATTTATATTTGCAACTTTTTTTTTTAAGGCACTGACACATGATGTCGTCCTGCCGAAATGGGCACCAGATCAGAAAGTGCTTATGTGTTGTACTAGAGTGGGGTTACACGCGCCATATTTTGTTGTTTAAATTGGATCTGTTGGATAAATCAAAACCCAGATCCACTTGAGATCAAACTATTATGGAATCATGCAGCCCCTCCCTGGAAGTAAAAGTCCTCCATTAGAAATTCTACTCTGGTAAAGGAACAGAAGTCTTACCAGCAAAATGTACATAAAGTATCAAAAATAAAAGTACTGATTATGCAAAATGACCCATCAGAATGTTCAGTTACGTAGCTCCGAAGGTCCCGAAAGTTAATTTAAAAAAAAATCTTATTTGCAGATAATAAGATTTGTGTGCTCAAGTTATTATCTTCTGCAACAAGAAAACAATAATAATTTCTTAAATTCCAGGGCTCTCTTGTAAGTATTGCAGGAGAACAATTTACAAAATACTTTACATATGTATCCCAGCATATGCACAACTCCAACTTAAGCAGCTCTAATCAGCCACATAACTGAAAACACTTGTGTGGGTATGCAGGGCCTTTAATCTATAACAATGCATCATATTTTACAATTTTATCATATCATATTTGTATCTAAAATCAAAGTAACTAGCAACTATAGCTGTTAAATAGATGTAGTGAAGTATAAAGTAGACTATTTCACTCTGAAATGTATGTTTACAAGAAGCCAATATACAATATTACCCTAAAACAACCTAAGTTGTAAAGTCTGCTGCAAAACCAATTCAGCCCATAACACTCAAAAGTAAAAGCACCATAAAGCACAGTGCCAAACAACAATCAATGATAAGCTCAGGCACTATAAATGAGTAATGCATTTACAATTAATACCAGTGCACATACATAGGTAGACAGCAGCAGCATAAGAGCAGAGATTAGCAGCCAGCAGATGCCAAGACATCGCCTACAAGCAGATCTGCAGCAGACCAATAAAGCAGCCAGCAGCACACAAACACGGACTGAACAAAGCCAAAATGCCAGCTCACGGTATTCTTCTGGCTTGAAGTGGTGTTGGATGCCGACAGCTGATATGAGGAACGGATGGAGTCGCTGAATAGTGGCAGCAGCTGCGGGAAGTGTGTCACAAACACGATTATTCCCCCACAAAGTTGTCCTGAAGCGACATTACTGTTGGCAGGCGAGTTTGCTTATGAAATGTTACCTGAGCAGTGATACAGTAGAGTTTGCAATGGAGAAAAAAAGTGAGCAGGGAATTGACAGTTTAAATAGGCCGCTTTATTGCACAGGGTGTGTTGGATATACTGTATCACAGCAAGTAGAGTGTGTCATGTGAGTGTAGCAACACCACTCAGTTGTCAGTTTCTTTATGTCTATTCCTTTAATGTCAGGACTGGTAGTTTTTCCTCCTTCTATGACCGTATTACGCTATGCTTGATACTGTATGTATTCCATGTTAACTTCAAACAGTATGTTCACTATTACACTATCTTTTAATACAATGTGGTAATACCGAGCCATGAGCTTTCTTTCTGTCAGTAATGTTGAGTTTCTGAGCACTTCAGTAAAATGTCTTCAAAGCATAATGGAAATATACAATGTTTAGATGGTGCATTTGCTGTTTCAATTTCAAGAACCCCAGTTATCATAATTAGTATTCAGAGCTTTTGTATATTAGAATTTTCTAAAATGTGTTGGCTTTTGATTCATAATAATGTATACTAATAATGTCCAAGAATTAACTCCTGAAAGTCCACATCATTACACACTGTTATGATGGAACTTTTGGATGGACTTTGAATGCGAGCAAGTCTGACACTTTTTAAATTTATTTTGCTCAGTCTGGATGTGTCAGTGCATTTGGGAAAGTGAGTAAGTGTTTGTGTGTGTATTTCTATCATGCTTTTGTTTGATATTTTGTTTGTTATTTTGCTCTTTTGCTGTGTGTGTGTGTGTGTGTGTGTGTGTGTGTGTGTTTGTGCATACACATTGTCCATAAATGTGTGCTAACCTGTTTTACAGAATCTGACTCACAGATTTATTTCACATTTATTATGTGCTTCCATCTCATTTGTGTCAGTCTTGCTTGCTTTCAAATGCATGTGTTCATGTGTATAGTATGTGGCTGTGTGTAAAATGGGTGTGTGCCATCTTTGCTTGTGTGGGAGTTGTTCAGGCCACTGGCAGCTCTGACGGAGTCTGATTCACAGGACCGTTGGCCACATATCGCTGCTGAGCAGGTAGCCAGCAGCAGGTGGCACACATGTAGGGATGAGAACACAGGAAGACATGCTCACTGTTCTGGACGCTGTGACTAGCTGAGTGATCAAATGGCAGTGGGACTGTGTCATGCGGGGTGAGTGTGGCTCCAGTCAGAGGCTCTGAGTGTTCAGCATCCACTGCACTCACATCGCACAAGAGGTGGAACTCCACAGTAGTGAAATACCACAATGGTGCGTAAGAACGTGCACACAGGAAGATCTGTGGGTAGTGAAACATGCTTGTTAGTAAGATGTCAGACGTGTGAAGTATTGACCATGACCCTTAAAGTTGTTAATTCATCCAAAAGCATCAATTAGTCACTGTTAGTAACAGCTGGTGATGAGAGCTGCGAAGGCCCGGATGGTGCCATTACATTATTTTGAAATCTTATGTAGGTATGTGAATTAATTTAAAATTTTATTGTAAATTTGTGCTCTGATATATATTTCCATACTATATCTGGCAGTTGTACATTCATCTAATCATATATTCTTTGAATTTGCCTATGCTGTCTGATGAAGTAGGGGCTTGTAGTACCTATCTCGCCACCTATTCTATTTACAGTGTGAGTGCAGATTAGTGATGCATATCTACAAGTTAAAATAAAGAAAAATGCCATTTTACACAACGGTTGTGTGATAGATACTCCTCTTAAGAAACATCATTTTTTTTAAATTGTTGTTGACACTGTGTCAGAGAGTTTTATTCCAATTCTGGTCATTTTGAGGCTGTAGTTTGTGGGTTTGTTGTTTTTATTGAGAGGAATTTCTAATATTTTCGCTCACAATACAATGTATTGCTTTCCATCACAGCATACAGCAGTGTTTCTATTTTTATTTTTCTGGAAGCTCAGTGTAAATCAGTGCCTCTGTTTGTATGGACAAAAGTTCTGATTGCCTTGTGTAAAGTGCCAAGCAAAGCAACCTATCTCTGAAATGTATTACTTTAGATGGGAAACTCAACTTAGGATAAGAGTTCAATCCCTGCTGACTTCTTAACCCTCGCTGAAGGCGCTTAAAAAAGTAAAGTTACTTCACCGAGGCGCTCACCAGTTGCAACATGAAAGGGAAATAACTTTATCCCATCAACTTTGAAGTGAAAGTTGTCATCTCTGCTCAGTCTTCAGTACTCCCACTTCACCTCTGCCAGCTCCTCACTTACCGTGTTGGGGGGAGGATCAGGGAGGAGAAAAGGTTGCCATGGTGATTGTCTGTCCCTTCTCCCAGGGGAACCTGTCATATTAGAAACTGCCTTCCTTTGCAGTGACTTCACCGGCCGTTCCCTGTCAGTCACTGTGTGCCCATTGTACGCTGAGTGTGCATTAATGCCGGCTGACATTTAGCTCTCAGGCCCTGCCAACAGATAGGAGATGACGGCTGTGGCGGGGGGCATCGTAACACTGCACAGCACGTTAAGAGGGCATCCTGCATGAGCTATCACTGTCCCACTGCTTCAGCTTTTAAGGGAAACATCATCAGGAAATAAAGACTGATGAGGCAGTTTTGGAAAAAAAGATGTCTCAGTGCTCGATAACAGCGTTGCTGAGCTCGATTCATAATCTGAACTGAGCCAACGTCTGGCTTTGAAGTTTTTCATATTCTACAATTCTTAGCAGGTATCTGACAAACGCCTGCTCCCTTGTCTTAGTTTGACAAAACATGAAGGGAGCCCCAAACAAAACCTGCTGTGATACTTTTCACTGTCTGTCACTGGGAAAGAGGCTAATGGCTTCATCTGCTACTGACGAGTGTTTGCCTGCAGATTTCTAAATATATAGAAACGATAACATCAAAATCACGTTGCACACGCAAAAGCATAGCACTGCTGTGTACTTGGGTGCTGAAAGAATTTTTTTTTTCAAATATTGTTCTCTCTCTCTTTGGGTTATTTTGAGAAGAAATCCCATCCTGAAAAAGCTTTGAGATCATAGTTTTCTTCGAAGGTTTGACATGTTTCCACATGAAATAGGATATCGGGGTGAGATTTGTGTCAGGAGGGATTGGATTTGAATATTAGAAAATGTTTGTCTCATAGTAAAGTTTTTAGATACTGTGCCGCTCTCAATGGATGGATGGATGGATACATTTGTCCCACTTGGACTGAAACCAACACTTTGAGAAATTAAAACAGACAGAATCACAAATTGGGCATGCCATTTTTTCACTTGCTGTTTATGTAAAACTGTTACCTAATGGTTATAGAATAACCTCCTACCAGCCAGATTAAAGCAAACACCAAGGATTATTCGTAGTGCTATTTGGCCCAAGTTGCAAGAATTATACTTGCACACACAAATTGAGCCGCAATTGAACAAGTAAGCCTTTGCTGGCTTCATAATCCTCAATGAACAAAGTGGTCATTTCAAATAAAAATAATTACTACAGCACTGCGTCCGCACATCAGCAGCCTAATGTGCTCTATCAGCCCTACAGAAGGAAAATCTGTTACTGACTGGGTCTACATGAGCAGTTTCAAAAAAACAGAAAATAGAAACGTAAAATAACTAAGAAAAAGAAAGGTGCTATTCTTAAATGAGAGCAACCTGGGCCTGACCTCCATAACGCAGAGTACACTGACTGTAGAATTAACACTTATTTGTATGCTTTATATTATTTATAAGCAGGAAATTCAAATAGCAAACTAGAGCCAATGTATGACTTTATTCAGCATGACCATCATATTTTCACAGCATGAAGTGGGTTCTATATGGTCTGACTTGTGTCTCTAATTTGAATAATTGATTAATCTGCTCAGCAATGTGGATCAAAGTCATATTCTATCAAAGACAAGGCACAAATCCTGTCATTTCAAGAGTCAAGTGTAAAGTTTCACCAATGCAACAGAGCATGCTGTGTATAAAATGAAAGTCGTTTTATTATGCACAGATCAGTGAATGAGAGATGGCAATGTGGGGAACTGGTTTTAATTTTAGTCGCAACATCGAACTTCCCATTTGAACTGTGGATTTACTAATACTTCAAGTTTGACCTTAGACCAAAAAAGACATTTACTTCAAGCAGATTCAGACTCTGTGGGGCATAGAGAGTGCAACATCTCCCCAATGCAGGATCCAGACAGATGTGAAGTTATCCATCATTACTCAGAATATCACATTGTGAAATCATAGATGGTTTGGTGCTTATACATTCACAAGGGTCACATCATTCACAGCAGCTATACAGAGCTCATACAGTCCTTAAGAGGCCACTACCACACATACAGTATAAAAACAGGCAGCAACTGAAAACCCTTTTGGAGTACTAACTCTTAATGTGTTTTTTGTTTGTTTGTTTGTTTGTTTGACGTTAAGCTTCAGCCATTTAAGTAGGTCGTAAAAAGTCAATGAGACAAACTCATAGCATGACTTGGATCCACTGGGATTCAGTGATGACGTAGGCTGAAGCTGAATAACCGGAGCGCACAGATGATGAGCGGCAGCGTCAGTGCGCACCTCCCCATAATAATCCGGCTGAGCAGCGTCGCCGTCTTTTCAGCACCACTCACTGACAATCCAACCAACCGGAGAGGCGAGACAAGCAAAACTGACTTCTCTGCATCCTTCTGTGGATTTTCTTTTTTTCCACCAAGATAACAAATCAGTACAACTTTTTATTTCCCCAGTAAAGGAGCATCTGATTTTAATCTACCGACTTCCCACCTGAAAGTAAGAAGTTAGATTTATTGGTTTATTTTTCTAACAGGACCGACCATGTGGTTGTTGGATGTATGATTTTATGATTTTTTTTTTCACTGCGGATTGTCGTTTGTTTTTTCCATGTTTGCACTATAAACTAAGTTTGGTCTTTTTATTACACTTTGGCAGTCTAGAAACATGTCCGCAACCACTTGAATTAATGAGTTGTTATTGAAATAAGTTTGATTATTTTACGGGAGACCTCACACGTTCAGTCAGTAATAGGAGCCTTTGTTTTCCTTAAATACTTGGAATTTGTGTATCTAGTCGGGATGCTGACTTTAGTGGTTGGACTTTTGTACCTGGTCAGTGGACGCACGGTGCGAAGCCAGGATGCTACAGGTAGCCGCTTCGTTTGTAACGCTATTCCCCCGGGCGCAGAGCCGGGCTGCGGGTACGGTCCTACGGGGAACCGTGTCCAGAGCAGCAGCCTTATGGAAGACGAGCTGCGGAACACCATCATCCAGCTCCGGGAGACCATCCTACAGCAGAAGGAGACCATCGTGAGCCAGCAGGGGACCATCAAGGAGCTCAACTCCAAGCTGGCGCGCTGCGAGGCGGCAGCCGAAGAGTCGTCGCAGGGCAAGTCCCGGGGTCAGGGCTCCAGACGGAAGGAGTACGGCAAGAACACCATGGGGGACCTGCCCCGGGACCCCAGCGAGACCATAGACCAACTGGGCAAGACCATGCAGAGTCTCAAGGGTCGGCTGGAGAACTTGGAGGTAAAATGGCACAAACATGCAGCTCCTGCGTAAACATCCCAGCATTATTAATTACTTATATTATTGCCCATCAACATAGCCAACTGCAGTATATGTTTTGTTATCAGAGCTGCACGCGCCTCAGCAATGTCTTTCAGCATTTCACCAGTAATATGCCTTTCTGCAGAGCATGGCATACACGTCTGATAATACTCTGCAGGAGACCTCTCAGCAGAATCGTGAGATCAAAGGGTCACATAATCGGCATGTCACATCAATACGTTTTTAATCATCAAGAGATAACTGTGATGGTGAAACCCGCTGCATAGGAGTCATCAATAAGATATGAGCAACAAAAAATCTTGTCAAAGGTGTAACCATGCATGTGGTGCAGGGATTTGAAATGCAACCATGAATAATTTATACTGTGTGTGTGTGTGCGCGCGCGCGCACGTGTGTGTTCCATATGTTTTCTTTGCAGTCATGTGACTAATTATTCATAGCAGCTGATGAAATTCATTCCCAGATTTCACCTGCATCTGAGCACTGAAATTTTCATTTGAATCAAATGCTTAATGGTTTAGTGGTTCATATTCCTGTTGACCTGAGAGCTTTGCAGCTCAGCCAGCCCTCTGTTCAGTCTCAGGAGACCTCACCTCTGCTGTGTGCATTCATTCCACAAGGCTCAGAGATCACAGCTGATACTGAGGTCACCAATAGATCACCTAAGAACTATAGAAGAGTGGAAGTATGATATAAGCCAGGGTTTTAGCTCTTATGTCATATCAACAGTGTAGTACATTTCTTCACCATCTGACAGCCCTGATAAACAATCATAATACTGTTAAATTCAAGGTTATTTCTATATACAGTATGCTGCATTGCTGATCCATCCATCTCTCCATTCCCCCACTCTCCCTCTCTCCTTGATTGGAAGCTTTAATACCCTGATCAAATCAAGGATATACTGCGGCTGTGAGGATACATATTATATTGTATTTTACTCACATATCTATTGATCTGCTTAACATAATGATTATTGCAAGACTGGTATTGCTGATGGCATATGGCTCCCTGGAGCTGGACCTGTCTCACTAATCAAAGCCATCTGCATTATCTCTACAATTGCATTCTGGACCTTGCAATTGCTTCAGTGCCAGATTACCAGACAATCTTTCATTTGAGCTATTCACATATAAATATATATATATATATTCACAGATAAATCAAACTCTGTGAATGTGTCACAAAGTGAACCAGCAGGCCAACATCAACACAGCTTTAGAAATGAACATCTGAGGGCATTTCTGCTGCATAGTGAAAGCACCACCTATAAGCGTGGGCCTGTAAAACATTCGCGATCATGCCTGGTGTGAACGCTGGGTGACGTCACACATGGCACCTACCTTTAATACCCGACCCAGCCATGGGTGTTTGGCAGGTCACCAATCAAAGTCTGCCACAGGGACACACAGTCTTCATTTTGATATTGCTGTATCAAAACAATGGTGCTAAAAGGATATCAAACCTAAAAGGTAGATAAGATCATCTACTGCAAATCTGGGTCTTTATGGGGAATGAATGCCTGTTTGAGTGCACAGGATTAACTGGATTAAATGTCTGTGTCATTGTTCATATGTGTCACTTCCTTCTGCCCCTACACTATCTATCTATCTATCTATCTATCTATCTATCTATCTATCTATCTATCTATCTATCTATCTATCTATCTATCTATCTATCTATCTATCTATCTATCTATCTATCTATCTATCTATCTATCTATCTATCCTCCTTTCTGCTGTTCCCTGCAATCTTTCCCACTCTGCCTCCCAGCAGCAGAGTTTGCGTCTCCCCAGCACAAATGTGTCAGCTGGGGGTGTCTCGGCACTGACTCCACTGCCACCAGAGCTGCGGGAGCTGCTGCGGCAGCGTCTGGGGGCGCTGGAGACCCAGCTCCTCCGGAAGGTGGCTGAGCTGGAGGAGGAGAAGAGCCAGCTCTACAATGAAACAGCAGCCCACCGCCAACGCACCGAGAGCACTCTCAATTCCCTCCTGGAGAGGATCACCGAGCTTGAGAAAAGTAAGTGATACAATGGGTGCTGTGAAAAATGTTGGCCAGATTTAATGCCAGACTTTTTGTTGTTTTTTTGTGCGTGCCAGATTTAACACTAATTAGTCAATCCCTGTGCAAATTTCTGATGATGCAAGTAAAAACCTCACAACATAGTTTTTTCTCAGAGCCATTCTCGGAGAAGCTCCTGGTCTTGAAAATAAGGCTTGGAAAGCAACAGTGAATGCTTAATTAGTTTAAGAAATATTAGGGGGAATGTCCACACTCCAGGGTATCACTTTGATGGTAGACGTCAAAGCAACGCAAATATATCTCTGCCCAAAGGGAAATTATTTTAAAAGATTATCTCACCGCTCACTGGACACTTCCTGTAGGCCCATGTCCCCTCAGGCTCAGTCGATTCAGTCAGTGGCTGTTTGAGGATACAAGGTTTAATCAAAGTTAATTCCTCAGATTTAAAGTAGGTGAGCACAACAGCACACCCACCAATACAATATAATGAGTCAACACAATAGTTCCATAATAAACACTACCTTTGTGAGCATTATTAAGTTCAATTTACATCATGACGATGCCAGAGAGGTGTTGATTCAATTCTACAGTGACTTTTGAGGCTTCGGTTTGTGGTGTTGTTTTGTCAGCTGGAAATGTGAGGCTTTTCCCTACTCTTCTCCCTGCTCTGGACTTACAAGAAGGAATACTGGGATGAAGTCCAGCACCCCACGATCCTCAGAAGCTTGAGCTTATGAATGAGGAGCTCAGAGGTAGTGGCAGGAGACCATTCACTCTGAAAAACATTTTTTATTTACATGATATTCTTTCTTTCTCTTCCTTTGTGTTTTGTTGTGGGTCAGAGTGGTTTGACTGGTTCTGCATGGACACACCCTGCTTCCAACACGAGCCTATATTGTAAACCTTTCATTCAGTGTTGCGGCTGCACCACATAGCCAGAGAAATGGTGGTTTTAACAGTAGCAAAGCCTCAAATACTCTACTGAACACTGTGGTTCAATCCCATTAAAGTATGCAACATGTTTCCTTGGTGCAAACCCACTGCAAAGAAGCATATGTGTGAGTGGGTTTTGCAACTCCTTTTCTCCTGTTTTATTTTCATTTTCCTTTAAATTTTCACTAAGCTTCTCTCTGGGTCTGTCTTTCTTTCTTGATGTGAAGCTAGTGAGCTAATGCACTAACATGGAAGCCTGAAAATAATAAACATAGTAGGTTTTGTATTTTTAGCTATGCTAGCAGCATGGCTGCAGGGATGGCAATGTTGGTCTGTCTGTTTTTTGGTCGGTCCACCACTGACTATTGAATGGATTGCTGTGACATTTGCCAGATATATTAAAGTTCCCTAGAGGGCCAATTCTAATGACTTTGGTGATGCCCTGTCTTGACATTTTTGTTTTTTATTAAAATATCTCGGCATGGATGGATTGCCGTGAAATTTGGTACAGACATTCCTGTTCCTCAGAAGATGAATTGTCATAACTTTTATCCCCTGACCTTTAGTCTATCGCCATCATCAGGTCAAAATTCGAATTTGTCCAATACTTCAGTTTATGACCAAATACCTGCAAAACTGATGACATTCCAATCAGCCCCAGTTGTACTTTGTTTTTAGTGCTAATTAGCAAAAGTTAGCATTCTGACACACTAAACTAAAATGGTGAACATGGTAAACATTATACCTGAAAAATATCAACATGCTAGCATTATTATTGTGAGCATGTTAGCATGCTGATGTGAGCATTTAGATCAAAGCACTGCTGTGCCTAAGTAGCTACAGCCTCACAGAGCTGCTAGCACGGCTGTAGACTCTTAGTTTTGTTGTGACCTGGGACTGCATATGGCACATTGGTTTTTCCTCTTGCAGATGACGGACTGGTGACAAAATGACTTACACGTACTAGCCCACACAACTAAAAATCACCTGTTATCTCAGTGATGTGATATTAGAAGAACCTGGCCAACGTTATCAGCATTTTTAGTAGTCTAGTCCATTTTTCCTTTCCTTTATGTTTACTTTGCAAGAGCCAAAATGCTTCTTACAAGTGATCCACACCTTCAGCCTTGCAATGTAATGTAATCGCCGTTCCATGTATCTATTTGTGTCACCGTCAGTCAGACAATTCCTGCTACAATCTTCAGCATCATCATCATCATCATCAGAAGAAGAAGAAGAAACAAAAGAAGACTTTCTTGATCAAGTCATAACACATTCAAACTTTTTGACCATATGTACTCATTATCCATCAACAGGTAATAATGCCTTCAAGTCACCCGAGGATTTCAAGGTGTCCCTCCCTCTTCGTACTAACTACCTGTATGGACGCATCAAGAAGAGCCTCCCAGAAATGTATGCCTTCACTGTGTGCATGTGGCTCATGTCCAGCGCCAGTCCCGGCATAGGAACCCCTTTCTCTTACGGCGTGCCCGGCCAGGCCAACGAGATAGTCCTCATCGAATGGGGGAACAACCCGATTGAGCTACTAGTTAATGACAAGGTAGGTCCATAATGAGAAACTGGAGCCTTGCTTCACAGTGTTCGTTAATTATTTGTTGATAGAAAGGAGAGCAACTCTAATTCTTTCACTCTGCCCTGATTTTCTGAAGAGCTACTTGAGTACTTGAGTCAGAAGCTCAGAATCATGTATTATTTGCCTGGCAACACTGTTGGCTGTAATGATGGTAGTTAAATGCAAGTTAAATGCAAAGAACGTATGAATATGTTCATGTTGGTCTGTTTTGTGGTGTGAAACAAGCAGATAGCTGCTGTATGTACATGTAAGTGCAATTATGATACAGCTGAGAGGAGATTCACTGACCATCAGCTCTGAATATTTAATTTTGCACCTTATAAACATTTAATATCATTGACCCACATTCCACGCACACCCAAGAATAACAGTAATTCATTAGAGAACTTATGCTGCCATGTGTGCTCATTTGAAGACCTAGTCTTCTTCGCTTTCTGTAGACACTGTATTGTTGCTACACAGTCACATACTGTGAGCTTTCAGTCAGCTTACGGGGTTTCAATTAACACAACACAAAACAAAGTGGTAGAAACATACATGAATATTTTATGGAATTTTGTCTTGGAAGGAAAAGAATTGTAATTGTTATATCAATGTAAGCTGTAATATTAGATTTCCTGATGGCACAGTTGCTTTTGCAGCAGTGTAATGTTGGATTTGGAGGAATGTTTTAGCAAAATGTTGCCTCACTGGAGAGGATCTTTCCCCCCACTGTCTTGTTTATGTTGGACGTTATTGGCACAGGCAGGTCTCCTCACAGCTTTCCCTTCACCATGCATTATACATGTGTTCAAGTCAGACAGATGAGAGAAAGATGGTGGGAGAAAGGGGTGAGAGTGTGAGGGAAAAAAAAGAGGGAAAAGGGTTAGGAAATAGAAAAGCTGCAGAGCTTTAAAGGTGACAGAGTGCGGAGAAGAGAGAGGGGGAAAGAGCGAACGATCAGAAGATGCCAGGAAAAAGGAAGTTATAATATGCTGGAAATGGAGAAAGAAAGCAACAGAGCAAAAGAGAGCGAGATGGAGGAGAGTGCGACAAGACTTGTGAATATGATTACCATATGTGCAGCAACAACAGTACATCCATGTGTTGAACGTATTCACAGCGATAACGGGGTCCACTGGGGCACATTGTTTATGCTGTTCATTTGCCTGCATACTGAGAGGGAAGCAGAAAGCTGCCTCGACAATATTAATAAGTGCAATGTTGTCTGCATTTTCTGTCTGTGGTTGGCCATGCGGAGAGGGAATCTTTAGTGTTATAAAGTCACAACTTCATCAGGATAGTCAGTCTGTTTGTTCCCGAAAATCATTGATATCTCGTGATTTTTTTCTCCAACGTTCAAATCAAGTAAAACATGGTCATGGCATCTCCATTTTCCAATCAAATGTGGCTGCCAGGAGTTTAATCTGTAATGGATTCAACTGGTCTTGTACAACATTCAAAATGAGTTATTTTGGCATGTGTGCATGTGTAATCCGATGCTTATAAATCTGGTGTTTTCCAAATTTTAAAAACACTTCAAGCAATTCTATGCGGATTATTCTGGATTATTCCAGAATTTTCCTAATACTATTCGAAATTCTTATGGTCATGTTTTTGTTTGACATCATGCACGTGAGCTCATTTTTTACAACAACTTTTATCACTCTTGGTCAGAAGCAGATACTTTACTGACTTCTTCTCTTCTCATATGACCTTCTAAAACATTTTTTGCAGAACCTTATCTGCAGCATTTTGGAGCTAAAGAGCAAAATGTCTTTTGAACCATCAGTAAAATACATCATGGGCCTTTTTCACAGCAGACTTTATAGCAGGAGAAGCATGCCTGCATAACTTTACCAGTACCAGCGGCCTAGTATTGTTCATCGTTGGCTCAGTGAAACACAAAACAAAGTTACATCTGTGCTTTTCCTGCTTTGACAAGTCAAAAGTCTAATTTGAAAAAGGCCTATAGGAAAATAATAATTTCTACTATGTAATAACTGTAAAATTGTACCTTTTATGTTTTGGGAATGAGATCATTTATAGTCATTTAAATGAAGACGAATGAGTCATGTATTCATTGTAGTGTATGCCCTGTGGATGTGGTGTTTTAATATGAAGCTCTTTGTGTGCAAATCCTCATGGCTGTCATATGTTAAGTGCTGCAGAATATTTGACAAGAATTTATTTTTGATTTTAAGAGCCTAAATCTTTAAACAGTTTCAGACTACCCCAACGCAGAGAGACTTATAATAAATCTGCCAGTGTTCCTTGTAGTCTCAGTGGCATTAAGATGTCACTTGACGTCCTCAATCAGGTCAGTTGCCTCTGTAATTGCAAGTGACTTGTATATTATTTTCAGTGACTCTTCCCATTTTTTCAGGTTTAAATGTATCTGGAGTTGTATCTGCAACAATATAGGAGTGTGAAGTAATTCTGTAGGCTCATGCGAAAAAGGCTAATGAGTTACATACTCATAATCTCATGTGTTGCACTGTATCCTCGGAGGACTATGATGTCATTGGTTGGTAAAATAACCAGTTGTTTTACTTTGATCTATGAACAAAGCACAAAAGCATGAGAGGACACTGTTTTGCTGTTAGCTACCCGACTGCTTTGAAGGATGTTCTATCCCTTGATTTCACCTGGGTAATCTAAATTTTATATGTCACACCGGCTCATCTGGAGAATTCTCTGCAGAGGGCTGTCTCTTTGAAGCCCTAACCCTTCTAATTGCCGTCCTTGTTTCTAACGTGCCACAATTAATCTCAAACCTCTCTTGACTCATCTTGCCTCCTTGATACTCCCCTTCTCCCTGCTCCTTGATCTTTGGCCTGCTTCCCTGCCTTCATGTTACTCACCCTTTGCCTTCATCTCCTGATCAGGTGGCCCAGCTCCCTCTGTCAGTGAGTGACGGCCGCTGGCACCACATCTGCATCACCTGGACAACCAGAGATGGTTTCTGGGAGGCTTACCAGGATGGCGAGCGTCTAGGCACAGGGGACAACCTGGCCCCCTGGCACCCAATTAAACCTGGAGGGGTGATCATCCTGGGCCAGGAGCAGGTGAGATGCTTAGGTGGTAAAGAACAGGTGTGTGTGTGTGTGTGTGTGTGTGTGTGTGTGTGTGTGTGTGTGTGTGTGTGTGTGTGTGTGTGTGTGTGCACGAGTGTGTGTTTTTTCTTGTGTGTCAGTAAGATCCCTGTGTGTATTCTCCTCTGAGGTCTGTGCCGGAGGCGCAGACCAGCAGGGGAGAGGAGGCAGAGATCCTCTTCTCACGCTATCATGGCCCTTTCAATGTTACCTCATTCATCTATCTCCAAACTGCACCTTTACGCCCTTGGGAGCTGCGTTAGCGGGTTATTCTAGCGTTTAGCTCCATGACAGCACCATGAATATGCTTCAGAAATGTACAGTGACGTGTGAATAATGTCCACAGAGAGCCATTAACTCATACTGCACTAGTTTGGAGCCAAAGGAGAGCTGTGTTGTTTTATGTTTCAGTCATTCACACAAGGTGAGATTGCTGCATGTTGCATGATATTGGAGGTTGCACAACACTTAGATATTTTAAAGTGGCAGTACACTGAAAAATATTCAGTCGTTTGGCAGTTAGATGAAAATCAAACAGAATTGATTCATTTGAATTAAGGTCTGTTTACATTTCCTTCAGAAGTTAACTTATAAACATTCATCCTCTGTTTCTCCATGAAGGACATAGTCGGAGGCCGTTTTGACGCCACGCAGGCTTTTGTGGGCGAGCTGAGCCAGTTCAACATGTGGGACCGAGTACTGCGGCCTGTGGACATCATGGGTCTGGCCAACTGCTCAGCTTACATGCCGGGCAACGTGGTTCCTTGGATTGATGCTAATGTGGAAGTGTTTGGTGGTGCAAGTAAAGCTGCTCTGGAGATCTGTGAAGATCGTGCTTTTGATTCCTAAAGGATCTGATGTGAAGAAATCCAATATCGCCACCGGGATCGAGGAGCTATGTATTTGGACTGTTTGTTGCTTCAGTCAAATCCCAAAGGAAAGGGTATCAGTGCAACATTTTTACGTATTTATGCTCTGACTGTGTAGTCGCAAAGACTCAATGTTTATTGCACTCAGATTCACATGTTGATGTGTCCATTCAATTTGAACCCTGAGGATGTTACAGGAGACTTTGAATTAGTCTGCTCATGTGAAGAAGATATGCTGTTGCATCAGTCTACTGTAATGATATGACATTCTGTGTTTTCTCTTCAGTAAATCAGCTTTCATTTGACTCCTCTTTGAAAACAGATCTTTTTGGTTGCATTCCTTATATTGACAATGCTGCACTGTAATCGTAGTGAATGTGAGCTCAAACAGGCTTTGATGTGTTGTGTGGAACACTATTCCTGAGTTACATGGTAGAGTACTACATGCTGTGAGCCCCGTCGCTGTTTAAAGAGCAATGAGGCACCGAACCAGAAGCGTAATGAAATGAGGTGGATGCTCCTGAGTTCAAACAGAACACTCGCAAAAATCAACACTAGCTGTTGATTATTTTGAGACATCCCAATGTGGCAGAATATCTAATATTATGCATGAGCCCGAGCAGTGAATGGAAGTCAGTTCAGAAGTGGCAGTGCATGCTTTCTGTCAATACACAGAGTGTGTGTGGTGCGTCCAAATAAGCCAATGCAGTGTGCTGATATTACATAAGTGTGTGTGTGTGTGTGTTTGTGTGTGTGTGTGTGTGTGTGTGTATGTTCATGCACGTATGGCTTGTCTTGCGTGTAAAAAGACCAGAGATTATGAGGGAGGGAGGTCATTTTCATTCTTGTAAATCTATGTTTAATACCTCTCTGCCCCTTGAGCAGCTGCCATATCCCAAACAGCTTTATGGATGGGCTGACAGCTGCCCAGGACTGGCGTATCGACAGAGCTGTGCAGCCGAGTGCCCAGTGAGGGCAGGGACTGGGCTTGACCTTCAAGGACGATCCTTAATTCCTCATCTGGGTAGTAATTATCTGTGTTCATGAATGAGTGTGGCGGTGAGCAGCCACTGGTTTGCTGGTGTTTCTCACAGCTAAGTGTGTCATAATCGATAAGATTTTCAGATGTAGACGGGATGTCAAATGAGAGCAGCACTCTATGGACACTATGAATGGACTCTGGTCTTAATTGCCTCTCAATGAACAAGAAGAATAGTTTTGATCCATGGATGTTATATATTTTTAAAAATGGTGGGAATCAATTTTGGCACCGCTTAGTGAATAACATTTACGCTTTTTGCAACTTAATTAATGTTAGTCCTTAATGTTGTGGTGGACATTTGTTTCAATGCTGTTTGTTTTTGATAAACAGCAAAATACTGTTATAAAGCCTGGTGCTGGAGCCTCATAAGGAAACAATGTAAAAGAGGCAACAAAGACATTAACCTCCAGAGTTTCTTTTTTTTTTCTTATCCTTATGGAATTTCCTTACTGAGTAGACACTAGTACAAAAGCCATTAAAACACAATGTCCACGATCTTAAAAAATGCAGTTGAATATAGAATAGAAAAATGCAGATATGATGCAGTAGGTTACTGGACAGCGCAGATTGTTATAAAAGTGAGGGTGCACACTCAACATTATAAGGACTTGTTGGATATGTCACCAACATGTTGTGATTGTTCCTCTTTTTGAGTGTTTTTGTTAACAATCTTTCCATGTAAAATCAAGAGGCGTCTTTCCTGTAGAAATTGTATTTTTCTTGCTTTTTTTCTGCTCATGATTTTTGTCCATTAGCAGCACATTATGTAAAAAAAAGCAGAAGTACTTATAGAAATGCTTTGTTTATATGGTGAATGGCCTTTTGTGAGAACCATATGTGCTTTTGCCTGTGGACAATTCAAACTATATTTCAGCTTTTAAAGCACTAGCAGCACAGACAATGAGAGACACAAGAAAAAGAAAAAAGTGTTTGCTATCATTGTTTTAAAGTCACCTTTGTGTGCAGTACCCATTGAAGTTTTTGCCATGTGGCTGAATGTCCTTTTGCACCCAATAAAAGAGTGAACAAGTTCCAGAGGTGTGGCAATAAAAGCGGCAACTCAATAATATGACAGAATAACTAAACAGCTCTTTGATCAGTTGAAGCATGTTTGATTGAAATATCATTGCACTGCATTAGAGATTAAGTCAAAGTGGAGTGTAACCCTGCCATGGTCATGCACCATTCTTCATTGATTTTTCCTAATAAGGAAACCATACTTTAATCTTTGATGGAGATTAACATAGCTCACTATTTTGACATTTCTGGCCATGTAGGCGTTTGTCCAGTTGGTAAAGCCATATCATTTGTAGGACTAGCCAAAATACACATGGAAGGATACGTCCTCTCATCTGGGCAATGCAATGTTGTCAACAGCGTAGAAATCCTCTGGATTGGCAGACATCCAGGTGGAAATGAAAAAATTTGCCCATGCGGATAATGGGAGCAGCTACAATGTAGGACACTGTGAGCCTTCTTCATTCTCCATAACGCTTTGTGTTGATGCTACTGCCATTGTGTTAGTCGTGATGCACCAGGGGGCTCCTGTTTTTTAATAGAACAACAAACTGAGGCCTCCGACAAACAACAATGTGAAATATGTGTGATATTTTTAGCATATTCTGTACTTCTAATTTTCACTGCATTGCTACTATAGCATTCACTGTACATCCTGATGTTCTCAAATGTTAATTACAAATTAATTATTCAAGAAAACATTTCAACTTGCGTTTAAATAAATGATAAATACATTAGTTTGTGTAAAACGCATTGTAGATTCTTTTCAAAAGTCTTAAGAACAAACGGCTATTGCAGATTTAATGACAACGGGCAACACGTGGTTCCCCTTTAAAATATTTTCTACGCTCAGGTGCAAGAAGAAAGAGATAGATTATACATCTGAAGTATTTCTGATTTTCATTTTTGCCACAACTAGACAGCTCTTAAGGATATTACTTCCACGACTGCAGCTGCTACGTTGGTGCAAGGCGTGGAACTGCACAAAAGGCCTGAGTCCCAAACCTATTCAACCTCCATCATATTATTATTGCAGCAGAACAAGCCTGTGTGTTGGAGGAAGAGGAGGGTGTGTGTCTGCTTGTGACACCCAACAAGAAATTTGCACAAGGGCTTATGACAACTGATTGCTGCTGCCACATCATACCCCCTGCTTTAATTGCAACCATTCTCCCCAGGTTTGTTGAATATTGTGCATAAGACAAATTATCTTTCACAAGGTGTTGCATGGAACTAATGAAACCTAACTGAGAGGGGAATTGAACTGAAAAGCATCATCTTTGTGTGTTCCAGATATCATCTGTCTCTTTGACAGTGGTATGATTCAACAGGATAAACAATGAGTGTGTGTGTGTGGGGGGGGGGGGGGTCTGACGAGTAGATTTGTTACAGTTATTGAGTTTTTCTCCTGCTGCGGTGGAGTTTAAAGGGAGATTTCCAGCCAACGAAATCCTGGAGGGTTTGTGAAGAAATGATCTCAGCAGCTGCTGCAGATGTAATGATAACAGTACATCACCAACAACAAATGACCAATGTTGCCAGCTTGTCCATTTATCCATTACACATGACTGGATAGAGTGACAGTGAATAATTGACACATTTTTTATTAAAGCTTTCTTTCGCATCCATTCGCTCTTCTCTCAGTGCTGAGAATCATCTGGCTTTCCCAGCATCGCCCAAGGTTGTGTTAAAGTGTGTGTGGATAGCCCATAATTAAAATCAAATCAGAGTGAGCATATTTGAGTGTCACTGGATACATGCACAGATCTGCGGAGGGTGGAGGAGATGGGTGTGGGGAAGAGGGTAGAATTAGAGTGTCATTCTGCTCCTAGCACCCTCTCTCACACATTGAGTCCCCATGGAGCCCTGAAGAACGAGAGCTGTAAAGACTGTGAGAAAAACAAGTTTCAGAATTAAGTCTAGAGTCCTTTGGCTTAGTAATTAAAGCCTGATAAAGCCTGTGCAGAAGGCGAGGCTCTCCGAGGCATTTGAAAATGGCTGTTTTCTTGGATGTCACAGACTATTAGTGAGACCCACAAACCCCCTTCAGTCTGTATCACTGCCTTTATAAAATTATGCATCAAAAATGTTATATTCTGTTCCCATCTCTGGTTCTGTCTGGCAGCCATTTTTAAATTAGACAGAGAAGTTCTCTTGTGTTTCGTCTCTGTTTGGTTATTCAAGACAATATGTTGCGTTCTCTAAAATTACATTGTTCATTATTATTATCAGATGATCATTGGTACAGTATTATTCACTCATTTTAGGGGGATTGACAGCACACATTTTTTCTTTAGGAGAGGAGGTTAAACATCGCTGCTCTACCTTTTCACTTAAAAGTTGTTTTGGGGGAAGGAGAATAAAAAGAGTTAAGACAGAGATGACGTGAGGGAGGGATGAACAAATTAATCAGCACAGGAGAGGAAACAGCTGCTGTTTGACAGTTTGTAATGCCACCTCTCTGAAGATCAAAGTGCCTATGGATGCTAGATGAAGATGTTCATTCATCTTTATTCTGTTAAGCAATTCACTGAATTTTCAGGCATAGTAGAAAATCGTGAATCTGACACTTCTTCATGCTCAGATAACAAAGCTGCCACACTTTGTTCTATATTTCCAAGGGTGATATAATGTATTCCTACAGAGACCATTTACATTTATAACAATATCTAGGATTTTTGCAGAAGAAACTATAATGAATCTGGAACATAGGCTGTAAATTATAATTTTCTGCCTGCAACAGAGGAGACAGCTTCAATTTCTCCTACAATCTCTTTAAAACATGCTTTCTAGCACCTGTGTGGACTGCAAATGTAACACAGCCCAGTTGTTCTGTCTGTCTTGCAACAAGCAGTAAAGCTCTGCAGCTACAAATCTCTCATTGTGCATCACTGAAGGTACTTTATTATTTTCTCTAAAACATCTGTGTTCCACTGCAACAAATAAAGATGTTGACTGTAAAATGGCCTTTTTTCTGTCTCTCTATTTTTTGCCTGTAACAAAATGTACAGGGAAATGTGTGACCCTGTTGGGTCACCTCTCAGTTTCAAGGTCATTAAAGAGCCTTGAATATTGTGTTTTGGAAAAAAATGGAGCTGTATCTTTTCAATTTCCCTGTATGTAGTTGTCTGTCTGTGGAGAAAATGCACTCAACATTGTGTTGAGTTAATTCTCTTAAAGGTCCACTGTGTAGGTTTTAGTGGCGTCTAGTGGTGAAATTGCAGATTGCAACCATTTGAATACCGCTCGCCTGACCCTCCCCTTGTAAGCATGTAGGAGAAACTACGGTGGCAGCGAAATCTGGAAAAACCCTGCTCCTTCTGTAGATAAAAACGGGTCATTCTAAGGTAATGAAAACACAACGATTCTTATTTTCAAGTGATTATACAATAATGAAAACATACTTATAAATATTACATTCCATTTCTGCCAATAGCTCCTCCTAAATGTGACATATTAGTCCTTTAAAGGAATAGTTGTACATTTTGGGAAATATGCTTATTTGCATTGTTTCCCAGAATTAGATGAGAAGATCAATACCGCTTTCATAAATGTACGCTAAACATTAAGCTACTGCCAGCAGAAAGTGACAGAAAGTGACAGCTAATAAAACCACAGTGTTGTTTTTACACTTTGGTTTTTGTAGAGATTAAACAAGCGAGACACAACGAGTTAGTGAGCTTTAGAGGAGCTGGTAGGTTGATTTTGATACTTTGGACAGAGCCAGGCTAGCTGTCCGTCCACCCCGGGTATTTTAGGTCTCTCCTAAATTCATACTACCACATTCCTCAATGCTCCTACCATCAACAGAAAAAAATATTAACAGCACTGAGAAGAAAAATGAAGAACAAGATGTGATCTGCATTGAGCACATGTGGAAATTTAAACACAAGTGCAATAAACAAATCAGTTCTTCTTGACAGGAGATTAAACACAGAAAGTCATCACTTTATTATCTGATGTTGATTCATGGGATAGACTCCCAAAGTCACCCAGTAATAAACTAGACATGTGACTCGTCATGATCCTTTTATCTTTGTGGAATCTAATCAGATGTCGGTGGCTCGCCTTCCCCCAGAGGGGCCGTGGATAAGTGTATTATCTAGATCATTCCACCGCTGCTAACGAAATCACCACCAGCCAACGTTTCCTACCCAAGAGATGAACCCACCCTCCCTTCAACTAACTCACACAGCATGTGCGCACACACACACTCTTGCTGGTGTGATTAAGCCCTGCACTCTACTGACATTAGCAGATCATGTGACTTTCGTCAGGAAAGGGATAAATCCATGCAGGCTCTATTTATAGAAGCTGCTTACTATTTATGAATGTGAACTTCCTGTTCCCACTGGCTGAAAGTAAGCCCATCCTGCCTCGGATCAAGCAACAAACTATAGTTTATTACTTTACTCTGAACAAAAGACAAAAGACAAGAGGCTACGCGACAGATGGGGGGACATGGCCGAGCATGTTTCAGTGAATGGTCTGAAAACAAACTATCTTGATGTCTGAGCTTTTGACACTGAGGGAGCACACAGGGTCGGCAAAGTAACTGAAAGCATGAAAAATAAGCATCCTGTGTGTCTGAGAGTACTGTGAGAGGAATGGTTATTATACGATAAGAGCAAGGCAGCCGAGATCAACAGCCTTGCCACCAAGGTCAGTATCATCATTCCTCCTGCGGACATGTGGCTGAAAGGATGCTGAAGCAGATGCGGTGTCTTCATGTATGTTTAACAGAGGAAAAGGGGACATTTTATCATATAAATGTGTTTGTGTTCATGCTGTTTAAACACTGTGTTAGTGACTGGATGGATGGATTGGATTAGTCAGTGATTTGTGTGCCCGCTCTGTAAGATATTTGTCACTCTGGGATTTTCAGAAATGCTGGAACTCTGTATTTGTGTTCAAACTAAACTTTGAGCCATGCACAGATGTACAGCTAATGAGAGTTTTCTGCACACAAGCATGCATCGCAAAATAAGACACATACAGCAAGTCCACGAGGCAATACACTGAATCAAAGGAGAAGAATTATTGCATAATTTGATTATGTTTTAGACTTGTTCTATTTGACATAATTCAATTCTTGATAACAATGCATCATGAATAGCAGATGACACCATGAGATAATCAAGCAGTCATGTATTCTGTAAGGAAGACAGTGAAATGCCATTGAAATGCACAGTCGGAGGAGATTTAGAGGCAGGCAGGCACTTGGCGCAGGCTTGGTTTGTGCCAAGAAGCCCATTGTTCACCTGAGTTACAGTGGCCATGATTGATCGCAACAAGAGTTAAGACTGACTCATTGTGCCAAAGCCCCACAAGAGTTTCAAGGTTGTTCACATTAACAGCAGTAAATTTTGCATAATTGATAGCGGGCTTGTACGAGACAAGTCATTCCTCACAAGGCCATAGACAACGAAAGCCATCCTTTTCCTCACTAATAGCGTTTTCAGCTCTGGATGTAATCCAGCTGGATATGAATATGGACATGTGGTTTATGTACTTAAGAAGTTTGTACAAAAAGTTGTTATGGATGTCATTTTATGGCTCTGACACAGCTAGTCAAAGATGGTAATTCTGTTTTTAATTTTGATTGTGCATCTGTTACTTTTTAAGCCGGTGGTTTTATAAAATAAAGTTTTGGTTACAAACCCTCAAATCTCTGTGACATCTCTCATGTGCTCTTATTGGATTTATGGACTAGAGCCACATGGGATGATTCTCAAAGGGCTGGGGGACATTGCGTTATTTCCACTGCCTTCCACAGTGTTAACCCACACCCTCTGAGGAGAGCTTCAAAGCCTGTGTAAATATGTACCCACTCAAGGGTGAGTGACACATCCATGTTTAATCAGCAACAGAAAAATGCACAGACACGCACTCACAAACGCACCTTTAAACACCCTTTACCTTCTGTACGCAAAATCTTTATTCTGTAGGGTGTTGATGCTGAACCATGAATTAGACATGAAGGCTACTTCTTGACTGAGATGTGGTCGGAGCATCCCAGGTTACACCTCACCAAGACACATGGCTAATTCATCTCTACTTGACAGACGTCCTTAGGGACCAGCAGAATGTCCTACTCACATGGTAAATTATGTAAATTCAAGATATCATGTCCACATATAAATGATAAAGAGTTGCAGAAACTGTCTCTTGCTCCCATGTAAATTATAAACACAAGAATAAGTTGTTGCTGTGTTTGCAGAGAGGAAAAGTGCAACACATTTAATGGCTGGATGGTTGTATTACACAAACAGTGCAAAGCTTCTCTTGTCTGTCATAAGGCAAATTCAGATGGCAAGGCATAGATTCAGAGGGATTAGGAAAGTGTAATTAACCCAGATACAGACCATGAGTATTTAGGGGAGGCATAGCGATGACAGTGACAGCAATTAGTGCGTGTGTGTGTGTGTGTTTGTGTTCCGTATTTGTGTGTGAGGAGCCTTCAAACGCACTGAATCAAGGTCCTTGAGCGCAGAGCTTTGTAGCTAAAAAAAAAAAATGACAGCTCTTGTCTCATTCAGACAAGATTTGTGGGCGAGATGTCTCAGTGCCGCATTACAAGCGCTTGCAGCTTTGAGATGTTTGGTGTGATCAAAAATGTCTGGATTCTGTGGGGAGTTTTGCATAAACACAATGAATATGGGATCAATGATTATGTTAATGCCTGCTGCCACCAGGCATGGAGGTGAGATTTCAAACTAGGAACTGTTTGTGACTTTAAATGTGAATCTACACTCGAGGCAGCTGTGTAGAGCATTACATTCTTCACTTGTTTCATCTGAGGACAGAAGTTCACTTGTGATCTGTGGCATTTTCAAAATGAAACTAATTAGGCCAATAAGGTTGCTACAACTGCAGGTCAAGAAAAGGTGACAAATCTGTCCCTGATTCAATCATGGCTACATGGCCTGTTTGCTTTCACAGTGTTTAGTATCATTCATCACTAATAAGTGCATTTTGTCCATAACATTTACTGATTACAGTCATATATTCAAGCAGACTGCATCCAGACTTCCATTTCAAGCTCAGAATAGGACGGCCCTCAGATTTGTCCAAATTCCAGTTGTAAAAATCAACAGTAAAAATGTTCAGTGGCCTCTAACCAAAGCATAAAAAATACCAGTTATTGTAGATACAGGGATCATGGTTGCTCTGTTTACTGTTTGTAAAATGTTTTGTGGTGCCACTGAAGCATGGAGAGCTCATACGTACATGGCAGGGGACTTCAGTTTTACCCGACTGCTGATCCAGTGAGATGTGGCGCCTGACATCAACTATGTTATTAAATTTTCACACACTGCTGACCGCAATATCATCAGGAGCAAACACTCACTGCTGTGTGCCCTCGGGTGTCTGTTCACTTGTTCACTTGTTCACGTGTGTGTGTGTGTGTGTGTGTGTGTGTGTGTGTGAGCGAGCTGGTGAGTGTTTGCATGATTCTGTGTTGTGAGATGCTGCCATTTCAGTAGTCCAGTGAAACTATTTCCACCTCCAACACTGGAGGTACTTTCATGATTTATTGGATCCATTTACAAGGTCAACACAAACCTGGCTCTTGGTCCTGAGAATGATTAGTTATTAAAATGTCTAGCTCACCTTTAAAAGAGTATGTTATTGGACATGAGTGGAAAATAAAATGGCAAAAAAGGGTGTAACATGCAATTTGTAACTTTTACAAGAATCTTCCTGTTACTGGAGTCTTTGTAAGCATGCTGTACATCAAATCAGCCTCTGCCTTTCTCAGTATATTGTTGAAGAATACCTGAGCAGATGACTCAGCGGCAAGGTGAAGCAGCAGTTTCTCCTCATAAGAATAAAAATTCAGACCTTTGTTCTTATCACTTTAGAATACGAATGAGTTTAGAACTACGCTTTTGCCACTGAGGAATCATGAAATGGACATTTCGTCTGTCTGTAGCCTTTTCAAAATAAAGTTTTAAATCAGAGTGAAATCAATTTGACCCTCTTAAACGTATTCATTTAAAAATCTATTTTCACATATGAAGTTTTTCTCTTATTCAAGTACTTCCAGCCTCCTCCAGGCACAGACACATCATCTATTCAAAATGTATTTTAGACATGTCTGCCTCCACTTGGAAAATGTTTCTGGGAATAATTTGGTGCAGTGCAACCCAAAAGCTAAAATCCCAATTTCTGTATCCATCACGATGAGCCCGTCAAAGCTTGAGTGCCCGGTGTTTACTGATGATTCGTACTGCTGCACTGCTGAAGAAGACCGCTCATGTAATGGATATTTTGTAGCTACTGGGTCACTTAAGCTCTCGGATATGTTGTGTTTCTGCTAAATGCACCATGACATTCACTATCTGTCTCACTCCTGATGCAGTTGTTCTATTGAACCACAGCTTTGCATAACAAGAGCCTGTTGTGCTGTTTTTTAAAAAACTTACTTACTACTAACATACTTTTACTTCCAGACAATGTTGTATATGAGAATTAGTTGTTTGGCTTTAGGTCTTTAGTTTGCTCAGTAGATTAAGGTTAGATTTATGATCTTGCCTGGAAGAAAGTAATGAGCCCCAGCATCGCAGCTCAGTCAGGAAATAAAAGTCTTCTTGCACACTGGGCCCTGGTGTTGGTCAGAATGGATGAGTATAATGAAAAGTTATTCCATCCTTTCACTATTTTAGGAACAGTATGATGTCAATAGAAAAAGAAGAAATAATGAGTTTCACAGAATGAGGAATAAACATATTTGCACATTATTCTTTCACACAGAAAGTGCAAATTAGACTTGCAAGGTTGTAAACTGCAAAATCATGTACCATTTTCAAGGGCGAAAAAGTTAATTCTTAAGCCGTCTCCATTGTCTACCCACCGCTTGTGTGAGGCACTGTCGGGAAAAAAATAGCATGTCTGAAAAGGAGGTGGCCTTGCTAGCCCAGCATAAGCAGGCTGTATTTTGAATGCCTTGGTAGACTTAGCTATTCCATCACAAGGGATGAGAGGCTGTCCTTGAGAGGATGTGCGCAACAGAGACAATGAATGAGAGGTCACACATAGCTTGGACAACACTGGCAGAGTAGGCACCAGTACATGCAGAACTTCAGCCGATATGCAGACGTGTTGTTTCATATCCTTTAGTTTTACCATTCCTCTGCATTTTTAACAGTAATGGCAGAGTACAACAAGACTGTATCATTTGATATAAATTGTGTTACTCAAAGGTATAGGAACATGCTTTTATTTTGTGCTTCAAATAATAACATCTATTTCTTTCAGGCTTTATGATTGGCTGACTGGTCTGATCACTGAGGGAGTAAAGCGGGGGTGATGGGAGGCCGGTGTGTTATTAAGTCTATTTCGTAGCAGCTACTCTGGTGTCTGCGCTCAACTTTGCTGTACAATTTTTAAAACAGATTTTTCTGATTGGACAGACTTTGGATAAAGTAGATGTCTAATGTCCAAAAGATTCTCTGTCAGGGCATGACTTTGTGAACATACATCAATTAGGCCTACAGTATGTGTACTTAAGTTGGAAGATTAGATGTAAACTTACTGCTAAAAAAATGTAAGATCCTTTTAATCTGAAATTACTGTCTTATTATTATTCTAATTCTAACTCTCACTATCTTAAAGTAGCCATTCATGTGTCATTCAGTTGTTTCCATTTAGAGTTGTCTCATTTTTCTCACTCTGCATGGCAAAATCTAATATAAAATGAGTTTCTTTGAAATATTGTGAGCTTTATGTATGAAGTTCCTTCAACAGAAAGTACATATTATTACCTCACATCTGTCCTTGAGCACACAGAAGTTAGTGAAAGTTACTTTTCAGCCCTCCAGAAAAGTGAGCGACTGGTTATAATTGACCTTTGTGTTGCTTTATTTAGCATTATATTCCTTTAGTATTGATTCCTGCCTACAGGAACATAACTCAGTGGGAGGTTGTCAGTACGGCCATGATGCAGCAGAGAGAGAAAAATAGAATACCACTCACATAGTGGCTTTGGAGACTAATTACATTGTATGTGTCACCTTACAGCATTTTGAGGGCTGAACGCAGTGGTATGTGTTCAGAGCCTGAGGGCACAATCTCATTTTACATTCAGATCCTTTTGTAGCTCCCCATAGCTGCAGGGAGCTTTCCATAGGTTTAACATCAAATGAAATTTACAAAGCGAAGGCTCTTCATATTTGCTTTCAGAATTGATACCCGTTATATTTGCCATTGCTTTGTTTGATTTGTTGGCAGGATGTCCAAACACTACAGGATGATTGATCATGCATTGATCATGTCGGCTTGTCATAAAATATAAACAGCAAAGCACACCAGGGATTTACATTGATAAAGACATGCATGTCATGCACATTTATGTTAATTGTTTTGTCTCAAATGTTATTAAACTTGTCTCAGCCTGAAAGAAAATCAGCTGACCATGAGGGACATCTAGTGGTAAATCATGAAACTTCCTCAATACCATTATGTGCCATTTCAAAGATGGACGTCCCACTAGTCATTTCTAATGTCTGAAATACAACTGTTTTGCATTGTACTTGTAGGAAATACAAATGGAAATGAATCATGTATCCAAAGCAATTAGTGCCTGGTACTTGTTTAAGGCACTAGAGCTACTTCTGCACCACACATGTCGTTGATTCTTTCATTTTTCCTATTTATCACTGCAAGGTTGTGTTATATCTAAGCAATACAGATAGTCTTTAAAGTTGAACCAGGAGCAACAAAAACAAGGAAGAAATTAATGGATTTTTAAAAAAAACGCATTAAAAAGAAGAAAGGAAAAATTGTCCATATTAATTACTAGCACGATTTCTACCGTTAGGACAGAAAGTTACAACTTTCTAAGTATCTTATATTCATGTGGTTTACCCCCCTAAACTTCACCTTTGTTCCAAAAGCACATTAGGGTGTGTGTGTTCAGTGGATGGTGTGGTGTGATGTGTTTTCATGGTATTATGAATTAGTTGCCTCCAGGGAGCGCCCGTCTCCAGTATTTGGTCTATTGACCACCTTTTCTACCTGCCTGCAGCAAGTGTCAAGCCAGACGGAAATATCCAGAACAATGCTGGAACAAGACCTTCAAAATTAAAGCGTAGAAGTTTTTAGAGAGTAAAAAAAAAAAATGACATTAAATCTTCAGTGGAGTCAGAAGTGGAACCAGCTGTAAAACAGACATCCACAAATACATACAGGGTTGTATGAAAGTAACTGGAAATATTGGATAGCGATGCAAAAAGCATTTTAAGGGTGTAGCAAAAAAGTACTTTTTAAAACCGTAGTAATAATGGTGGTAAAATGTTTACAGCAGTTGTAGATTTCTTTCTTTAGGGCCAAAACACATTGAAAAGCCTAAATCAAAATAGGTCTATCAGTTTGGGCTTTGCTGTGAACTCTCATTTAGCAGGTCAACATATTCAGCTCTCACACTGGTACTGGTGCGACAAACACATTGTGATCAATGATAAGATTTAGCAAAGGCAACAAAGGGTTTACTTTGAAAGTAGCCAACCGGAACACTGGTGTATTCTTTTATTCCGGTCGACTTGACGTCCTGTCCACCTTTTCCTACCTTCATAGGCCTCCTCCCCTTCTCAGACCTAACCACCTACTGCAAGTTTGACAGTTCAGCTTTTTTGTGTGTGCTGACGCGCAGAGCAGCAGCAGCAGACAGGACTCACTGGGCTTACTTTGATCTTTTCCTCTCAGTTTTATCATTGTTGTTTGTACGTGTGCGTCTTGCGTCACCTGCTGGCTATGAAGAATTTCATGTATCCGTAGGTTTGGTCACTTTTACCCCTCTTGGATCTATTTTTGGTTGGCGTTGTTGTAGTTTTTTTTTTTTAGTTTTTTTTTTTAATTATTTCTTTGTCGGGCGTCGCGAGGGATCTAAGTTAAACATGTCGAGGAGCACGGATGAGGTGTACAAGCTAACTGAAAGTACATACAAGGTGGGTGTGAATACAACAGGTGCGACCACGACACGAGAAAAAATACCTTCATATATCCATGTGTCCACTACTGAAACAGTTTCACCCGCTGTAGCTTAACTTTCCAGTGTCAAACAGTGACTTTTTACCTGAACAACGTCTAACAGGTGTTTTTAATTAGCCTCAGTTTATTTGACTAGTCCAGCTAGCTGAATATTAAACTGTTCACTAAGTAGTAACGTTACAGGCGAAGATGGAGTGAAGGGTTAAGTCAGTTTATCTTGTTTTTTGGTTGATAATATAGCATAATATATAGGCTAATATGTATTATGATAAAATAGTATGTATTAAAAATAAGTGTCATTACTGTAAACAAGTTATTTTTAACATTTAAGTAGGGTCTTGTGCTTTTTCAGTTTCCCTGGGCTGAGTTATTAGTATAACATCTTCTTCATTTACCACTGCATCAGTAAAATACCCAGAGTACAGACAGACTGCAGTGTAGAGACAGTTTAATGCAACAGTTTTTACTTGGAGTTCAGAGGCTTTCTGAGAGCCAGTAACTGACTATTAGTGAGTTTGGATCACTGGTTTTGAAGAAAATAGCCCCACCCTAGGAGTGCCATTTCCTCATTAAAGTGCTGCCTCGGTTGATCAGCATCATCTGAACTCCTCTACTCTGGCAACTGTGCCATCCAGTATTTAACTTGAATTTATTTTCTAAAGGTAAGTGGGTGCTTTTGAAAGTGAATTGCTGTTGGATGGTGGGGAAAGTGTCCTTCAAAACAATTTGAATAAATGGCCACTTGCGTCATGTGAAGTACTGTTTGTTATGTGACTTCGTCAGGGTTAAAAGATGGATGTGAGCCACACACAGTCAAATCCCACCAAGTTTTAACTTACCACACTGTTAAGTCAGGTCTGCATGCTGCACTCCACAGGTGGCAAAATCTAAAGTGAAGGTGAGTGTGTGTATAAAGAGTCTGGAGGGGGGAAAAGTACTTAATGCTTTTTCTCACAAGCATTTAGCCTTCTTGAATAGCTTTTATCTGTTGGCCTCCTCCCGGGACAGCCCCCACAGCTCCTTGGTGTGATGAAATGCAGGAAAAAGACTCCAGGTTTAATAATTTAGCTGGGTGTGTGTGTTGCGTGGTAAGATTATACAGCAAGCTCCTCGGCAGCCATCACCTCTGGTTCGCTACTATAATCAACAGTTGCCCAAGGCTCCCAGAATACTACATGTTTACATGAGTAGTGCAGCAAATTAGGGCTGAGTTGTGTTGTCTTGGTTGCACAAACATTTTCTTCATGTGAATGATTTCACAGTTGACATATTTGACATGTTTACTAAATTCTGAATTATGTATACTGTCATCAGATTGACAGTATCTGTAGCAGCGGTCGACCGATCAATCGGTGCCGACAGGATGTTTTACAAGCTATCGGTATCGGCAGAAGCTCCAATAGTGGCCGATGGCTGTGCAGCCTCCACCAGTCATGCGGGGACATTCATCACGTTTTGCATGGAGGCTCCATACACGATACCTAAAGAAACTCCATACCTAGATTTTTTTACAGTGAGTTTGATGTTCCGTTCCAGATTTATATACTTATTTAGGTATTTATAGACTTTGAATTAGATGTTAAGTTCAACAGTTATCCAGTTTCTAATAAACATTATTAATTTGTCCAAAAAAAAAAAATTGCGGGGTTGACATCGACCGATTAATCGGCTAGCGGCTTTTTCCTGCTCCAAACTATCGTTATTGGTCGATCTCTAATCTTTAGCTTATGTGTCACTTATTGACAAAGGTCTGAATCAGAAGGGAGAGATCACTGCTGTGCTCATGAAACATTGTTTGCCATGTGTTACTTAAGGTGGTGGTTTACCAAAGTTGTATCATTTCCTTCATTCTGGTCTTGGGTGTGAACCTAAGCTAAGACCTTATCCTGTCATAGTCATCACTACGTTAGACATGACAGGGAGAAAGAATAGCTCAATAATGCACATAATTACAGAGATAAGTGCTGAGTCTAAGACATGATTACTGATGTTAGTTCCACTCTGTGACATTGATCAAGGAATGTTAAGAATGACGAACCTGCTCCTGCTGGTTTTTGTGTGTTTTGGATGTAAAAACCCAAAATAGCATGTTGGAAAAATCTGCTTTTCTTCTAATGTCTTTATTGTTTAATTGGTTTTGTTTCCTCTCATTCTCGTACTTGAATTCTTTCTTTTCTTTTTGCAGTAATGTCTTTCATTCTTCAGTCTCTCTTGTGCCATTTTGCATGTAACATGTAAGACTGCTTGCATGGCATGCAGGTGAATTTGTGCCTAAAGGTCATAGGTCGTAGCTCCTGTTAATAGTCAACAGGGTTTAACATGACTTGTGTATTTCATTCTTCCCCACCTTATTCACAGGTGATGTCACTCAGTCAGGTGGACACAGGTCACCCACCTGTTAACCCAGATGTGTTTCAACCGCATAACAGTGAAAACCTTGAATGAAATTATGACTAACTGTCTATCCTTTTATCTCCACCCACCCAGAGTGTGATGGATCACTTCAACCCAGGACTGAGGAATCTGGTCAACCTTGGCAAGAACTATGAGAAATCAGTGGCTGGTGAGCATTTTTACTACATTAATAAACATTTACAGTAACTTGGAGTTTAGAAAAACAGATGCTTGTAACTAGAAGGTTAAAGTGTGTCTGGGAGAGTAAAGGCTTTTTTGCTGATCTCCTTCCTCATGTGTCCACTCCATTGTCAGAAAAAATAAAAAAGGGATGTTTAAACTTTCTGTCTTACAGCCAAGGCTCATTAAACATTTTGGGTGTTTTGCCTTATGGGTTTTGTTCGAATAGACCTGAACTTTTTTTGTCCAGGTATACCAAGCCAAAAGTAGTAAGATTATTTAGGGTGTTCAATGGTCTTCAGCGTGCACTATTCTGACAAACATTAATGATCATTTTATCATTTCCCCAGCAATGACCATGGCGGGAAAGTTGTATTTTGATGCAATGTCTAAGATTGGGGAGAGTGCTGCAGTGTCTCCTGTCTCCAGAGAATTAGGTAAGTTTCCATGTCGCCCTGTCCTCTGACTCTCTACTGGGATGAACTGGGGGGAATCTTTTAAGCAAAAGATCAATGAGACAAACAGTAATAAACGCAAGATAAAGCAAGGTAACATAAATACCCCCAGTCATAGGTCTTAAACTCTGCCAGCGTGAGCTCATCATGCAAGTAAGTTTATCTCCAAAAAGTCCTGTTAGCCGAACCTGCTCACCTTTTCCTTCAGCCTGGATAGAGGAATCTGCACTCAGTCTCATAAAGAATTAAATATTTGATACACAGTGGGGAATCCATGCAAAACCTTAAATGTAACATACAAAATATGAAAAGCTCCAATCATTTTTGTAGATGTGGTTGTGGTGTGGCATTTTTGATGAAAAAAGGTAAAGAAGAAGAATAAGTAAAAGTGTGTACTGTCTTGTCTTGTGTATCTTCTCATTATCATTGAGATACACAAGCCAGGGAGCACTGTAGCTTGAGACAGCCGCAGTCATACTTTGATTAATGCCAGCATGCTTGTGATGGATGTACCACTGTGCGTGTGCTAAGCTTAGACATAAACCGTGGCGTAGGGTTTGTTTGGTTCTGTTTGTTTCTAGCCAACTCCCCAGGCTTCAGTCCCCACAAGCTTATTTGCAGTCCAAAGATGTCTGGCATCCTAACTCTTTGTCACTAGTGGCACACTTTGATTTAACCGCTGTGTGTCTCTCAGCTCCCCTGCTGATTAGCAGCAAAACTGCTAATTAAATTCAGCAGCACAATGAGAAGTGCCACCTGGTGTACTGGTGTCAATTTCCTGGCACAGTTAAAATTATACTCCACCCAAAAAATGAAACTTTCAACCTGTGTAGACCTGAAGGTTAGCTGTAAAAGTTTGTAATTTGCTCCTTAATGAAGAACTGCGGCTGGTCAGATCGAATTCATCTTGGCTGCAATGGATTCTAATGGTGACAAGTTTTTATTGTGCAAAGTAGTATGATTATAAATCCACAACTCAGCTTACCATCCCTCCATCTGTTCAGTTTCCTTGAGTGTTTGGACAACTGAGAAGTGATAATGCGGAAGGAGAAGTTTCAGTGGATTTTTGTTACTTTCAACCATGGTTAAAACTTCGTCACAAATGTTTAACAGCCTGCTTTGTCTAAATCTACAGGTGGTTGGTAGTAAAATAGAAATCAAAATATTGATTTTTGGGTGGTTCATCACTTTAATAGATCATGTTGTGTACAGGTTGTGGATGTGAGTGTATTTGTGTCTACTGTATTTTAAGGTCTGTGATCTTCTCACATTGCAGACTGACTGTTTTTCTTCTAGACATAAACATAATCACATGGCAGAAACACTGTGGTTTGTCATCTGTAGGTTATAAAATATAATCAGTGTGCAGGTGATGCACTTTTGCTTTCAGTCTCGGATAAACAAACTGGCATGTCATCTATTTAAGGGATGACAAAGGACTGACATTGTTGGATTTTCAACCCAAAATACCCAAATTGCTTAAGGAAAGCACATCTGTTTGAACTGATTTTCACCTGTATTTAATGTCAACATGCATCCAGAGTTGTTGTTGGTTCCTGCTGTAAGAGGGCCTTGTTTAGAGCAGTTTACACTAAATAAGGTCCTCTTATGGCGAGCACAGCTTGGAATATGCTTCCTGTAATAGGAAGTGAAGAGGAAATGAGGGGAGGGGACACAAACAAATTGCTGATTATTATCCAGTAAGTAATTTAAACAAGTCCTATTTTTTACCCAATTATCACCTGTTTTAATATTCAACATAAAGACAGTATAAATTCCCCTTTTTTTTGAAAAATAACAGACATAGACATGCCATTAGCATTAAAAAATAATAATAATTTGTAGGGTGAAACCATAATGTCCAGGCAGAGTCGCACTCACCCCTGACCTGTGGACACAATCCAGCACCCACTAATCCCTGTATGAGAGAGACAAACAGAGACAGGGAGAAGCACTCTGGTCTCATAACAGATCAGTTTAGTCTGAGTCATTATGGGGGATTATGTAGAGCAGGGGGTTATTAAATACACACTACAAACATTAGTTTAATCTAATGAACCAGACCTGTAAACCCAAATGCATTGTAACTGGAATCTGCACTACACATTCCTATAACCAGCCGGGATGTCCGACCTGTGACACTTGTACTACAATATAGACTTAAAGAATGATAAGGAAGCAGAATTTCTCACTAGATACATGAGGTGTTTCACAAAGAATAAGAAAGTCTCTGCATCTTGTTTCTGAGTCTGCTAGTGGATGTAGTGAAGCTGCCCCGTCAGAAACCTGAGCTTCAGTGACTCGTAGCCAACCAGAAACCAGATACTCTCGAGAGGCATTGGAGGACCGGTGCACCTCGTCCTCCTACCTTCTTCCTTTAATTCCTTTAGTCTCCCCTCTCCTCCTCCTCCTCCTCCTCCTCTGCCAGAGTTCAAATATCAACAGTTGTTTCATTCAAGCACTCGGGTATCTGACCTGTTTACTTCTCTGGTCAGAACAGGAGCAAGAATTAACATCTAAAGGAGCAGGATGTATAGACACCTTGAGTTTGGGCCTTGCTGTATTCAGTTCTTCAAACTGTATTTGAGGTGAAAGTCTTATAGATGCTCGATACTAAAATGTTGTTGGTTTCCTCAGAGAATTTTGACAAGGATGTCAACTGAGACACCATGACCGTGCAGCATTTTGTTGTCCGTAGGGAACTGAATCTCATCCAATCTTGTCCTTTTACAGCAGCAACGGCTTTGCAGGCGCTTCATAGCCCCATGCACAAAAACACACACACAAAAACACACACACACACGTCCTTTGATGGTCCTGGCCTGTTCAAATGGCATCAGGCCCACTTTACATAATCCAAGCATGTTTGCATAGTGTGTCAGGTGGCTCTCTCTGATGCCAGGATTATTTTGCCCACAGTCAAAAACAGTGTAAGAACTGTGGGCCGCTTTGCATGCTACCAGCAAAAATGTTGTTTTCAAAATCAGCTTAAAGTAGGGAGCTGTCGTGTTTTTTTTTTTTTGTTTTTTTTGTACGCATCCAGTTCTGTTTATTTCACTCTCAGACTATATTTTACTTTATGTGTTCTACCTTATCACTGCTCCTTGGAAGCCACAGAGCTCACGCCTCAATAATGGAGCTTGATAACATTTTGCAATGTTATATCTGGTGTAATCAAGTGATCATTGTTCATAGAATGCATTTATAATGACACGGCTGAGTCTCTGCCTTTTACAAACGCGCGCGCGCACGCACACACACACACAAAGATTAGTGTGACCCTTTACATCTGCACATCATGGAATATGAAAGAAAAGAAAGACCAATATCATGTTTTTCTCTTTCTTTGTCTCACTTGCCATCCTATAGAATGCCGTATCAGAATGTGGCATGTTTGCTTGCATGAATGTTTGCATGTTTTACACATCACCATTACACCACCATTTACACCACATTACCCAAGTGAGGACAAGGCATGCTTTTACTGTAGGTGTTGTGCTGTCTTTCACATAACTCGACTGTATAGAAACAAAGATAGTGACAGTTTAGTATCATGTCTGAGTTCTTCTCTAATCATAAACCTCATTGCAGTTTCACATTTGCATACTGTATGGCTCATTCAAGCGAAAAGCTTGCTGAGTTGTCAGATGCTACCTTTTGTGTTTGAGTAACAGCTATCACCCCTGTAATAGTGAATGTAAAACTGCTCCACAAAGCACGGTATGTCCAGACATGACAGCAGACTCATTTACAGCCTGGGTAAACAGGGCTGTAGGCAGCCTGTCTGTATTGTGTAGGTTTATCTCAGTTTGGTTTTGTTAGCTAATGGCGCTGGATTGCTTCTGCTGTTATCCACATCATGACACACTTTTGCCCACACCTTACTGGATCAAGAACACCTGTTGCCCGGCAACGTTTTGTACAGACTGTGACAACAATAAATAAATGAGTGTGAACTGCTGGGAAAATACTGTTGATTCCTGTAACGTTACTGTAGCTAAGATCGTTGAGTACAGTCAGTAACGTGACACATTTGCAGTGATTTCATTATTCAGATGTAGTGACATGTTGATGACTCACAAATTTTTTGTCCTACAAATAAACCTGTTTGTACGACAGTCAGGTATTTGACTCAATACCACACCTGCTGATGTTTTTAAGATTACGTTGTTCTTATTGTAAGATAAGGACGCTTTAAGGTCAGATGTGTCAGGCATTCAGATCAGTTAGCCTGGCCATTTTACCTGCCTGGTTTACTTTTACCTCAGCATCCTTCTGAGTAATGTGGTGGACTTTTCTTATTCTTAGCCATCATGTGCCTCTACCCTCTTTTTTTTTTTTTTTTTCCTTTCTTCTAGTTTCTCATTTTCTGTGTCTTGCTATATCCAGCACTCTAACACACTCTTCATCCATTTTCTTCAATACTTAGGCCTACTCTACCTTTTCCTGCCTCACTATATACCTCCATTAACACACTTTCTCCCGTTTCCTCCCTTCCTATCCCAGGCGTTGCTCCCCGCTCAGTCCCTTTTCTCAGAATCAGAATCAGAAATACTTTATTGATCCCCAAGGGAAAACTCTTTTGTTACTGCTGCTCAGTATCTTGTCAATGCACACAGGAATAGAAGAACGAAGCAAATCAAAATATAATACACTATAACACAGGCAAGATAAATTAAGTACAAAGTGGATATAAAGTATAAAAGCTAAAATTAGTGTAAGTACCAAAGTGGATTTAGAGATTGATAAGTATGTATGGTATAATACAGTGTAATAATATAAGCACAATTATTTCAAGTATTGCAGAGATGTTAATGATCCAATGTCCAGTTTAGTGACTTAGGGTCATATAGACTGACACTTAGAGGGAGGAGTTAAAGAGTTTGATGGCCACAGGCAGGAATGACTTCCTGTGGTGCTCTGTGGTGCATTTTGGGGGGATGAGTCTTTCGCTGAAGGTACTCCTTAGTTTGACCAGCTCGTCATGGAGCGGGTGGGAGACACTGTCCAAGATGGCATGTAGTTCTCCTGCTCTGTCAAAGGGCAGATTAACTGGGACGAGAGTGGGGAAGGGCAGTGTTTACACACTGATGAATGTACAGGTCATAGTGATGCATCAGACTGGCCACTGAACATCTGTCAGGGATTTGTGTGGTAAATTTGTACATGTCTGAACGCTGTTGAGAAAAGGAAACTGGATTTTTTTTTTCACTGATTTTATAATTTTAGATATTGATGGGTTGAATTATTGAATTTGAACACAGAGAATTACTGTCAAGGTGCAAGGACAGCTGTTCCCTTTTATCAATCTTTAGAAAACCTTTCTGTGAGGTTTGTATAGACAGCTCCTTTTCACATTTTTGTAATATTGGTCTCTAAGCATCTACAAACCTTAACAGCAGTGCTTGAGACTAACGGCGTACTGCCGTCCCAGGGGTGACAGAAAATGTGTTTGGGATGAACAGAGATCTTCCCCGGGAAGCCCCCGGGAGAGCTAGTTAGCTGGTAACGGCGAGGGCCGGAAAAACTGTTTTTAAATGGAGTGTAATTTGTCAGCCAGCGGCAGCAACCGCATAATTGTCAGCTAACAAAAAAAAAACAACAATGTCGACCTATGGGGCAAAAGCCATGGTAGCTTTTCTAGTTGACAAATAATTTCCAGCATGGCCAGTAATGTTCACAATATGATTTTATGTAAGCCTGAATGACTTATCGATCTCCCTTGACTTGTTTGTGTTTGTATGCGCCATGTGGTCGTGGTGACGTAAACGCCACTACTGTATTACTAAATTGTTTTTTTGGAACAGTTCTGGGACGGTCGTGAGAAAAGGAGCCCTGCTTAACAGATATGGAAATATTGAATGACTAAAGTGATTTTTATTCACTGAGCCAACGCCTCCCCTGTAATGTTGTTACTATACCAGAATTTTAAACTTCGATACAATACTAATAGAAAAAAACGACACTCGATACCTCTTTTGATACCATGGCAAAAAGAAAATGAGTCTAGGCACACAAAATAGGGTAATTTTTTCATTTTCTTTTTATTAACCAGCACACAATGCTGGTACAGAAAAAGTCACTGAACACATATTGAGGACCTTCTTCCCCATTGTTTCATCTGTGCAGCCTTGGGTTGAAAATCTGATTGTAGATCTGTTTTTTTATAGCTTTGGTACTTACAATACTATCGAATGTATAATTAACAGAGATCATATCCTTTTAAACACTTGCTATCAAAAAACTATTGCAGTATTGATACTTTTGAGAACCTTACTCCCCTCTGTGATGGCCCAGGTTTTCCATTTGTTACAGACAAATTAGCTGTTCATGTGCTCTGAAGCAGAAGCTGCTGTATCTATACAGTGGAAAATCTTGTTTTAGGTTACATCACTGTTAACACCCCTGTGTACAGTACAGCTGTACTTGTTGGCTATTGAAGAATGTTTTTGGTTGTGACATTTACTCACTGTAAATGGAAAATAAATGCCTATGGGGAAAAGCTCAGTGCAGGATAAGGTCATAATATGCAGTATCAAGTTTCCATTCTGACAATTTGCATCCTACTTTTATATCCAAGACGACACATGATCCTGTGGTCTTCAGTCTATCATGCATCCTACATCTATGCTGCACACACAGAAAAGGTACCCAACATATACTGTACTCTCTATGATTTTCATTACAGCTGGAATAGCAATTAAGCAGAGGACGTCTTCCAAATTCCAAAGATTTAAAACAGAATAAACATTTTTTCAACAACCTGAAGTTGTAGCCACCGTTCAGCTGCTGCTGATTCTCTATCATTCAATAAAGCAATAAAGTGACCCTCCATCTGTGCTAAGACAAGTTTTCAGAATCGTTAGCCCACACACATTTTTGCAAACACACACACACACTGTGCCTGTGTCTACCAGTCATGTCATGTAAATACACACACAGGCAGAGGCCTTCTCAATCTGTGAGCAGCACTATTACCAATACCACTATCTTTCTGTTTTCAGCACTATCCAGCTCCACAGACAGTATGTTAGAAACAGACACGAGGCCATCTGGCTCAGAGTAGAGTCACTGCTCTTAGTGCTGCATAATGCTGCACAGCAATGACACATGCGTTTGCTGTTTGCTATTATTTATTAAATTAGTGGTCTTAGAAAAGTGTTTGGCAACTATAATTACATTTTCATCTTTTCTTATAACAAGCTTTATAGCGAGTCATATTCATACATTTTTGTGGGGCTGCAATAAAAGTTCGTTTTTGTATTTTATTTATTTGTTTATTGTATGTTTGTTTTTAGGAGAATGTTTCAGTAAAATACCCAAAATACTGTGAATTCAAGTATGATTCTGATTTTTGATGATTTCACTTTTAAATCACTGACAGCGTGCTTTGTACTGTAGCGGGAGGTCAATAGGAAATTTAATTACAATTTTTTAACATAATGATTGTGCTCCATAAGCCTAATTTGATTGCATTTGTGAGCAACATGCAAAGGCAGAGGGTTATAATTTGTGGCTGCCTGCCATCTGAGCTCTTTCTGATTAGCCGAGCAGTAGGTGGTCTGGTTTTTCTGGTCCAGGCACATGTGTTTATTTTCCTTTTCATCTCAATGAAGGGAATCCTTTGTAACATAATCTGTAGTCGGTGACATTTGATGGTTTTTGAGGTTGCAAATGACGCACATTATTTCTCAGCCATACGTTTGTTCATATACAGTGTGTATACATTGTGCTCATTGTCATTGATGACTGTTGTCAGTGTTGTGCACAATATCTTTAGATAAAATCATGTTTTCTGTTCAAAAAAGACCGAAAGAAAAAGCAAACAAGACCAAACAATTAGATTACCGCTGGCCTGTCTTTCTTCTGACATTAACCTGTACATTTTCCTTCTCCCTCTATTGTTCTCTCTGTGTGACAGGTGTAGTGCTGATGGAAATCTCAGAGGTCCACAGGAAGGTTCACCTTGAGCTGGAAGAAAATGTGAGTGCTAGATATGTTTTTGCACTTGGATACATACTTACAATTCTTGTGTAACCTAACTGCTCCCTAATTCAATTCATAACAGAACTTATCTCATTGCACTTTTCCTATAGAGCAGGTCTAGACTGTACTCTTTATAATATTATTTACAGAGACCCAACAAATCCCACCATGAGCAGGCATTTGGCAACAGTGGCAAGAAAAAAGTTCCTTTAAGAAGCAGAAACCTTGGACAGAACCAGACTCAATGGTGGGTGGCCATCCGCTGCTGCCGTGTTAGGGAGGGAGAGAGATTGCATTGCCTCACCCAAATGCACTTTGTCAGACACTGTCTCTCTCTCAACCTGTTGCTCAGTAAATTCTAGACAACCGCAAGTGAAGCCACAATTCGCTAAGCACCATTTAGTGGTTCACACTGTCAGCCCAGTAGCTTTCTCTCTCCTCCTCCCACCTTTTGATAGATAGACACTGCCTCCTTGCTTCCCTCCCCACCTACATCAACTACAGTAGCATCATGGACAAGCAAAATACAAAGAGGTTGGATGAGGAAGAGAAACAACAGGTTTGGGTTGTAGGAGCACCTGTTGGTTTATGTCCTTCTGAGAACTGGGGGCAGGTCTCAACATGCCCTAGGAAAACACCAGCTGGAGCTGTTACAATTTGGTGCATGGACTACAGTCTAATTTAGGCTGTTAGCATGCTAACACCAAAGTAGAACTGCAAATAATTATTAATATTTTCATTATTAATTCATCTTTGAATTCTTTTTTCAATTGATTTATTAATTGTTTAGTCTGTAAAATTATAGAAATTAAGGACAACTGCTCATTAGAAGGTTTCCAGAGCCCAAGGTGTCGTCTTCCATTTGTTAAAACAAGTTAAAAACTTAAAGGTTTGTGATGATATCAGGTAGAACAAAGCTGCAAAATCTCCCATTGAAGAAGCTGGAACATACAAATGTTTGGCATTTTCATTTGATAAATTACCTAAAGCAATTAATTGATTACTGATTGTTGTTGATACATTTTCTGTCCATCCACTAATCGAATAGACCACAATAACTGGTAACATTTATATTGTCATTTATATTAGAACTTAGATCTTAACAATCTTAAAATGTTGCACAAGCTTTGGGCTTGGGAACATAGATAATACCAGAGTTTGAAAATAACCTGTTAAAGTTGAACTTTGGGGCCTCTGAGACATTGTTGCTAACAGCATCAGTGGGTGGGTTGACTTATTAATGGACTTCAGTTGGTGAGTCACAGCATCAGTTCAGGTTCAGAAAATGATGGAAGAAAACCTTTCGCAGAGATGAGGTTATGTGTGTGACCTGGTCTCTGTGGTCATCTGTGTGTTTTTAAAAATTGGGTCTTCCAATTTGTTGGTCCACCCCACGTGGGCGCCGCCGCTGCATCACAACAAGGCTGTGGTGATGGGAGCGCTTCGACACCCTCACACTAATGAGAGGGAGCTGGACAGAAAGGGAGAGAAGTCTGTGGGCATTCCCACGCTTTGTTCCTGACTCATTCATAAGCGCAACCTCGGACTCTGCTCTCACCCCCGCACACACACGCACCAATGATCACTCTGAATGATCACTCTCCATTTCTCTCTTTGAGACTTACACAGCTGACAAACTATAGCACTCCATCCTCCCATCAAGTTTCTAATCACCAGTGTGTCTTCTTCCCCTCTCCTCTCTCTGGTTCCTCCTCCTCCTCACCTGAAGTTTAAGAGGTTCCACAGGGAGATAATAGCCGAGCTGGAGAGAAAGACTGACATGGATGTCAAATACATGACAGTGAGTAGTTTCTGTGTGTGTGTGTGTGGTGTGTGTGTGCACAACAGTGTGCATGCCTGTGCATGTTTGTTTGTGTGTCTGAGTCATTCTGTGGCAGCAGCACTCATCCATCCCCCTCAAGAGAACACACACCATATAAAAGTATGTTTTGTTATGTTGCCTGGTACATTTTGCATGTTTATTAGTTGGGCACAGAATTATTGGGAAGAACACGTGTACATGTCTGTAAGCTAAAGGCCTTAGTGTGAAACATTTGATTATCGATAGTTGTGATCACGAACAAGATGAGGAGGTAGATGGATGGAAAACTGTGCTATAATTTTCTGTCATTATGACAACATTCACAAAGTTATCTAACATGGGTTAGATAACTTTTTGGAAAAAAAATTCACCAATGTTTACACCACTGAATTGAAACTGCAAATCAATATTGAGCCAGTTATTCTAAAAGAGCAAACTCGCTCTTGTTTTCTGCTACTTGACATGGTTCTGGCAAATATCAGGTTGGTGCTCCAGCATTCACATGGATCTTTCCTCTGCCACAGGCCACGTTTAAGAGGTACCAGATGGAGCACAAGATGAAGCAGGACTCTCTGGAGAGGTCCCAGTCAGACCTGAAGAAGCTGAGGAGAAAGAGCCAAGGCAAGAACGCCAACAAGTATGAGAACAAGGAGAGCGAGGTGAGATGGACGTAGACACACCTACGGACATGTGACACATCATACATGGATGCTCTTTCTTTTACACACGCGCGCGCGCACACACTCAGACGTGTTCATATGTGCATAGACATAATTACACAGACACACATTCATTCATAAACCTTAACACCTGAGAGACACCATGTCAAAGCCGGTGTAACAGTAGTTGAGGACAGTTGTCTGTGAAGTCATGCAGGAGAAGATCTATGTTTGTGTGTTGTTGGCTTCTTTTGTCCACAAATACACCCGCATGCAATCCTCTCTTGCTCCACCCACATGCTTACTGATAAAAGTGGGCACACACATGCACAAACAAGGTAGAAAGTTAAAATTTCACCAGAGTTGCTAGTTATAAACTACTGTACAATCTATACAATTATCTGCATAGACTTGGATACAAGTGCTGCACCCTCTCCACACTTAAATGGCTGTCAGTCATCTGATCATGAATGTAAAGTGGACATTCCTATTCATAGCAACACTTTGCTTCCATGTCAAACACAGAAGAGGATGTATTAATTCATGTGGACTCTTGAGACATGTTTGTTTAATGCAGAATTAGCAGAAGTATAGAGTGATGTTAACACACACAGCTGTGTAACTTTAATATTCATTTCTAGTTTTATATCTGCTTGATTTAGTGGTTGGAAGTGTTCAGTTGAATCTACAGCTAAGTGTGTCAGGTCCTACATTGTAATATGTTTTGAACTTAGGTTGGTCTTTTGTGCCAATTCTGACCATCATTCTAATTGTAATAAGTATCATTCATGATCCAATGGAAAATAAGTTACTGATTTCATCACAGTTACCACAGGTGGTTTACCTGAGTGTACAAAATGAATCACTGTGGAATGTTAAGTCATTACAGGCAGTTTAAGTGGTTATGGTGCCACCACACCCTAACAGTGACACTACAGAATGAACATTGCAGCAGCTGCGACCCTGAGAGCGCAGCAGCCTCAGATCTAACGTAACCTTCCTACCATCGATCCAGTCAGGCAGCCTGTTCACCTGTGTGTATGTGTGTTTGGGTGTGTGCGTGTTTGGGTGCGTCTGTGAATGTTTAAGGGTTTGTGTATTCTGTCAACACGGTCTACCCTACCCCTAGCCTGGCAAAGTTAAAGTGAGAGAGAGAGAGGTAGAGAGAAGCAACCAAACAGGAATTGCGTCACGAATATGTAGGTTTATTGTAGCTTTAACCTTCCACATAGACTTTAATTCATCATTACCCAGAAAAAAATCTCTTGATAGAAACAAAAAATAGTTATATAAACTTGAATTGCAGTGTAAGCATGTTGTCAACCAGAGCTGAAGCGATTAGTCGATTATTTGATTGAAAAATTTATCGATAATTGTTTTTCAAGCATTAATATTGAAACAAATGCTAAACATTCTCTAGTTTCAGCTTCTCAAATGTGAGGTCTTGCTGCTTTTCTTTGTTATATATCATAGTAAACTGAGTAACTTTGAGGTTTTTTGGCTTTTGATCAGACAAAACAAGATATTTGAACATGTCACTGTGGGCACTGTGACGTTTTGGTGGGCATTTTGTCGCAATTTATTTTTATATTTTATAGGCTAAACAACATCTAGGAGATTACTTAATAATGAAAAAAGTTAGAATTACAATGGATCTAAGAAATTAAAGTATATTTTACAAGCAAGCTACTGTATGAACATTATGAATATATGATGAACTGAAATTTCTGGCTTCTTAGAAAGTATAGACTTCCTTCCTCTTCTCTCCTGTATTCTTTTCTTTCATGTCTTTACTTCTTTTGTTTTCTCATTCCTTTTCCCACTGTATCCCCTCCTTCACCTTCTTCTGCTTCCTCTTTTCTTCTCACCTCTCTTCTCTACCTCACCTTCCCACCAAACCATGAATCATCAGTATTCGCTCGCCGCTGTGCTCACTTATCTGATTTAAGGCCAGGTATTAGGTTTTAGACACCCGACAGACACAGAGATGGGCTGGAAAACAGACAGACAGGGTGTCCAGGCTTAGATGCAGGAGTTTACAGCAGTATATTATTCACCAGACACCCAAGACACTTCAAGCTGAGAGCAGAGACGTGATTTAAGTAAAAAAAAAAAAAAGAGTGCTGTCCGAACTGTCGAACAACTGATTTTAATCTCTGTATACAAGATTAACAAAGATTGAGATATGTATCAAGGCTCTTACGTGTCAAAGAGGGAAAAGTGTGTAGTGTGTTTTTCTCTTTATGTCTTATCTCTCTGTTGCCACCCCTCGCTCTTTCTTTCTCAGGATAAACACAAGTCGTCCATAGCAACAAGCTTGCTGCAGTGTTGACAGATGTAAAGTGATTAAGAGAGTGTGTGTGTGTGTGTGTGTGTGTGTGTGTGTGTGTGTCGAAATAGCATTTCACACTCCCCCTTTTTTCCCTCATCCACTTGTTAGAAGAAATTATGACACCCACTAATACAGTTTTGAAAAAGGTGTTCACTCTCTCTCTTTCTGTCTCTCTTAATTCTGTTCCATTCAAATTATCGTTATTGGCATGAAATGCTACAGTTCTTTCCAAATCAAAAGACAAGAATAGATAAAAATAATTAAAATTACTTTAAATGCATGTGATACATTTCGTAAATAATTTCAAGGAGAAGTAATGAAATTATAATTACCCCGTAAAACATCTAAGTTAGCTAAATGAATGCAAGTGATACATATTTGGAGATCTGGAGCCAGATGCATAAAACTGTGTAGATTAATTTCGTCACATTTATAAAGCTGTGCGTTCGCCTGTTTCTGTTTTGTAAATCTCAGTCATTGTGAAACTGGACGCACATCCACTCCCACAGTTCATAAATGGAGAGATACTTGTGCCCGCTCCAGCACTCATTAGACCTGTCAGTGAGAAGAACGGCAAAGACAAAGCGCAATTAACAGATTGTGTTGCATCGCTGAGATTTTCCAACAGCAGCAGAACAACTGTCATTTCACACGGCTGTGGCTATTTATAGCGCCCGTACCACTAATTCATCACATGTACCTGTAAACCATCATCCGCAATGATATCTCAATCATTATTATTAAACGTCACATCAATGATCAGTGATTGATTTGTAGAGCTCATATTGTAACAGAATTTACAAAGTGCTTCACAATTCAGGATACAATTAAAAGATTATTAACAGGGAAATTATGGCTCAGACGTAAATAAAAGCTTATAGTTTATAAAGTTTATAAACGTGCATTTGATTGACATTTTACAGAACGCTGTGTAGACTGCAAAAATAATAACACAATCAGTGAAACTGGCACACAACTTTATAGTAAAACATTGTAGGTTTGGTTTACCTGCAGCTATCTTTAGAAAACTGTGTGTGCGCCTGGTCTGAAGTCTGTGTGAGGAGCGCACATTCTCTGCGCTTTCTACTTTTATAAATACCAAACTCACTTTTCCTCTCCAAGTGAAAGAATTTGAAAGTGTTTTTATGTTTTTGATTACATTTAAAATAAAATCTTGAAACATGGGCTTACAGCAGCGGCTCTGGTTTAAATCCGGCCCTTTGCTGCATGTCATTCCTTCTCTCTCCCCACCTTTCCTGTCACTCTCTGTCACTATCCAAATAAAGCAAAAATGCCACACACAATAAAAGGGTAGATCTAATATCAAATATTTTTGAAATTTGTGTAGAAGTAACTGCTAATTTATTCCTTTTTATCAGAATCAGAAATCAGAATCAGAAATACTTTATTGATCCCCGAGGGGAAACTCTTTTGTTACAGCTGCTCACTATCACATCAGTGCACACAGGAATAGAAGTACTAAGCAAAAAATATAATACTCTATAATACAGGTCAGGTAAATTAAGTACCAAGTGGGTATAAGTATAAAATTAAAATAAGAGATATATAATATATAGATATTGAAGAATGTGGAGCTGAAACCACACCTTTCTCTCACTCCATATTTTTGTAAAGATACATTTCCAGCACATTTTTACTGCGCACTGATGATTGGTATACATTTGGAATATAGTCAGATTGTATCACAAATACCACTGTACATATATACAACAGAGTCAAATACTTTCTGGAAGTCAACAAAGCAGGAGTATACTTTAGATTTGTTTTGAATAACATGAAGTTCAGTTAAAGTTTTCAGCATGTGATCTATTGACAGTTTCTCATAAACCCAATCTGACTTTGGTTTAATACAGTATGTTATAAATACTTGGTATTCGTCAGTTTATTATGCTGCAGTAAAGCTTTCCCTTATAGCAGCAATGTGAGATTATGGGATGTCTCAGGTGAATGCAAACACCAGAGGGGTGTACTACAAAGCAAGTTCGACATAGCCAGGCTTTCTTTGCGTTAGCTGGCTCGACAAAACCCCAATAAGAGATAATGGGTATCACGACGGTGGTTATCAACTTTCCTTTTTAATTATTACAGCAAAAAGCAGCACAGTTGCTGCAAATAAGGCAAGTAAAGAATGCTGGCAGAAAATTGTTAATCGTGTAAATTTGTAAGTTAATATATTTATTTAACTGCTCAGAGCACTCTCAATGCCTCCCGTTTATTTATTTAGATGTGACAACTGCACATTGTAGAGCTCTTAAACTTTAAACTTGATACATTTAAAGATTATACTCAATACTCATCACTTTAGTCTTTGGCCAAATGAAAGTGAAATTAATTTTATTGATTGAATATTATCTGTGATAAAAACCAATAGACTAATCCATTTTTCTAATCAGTGTTCTATTAGCTGCATTACCAGCAGTGTGAAACGGATCTGGCAGCTGATCAGCATAAAAACATCATCCAAAGTGGTCTGTACTGGTTGTGCCTTCTTCATTCTTTCAGTGTTAACATCACCTGAAACGAACTGGGAAAAAAAGATTTTCAGATTTTCTGGATCACCAACTGAATGCCTGTGGGCAACGCGATGCATACAGTTTGCGCTACTGTAATTACACGGCTTTGTTCTGTGGCGTTATCGTAGGCTACGTCTCAATAGGTTTGCATATATAACGTATTCCCTCAGCTGAGAATCTATATCGCGCATAGAGAAGAACATCAGGAAAATAATTGATGAAACGGCGGTGCTTTTTACAGCCGATTTAAATCCGAAACTCTGAACATAACCTCCTCCGGAGCAGATTAAGTGTACAGCATAAGTTACCATGGTTATATAGCCAGGTTAAAAGAGAACCACCTAAGTGACATTGAAAACTCTGGCTTTAGGCTCAACATACCTCACTAACACCCCTCTGCTACAGCGAGGTCACTGCAAAAAACAGAGGCAGGAAAAGAGAAATAAAGGGAGAGCAACTGGCAGTAACTAGAAGCTATTTCTGCTTTTATTTGTGTAGATGTGTATTTTTGCATCATACATTTCTTTTGTTGACATGTAGCCACAAAAGTAAGTCTGTTATCATAAATGTGGGTATCGAATGACATATCAACAACTCTTAATTGATGGGTTTATCTAAGGACTTCCTGGCATTAGAGAGACAGACAGGCAGAGAGACACAGAGTCTCATTCGGTCAGGCAGACAGATGGCACAGTTTTGACAAGGATGATATCACCTCTGCTGGGAGTCAGCTTTTGTCACTGAATGCACACACAGGTGTACACATTTTTGGTTTTTTTTATGCTTCCCACTGTTGTTTAGGGGGGGAAAAATGAATTAGCCAGTGGTGGATTAGACATTGACTGGAAAATCAAAATAATAGATAAATATTAATCAGAATCAGAAATACTTTATTGATCCCCGAAGGGAAACTCTTTGTTACAGCAGCTCGGATTTACGTCAGTGCACACAGGAGAAAGTACTAGCAAAAAATATAATACAATACACTATAAAAGAGGTCAGAAAATAAATTAAGTACCAGGTGGGTATAAGTATAAGATAAAATAAGTGTGAGGTACCAAGCGGGTTTCCCGGTTGATGATGATAATACAGTATAATAATACAATGTAATAATATAAGTAATAAGTAGTGGTGCCTGTACTGTCGAATTAAGTGTAGCTTATTGAGATTATTAAGATATTGCACAGCAGTAATGGAGGTACAGTATATAATATCAATATCCATAGATAGGAAAAACTAACATAGGAACACTAAATATTGCACGGGAGTAATACACAGAATATTGCACAATTGTTCAAGTATAGCAGAGATGTTAATGATCCAATGTCCAGTTTAGTGACCTAGGGTCATACAGACTAACCCTTAGAGGGAGGAGTTAAAGAGTTTGATGGCCACAGGCAGGAATGACTTCCTGTGGTGCTCTGTGGTGCTTTTTGGGGAGATGAGTCTTCTGCTGAAGGTACTCCTTTGTTTGACCAGCTCGTCATGGAGCGGGTGGGAGACACTGTCCAAGATGGCGTGTAGTTTAGCCAGCATCCTCCTCTCTGACACCACCGCCAGAGAGTCCAGCTCCACCCCCACAATGTCACTGGCCTTACGGATCAGTTTGTTGAGTCTATTGGCGTCCGCTACCTTCAACCTGCTGCCCCAGCATGCAACAGACTCAGCATTGTCCGGCAGATGTTGAAGGACCTCAGCCTCCTCAGAAAATAGAGGCGGCTCTGGCCCTTCCTGTAAACAGCTTGCGTGTTCTTGGTCCAGTCCAGTTTATTATCCAAGTGTACTCCCAGGTACTTGTAATCCTCCACAATGTCCACACTGACCCCCCTGGATGGAAACCGGGGTCGCTGGTGTCTTGGCCCTCCGTAGATCCACGACCAGCCCCTTAGACTTAGACATTGAGCTGCAGATGGTTCTGCTCACACCATGAGACAAAGTTCCCCACCACAGCCCTGTACTCCGTCTCATCACCACCGCTGATACATCCCACCACAGCAGAGTCATCAGAAAACTTCTGAAGGTGGCAGGACTCTGTGTGGTAGCTGAAGTCCGTGGTGTAGATGGTGAAGAGGATAGGAGAGAGGACAGTCCCCTGAGGGGCCCCAGTGTTGCTGACCACGCTGTCCGACACACAGTGCTGCAGGCGCCGTGTGTCTTGTTTAAAAGATATTAAAGCGATGCCTTAGTAGATCTTTATCATCCCATGGTAAATACAGTATCATTACTGCACTGGTTTTTATAGAAATTATTCAGCAGTATTGTTTTCTCTGTATAAGTCGCGAGGGTATGTTTACACACAGAGGAACAGTTATACAAACATTTTGGTTAAGTAATTAAATGGAATTTTAATGATCATCTTTATTTTTACACCCTTATGTGACACTCCACATTAATTTGGTTGAACTTACGAACATTCCCCTACCAAATGTCTACCACATTTCCATGTGCAATATGTTTCTGGGCCTAGGTTAACACACTAGATGAGAATCTGAACTTTTTGCACATAGAAATGCACTTAACCCACCACACATGGTAAATAAAGCCCACAGCCATTTAAGGCGTTATCAGAAGAGGACGGTTGTAAACACTGAATAGAGAGGGTGTGTGCCATTGTATTACAATTACAGTTACAGGAGTGCCAATTCCAGCCAGTTGGAGGAGGATGATGTTATGGATCTCATGTGTACTGCTGTTTTCTAAAACCATTCTTGTCAGTTCACTCATATCTACATTTAATCATCTGGAAATGAGTCTGTATGAAGCTTTTATTCATTCACATTCACAAAATAATAATATCAAATAAACCAAGATAATAAAGATGATAAAATAAGATTAAGATTCTGGAAAGATTAAGTGTTTTCAGAAAGACAGTGTACATTCACTTTCACATACATGCACAAGGGCACACACTAGTCTAAGATCCTTCCAGTACCCTTTGACCTTTTTATAATCCTAGACTGTCAGTGTAGATAAGATCCCCTCTCTACAACTGCTGTGACCCCTCTTCCTCCTGTTGCTCTGTCTTTCCACTAAACACTAAATGCAATCTGTCAATAAAGTAAACTCTAGTCTAATAATACCCTTCCGCCTGCAAGAGAGAGATTAGGATATTCAGAAAGGAACCCTGCTTCTTTTATTTCATTTGTCGTCGTTGGGTTTATGTACAGATCGACAGTGAAAGGGACTAGATGGCTGCAAACCATGTGGCCGGGAAGATAGGACATGATGATCTATTTGAGATGGGAGTTTGTAAAACAGTGGATAACAAAAGACAAACCAATGGATTTCAGTCCATTGAAATATATTTATTATATTATTATTATAATATTGTGCATGTTTGTTTTTTGGGTTTGTTTTTTTTTTTGTCAGTGCCTGGAAACGTTGACAAGCCGTCAGATGGACATGCAGTTGTTTATCGCAGACGGCTGTAAGGAGGCGCTGCTGGAGGAGAAGAGACGCTTCTGTTTCCTGGTGGACAAACACTGCTTGTTTTCCTACCAGATCGCTTCCTTCCATGACAAGGTACAACACACTCCTGCCACTCTAATGTTAGAGTCAAGCCGTTTAAACACTCCAGCTATGCTGCAGCGGTGGTGAAAAGCTTTCTTAAAGTTAAGTTAGTCTTAAAGTGGGGTTCAAGTGACAAAGACAAATCCAAATATGTCACTGTTCGGACCTTGAAGTACATCAGATTATACCATATGGAAAAAAAACATTCAACAATTATAAATCGAATCAAAACACCAGCCAGAACAGTTTATTCCAAAACCCACAATCTCAGGACTCTCAATGCATCGTCGTGTTACCATAGTGATGAAAAACTGTTTCTACTGATTACTCATGTTTTCTTTTAATATCTTTACTTATGTCCATGCCTGCTGGACAGGCCAAAGACATGCTGACGGCAAAGCTGAGCAGCTGGCAGGACCAGTGCATCGATGCCACCGACATGCCCGAGAGTGTCTTGACGATGATAGAGGGCCTGCGCACGCCCGTCTCCATCACACCTCTGCCGTCTCCCTCCCCGTCACGGCACAGTATGGTATGATGGGAGGGACAAAGGGACAAAGACAGACATGTTCTCGTGCTAGATATGTTGCCGCTTTCTTTTAAAGTGCATTTTCTCTTTTGTGTGGTAGAACACAATATCTCAAGATTGATTCATGATAGATAATAATAATTACACCACACGTTCCCCTTACACAGTAGATGATGTGATTAGATTACAGAGCACCTGGCTGTATAGGTTTGCATATTAAAGAAGAGAGAATGGTGTTCTTGATGTAGAGTTGATATAAATACCTCATATGCTATGTAAAGACAAGTATGCTGAAATAGAATATTTAATTCTCTTTATTTTCAAATTTTGATCAAGATTATGTATTAATTACATTTATTAAGCATGATATTTAATATTCACCTTAATGTAACCCCTTATCTTTAATATGTCATGACTCATTAATTTACTAGATTGTATATGCATCTTGCTAAATATGCTTTATAGGTTGATGTTTAGCTTTTGATGAGGGTGTTATGTTAGTGATTCAGTCTAATATACTTAAACAGTCTACTATAAATAACAATACTGGCCTCACACCTTTGCCAACATGCTAACATTATCATTAATGTTCTTGTGGCAGAACATGTCTGCTCCCCCGGCCCCGCTTCTGAAGGCTCAGACCAGTCCTCTGGCTAACATGTTCACCCAGGAGGACAACACCACCAGTGTAACCGCCACTACCAACAACAGCACAGGTATTATTGCATGGAATATGGCATTGGTTTTCATTTGGCACCTCCCTCTGTGCCATTGTGGCTGTAAGCCTGTGCTTTTGTGAGGGAACAATAGCATCTGCTTCACTTGGGTTTGGATTTGGGTATCAGTTTTTTCTTTGCAGTTCCACCGCCCTTTCATCGCTACAAAAAACTATTCCAGAATGAAATAGTTGCATCAAATAAATGTTAATTATAAATGATTGAAATGACTGATTATATGTGATCCATACTGAAATATCTCAACAGCCATTAAATGGGTTGCCATGAAATGTGCTGTAGTTATTCAAGGTCCCCAGAGGACACATTCTGACTTTGGTGATCCTCTGACTTTTCCTTTGGCGCCACCATGAGGTTGACGTTTCAGCTTATATTGAAATATTTTGACAACTATTGGATGGATTGCCGTTCAATTTGGTACAGACACGCACGGTCCCCAGAGGATGAATTGTAATCACTTTGATGCTTTGACCTTTTTATTTAGCGCCATCATAGATAGATACTTTATTTAAGTACAGCCTCACAGAGCCGTTAGCATGGCTTTAGATTCTTAGTCTTGTTATTGTTGTATTCTCACTCTTCATCCTTACCTTTCTTCCTTCCTCCCTCCCAGACCACGGGAACAGTGAGGAGAACAGTCTTGCCAGGTCTGTGTCTGTTGCCACAGGCCTCAACAATATAGTGAAGAGGCCACGTGTGCGCACCGTCTTCCCCCACACTGCCGGCAACAACAGCACACTGCTCAGCTTTGACGAGGGAGACGTCATCGTCTTGCTCATCCCCGATGAGAGAGACGGGTGGATGTACGGTGAACTGGAGAAGAACGGAAAGTGAGTTGAATCACACGTGTTGCATTTGTCCAGAACAGATATGTGTTACTAAAGACTATAATTACACAAACAAGGGAAGGCATGTGCTATAATGTACATAAGGACACGTATGTGCACACACAATATATATCTCATAAACCTTATATTTCAATTAATATAAATAAGACATGATTCCGTCTTATGTGTGAATTTACTATAATCACCCCCTACCTCATCATGGCCTTGTCTTGTCATCAATTGTTTTAACATGTTTGTCATGCGTCGTCCTACCAGTCAGGTGATTGATATGAGTTGGACTGCACTGTCCTAACTGGCCAGATGGTCCCTCGCCTGATTGTTATGCTGACCATGTACACGCACGCACACGGCTCTAGGCTTGCTGAATGCTGCCTGAGCTGGAACACTCACTGATAAGGAAATCAAAGTAAAGTATGGCCTGAGGGTGGGATGTACGATAGCGGACTGAAGCGAAGCAGAGAGAGAAGTTCAGAGTACCACCTGCTCTCCCACACAGACAGGCACCAACCAAGCCCGCTCTCCCCAGGTCTCTGATGTCTGACTTTTTAAACAGGGATTTGATCTGAAGCCCTTGGAAGTGTGTTTTTGAATTTGAATCATTCATCAGGTTTGATCTTTATGACTATCAAGGGAAATTACCTGGCAAATATATCCAAAAAACTGATCAAGGGCAGAAAGGAATCATTTCTGAGTTGCTTTCAAAAGTGAGGCTGCCGCAAAGTAAAACTTTGGTCTTGCTGCCTCACCGCTGCAAGCGGGGCAAGCTAGAGTGCCTAAAGGCTTAAAAAGTGTAAATCATCATGTTTATCAGAGCACAGCATCTGACGAGATAGACTTTGTGTCCCGCAGGAGGTTTGGCTTTGATGCATTTGGGTCTCTCGCTGAGTTTCTCCCTTTGTCTTATATCAGCTTTGATAGTGTATCCCAGCAACGCGCCTGGCAACACCTAGACTGATTCAGATACCCACACACACTATTGATGGACTGAGGAATAAATGTCAGTAAGACAGAGATACATTTGAATCACAGTGAGCGAAAAAATGCGCTGGTAATAAATAATACACCACAACAACATTTAACAAATAATGACATCTGACATGTTTATTGTTATCATGGTCATTTTCCCTACACAAATTTGAGCCCACTGTCTTATCATCTGAGCAGGCTTGTTGAAAATTCAGTAGGGGAAAGTGAACACCCCTGGCTACCAGTACTAGTGAGTTGTCCTTGAGCAAGGTTTTTTATTAATGCCAGCAGAAACATTAGTGCTGGAAACGAGCATGTGTTCTCAGTGGAAAACCCTTCCCCAAATAAATAAATAAAAGCTATTATTAATATGAGTGTGACTGAGTGAGGTGTATTTTCCAGTCGGAGTCTTTTTTTATCACCGGTACACGAAGGAAACGCCTATCCTCCAGGCCAAATGTGCCAATATTAACATTTAGCCACATAGAGGGAGAGGCTGACCGGCTACAAACTGATTACAAACAATCTTGTAAACGGCACAATGACACACAGTCCTTGGTCTAAACTTGTGATACAGACTAGCTGTTACATTTTCTAAACCTTTAATCGTTCTCTTGTGAATTCCTATAAATGTTTTTTCAAGTTGAAATAAAATGTTTTTTATCAGATCAAGGTAAGATATTGTTGGAGCAAAGTCACCTTAATTTAATTTAATCGTTCGACTTGCTTGATCGCGTTATTCTTGCTATGTTTTTCATCTCCATGATGAAGCCAAGTTTATTAAGTGTGTGTGTGGGGGGGGGCAGGGCAGGAACAAATGGCTGCTTGAATTATCTTACTGAGGTCACTAGAAACCTCATAGTTCTCTGAAGCCTGACTGAGACATTGACTCATTTATTAAACCAGCACAAATATTTATTCAAGTTCCAAGCAAACACTCTAATTGTGTGTCAACTCAGCAGGTCTGAGATAAGACCTTGATTCATTCAAGTCATTGATTTTCTTTGCACCTTAGAAAAGATGGAAAATAATCTCCAACCAACAGGGAAGATTTGTTTAAGATAAAATCCATCAAAATAAAGGGAAATTTGAATGCCCACTTGAAATGATACCCTGTGATGATGTTTAAAAATCAGAGGCATCCATTCAGCCAAGTTTATTTACGTGTGTCAGGATGTCATTTCTTGCTACCATAGTTGCCATAGGCATACATCCACACAGTATATACAACCATAGAAAAAACTATAATAGCTCTATGATATGTCAACAGTGCTCAATGTGGGGGGGAAAAGCATATCTGCCTGTATGTCTCTGTAACTGTTTATCTGTTCTGTCTGTATCTTCGGACAGAGGAGGGCAGACCATCGGAGCTCTTCACTAATCATTTAGAGAAGCTTTCAGATTCCTGTTCAATGAGAGCTGATAGGGAGGCTGGCAGCAGGATAGACCACAGATGTAATCATCCCTAACCTGGCTTCTCTCTCTTTGTCTCTGTCAAAGGAGGGGCTGGTTCCCTTCATCTTACTGCCGTGCACTCTCCGAACCGCTCGTGAATAACAACAGGTAAGGAGACTCCACGTTCCAGCCAACACACACACAGGTTTCATGTTGCAGCCAGCTGTATTGTTGGCAGTGTTTCCTCTAGTTACTCCTGTTAGTGATAACCTTTCTAATCCTATGGGGGACTCTCCCATTCCTCAACCTTTGATTCCTGTTGTGCTTAAGTCACAGTCTGCTTTCAATCTCCTCAATCATTTAGCCATATGAAACCTTTCTGTATGTGTTGTGTTACATGACATAACTCAATGTGAGGGAGACGGCATTCATGAAACCAGTGATGTATTTGTTTTTGTAGGATTCATAGACCCTAAAAAGACTTTTAAGTATCTTTTTCTCATATAAATATTGTGTAACCCTCAAATCTGTGTAATTGAAATGAATCTAAAATTGGACTTTTTCAGACAAGCTCAGCAAAATATCAGGAAACAGGATGTTGTGTGCTGATGAATAGATTTTGCTGCTGATATGAGAGAGAGAGAGAGAGAGAGAGAGAGAGAGAGAGACGACTCAAGCCTTTTCTTCAAAGAGACTAATCCCTGTCGGATAAATTTATTAGATCTTAATGTGCTGCACCTCCCACAGAGAGGCTGCCAGCCAACTGCTACGAGTCAGGGAAACAGAAAGTTTAAACTATATTCAGCACTGGGGGAAACAACAGCACACATGTACATCCTTGACCTTTTGTCCTTATGACGACCCTCCACTGACCATATTTAGTCTGTACCCCTTAACCTTAATCTTAACATCATGCCTGTAAATTTAACATCTACTTTTAAGATTAACCCTAATCTAATTCAGTAACCCTAAACCTAAGATAAGGCCTTTATACAGCCCTCGAAGATAGAAATACAGTAGCACACACACATACCAGGAAACTCATGCAAAGTCCTGTAATTAGTTTAAGTGGCCTTTTTCTTCCCCTCTTTTACTGTCTTATCCCTTCTTCTCTCCTCTCCCTTTGCTCCATCTTTCATCCTTTCTTTTCCTTCATATATCTGTGCTCTATTTTTGTCTTTTTGTTTCTACCCTCATCTCTCATACCACCCCACCTCTTCCTCCTGCTCCTCTACAGTGTGTCTGCTGCCCCGTACCGCAGTAAAAGTGTGGTCAACCTCCACCATCAGGACACGGAGACAGACGAGGCGACCATGGTGCTCCCCCCAGCAGACTACTGTGACACCCCGCAGCGCAATGCCATCAAGAACAATATCTCGTCCGCTAGCACCGTCACCACAAATAACCACCAGCACTCCCCCACGCCCTCTTCAGTCTCCTCCTCCTCGTCTGATCAGCACACGGTCAGTCAGTGGGCCGGTGATTTGGTTAATGTGCATTCATCTCACATTTTCCCAGTTTTGGCGAGAGTTTAAGCCATGTGTAAAATGTTCCAGTAAGCCTAGTACAGTTAAGCCCTGCCTTTTTAGAAAGATTGCTCCAAGAAATTTAATCAGCCCAGAACAATATGACCTGCTGCCAGACCTTTCTGCTGTGCTGGCACAGCCCTGCCATAGTGTTGTGACAGGACTCTCACCTGATACCTGCTGTAGCATGTCTACTGTACCCTCAGCTGTGCAGCCTTATCTTGACTGCTGATGACAGTACGTGTGTGTGTGTATGCGTGCACATGCATGCTGTCAGATGAGCTGTCTGCCCTGGAAAACTGACCACACACTGATACATTTTCAGTGTCAGCTGACATACACAATAAAAAATCAATTATTGGGACTCAGGGGCAGTTTAACACTGAGTTTGCTGTAGGGAACTTCTGTGGTGTTGATATCTCATGAAAAAATGCATGTGAGGCACAAGCACATTACTGACAAGTACTCATTCTCTGTATTTTCATTCTGTGCTTGTACAAGCAAGTCTATTTTCTTGATGCTTATATTCTCATATTTAATTGCAAGATAAGCACTCTTAGTATGTCTTCTAGAAAAAATATGAAATATATATTTTGAGAAGCATACAAAAGCGGAGAGTTTCCTGGCTCAACATGAGGCAAAGGTGGTACATAATGTTGGAGAATGGCTCATTAACTATGTGTAAAGACCGCAAAGGTGTTGCTTACCTTCATTATATGTGAGGTTTAGGTTGCTCAAACTGCAGAAGGCACCTTGACTAAGCAGCTTACTTGTATAAAAACCTCCAATCAGGTGGGTGGGAAACTTTAATTTGTCCATAGGTGTTATTGTGTGTAGAAACATGGTTGTCTGTCTGTGTTGGCCAGTGATAGACTGGCAACGTACTGTACCCGAGCTATACACTGCCTCTCGCCCAGGGCATTCTGGATCCTTTCCAGCCCCCATGACCCTGAACAGGATAAGCGGTTATAGAAACTAGACGGATGGTTTTTTAACTCTACTTAAACTGTCCAGAAATCACCATAAAGACCCACCTTGGATTAAGATGAAGTCTGAGAAACATTTTTTGTGGGAATAAAAATGGTTAGAAATGTGTTAGAAAGGCTACCTCCAGCTTTCCTGTTGTTGCTGTGCTGATCAAATACTGTTCATCCTCACATGGTTGCAAGGGATGAAGACAGAGGCTGAGCAGGGCACAGCTGTAAAGATCTCCTTTGTTACAATAATCCCCAGGGTGCTGATAATGAGTCTCCTGGAGTCTCTTCTCCAGTAAGAGGCAGTAACATCGGGATAGAGACGAGAACAGAGTCGGCCTGGGTGACTGAAGTCTAACAGCACACACACAGCACCTCAAGTGTTCTGTATCTCTGCAGCAGATGTTTTTGAACATGTCCATCATTCAATACAATAATTATTATTATATTATATATCATTATTGTTTCAGCCATCTCCTATACCAACTTGTCATTACTCTACGAATGTTCTTCCTTTTGCATACGATGCAAAGCATCAGTCAAAGTTGCGGTTTTCCTCTGCGAAAGCCTTTTGTAGTTCCCCGTGCTGGATAAATGTAAATGTGTTGTGGTACCTCAGGGTCAAATAAACCTATCCTGTTTGCACGATCACATACACACCCTCATACACCATACCGACACTGCTTTTCTGGTCTACCTGTAGAAGTACAACTACAAAGTAGAGACTCATTAACCCCTTACTTTTCCCTAAGTAGATGGAAGGTTTAAGTGATACACTCTACATGCCATTGAGTTTACTGTAACCTTAACTTACCATATGGACTGGAATTGACATACTGAATGACATGATCAATATAATGTACGTCATTGTTTTGCAAGTCAAATCAAGTCTCATCTTTTAAACTTTGTCCTAAAGCTCTTATTTATTTACAGTACATATGATATACTTCATAAAATGTGTTTATTATTGTACCTGTCCAACCATATTATATACATGGAAGGCCTAGACACAGACACACCTATAACAGAATACAAAAACAGAGTTACACAAATAAAACACACACACGTCCAATATGGCTATTCTGGTAGGTTGTGATGTTTGACCCAGATAGTTTGGTGGTCAGATGGCAAATGTTGTGCTGCTACAGTATTCATTATTTACCGCTCTTTTGGTCTACAGCCACACTGCAGACATACAGTAGTAGGGCCACAACGATTACCATGCTTGTGTGCGTGCGTTTCCACTGTCATGCCTGTCAGTCTACATCCAACCTACATCTCTCCACCACTGACTCGGCAGTATGGTGGAATTCCACTCTGGGTGAACCTGATACCCGCCTTTCCTCTTTGTCACTCTTCCTTTGTTCTTTCAGTTTCTCTCGTCATTCTTTGTCTGCTTATCTCCACATCTGTGCGGTAAATTAGGGTCACTTCCAGGGAAGTGTATCCTCCATTCATTCCCAGTAACTCACAAACCCCTTGCTTTAACTATGTTCAAAACACACACACGCACATACACACAGATCCCAGAATAGACGTTTGTGTGGGAAAAAGTTCTCCACTGCTACAGTAGACGATAATACTCTGGTTTATGTTCAGCTCAGTGTATGAGTGGGTGACTGAGGTTGTGTGTTGGTGTGTGCACACGTGTGTTGGGTTAGTTAGTGACTTGTGGCTACAACATTCATGAACATTATTGCCAGTATGATATGTATGCTGCATCAGTTTTTGTGCTGATCAGGAAATAAACTCTGAATAAATATGGGCAAGTGGAAAAGCTTGTTTCCTCTGTACTGATAGATGTAAACGAGTGTAAGAGAAGAAGTTAGTTTCATTTTCCCATAGTTCTGTCTGTTTGTTTTCTCCTCTTATTGTTCCTCTTTATTAGGTTATAATTCTGCCTGTGCTCTAAATAGAAGTGGGCATTAAGCCAAAATCAGAATATCCGTAATCTACCAGTGTTATTTCCACACATTTTCACTTGCTTGGTGTCATCAAACTGATTGGTATCAGCAAAGATGTTTTTCAGTTTTGCAGGTTGGTCCAGAGAAGGAAAGGTGAGAGGAGTGGAGGGGAGATAGGAGAAATGGGGGAGGTGGGATTACCCTGGAATGTACTGTCACCATGAGAAAAAATGCACCCTCACTAGTTTGGTGCTTTGTGCTGAGGAAAAGATAACGACTCACAGGAATGAATATATTTAGAGGATGGAGAGGGAGAATTAGATTGAGATCTACAGAGAAAGTTAAAGGGACAGACGTGGTTTTGACCTCCAAGCTCAGTATCAGTGTAAAGGAAATAAAATAAACTTGTGACTGTTGATACTCAAAGTTCAGCAGAGTAAAACAGACAGAAGTGAAGACAATCTTGACAAAAGTAGAGAGACACTGAATGTTATTTGGAGAATAAATGAGAACCGTTCGCGTGAATAAAGAAATGTGCCATTTACCAGCCGTGATTGTTACTACGTGATTTGTAATCCAAACATCTGTAAGAGGAGGACAGATGTGAAACTCTTTATGTCCCTGTGGGAAATAACAGTGGTCACAGTGAGAGGGACTGCGCCAAGACTGAAACACTCTGGACCGAGACATCAGTCACTCTATCCACTTCTGACCTCTTGTGGAATCTCTGTAGTACTGCAGGTTGACAACTGGAGGACAGGAAGATCAACAGTTTCTCTTCAGCACTTATGCAGACAAACAGTTTACAAAACAGTGGCTGTGTCCGAAATCACTCCCTAATTTAGTCCTTCATTACTCCCTATATAATAGGCACATTTATTGTTAGGAGTAAATTGAGATTTTAGACATTTATGTTGTGTACATTTTGTGTCAGCGTTCCCATACATTTTTTTTGTTCAATTGTTGGAATTGCAGGCAGGCAGGGAGGGTCACATGCTCTTTCATTTGGTAATAACTGAGGATCCATTTTAGGGTGTAATTGCTGTATGTGTCTTGAATCTGCAGATATGTAAAACCACTCATTACCCTTTTTAAATGAAAATTGTATTCGTTACAAAACGGCAATGGCACCCTGCTCTTCACATTGTGTCTGTGCTTGGGTACAGTGGCACTGACTTTGGCTCGTCATAAGAAAACTTTAGGCGGTTGTTTGTGAAACAGACTTGAATTTCCAGAAGGTCCAGATTCCACACACTGTCTCGTGATACGACACAGCACGCTGTCTTTCCCACCCTTTCCCTTGCCCGTCCATTCATCCAGTGTGTCCAATCCTTCAGCAAAATATGTGTGTGTTGGGTTATACTGTATATCAATCATGTAAATGCACCAAACATGGCAGAAAAGGGGATGATTGAAGTATTCATACTGCAAATGTGCCATGGTTATGTATGTACCGCCAGACTGTGTTACAGTGAGTGTTGGCCTTGTGACTCAGAGGTGATCGTGAATGTGTTTTCTCTCCACAGGCAATCCAGCCTAATGGCGTGTCAAGACCTTCGCCTGCTTACCTCGCGTAAGTCACATAAGAACATGAACGAGATGATCTGCGTTTCTCTCTCACTCAGATATGCACTCATCACTCATCTCTGCTGCATTTTCACAGGGGAGGGAACCCATTCGCCACCGTCAAGCTACGTCCAACTGTCACCAACGACCGCTCCGCACCGGTCATCTGATCCAATTCTGATTCATCCCATCCAACTTCCACACATCCTCCATTCCCACAACCCCATGTCAACCTTCTTGTGTCATCTTTCCCAGGACGTCCAGCAGCTTCTCCTGGTCTGGATGCAACCAGACAGAACTTGGCCAGTACTGAGAAAAACAAATGCCATTTGAATCGCCTATGGAAGTATTTTGGGACCGTTTTATTCACAGAACAGATGCTTGTGTATTTAAGAGATTTTATATATATATATATATATATATATATATATATATATATATATATATATATATATATATATATATATATATATATATATATATATATATATATATATATATATATATATATATTCTATATATATATTCTATATATATATTCTATATATATATTCTATATATATATATATATAGAATATATATATATTCTATATATATATATATATATATATATATATATATATATATATATATATAATATATATATATATCTATATATATATATATATATATTCTATATATATAGAATATATATATAGAATATATAGAATATATATATATATATATAGAATATATATATATATATATATATATATATATATATATATATATATATATATATATATATATATATATATATATATATATATATATATATATATATATATATATATATATATATTCTATATATATATATATATATATATATTCCATGTCTATTTTTGTCCCTCTGTGGTGGTGATATTTAAATGACCACATTCTTACCTGCACTTGAGAAATGGATGAATAAAAAAAGAAAATACTGCAATGTATTTATACTGTTGATGTTGCTTGTTTATCATCAAAATGACTGTTAGAAATCCTTTCTGTTGCCATAGGACAGTAGAAGAATGTACTGTAGAGGACCTCTGCATTTCATCTTCAGGTCCTTATGAAAATGTTGCATCTCAGTGTCAATACTAAAATGATGTTAACTGTTCCCGTTAGGAGAGACAATTGCAACTTTTAAGAGATGTATCCAAAAATGCACACAAGTGATCTTTATCCTTAAGTCCCTCTTGTATATACATTTGTAAGACAGATGCTATAAATATTGTCCTTTGCCATCTAACTTAACTTTTTGTAGAGCTAGACGATCGCAGAGACAGGACTTTTGCCTTAATGACACATACACACCTGCTGTAAAAATATCATGAACCTGTTGCATTCTTCAAATTATGGACATGAGTTGTGACAGTCGCCTCATTTTCACATTGACAGTGCAGTCATTCCTGCTTTAATCATTACGCATGGCATTTAAAGACCAGTGTGTACACTTGTTTTGGTCTTTGGCCCCCCATTACACCCTTAATAGAATTTGCTGTATGAAAAATAAAGATTTATTTCTTCAACTTGCTGTTTAGTTATCATGCACATCTACACAAATGGTCTTATTATGCATTCCTTTGTATTTCAGTATATTTACAAGGAGTAATGTTCACCCATTTGAAAAAGATTTTAAAAAATCAAATCAAGCAAGTAGTCAAAAACACAAGTAGCATTCATTTTTAATTACAATAACTCATATATAAAAAGTAAGAACCTCAATCATAAGAGCGTGCGTAGTGTGTTTTCTAAAGCAAGAAGAATTTTTTTACATCCCTCCCACCCAGTTATATCTCTTTTTTTTTTTCTTCTGTCATGAACAGTTATATTACATGTTGCTGCGATGGAAGACGTAGACATGGAGATACTGCAGACACAGGAACATAGACATTCTTGATTGATTGTCTGGCTGGGAGAAATGGGGACGGGTGACTTGTCACACAGTAGAGTACTAAGATACAAATCCAGAGATTATACACATTATTGAGATTTCTTCAGCTTTTACTCTCAGCATGCTTCCTTGAAGTGATACTCTGCATGTTAAAGGAGTCTGCACTTTCCTCTTTAAAAGTAGATAGAAGTCCGAAGTCAAACAGTGATTGAGGTTGTAAAGTCGAGGGCATTTCAGATTGTATGTACCTGAGGTCTGCATTGGCCCTGGAAAAGCACAACCCAGCAGAATAATCATCAAACAAACGGTCAGTGCAAATATGGCCCCAAGAAATAATATCAACAAAAACAGACAAACCGGTGCAGGCTTCCTGTCTGAGGCAAGTCCATCTTTTCAGCCGGGACAGTTCACGTCCAAGGATCTTTACGCGTCTTATTTTAAACATGTATGTGTTATTTCATGTGACACACTGAGCCAAAAGAAGATTTCTGGAAAAAGCTAAGTGATCTACATGGATGCTGTGGTGAGTACAATGTTACTAAGCACAATGTTAACCAAAACGTGTGTGCAGCGTGCCAGCAAAGACCGAAAAAAGGAAGAAAAGAACTCAGAAACTAACATAAACTACATGTACCTCGGTTAATTCTGGCTTGACTAAACTTAAAGGAATCTGCTCAGATGCTTGGATAACTGAGCTAAATCATGACTGATGGAATCTCTGATGATCACAGCATGTAGTGAAGGCACTGGCAACAGCTGGACACTTCATATGCTAGAATATATCCTCAACTAGCAGATGAAAATAGATTTCTATTCGCTGCTCTAATAAAAACGTACATCATAATTCATGGTAATATCATCTTGATCACTTGTACATAACATAATGGCAACAGCAATGTGCAATGTTAAGAAAAGATAACAAGATAAAAGACACAAAAATGCTGGATTGTGTGTGTGTGTGTGTGTGTGTGTGTGTGTGTGTGTGTGTGTGCGTGCATGGGAGCACGAGCAGGTGCATGAGCTGTGGTTTGGTCCCTCTAGCCAAAGGTGGCGCCACAGTTGGGACACCTTCTCTGACGCAGTGCGAAGCAGAAGAGGAGACCCAGGGGGAAGAAGAAGATGGCGCACAGGATCCCCAGGCAAGTGAAGTCATCCTCCAGGACGCCAACTCTGCAACACACACACACACACACACACACACACACACACACACACACACACACACATACACCAGAAAGCATTAGTAAGGAACATAGACCAAACAGAAATACTGATGCAGGATTTTAATCGCCCAGGGGCCCTGGACCAGAACCTCCGCATGACTGTTAAAGTTTCTTGTTGGAGAGTCAAACAACCACAAAGAGACACAAAACACAGCAACCACAAAGGAGTGAAAAAAGGACTACAAACGATGAAGCCATGTCGTTTGTGGTCATTGTGTTTCTCTTTCAGTCTGGGTGTCCTGCTCCTGTGTAGGAGGGGTGGGGGACCTTTTACACGTCCGTGTCCAGGGGCCCGTTGTCTCATATCTGTCCATGCTGTAGGTTATTTGAAGTTACAAATAGAAGCTACTGATTGATATAGTTTCATATCAGAATATTTAAGTTGTTTATTCATTTATTACACTGAATAAACAATGTAACTGTTAATAATGTACAGTTTACTATTGCCAAGAACCAGGGTTAACACATTTTTACTCATTTTACAAATGTCCCCCTCCTTTATTAAGACTGCGCCCCCCGTTCAAAAGTTTGTAAACCCGCCCCTGCAGGTCTTCTTCTCTTCAAAAGTGGCCGAGGTCTGACCAGTATCACAAGTGGAAGTGATTACAGTGATTTTCAGAACAGTTTGCTCAATGCTTATCTGCAGTTTCTCTTCATTATCTCTAATCTGAACAATCAAGAACACACTGCTTAGTTTGAGTCTGGCCTCAAAAATTCTAAAAGAACAAAAAGTTAAATTTGCAAATTGTTTAGAAATGTGCTGTTTTCCCTTTTATATTTTTCTTCTTTCCCCATCGAGCTCTATAATAGCCTCACTGTAGATTTGTCATTACACATCTTAATAGTTATCTCTTCTTAAGTCAGAAGAAACAAAGTACCAGTAAGATAAAACAAGTCAGATATTTGCCACTTGAATCATCCCAAGTGTCCCATGGTAAGACTGTGTTTTGACTGTCTAAACAAACATCTAACCTTTTACAGTATCTTGATGTAGAGGTAGAAATATCTGTCAAAAACAATAACCAAATAATCGTCAGAACATGAAGCAACTTGTGTTGAAGGCCGTGTCTCAGAGCAGCTTTAATCCAGAGTCACGGTAAACAAAGTGCTAACCGTGGTCTCATGACTGCACCACGCAGACCAGCACGGCCAGTAAATCTGCTGGAGGCCTCGAGAAGGAAAAAAACAAATGCAATGTATCAACCTAGATCCTGAAGAGGGGAAATGAAAAGCTACTTTGGAAAGCCCTTCCTGCTAATGCTACTGAAGGTGTCACATAGCTATGGATTTTTGGGGTGTAGATTAAATCGAAATAATCTTGATAAATAGGGCCTCAATTACACTGATAATATATTAGATTCTGCTGCTGTGATGAACTGGGTTTAAAATTATTCTAGCTCCATAAACAAGGCTTGCTTACATGGCATTGTAAGCAAACAGGTCTGGTCTGCCGTGGCACCACACCACACTACGTGCTGCTGTGCCATGTTGTAAGTATTTGTACAACTTATTTGTACACTGGTGCTTGGAACTGTGGCTTTTATTGACCAAGGAAACATGGCCATGATGCAAATGCTGACTGTACCAGCCTCTTTCAACACGTCTGAATGGTTTGCATACTGTAGACAAAAACTTAATTAAATACATACATTTCACAGCCACATAACAAAAAGAACAAAACAACAAACAACAAAAGAAAGAAGAACATGTGTCAGTGCTGTTGTGTAGTTATTTCTAAGTGATTTTTACTCTGTATTCAGAGAAAACACCCAGGCTGCAGTCTTAGCTTAGTCGAGTCAGTCAAAAATCAACCTCATTTAAGACTGAGGAGTCCCCCCCTTTTTTTGTAACTATATAATTTCATATTACAGTAAGTTTGAGAGACTGCCAGTCATGAAAATGACAAAGTAAGCACATAAATAACCATGTAAACCTTCAGTTCAAGTAAAACCAACAGTTCATTCACCCTGTGACAGTAAACAATCCTGCTGCATTGCTGGGCAATGAAAAGCTACACAACCAGGTTCCTTGAGTTCCTGGAATAGATATATAGTATCATTTTATTACTCAAATTCAAACCAGTGGATGGGAATACATCTGATTTCCATTTGGTGCTCTTGTTAATTGCGTCCTGTGGCCACCTTTGGCCCCCGTGTGGCCTGACCCGCTCCGTCACATGTCTGAGGCTGAAATCATCTGACTGACAGGATGTTGACTCACGCACAGTGACACCAACATAAAAACCTCCTAAAGCCATGACCATTTAACACATTATGTCACACTGTAGGCCTAACAACATGCATGCTGGAACGATGAAAACACACATACAGATAGCAAACGTGTAAACACAAATAAAAACACACAGACAGAAAGTGATTATTTTAGCCTCAAAAGGAACTGTGCTCAGAAACCAGCTTAGTCACAGTGAACATGGGACACTCGTCTTTAACCACGTGCTAATCTAGACACTGGTCTCATTTTCATTAGTGGGCTACAGTATTTCATGTCAGTTATTCTCATCATTGTTCTTTGTGTATGAACTGTAAATGTGCACTTAGACATCATGTGATCATATAGACTCCAATATGTATGTGTGTGTGTGTCCTCACCTGCAGGCAGGGCAGCCTCCCACCACCACTACAGAGGGTTGGATGATGGTGTAAGTCCCAGCATAGGGCTGCTGGGCTACGGCAGGGCCCATTTGGGCTGATGGGTATCCTGTGGTTGACAGAAGGAGATGGCATACATGTGCTATTTATATATACACATAATATTTAATAATTAGACAAACTACCATACCATGATTCTTTTAAGTTTTATTCAGGGGATATAAGCATGAATGTGACCCTGCACACTCAGCAGTGAAACACGTATTCACAATCGGAGGCCGCCCTTATCACTGTGAAAAGGTACAGCAACACAGTCAGACAGTACTTAAGTAGATAGTAACAGAACACAAGGTAATAAACTTTTAAGTGTAAGCTGCTTCTTCTGATTCACAGGAGTAAAGAGACTGCCTTTCAATAAGAAACACAGCTCAGGCAGCTCTTCTAAAATCAAGTTGCTATAAATAAAAGCTGGCTGGAGAAAGTCAAAGAATAGTTTATGACAAATCAGAGCTGATTAGAGCTGTGACTGTGTTTGTAGGGACTCGCTCTCAGGCCATATTGATTTTTTTAACCACTACATCTGCAGTGATATTTGTGTGACACAGTGAACTTTGATAGCATAACCACACCTGCATTCTCAGAAATGTTTACCAACACCTTTTGTCTGATAAGGACGCCTCCCCGTGAGAGAGACTAAAACTAACAGAACACAGTATAGCTGAATACTGTATATAACTACACTGTTTTCCCTTTCAGTTGCAGCAACAGACACGTGTGGTTGAGCAGGCAGGATATTACATGCAATTACAAGAAATGAGACTTCGTTTTAGGACAGCATGACTTTCTTGGCGGATTCACTGCAGCTCTTAAAAGCTCGTACAACCACAGTCAGATGAAGACCGCCTCCTTCACATAAAGCAGACATATACTGTACAAGGCCAGGGGCTACAGTAGCACAACTTCTCTACTCTAGATCAGTGGTTCCCAACCAGGGGTACTTCTGCAGTTACCAGGGGGTACGTGGGCAAATTGTGCAGCTCTGCTAATTTGAAAAAAAACAACAACAAACAAACAGAAATTAAGATTTGATCATATGTATCCACATATTTGTGTTTAGGAGGAAAATCAACACACAAGTAAGATTAAAAATGTGTGTGATGCTGAACATAATTTACCTTCTGTTGTTTCCTGTAAAAACCCTGACCAGATGATTTGCTGACACTTGAAATCATCTGACTAGAAACTTTCTTGGTTCTTTGTGATTACACTACCTTAAAAAGGCGCATATTTTCTCATTTATGTAATAACTGGTCAGTATGAATAACAGACATCTGCCATACCGCGCATGCGCAACATTGGAGCACCTGATAAACGAAACTAATCACTCTTTCACGGTATTTTGTAAAGTCTCAGACACTGTGGTTCAAAATCTACCGTTTGACTTTGTGACGCTCACAGAGACAAAGTGAGATTTCCTTTAAAGGAAGACGGAAGTGGACAGAAGTGAGAGCTCTCTTCCCGTCTGGGTACTTTCTGGTAAACGTGTGGCCGTGTGAGTGTGCAACATAAACGGGGCTACTTGCCTTGGCCATCGGGGTACGAGTAGGGCGGCGGGGCCGGCTGGGGGATGGCCCCATAGCTGTGCTGCTGCTGCGGGCCGTACTCGTAAGCCCCGGGGACGGCGTTGTAGGCGGGAGGTCTGTCCTGAAGAAGAGGTTTGCTGTCCACCATCTCACCCGACGTAATGCGTCCTCAAGTTGTCTCGTTCTCTGCCCTTAACTTAATTAACTCCAGCAACAGAAAGCGTCAAAACTGAACTCCAGCTATTTGGTTTTTGTTGTCCGAAAAGCCGTGCGACGTTGGTTGACACGCAGTGGCGACAAAAACAAAGAAAAGACGCTGCGCAAAAATGAAACTTCGTCCCTCTCCATGCGCCAACTTTGTCTCCGTCGGCGCAACAACCCCAAATTTTTACCAAATGTCCACGTTGAAAACAGGAATGGACTGAGTCAGTCTGGTAATGCTTAACTTAACGCCATTTCCCTCCTTGGAGTTGGTCTGTCGCTACGAAAACAACAGTAATCTGACATCGCAGCACCTTATAACTCAGCTGGAAGTCAGAAAGGCTTTTCCTCTCTGTCTGGATTGTCACAAGAGAAGAATCATGTGATGAGCTGCTGGAGCGCCTCTGCGCAGTGAAAGGCTTCTTAAAGCGACAGTTCCTGAAAATAAAAGGCTGTAGTGCAACTGCTGCATGCAGCTAGGGCACTGCAGAGCCTTTATCTGAAAGCACGCGGTTGATAGGCGTCCACATTATACAGTCATTGGGATGCAATACATTACAGTCATTCAGTTTATCAGTTTTCAGTTCGCAGCGTCAGAGTTTGAGTGGACCCCAGGTGTGCTGGGCAAACTTGTTTACACTGTGACTTACATAATTGCTGTCCTCATTATGAGTGGCTACCCTTAATGTTGCATAATATTGGATTCACGTAATCAGAGGATACGGTTGCAGGTTTCGGGAGGATGCAAGTGAGAGAATAAAACAGGATATTTAAAAAATGGTGATTTTCTTTTCTCCTGGTAATGGGACCCAGTCAAAATCAATATCAAAAACGTTAAAGGGGCCATATACTTAAATTTTAGTTTAGCTATCTAACTAACCCAGGCTTTGATTAGATGTTAAAACGAAAAACAAAAAGTAACTTTGATATGAAATAACACATTACTATTTGATAAATGGGAAATGAAAAACTACTGAAAAAATATCACAGCCTAATGTTTCATTTATTTATGAGGGTTTTGTTTGCACATGTTTTTTTTTTGTTCGTTTGTTTTACACATTTTGCTTTTTTCTCTTGTGTTGCATTCCAGCGACTTTATCTACAGTATCTGGAGTCTTCTAGATCCCAACGAGGCTATGGGGAATTAAACACTTGATAACTGATATAAATATTATGTTAAACTATGGTAAAGTGTCAAGACTCCCAATGGACAAATGTGGAAAGTAACTAAGTACATTTACATGTATTGTTGTTAGCAGTTCAACCAAAGAGACATCTCCCCTATAAACTTCTCACATGATCTCATTTAAATAACTGTTTGAGGCCAAAAGAGCTCAAATGATCTAATATTTCACAAAAACATGAAAACATCCATGTACCTGCAAATTATATATTATATATTTACAGGTTAAAATACACACTGTGCTTTAACATGTACAATTTCAATTCAGAGTGGCTTTACTTGCATGGGAAAGAATTTATGTATGTAATGTACATATCATCCATCATTGTCAAATAGAAATACATGCATATACTGTACATAACCACCTACTTCATGTATATAAAGTACTCTAGTACTTTACCCATTCAGTATTTATTCCTTTGCACTATTTGTTTTTGTTTACACTTTACAGAAACACTTTATATAAACATTGTATGTTGTTGGTCATTGTTGTTTTTTACATGGCAGCCACAGTGAAAAAATACTTTGGCTAAAATGCAACTATTTTTTTATCTACTTGTATGTACACAGTAGTTCTGTGTTTATCTTTGTTCAGCTTTGTTGTCCTTGTTTTTAGCTGTATGTCTATTTACATCTTCCTCCTCTGTGTGTAAGTACATTGAGAGCAACTTAAAACTGGAGTCATATTCCTTGTATGTGTCCACATACTTGTGGCCAATAACCCTTGTTCTGATTCTGAAAAAAGTTAAGAGAAAAGTCGAAAATATGAATACAGATTAGTTTCTTACCTCTCCCATTAATGATTTCATGACCCCTCAGATTTATCTTGTGACCCTTTGCAGGGAGCCCGATCCCAAGTTTGGACAACCACTGGACTAAACTGCCTAACTGTATATAAAGTAGTTAAGCATATAATAACATAAAATTATACTTACACAGTGATGCATCAGTATTAACATTATCTTATAATGTCATATATAATAATATATCACAGTGAGTACTTTTGATACTTTAAGTACATTTTACTGACATAACGTCTGTACTTTTAGTAACATTTTGAATGCAGGTCTCCACCTACTGATTAGCACTCATACAAGTTGAGCTGATGTGATGGCTGCAATGAAAACCTGCAGAAGGTTGCTTCAACGTGGCACATGGTAGGCCACCGCTGGTCTACGCAGCTCAGCTGGCTCATTTATAACATTGTGTGTCACAACCAGTGGTGGAAGAAGTCACTCAGATCTTTTACTTAAGTAGCAATACCACAGTGTAGAGATACTCTGTTACAAGTAAGTCCTGCATTAAAAATTAAGTAAATTATGAATCTGAATCTGCAAAGTAACTACCAAATACATGTAGTGCAGTGAACAGTACAGTATTTCCCTTCTAAATTGTAGTAGAGTAAAGTATAAAGTAGCAGAAAATACTCAAGTAAAGTACAAGTACCTCAAAAAAAAATGTACTTAAGTACAGTGCTTGAGTAAATGTCCTTAGTCCTTTCCACCACTGGTCACCCCCTCTGTCCAAGGTGCTGAACCCGGGACCCCCGGGGGTGAGGGAGCTGGCACTCGCTGTTCACTCTGACAGGCAGCATTTAGGAAAGTTGGCCATCAGTTAAAGTTTCTGTGCATCACTGAGTCATTTATTTAGCACTGTTGTCAGGCTGTCTGTTCTTGTCTTGTCTGTGCAGGTGCGGACACAGACCACAGTGGCTTAGACCTTTTTTTCTGCATTAAATATAGCCAACTGTAGCCAAACAAGTAAAACCACCCTTGGCTTCAATAATTCATTTGGCGCTGAATAAATTATTGAAATATGCGCGTCAATCAGCAGCGACGTCGGAAAGAAACACCGGGGGCTGCTGCGGTCCACCAATAGGTGGGGGAGATCCCACGCTAAGCAGCGTTTCAACCAATCAGAGCGACACTTCCTCCATTTCCTGTTGTGCACTCTGAGTTGGACAACGCATTCCTCTGGTCCGGGATGTGAATTAAGTAGCCTACCACTGCCGGGATGTGCATGAATGACTTTACTTTTCCACTACAAAGGTGTTGCTCGTGACAGAGCCTCACATGTAAGTCATTCTTGAGTGTGTGAACATTTCTGAGGGTTAGCTGAATGCTGTCCGCGCGCTGGAGATGTAAACAGCTTATAGCCGACTTTGCGGCATACGACTCCATATCAGCTATCTGTGTTCTTATCATAGACTGCAGAAATGATTGCGCTGCATAGCATGCTTTCACTCCTTCTGTTGTTTTTTAACGACGATTTTGAATGTGTGCTAGTATGGGCCTCGCAGACGGCAGGTATCGGGTGTTGCACTTGATGCCATGACACGTCTGTTGATATTCCCTTGACAACCGCGGATCGGATACCAATATTCAGGTAGGCTGCTGTTTGAGCCCGCAGTGTTTTTGATCCTGGGTTTACTGTAGCGCCTGTTTGTGTGTGCAAGTGTGTGCGTAAAGCTCCTCTGCAGGCTATCAGGTACATTAAGTTTATTCTAGGACATTGCAGTTTTACAAAAACTATGTAATGTGATTTACTCCAGGTGCTTTTCTCTGTCTTTTTAGTTCCGTCTATTTGAATTCAAGAATAAAGTTCAAGCGGCTGTTTTTTATCACATAATTGTACACTGGTTTTAAATAAACCGAATAAAGGCCTGTTTGAATGTAGAGCAGTAGCCGAGGCACAGTGACAGTCAGTACTGTAGCGGATTAGTATCAGTCGATAAAGCAAGTGTCAAGCTCAGCAGCCAGAATAAAAATAAGACTTCCGGTCAGAAATTTCAAATTAAAACGCCAATGCCACGTTTTAGTGGTCACTTGAAAAATAAATCAAACGTTAATCTCATGATTTTGAGAAAAAGTAAGAATTCCAAGGAAATAAAAGCTCAGGGAATATTTTAAAAAATACATGTTAAAAACCGGAGAATAAATCAAGACCAAAGTCAAAACTTTGAGAGAAAAGTTGTAATAAATAATAATGATGTTCTGGGAATAAAACATTCTAAACTCAGATTTTATCCTCTGAATTCTGATGACCTGGCACATCTCGTCTCTAATCCTCTTTCTTATCAAGATAAGATAAAACAAGCCTTTATTGATCCCCAGAGGGGTAAATTCAGGCGCTGCAGCAGACATAAATAGAAATAAGTACAGATAAACACAGAAAGTTAAAAAAAAAAAATAATTAGAAGTATATAAAATAAAAATAAGAATAGAATAAAAAATAGAAACTATGCAAGAGCGTTAAAACTCAAAATTACAAGGCAAGAGTGACATAGTGGTGTGAAAAGTAACAGCAAAGTCAGCAAAGTATAGTGTATGTAAGAGTATTATACGTACACCAGAATAATATATAATATGATTAATGAATGATACTTAGTGTTTGTCTGTATTAATATAGAAAAATAATATAATACAATATAGTAACAGTATAACATAAACATAATATAATATGTAGGAGATAAAATAAAAGGTGAAATGTAGTAATATAGTTTAACATAATATATAGTATAGTACTTCAATATAGCATAGAATATAAAATATAATATAGTATAGTATGAGTATAGCTAATATTATGGGGGGGCTACCAGAGTGGGAAAATAACAGTCACTATTCAGGGATGAATCTAAATGCAAATGCAGCCTTTACTCATGGCCGTACCTCTTCAGGATATTGATAAGGCTGAAGTACTCAGAGTCATAAAGTAAATGCCAGACAGCTTGGAAAGATGAGTGCTATCTTGCTGCCTCCGTTCAGGGGCCATCATGCCCATCACACTGCTGTGGGCCGTGGACGTGTATGGCAGGGTGTACAGTGTTTCCACAGCTGGCCAGCGCTGGGAGCGCGCAGATGACATGCTGCTCGAGCTGAAGCGCGTCACTGCGGGGAAGGGGCGCTGCTGGGGCATCGGCTGCGACCACCATGTTTACCTCAACATGATGCCCAGTGAGACCCCCATCCGCTACCGGGAGGAGACCTATGAAAACCAGGTTGGCCCAGGCTGTATGTTGTCACACTTATAATGTAGATGCTGAATGGCGTTAATGCTAAAGTGCTGTTGCTCTGTCTGTGTGTGTGTTTCAGAGGTGGAACCCTGTGGACAACTTCACTGACACACTGCTGCCCACCGACCGCTGGCCATGGAGCGACGTGACCGGGATGAATTCTCAACCGCTGCACAGCTTTGAGCTGCCCTCCCGCAGCTGGGAGTGGGAGGGAGACTGGTATGTGGATCAGAGCTGTGGAGGAGAACCCAGCCAGACTGGGGTAAGAAACAACACATCACACAGTCCCTTTAATTTATTTCTGTGCTTTTTTTTTCTTGCTTGCTATCTTCCTAATTTTGATTAATGCAACATAAAATCTCTTATCATGCCTACTCTAGCGAGGCTCTGTTTGTGTCTCTCCTCAGGGCTGGGAGTACGCAGTCGATTTCCCGGCCAACTTCTCCTCGGACAAGAAGTGGAACTCTTGTGTTCGTCGCAGGCGGTGGATCCGCTACAGGAGATACATAGCACAAGGCTCCTGGGCGAAGGTTTGGACACTCTCTGGTTATTATACTATACATCTGTAAGATTCTGTGAGCTTCATTGTCAAATACTATCAGTGTAGAAAAGTTGAGTACAGGTCAGACTGAAGATTCAAGTCAAAGTTGCTCTCTTTCTGCAGATCCCCCTGGACAATCCCAGGAAGCCCCCGCTGCCGCTCTGTGACATAAGCTGTGGTGGTTGGGAGATGAGTGACCAGTCTGGAAGGTACCCCTACCTCTGGGGCGTGTCCCAGCAAGGACAGGTCAGTCTACTGGACCAACAGTCATGTGACTAAGGTTTTAGGTGTACCTCACATGCTCTAAATTGAGTCCGATTTTCTTTTTCAACTTAAGGTGAAGAATTACATGCAATCCTGAGGTTTATTAAAAAACAATTACATAAATCAAAAAAAGTTATTATTGTAAAAGTCCCTGAAACGTTGATTTAGCACTGAATATACCCTGCTGTTGTTCACAGTGGTGTGCATTTTCCCCCTCAGCAACCTCTACACAGTGCTGTTGAACGCTTTATACAGCCTAATATGTATATGTAAAACACACTGTTTTACACAAAGATTCATTTTACGAGATAAAATGCTTGGAAAATTTGGATCACGGTCAGATACTGTAGCAACAGGCTGCTATCCTGCTGTAAGGGCAGTTTCCTGCTGTTTGGCCACAAGAGGGCAGCATGACGTCATATAATTTACATAGTAAAACTTGAAGAGCCTCTTGAGCTAATTTAATCCTGCTTGACATAATGCACCAAATGTAAGTTTTTTAGCTAAAATTATACTTTAAATAACATAGTTTGATGCTCTATTAATGATCTATCTATACTGTGCTGGCACTGGCATGTATCAAATATATACAGTATATAATACTGCACTGTATATTGTATTATGGATGTGTCATTTTAATCCAAGAAGCATGTTATACCATGTCCCACCCAGTCCAATCTTATGACTCTATCTTTACCCTGCAGGTGTGGTTCAGGGAGGGCATCCACCCTCGGGTCCCAGAGGGCTCCAGCTGGGACGAAGTAGAAGTGCCCAAGGAGGTGGCTCAGTTATCGGCAGGCCCCGGAGACCTGCTGTGGGCTGTACTCTGGGATGGGAACCTGATGGTCCGTACTGGCCTCAGCCTGGACAGCCCAACTGGTCAGCATTCATTGTAGTCCACGTTAACCCCCCCCCCCCAAAAGTACTGCTTATGATGGTTTAAGATTAAATATCATTTGAACAAAAGGTGCCATTAAAGCTAACTGTGGCTTTAGGGCAGTATATTTTACAAAACATAACTTAAAGTACCACGGTGATGGCGACAGCTTGCTAAGATGGGGTCAGTAAACACACAGTATTTTCTTCTTCTTTCAGGCACATCGTGGGTAGAAGTGGAATCACCAGGAAACGAGGTTGAAGCGCTTCATGTGGCTGTTGGAGTTAGCGTGGTGTGGGTGGTCACTAAAGACTATAAGGTGAATTAATACTCCTTACATGTGTAAAACTCTGAACAGCTGTCATTCATTGTGGTGGTAACATATCTGTATGTGCATGTGTTTCAAGGTGTGGTTCAGGCGTGGCGTGAACTCCCACAACCCCTGTGGCTCCGGCTGGATCAGCATCGGAGGGGAGATGATGATGGTGGACGTAGGACTCAATGATCAGGTTAAAAGTTAAATAGTTTCATCATCACACCTGATAAGAGCCTAAACCTTATCACATTGTATTGCTTCCCCCCTTAAAGGGATAATTCAGAAGACAATAGCAAAGTCAACTGAATAATGTAATTGTGTTTATATAAAAAATAGCACTTTTGTGAATATAATGTATGTTCATCAATGTAGCTATTAATACTGAAGGGGGTTTTTAGAAGAAAAAAAACTCAATGACACAAGTCTGTAGAGGGAGAAAAGTAAAACTAGATTGGATGAAAGTTTTATGACACCAAATGCATTAGACAACATGTCAAGATATCCCAGATTTTTTTGTTAGTTATATTTTATTATTAAGAATATAATTTAACGTTAGCATGCCAGCCTTCTTGATTCCTTTTCCACCTCAGCCAGCCTTTGCACTCTAGCTGCTTCCCCTCTGAACGATTCACTTTACCCTCAACTTTGGATCTGGTTTCAGGACAAGTCAGGGCTGGGATCGGGGGCAGAAAGTCTTCGCTCTGTATCTCACTGCTGAGGACTTTGCTAGCACTGCAAACCCACATCTCATACCTCCTCCCCTTCTGTCTCTCCCCCCCAGCCCTTCTACCTTCTAGCCTCCAGTCCTGCCCCGCTGCTGCCCTGTAACACGAGTACAGCCAGCCGTTCCTGCCAATGTCCCAGCAGTAGCACCTCAGGCCCAGCCTTATATATCCCCAGACTATATCCCTACTGGCATGACATATGGGAGACTCCCTAATTAGAAGCTGGCCAAGCCGCCATCATCATATCCCATATTTCATATTTCAGGGCTGCAATATTGGATATGGCTTGTGTGAGGTGGCAGGCGCCAGTGTTACAGTAAATGGCCTTATAAAGTAACAGTCGCCTGTGTCCTACTAGTGCCTCTGATACCACTGAAGAGATAATAAAAGACATTTGACATTTATTAGCATACTGCCACATTTATCCTATTTGTTTTATTATGTTGTTTCTGAATTTGTGAATTTATTTAATGACTCAATAAATAAGTATTTGTCATGTTACAGCAGGTATGTGGGTCTGTGATCATTGCGTTTCACCTTTTGTTGTTCTACATTGTTTTTCCTCTCTCTTTTTCTGTCAGGTGTGGGCGGTAGGTGAGGACCGCGGCCTGTATTTCAGAATGGGTGTGACCCCGTCTGAACCAAGCGGGAACGGCTGGATCCCTGTTTCTGCCCAATGGGGCAACAGTAAAGAGGTTATTCCACCCAGGTCTGTATGAATAATGGAGTTGAATCTTCTTGAATCTTGTAATGAAACAGACTTGCTTATACCCCTTTTTTTCCCTGCTCTGTCCATATGTGTTTGTTGGTTAATAGGGATGAGTGTAAGTTTAGTGGCCATCTGACCGAGGCCTCACAAGGCTCAGTTCTGAGCTGCACTGACTCGGACTCAGAGTTAGGTCCTACTGACCCACAAATCAGCACTAATGACACGCCAGTCCTGGAGGCAGCCGCCCCCTCTGTAGTCCCTTTAGGGGGAGCCGACACACCTACGCCTCCCCCGAAAACAGAGGACACTCCCTTAGCCTCCCAACAGGACGCCCCCAAACCATTCATCCCCGCCAGCGACAGCTTCATTAACAGCCTGGTCTCAGACCGTGACAAAACTTCCACACCCCAACCGTCCATCACAGAGGTACCGCAGGAAGAGAGCGAGGAGCCGTCCCCGGCCCCGATACTCCCGACCCCTGAGGCTGCGGGACATGACGTCCCCTGGATGAACGTGGATCTGGAGGGGGCAGAAGCAGCTAGAAGCGCACAGGCGGCGGGGCCCTCAATGGGCGATGGCAGTGCCGCTGCCACCTATGCACTGGGGACTCTGGAGACCTCTCAGGGTGTTGGAGAAGGGGACGGGCCAGTGTGGACCTGGATCTCTGGTGGAGGCTGCGATGTGGACGCGAATTCACAGATCAGCTGGCTTAGTCCCACAGGTATATGGACAACCAGTGTGTGGTGATTTTAAGATTTATGTATTTACTCAATTAACAATTAACAAATGTTAAAAAAACACAATGTCACAAATGTGGTCACATTTAGTTGACTGTCAGTTTATATTTGTATATCTGTGTTGTTTGAATGTGTGTCTCTGTGATGTATTTGGGTTTTTACAAGTATAGATATATACTGAGTCATCTCTTTGGTTGTCTGTCTGTCTATCTGTCTAAACGTCTGACCTGTGCGTCTGTCTGTCAGGTCCTCTCACCAGCTCCCTGTCACTGACTCCAGTCCAGTCAGCAGCCTGGAGCGAACAGCAGCAGCAGGAACACAGAGAAGACATCAGCAAGAAACCGCTGGAGAGAAGCAACGTAAGACTGGTTTTGCTTCTCTTTAACTCCTCCTTTCTGTCTTGGATTGGTTATATCCTCATCTCCTGTCACATATTCCATGTCTGTGTCTACATGTGGTCACATCCTCCTGTGTCCCTCGCCAGTCGGTGTGGGTGCGTAAAGGTGCGTTGCGCTGGTGGAGAGACTGGAAGCCTCAGCGCTGGGTGGATGTGGGTGTTGCTCTTGAGCAGTCCACCAAGTCTGACGGCAGGAAGGACAGCATTTTCTTTGTCTACTACACACAGTATGATGAGAAAAAGGTTGGCTTTGCTGTTAAGTTATGGTCAGTTAAATTCTCATAGAAGGTGACATAGACAACACCAAGAGTAAGATTACCTCATGTGTTTTATTAACTAGACAAGTCACAGTTGTCTTTGGTTCACTCTCTTCATTCTCATTTTCTTGCCTCTTCGTCTCAGTACCTTCATGTGTTTATAAATGAAGTGACGGCGCTGGTTCCGGTTCTCAGGGACTGCCACTATTCCTTTGCTGTGTACACAGCCCAAAGGACCAAACAGAGGTGGCCTCTGGTACTGGCAGCACAAACTGAAAAGGACATGAATGACTGGGTAACAGTTACACAGAAACACCGAAAATAAATATTTTGTTGAATTTGACTGTTTTTCATCTTTTACTTCACTAGTATTTACATTTACTAGCTAAAGCCCATTGCTGATCCGTTCCCTGTTGTTTCTGGATCTGTCTTGTGTGTTTAGTTGTGCCTGTTGTCTGACTGTTGCTGTGAGTGTCGAGGGATCACAGGTCCCCTGTCCACACAGGCCGTGTGGTCCACAACCTCAAAGGGAGACATCATGGTCCATGAGCCGTCCTTCTCCCTGGAGGCAACTGCACACACACTGGCCTGTGACCTCATGTGAGCCTGATACCAAATAGTAGTCTGTCTGCTTTATTTGTTTTCTCTCTTTCTCTTGACCTGGTTTCCCATCAGCGCTTTTGTGTCTACGTATTCTTAATTCTGCTACATGTCAGTTAACCTGTCACTTACATGCGAACATACTGCGCTGCATCGTGAAAGTGGGTATTATTTGTGCTGCTAAACTCTTTCATTCTGTGTGTGGCAGCAGTTTGTCTCTGTGTGCTAACAATAATGTGGCTAACGCTGGGTGCTTCCACTGTATGGTGCTGCAGGTTCTGGCGGCAGGTCCCAGGTCACCTGCGCTGTGTAGAGTCTAACAGTCTTGGGCTGGTGTGGGGCATCGGGTGGGACAGCACCGCCTGGGTCTACAGCGGGTGCCATGGGCAACAGCCCACCCCGGGTAAACATGCCCCTGTAGACCTCTACCCATATCATCTCTTAATATTGATATGTACAAACATTTGATTTTATCAGTGGCCCAGTCCTTCTCCTCAGTTTGTCATGTATTTATTACTACTGTTGAAAAAATTAATCAATTAGTCGAGCAACATAAAATCTGTCAGTGACAGTTTCAATAATTGCTTAGTTATTTATAAACATGGAAAATATTTGCTGGTACAACTTCTCAAGCTCAGATTTTCTTCTCAAGACGAGCAATTTTAAGATATGGTTTTAGGCTCTGGTAATATGAGATGGGAATTTATCTTGTTTTATATTTATGCGCTAAATGCTTATTCCATAATCTATAATTGGTACAATAATCAATAATAAAAAGAATCATGAGCTGCAGAGCTGTGTACTTCAAATGTCAAATTTCTGTCACATTTCATTTCAATAATTAACTTGCAAACACATTCGAGGGAATCAATGCATCTTCTTGCTAACAGCTTGTAGTTTCGTGTGCAGTTGCTTAAGCATGGTTCAAGACTCGTGCAGCTGTAGAGACATGTATTCACACAAATTTATAACTATTTATTTTCTAGCATAAAATTTACATCCATGTTTGTGTTGCAGGAGATGCAGTTCAGATACACCTGCAGACTGATGTCAAGAGTGTTGATGTGTATGAGAATCAAAGGTGGAACCCTATGACAGGATATACAGACAAGTAGGAACATTTCATCTCAAGTCTTTGCAGTTTCTCTTGATCTTTGTGTACTCCTAAAACATAAACGTTTTGTTTTTTGGCTCCAGAGGACTTCCTACAGACCGCCCTATGTGGAGTGATGAGAGCGGCCTGAAGGAGTGCACCAAAGGCAACACACAGCCGCCCTCCCCTCAGTGGTCCTGGGTTGGTGGGATCGATTAAAAATTCCTCATGCGTACACATTACATTTCTTGTTTCATCACCAGCTAATTCTCCACCACCAAATTGTGTTTCAGGTGTCAGAGTGGGCTGTGGACTACAACGTCCCTGGAGGGACAGACAAAGAAGGCTGGCAGTACGCTGCAGACTTCCCTGCGTGCGTTACTATTATTATTACAAATATATAAATATATTATAAAATCAACATTGTAAGAAAGAAAAGTGTGCCATTTGTCTGATTTATCTCTCTCCTACAGGACATTTCATGGCCACAAAACCATGAAAGACTTTGTCAGGCGCAGACGATGGGCTAGGTAAAACTAAAACACACTCTCACACATTTCTGTTGTTCACAGTTTCTTCAGCATTAAAATAATGACGTATTCTGCGTACAGGAAGTGTAAGATCGCATTGAGAGGTCCATGGCAGCAGGTCCCACCCATACTTCTGAGTGACATCTCTCTGATGCCATGCCTGGCCCAGAGCAGGATGGAGCAAGTCCCTGTCTGGGCCCTCAGTGACAAGGGAGATGTCCTGTGTCGTCTGGGAGTCAGTCCCCAAAACCCAGCGGTGAGAAACGCGCTGAAAAACTAATTCTGACAGTAAACATTTACACTAACTTTTAGATCTTCACCAAGAGATATTTACAGTGAGCGCAGCAGGAAAGATTTCTAGATCTACTGAATATTCCTAGATGTTAGATTCTTACATCACAATAACAGTTATTTCATTGTAAGTAAGTGTAAGAAAACAACTCTTCTCTCTAACGCCAGTGTGTTTGATCTCACAGGGCAGCTCCTGGCTACATGTGGGCACAGACCAGCCCTTTAAGTCCATCTCCATTGGCGGAGCCAACCAGGTGTGGGCCATCGCCAAGGACGGAGCTGTGTTCTACAGAGGATCCGTTTCCCCACAAAACCCTGCAGGTCAGTTGAAGATGTGAAACTCAGATAATGTTATAATGTATGACATGTGCAAGATAAAGAGTCTAAATGTTCAAATAGAAATCTGTAATGCATCAAGATAGAATTCCTATCCTGTATGCAGTATTAAAAGCCAATGAGGGTTTTATTGTTTGAGTACATGCACCAGGCAGTAATAGACCAAACAGAGCCCAACTTCCAGCGCTCTTGTCCCTCTACAGGAGAATGCTGGTACCACATCCCGTCTCCCCCCAGGCAGACTCTCAGACAGCTGTCTGTTGGGCGGACCTCTGTCTTTGCAGTGGATGAAAACAGTGCGTAGCGCACCAGAAAACACCAAAAACTTTTCAAAATTTAAGATAATTGATTAGAATCCATTAAACCCTTTTTGTCTTTATATAGGTAACTTGTGGTACAGACAGGGCCTCACCCCCAGCTACCCTCAGGGCTCTGCCTGGGAGCTCATCTCTAACAACGTCACCAAGGTTTCTGTGGGACCGCTGGACCAGGTCAGTAGACAGGAAGTCAGGCCAGGAAATTAAGTTGAGGTTACTTTGTGAACACGGTATTTACTGAAGGCATTCAAATTGTACCCCCTCAGAAAGCTTCAGGACAGCGAGGATGGTGACACTTGATTTACCCACCAAAGACAAGTTTTATCAGCATGTGGAAGGAATGATTGTGGCCAGTGCTTGGATCAGTACTGTTGTTCTTTCCAGGTGTGGACCATAGCATGTGGAGTGCCAGGCTTCCCTGCTGAGACTCCTGGAACTGTCTGCCACAGGCTGGGGGTGGGACCCATGCAACCCAAGGGCCAGTCCTGGGACTATGGTATAGGGGTGAGTGAGTCCATGATCATATGAAAGGAAAAAGAAAACAAAAAACACATACTTTTGTTGATCTTATATTATAAATGATCATCTAAGGGGAAAGCTGCATTGTAAAATAATGTTTGCTTTTAATGTTGGCACTCAAGGGAGTAAAATAAAGCTTGAAAGATGTACTTATAAAGAGAAAATTTTTTTTAACTGTCAACAAATCCCCTGAAAAGACCAAAACCAACAATGTGTTAATACTTTCTGACTTCCCTACTGTGTCTGTGGTACTCAGCCCCAAGGCTATTGGTTCCTACTGAAGTAATGTAAAGATGTAAATCTTTAAAAATCACTCACAAATATATAGTTTCAAGCTCGGTCATTTCCTAAAACAGCTGGGCACTGTAGTTTTTAGCAAACTTTACTGAAACGGGAGTAAATAGTGCATTTGTTCGGGACTATTTTTAGCGGAGGATTAATACACGTTTGGTGCTCTAGTGAGTATTTCTGGCAGCAGGACGGTGTATGTGGGACTGACTCAAAATAGACTAAAAAGTGCCCAGGTTCATCATAAGGAAGAAACATGCTCACTGATGTGTTTTTAGTAGTTTCTGGACAACAATTTAGCTCTACAGCACAGAGGAATAAGCTGTATGAGGCTTTAGCTAGACGGGCAATACTTATCGGGAGGATCAATTTATTTATTGTTTTGGTCTTCATGGGATTTGTTGACAATACAAAAAATATAGAATATCAACAGACCTACCCTTTAAATATAAAATAGTGCAAATAAAAGGTTTCTGGTTAACTGTAAATTTCAGAGGCTCACAAAGTGACCAACACCCAAATTTGTGGTTCTTTGAGTCTAAGAAACGCTGTTGAGCAGGACATTCACAGTCATTTATGTTTGGCTTCCAGGGAGGGTGGGAGCACATCAGTGTGAGGGGGAACTCAGCAGAGGCTCCCCGCGCCCCCCATCCTCCTCCTGTTGGAGCCCCACGCAGCCCGCTCCCCCCGCGGCCTCCGACACAAGTCAACGGGAACGCTGTGGGTGTGTAGCACCCTCCCATCTCCATCTCCTCCTCCTCCGGCCCCAGCCCTGTTTGTGCCTGGATCCACATTTGTCTGCTCAGACCATTACCACAGGCTCTTATCCTTTCTTGTAAAGGGAATGCACAATCATACCACTTAGTTTATACTGTATATTGTGGCTCGATTTGACTTTCGATCGATGGATGAGTGTTACTCCCTGGCTTGTTTCCCAGGCAGAGATCATGTCAGTATGCAGTGATGACAAAATAGAAAAGGGAGCACAAGAGCATTTAAGTAGAATGGATCTTGGTGTCTTGTGGGATAAAAATGTAAAGTGAATGCATGTGTTTTCTCTTACTAGGCTTTGGCTACTGGGTGTTTTGGGATCTAGCAATAGGTTTCTTACATACATTCTTATATACTATATCCTGTGAAAACCTAAGAGGGTGGGACTTTGATAAAGGGCTAAGGCTTGGGTACCAAACTAACTTGTCTTCAAACACACAATCCCACATTACCCTACATTGTCTTGGTTTTTAGACTCTTGTTTTGTTTTTGTTTGTTTTTGCCTGTCGTACATTTGCATGTGACTTTGAATATTTATTTATTACGAATTTGTTGAATTTTGTTTCTCCATATGTTTTGGCTTATTACATGTTTGCAATGGAGTGTTTTTTGCCCCTATTGCTACGACAAGCATTCCTAATACTGAAGGCTTTTTCAAAATATGAGATCTTCCCACTTCAGGAAAATAAAATGCTCTTTAATTACAAGTGACTGCAGAGAAAAATATGGAAAATTCGGTCTCCATTACCAGATAATACCTCTCTAACCGCCTGCAATAAGGAAAGTCCTTCCTTTTAGTATTATATCTATCCACATAACTGCTATGACCATGATATGACCGTGACTGTTGAAACTGCACGGCAGGTCTGAATGTCACCATGACTCGACATTCTTCTTACAAGGGCATTCAAATGTGAAATAAAAATCTAAAAATATAGCTGTATGTTCTGACATCATTTCAGTTGGTCTGGAAAATAAGTTGATTGCAGATTGTGGCCTAACAGCAGACAGTAATTCACCTGCATTTGACAAGTTTATATTTTAATAAATGGACTGCGAGGATGAAAGTTGCATTATGAAAACAGTAGTTACAGTAAGCATTGATATTCATAGGTCTTTTTCACAGCAGACATTTTGACTCGTCATAGTAGGAAAAGCACAGGTGTTATTAATAATATCAACAATGGCTTAGTTCTGTTGAAGTGTCCCAGTAGTGTGACAGAGAGCCAGCATGCACACTACCACTGCCGTGAAACCAGAGCAGCTAAATGGAATTCATCAAGCTGAGCTTTTCGTATTGTGACGTTGTGTCTGCTGGTGCATCTGAACGTGTATTTTTGCCTTTATTTGATAAAGAGATACAGACAGGAAATTCAGGGAGAGGGGGTGAGATGAAACAAACGTCTCCAGCCACGATTGAACCAGGAACGTTGTGGTTCTATAGTATGCATCTTGACCGCTCGGCTACTGGACGCCACAAAAATATTTATTCTTGATCTTTGGGACACATATCTGTGGTAAATATACAACCATTTATTAAATCTGAACAAGTTCAGTTTCGGTTGAAAGCTCCAAGTCAAGTAAGTTGACCTTTCGTTTGGAGTACTTAACACTAGTTACAGTATTTTATAAGCAGCTGGAACAGCAGTTTTTTGATGATGACTTGATCTATGTGCTGCTGTAGTATTTCCATTGGTTTTGGAATTAAACCCAAACTGCCCTTTTTATTGACACGTGTGCAACAACTTGATTAAGGTTTGTGGCAGTGCAAATCCAACCTTCTGGCACTGTGTACTGGGTGTTTGTGCATGAAACAAGACTTGGTAACCAGTGTTGACTGGGACATCCTTGGCCTGCTGTGAATTTACTTTTTCCTGAAGAATTCTTGCTCCTGTTTTGTGTTTTTTCTATCCATGCTGGGAGCTGAAGCCTATCCCAGGATACACTAAGTGAAAGGCAGGGAAACACCCTGGACAGGTCACCAGTCTCTCCAGTTACGAGTTAGTTTCAAAACCGGTGTTGTGTGTAGAGCCAAACTATATCTAAATGATACCTCCCACACTAGTTGGCTCCGTCCCACCACAGTGATCACATTCCACATCCTAAGAGCCAGTTTTTGTAGCCAGGGGTCATTCCTTGACTGCTGGATGACTGGCCAGACACCAAACCCTTAACACATAGCTTTACTATGTGCAGCACCCACACAGAAGAGTGGCACATAAAATACAAACTAATTAGAAGTTCATTTGCATTTATTTTCATATTAAACAGTGTAATTATAAACATTTCATTCAATTACACTAAGCATGATAAATATGAAGTAAAAATATTTTTTTAAAATCTACAAGTTTAAAGGACAGAATGAATTCACATCTGCTTTTGTGTCTTAATTTAACTGCTTTTAGCCGACAACTGTGATATGTTCCTCTGATCAACTCAGCTTTTAAGTTACAAAATGAAACCTCATACCTATAGCTCAGTTACATCATTTCCCATTTACAGACAAAAAAACAAAAACATTTACATACATCAGGTACAGTTCAACATTAAGTTACATTTCTCAAATGTGCAAGATTAAGCAAATGTATACTGTAGTCAAATAAAACAAGATTTCCTTAAATAAATGTTCAAGTTTAACTGAAGCACAGGCTGCTGGTTTTTAAACAGAGGTTAACATTGTCTAAGATACTGTACAGTGCCTTCTGTATGGGGCAGGGGAGATGGACATTATCTACTACAGGTGAAGTATAGCTGTTCATCAGGTCATATGTGACAAAGGTGTCTGAGTCATAGGAAAGAACCATACAGTAACTGCATAACCTACAGTTTCAAAGAACAGTGTTTTTATAGCTGTACATGAAACCCGTTTGCATTATGCTTCTATACAGAAACTGATCATATCCCCGCTCAACCCTGTACAGCCACAGAGACGATGTATGGCCTGCAAATGATAAGATACAATAATGAAATACTAAAAATTGCAATTGGAGGGGTCCTTCAGGAGGACAATTGTCAAAGAACCATCTGAACAGTTTAATTAAGGTTGACACAAAGTTAAAAAAAAAAAAAAAAAAGGGGCAGACAACTCTGTTCATGACACTGAAGTTGATAAAAGCAGCAGTGTGTTTTGTTCTAGTAGTGAGTTTCTGTGAAGCTTAAAGTCCCTGCACATTACTGAAGAAACGCCGGCACGTTCAACAGGTCTTCCTATGAACTCATACGCAAATGTCAACTAATTAATGAAATTCATTGCACATTTGTTTACAAACAGCTCAATACATTTTCGTCATTCTGACATTTAAAAAATAAAATCTCCCACTTTTTACACAATCTCACTAAACGTGTGATTTGAAACTTTCTATTGATAGTAAATGGAGGACTGCAGCTGTTTTTCACAGTATCACAGGCACTGTGATAAAAACAGTGACAAGTAATAGGGACAAAACCATCTGAGCAACTTCCTGCACATTTCAGAGCATAAAATGAAACATTACAAAATGAATAACTTGTTTTTAAGTTTTTCCTCACAACTGTCTTTCAGTTGAATCACATACAATGTTGAATATAACAATCCTTGTCTAATAACACCCACCATTCTTACTGAGATGTCTAAAAAACATGAAACTACTTACTGTAAATGTTCCTTTCAAACATAAAGGAAAATACAGCGTGTCACCTCTGTAAATGAGGGATTTTTAGTTAAGGTAGTTATCCAATCATCCTATACATGGATGGCGCTTCCTGAATTTCAACCCTTCCTATTCAAATGCTGCTACAGAAGGATACCACACATAATTTCTCTCCAATTAGGAGACCTTGACCAACAAGAGGTTAAGGGGAAAAAAAAAACAAGTCACTCTTCCCCCCCCCAAAAAAAAGGCAACCACTGAAATAATCGCACAACATGAAGGAGCAAAATTAACAATGTTAGAGAAAAAGCTTGGATCGTCAGTTTCAGATCTGCTGAAATCAAAGAGCTTATTCCTATTTGGCTGTAGTGGTAAGTTTGCCAGCCCAGTGTGCTGAAATCAGAACATAAAAGGTTCAGTCTTTTTTTTTCTTCTTTTTTTTTGGTGATGCATAAGTCCTGGGAAAGGAGTGCACTTTGACACACAACAAAAAGAAGCAGCCAAACACCTGGAATGCGCTTGATGAGTCTTTAAAGCAAACATTTAGAAACTTTCTTTTTTCCCCTACTAAGTGGAATTGCACTGAACTGAAAACACACACTGATGGAGCTGGAGAGGTGATGTGGCTCGGACTGGGCCTTGTCTGCCTTGCCTGTCTATTTGCTGAAAGTCAGTTTACAGCCATTGTTCTCATGGCCATCTCCGTGTAGGTAAAGAACAGTTTTGCCTGAGAGAAGCATCCACGGTTTGCCCCACAAACCGCATCATCTGTCCTTATTCAGCCATTCGCCATTCCCAAAAAGTGCGAGTATAGGTTCATATTTTAACAGTGTGATGATAAATGGTCCCTGCATTTATCACACTAGTCCTTTTCTCCATCTTCACTGCTTCCTGAGGTGAACAAAAGAAGACGAAGAGAGTTTAAACATGTCTTCAACTGATTGACTGAATATTACTTAAACATGACTATTTCATATGATTATAAACCCCAATGAGCATGGAACATGTAAAATCTGCTTATAGCAGTCCCTGACTAGGATAGTGACAATGTCATTTAAGTGAATACTAAATGTAATATTATCTTAATAAATTTGCACCAAAAAAATACACTTATTTGCTTTCTTGCAGAGAGAAAAGATCAATACCACTCTCATGTGTGTACGGTAAATATGAAGCTACAGCCAGCAGCCAGTTAGCTTAGCTTAGCATAAAGACTGGAAAAAGCTTATTTGGCTCTGTCAAAAGATAAAATAAATCCACCACCAGCACGTCTAAAGCTTATTAATTAAAATTTTTCATGTGGTTTGTTAAATCTGTGAAAAAAATGAAGCGTAAAAACAACATGTCATTGTTTTACAGGGGGGTATGCCAGGTGCAGTAATGTCCTTGAGTGTTGCAGTTACTGTCAGGTTGCCAAGCAACCACTGGAGACTTCAGCTTATGCTAAGCTAACCTGCTGCTGGCCATAGCTTCATATTTGCTGTATAGACGCGAGAGTGGTATCGATCTTCTCATCTAACTCCTGGCAAGAAAGCAAATGAGCGTATTTCCCAAAATATCAAACTATTCCTTTAAGCCCGTGTAAAAACCCATAAAGGTTTGGTGCTACTGCATGCTCAACTTGCCTCCTTGTTCGATGTCAGAGTCGGTGAGATGTGTAAGGGAGAAGCTGGCGATGCTGGCCGGTGAGATGGAGAAACGGGAGTAGTTTGAGGAGCTGGTCCAGCTGGGCTCCAGCACGTGTCCTACTGCAGGGGGCGGAGAGGAATAGCGCGATGAGGCAGATGAGGACATAACCTTTGATACAGGGTCTTTATCTGTCTTGGGCAGGAAGGCAGGTGCAGGGGAGGAGAAGTCATCATCCCACTCAAAACCACCACCTGTAGGGATTTAATAATTGAGTCAGGCAAAGTGTCAAAGACTATTTTCAGCAGTTGCATACATTTAGTGGGTTTTGGCATTACCTTCTTCGTCTGTGGAGCTTTCAGAGTTGGTGAAACGGTTCAGGTAGCTTGCAGTGGGCACTGGGCTGCTGAACTCTGGTGCCTGACTGTTCGAGCTTGAGGAGTGGTCACCCAGCTCCTTGGTGGGGGTTTCCTAAATCAAAATTAGTTGAATTTTAATTAGAATGGCCACACAAAAGTGTCTTACTAGTTACACCTAAAATAACGCAAACAATAAAACAGACAATACTTTACCTGGTCAAACAGGTAGACAGTGACATCATCGAAGAAAGACACGGCTCTTCTGGAGTTATCTGCACTGCACCTCGCAGGAAACGGGGAAGATGATGCCTCGATGTTCAGCGTGATTGGTTTCAACAAGCTCTTCAGGTTCTTTGCTCTACTGTCATCTGAGACAATAAGTGGCACTGTATACACAGCATCATCCTCACTTTCTGAGCTGGAGCTGTGTAGCTGGTATCCACGGATGTCATCCTCAGAGTCGTCACTGTTCTCGTCCTCCTCGTCCGCATCTACACCATCCTCCTGTCCGTCTAAACCCGAGCCATCCCGCCTTCCCAGATAACGCCCCTCCATGTCTGGCTCTTTTATTTTATGACCATCACTCGCGTAGGTCCTGGTTAGTTTAGCATGACCTGTGTTCTCTGGCGATAGCTTTGATGGGGTATCAGAGGGAAGTGGAGTTGAGGTTTCTAGATCTTCTGATGAGTCTGGTTGATCAGGAGATGTGCCGTCCTTGAACACCTCTGGTTTGTTTCCATCTTCATTATGATTGTTGGTAGACACCGTCGCCTCCCTCTCACATTTCTCTGTGATATCTGACTCTGCCTCTGGTAATATGTCCCCATGAGGATCGGGTGTTTCACGATCGGCCTGTGCTTCATCAGCTACAGAAGATTCATGCTGAGAAAATAAAGAATCTACATCTCTCTCCACGTTAACTTCCAGTGCCGGTCCTCCAGCAGCCCCGCTGACCGCGTTGGTAGAGTTCCTCAGCCATATGACTTCACCAGAACCTCCAACCATTTCTTCAGATTTCTTCTCAGGTTCTGATTCATTGTCTGAGAAGTAGGCAGAGTCTCTGTAATTACTGCCCATGAGTGGCTCTTCAGCAGGAGCTATGTGATCTGGTTGCTGGCCCTCACTGGGATCCTCACTGTGAGCATCTAGCACACCCTCTACTTCAGAGATGATGATTTCTGGTGGAACCAAATTTGTCGCAGCTGTGAGCTCTTCTGTCTCCTCCTCTTCTTTGGCAACACTCAAGCCATTTTTTACAGGAGAGTGGTCTTTGACATTAGGCTGAGAGTTCCACTCAGGAGACTCCAGGTTCTCCGTCTCATACCCACTGTCTGATAGTTTGTATGGAGGCTGGAGTTTGTGTTGGGCTATTTGAGCACTTAGCTCGTCTCCTTGTTCACCTAACCTGTGGATGTCAAGAGAGTCCAAAGAGTCTGGTGTCTCGGCTGAATTATCTACAGTTGGTAGAGTGGTGGACATACTGTCTTCCAGTAAACTGTCCTGGCTGATCTGGTCCAAAGATGGCCCAGAGACCAACAGAGAAGATCGGACAAGAGGATGTCCATTAGTGTCCATAAAGGATTCTTCATGGTCAGACAGAGTGGTTTCCAGTTCTATATCTGCATCCTCAATTAGTTCACTCAACAGATCGTTACTTGTTAGGTCTTCATTGTGTCCGTTGTCTGAGGACAATGCTTGGGCTTGCAGATTTTCAGGCAGTTTACCTTCTATGGGCTGAACATTATCCTTTGAGGTTCCAAGGTCGTCTTCAAGGCTGGGAATTTTGGCATCTGTGCACAATGAGTCTGTTGTGGCACTTTTGGAGAATTCAGGGGTGTGGCCATCAGTTTGACTAATGATAATCTCAAACCTCTCTGAGGTAGAATGAAAACCAGAGTCTATACCTCTGTCTGAAAATTGCAGCAGACCAAGGTCTTCGGTGGAAGAACTATTTCTAACTGGCAGCTGGTTGCTTGCGTTATCTTCTGTGACCACTGTAATGAAAGGCACCAGTATTTCATTTTCTACCAGAGATTGACATAACTCCCCCAAGCTGGCACTTGGAGAGTCTAAAGGTTCCTGTCTTGAGGATGTGCTACTTGCTGCAGGTTTTAGATAAGTGTCTGCTGTGGTTAAGCTGCCTAAAGTCTCAAGGTTGTCCCAAGAACTCATTTTGAATGTTGCTTCTGGTTCGTGGGCTATGCCAGGTGAAAGAAAATTCTCCTGTGGACTTGAGAAACTAGATCTGTCTTTCATCAGGCTCTGGTCTTTGAGAAACATGAAGTTGTCAGTTAGTTTTTCAGTGTTCAGAAGCCTGTTCACATCTGTGTACTCCCCCTCTATTTCCACAGAAACTGCCAGGTGAGGGGCTTCTGAACAATCCCCTAAAAAAGAATCCGCATAGCTTTTATCTGTATCCACCTCCTGGGCTTCTAAAGGTGCACCTTGATGGAAAGGGTTTCCATTGCGCTCTGGAAGCTCCATAAAACTCTGTCTCCAGGAAGTAGAGTCCTCTTGCTTGGACACCCCTTCGGAGAAAATGTTGGTGTGGTATGGACTGTCATTTTCAAGAGATGACCAGATGTGGCTGTCTGGTAAATAGGAATCCTTGGAGTCAATACTTTGGTGGAAAAAATCTGCATCGGTACTAGACTCATCCAGATGGACATCTTGGAGAACAACAAAGTCTTGCCGATCTGAACTGAAGTCCATGTCTTGCCCTCTGTCCCCATCTTCTCCAATGGTGCTCTCCCCTTGTTCTTCTAGTTGTATGTAATATTCATTTCCATTAGATGGCTTTTGTGCATCAAACACTGGTACAATCCCAGGAATTCCTGATGGAGTGTTATCACTTTCTGTGCCCACTGCTCTGGCTACAGGATCAGGGAAATGGGCCTGGATGTCTTCACTGGACACAGGAAAGAACATGCTGTGATAATTCAATGTTGTGTCCATGCCTGAACGTCCAAGGTTGCCGTCATAGTGGTCGTGCTTGGCTGCCTCCCAAACATACTCAAAGCTGAGACCTTTGCTCGTTTCAGTAACGGTAAGAACTTCATCGATCTCTTGTCGCAGAGCATCATCGGCGAACTGTTCCAAGATTGGGAAAGATGAGTGGCTAACAGTGGTCTGCCGTGTGGAAGGGTTAGGCTTGAGAGCATCCCAGCGTTGCTCAAAATCTTCCTCTGTGTCCTTCTGGCCTTGCATGCGCAGGTAGATAAGCAAACGGTGCACTTCCTCTGCCGTAGCCCGCTTGTCTGGAGACAGCCAGCAGAACTGCAGGATCTCGTACCTGCAGTTACAGAGAAAACAGACATCTCCTTTTCAGACAAGATACATTTTTAATAGCCAAATAACTTAAATCACTTAAAACCTGATTTAAGCAGTACTACTAACATATTTTTATATCTTAGAAAACTATTTGTATGTAATTTGTTGTAATAGATATATTCCAAAGACTCACCATCTGTCAGAATAAGGAAGCTCCAGCTGTGGCTTAAAAAGTTTGACTTGTTGATCCTTGATCACATGATTGAGAACCTCTCGATCAGACAGGTGTGGGTACGGCTGAGCAGCATTTTCAAAGAGCTCCCACAATGTGACCCCCAAGGCCCTACAGAGAATTGATGATAAAATAGCTGTTGGAATTTACTGTAGGACAAAAGTTATCTTTGCGCACTCCGAGTTCAGCAAATGACCTTAACCTCTTGACCCAAAAACATAAAACTTCATAAGGTGAGTTGCTAAGAATATCTGAACTCATGAAAATAGTACTGTAAAATAAATAAATTACATGATTCATAAAGCAGCTATGATAGCAAGAGCCAAATATAAACACCTCACTAATGACAAGCAAGTTGTTATTTACATGGAGAACATTTTGAATCTCAACATATTTTTATCTTGCTCTTGTAACTAGAACTGCCTTACGTAACTTTGCAATTTATGACCGGAAGGCATTTGGGCAATGAGTCGTGAAGTCAGGGAGGGGCTGAAAAGACTGTACAGTGTGGAGAGATGCTTAGTTGGTGCAGTGTCAGTGTCTTCTTCCTCTCTTTTGGAAATTATCCAGATTGTTTGGGATTTACAAGCTCTGGAATTAGCAGAAAGGGCTTGTTTTGTACTGCAGAGCAATTTAATGTCATACTTTAATTTCTCATTGTGCAATCTGGTACCTACCACACATTGCTGGGCTTGGTCTGCTCCATAGTAATCACACCCCCATGGTGCTCGCCCACCAGCTCAGGAGCCAACCAGCGAAGGGGTGCAAACACATCATCCTCTGTGATGATATAATCCTCCTATAGTAACATTGTAAAAAAAAATCAGTCACGCACTGTATTTGCTACTTTTACAAGCCGTAAGTTTCTAGGAAACACTGCAAATAATTGTGAGATACAACTACAATTGTGAGAAAGATACAACCACCTCTTTAAAAAGCACTCTACAACAGGAAACATTTGGTTGATTATTAGCTCTAATTGAGGCAACACACTCTTCACTTTGCCTCTGCCTTTCTTTACAGAAATAGATTCAGTGTGTGACCTTATCTTATGAGTATTAAATTCAGACAGCCAAACTGACGGATCAGCAGTATTTAAGGAATGCAGCAGACAGAAGTGCCTTAGGACATTTGCAGCGTGTCAAATTACAAGAGAAGACGATGTTAATTCTTCAGTGAAATATGCAGGCAAAGCAAGGCACAGCCTACAATAAAAAAGGTATATTTTCGGTCAGGTCATCTGAAGCTGGTTGCACAAAGATAGACTTTGTGACTTAAGCTCAACAAATAGCCAGACTTCAGAAAGGCAACTTAATTTCATCAGTTGTACAGAGTGGAGTAGTTCTTAACCAGTTACAAGGACATTTAACAGGCCACATTTTCTGATGAGTTTGACAACAGCAGAAAAAGTATTTTATGCAAGGTGCTATTGCGGTCTGTAAAAAAACTTTTCCCTTCTAATTTTTCTTTTAGCAAACCCCTAATGTTTTCCTCATCTTTTCTAGTTTACTCATCTTTTTTTGGCTAATTATTCTCACTATTACAACAGCACCTTGTTCTAAGATAGTCTGGAGTAGGGTGGCTAATTTTTTAAGCTTAAATTTCATCCAAGAGTAGAGATGCACCAATTAATTATGCTCTTTTGTGTATTGGACAATATTTATTAGACATAGCTTAATCAGTCATCTCATAATTTTCCCATCAGGAAAAAAAAGATCACAAATTAAGCAAAACAAACAAGAAACGTTTTCACTGCCTGATCCATCATGGATGCCCAGTCTCCCCCCCACATCCTTGTAAGCCAGTTTAAGTTTCTCTCTAGTGCCACAAAGACTCCAGATGGCGCTATTAACCTTATTGGGACTCGAGATGCAGTCAGGCTGCTTGTACTGTATATCGTTGGGCAGCTAGTGCCTAGCAGGCACTGCGGGGCTGTGTTAACATGCTACAAGCAAAGAGATCTAACAGAAGTTTTCATTTGGTATGCATTGGGATCATGTTTTTCATGTATCAGTTTATGTGAGAGCAAATGTGTCTGAAATCAGACTTTGGGAACACACAGTAAGATTACCACTGGTAATCTGTATCAGACCAGTGTCTTAAACCAGCCTAAAGTACAGTATATTTGTGTAACCAGCCCCTGGTGTTGACAATATTATGCAGTTCCATACAGTAATGATGAAATCAAACAAAATCTGTATATGAAAATATCTGAAATTGAGGTTTCTGCTTACTTTGTATCTGTAGGGTCCAATTCCATAGTCTCCCACTTTGACTGTAAGATCTGCAGTCAGGTAGCAGTTCCTCAGAGCTAAATCACTATGAGAGCATAGAGGAAAAACATCAGCACATCCCATTCAGATAGATTAGATACTTTACAAAATTCACAATTACCAAATCATTCACTGATTATGAAGCTTGCAGGCAACTTTGTGATCATCGCTGGAATGAAAATGTTCAACTGATGCTTGTTTTTGCCAGTTAGTCTATTTTCCTTAGCCTGTGCATTGTCATTTGTGCGTATAAAAGCTTACCGTTAAAGTAAAAACCAGTGTCAAGTGAATACAAAATCAATCTGATCAAGATCAACAAGGAATCCACCATCTACTCTTAGCCTTAAAGGCTAAGATTACCTTGGAAGAATCAAGGGCAAGGGAGTCTGGCAAGGATCACAAATGACTTTGGCAACTATAGGAAATTCTTCTTCTGTCATTTGCTTCTGGTCTTCACCTTGAAAAAAGATTCATACAGGGGCTATTCCTGACTCGTGCATACAGCAGCAGGACATAGTTTCTAGAGGGGAAACACAGGCTCTGCAAGGCTGCCAGGAGAGGGCGTAAGAAGCTCTGAGGCTCTCTCTGCACATTAAGCAGACATATGGTAGTTTATTCGCACTGAATTAAGCATGCAGGCTTTGGTTTCCCTTTAGCCCTGCGACATTCCCTGTGCACAAGTTCCAAGTCCCTTTTACCCGCCTAACGACAAACACTGCTGACACCAGTCCCCTGCTGTTGGTTGCGGGCCCCACCATACAGTAACACAGCAGTAAGGAAATGGGTCCAAAGTCTTAACCCTACAAGGCTAATACATGTCCAGGCAATGATCACTCCTATACCACCAGACACCAGTGCAGTTAGGTGTCATTTTTATAAGCAGTTTCTTGATCTATGATCAAGAGGAAAAGAAAACAGCTCCTCACTTCAAGTTCTGAATACCAACATTATGTCCACTAACAAGAACTGTTAATAAACACCATCTTTCAAAACCAAACCAAAATCATATTTTCACTAAGTTGACATTTTGGAAATGCAATAATAGATATCAACACACTTAATATATTTTCTTTAAAAATAAGAATTTGAAATATATCTGAATATCTTCTCACTCTATTAAGTAGGACTGTTGCATCCTGTAATTACACTATGCTTAATCAAATTATTAACACATATGCTCCTAAAGTATAGCAAATATTCCATAGTGACTAATTAATATGATTAAAAGGAATATGATTTAATGGCTTCTTGTATAGCTTTTATCACTTTAATCTATATAATTTATCTTTAATTTAAAGAAGAAACTTCAAAAAAAAAAAAAGTAATTTCCTTTGTATTTCACCATTAGGGCCTAGTCTTAACCACTCAGCATTAAGATGCTTTGTTAATACAGACAAAGCAGAAATTGCATCTTGAAGAATGAAAGAAAGTGGGAGTTTATAATTGGGACACATATTTGAGGAGACAGCCAAGTAAGAATTTAATGCAACAATAAATAAAACCGCCTCAAACACAGTGATGAAATAGTCACAGACAATTGTCGGTGACCTGCACAGGATCAACTCCACATTGGCTGGAGAGAGAAGTACTAGTGCTGCAGAAGCATGCACTCTTTTCTTGCTTTATTATAGAGGATTTATTTTTCAGCAGGACAATGACACTAAATGTTCAAAGCTATGAAAAGCCTATTTTAAGATCAAGCTAAGAAACTTGCAAGTTTCCCTCCACAGTCACCAGACCTCAACCCCTTCAAACAGAGAAAAAGAATAGTCACATGATACTGTGATAATGTGATGCTCTGAACGAGTGCTTGAATAATGTGGACTCAGGCTTAATTAATGTGTTTTTTCTTGTATTGGTAAAAAATCTTGTAATTGTGTTTGAGAAATAGGATTTGACTAAACATGAGCTAAATATAAGCATTTGAAAACTGGTGGGAAAAAAGTTCTTGGTAGCAGATCAAGAATTTTACAATCCAGTGAAAACTCACAAACATGGCTCATGTTAATTGACAATTTAAACTCCGATAAGAAAACAGAAAATCTCAAACAGAGCAAACTTAGCAGTTTTTCCACAGTTTCTGAACAAGAATATATTAATGACACACAGTGCAGTATATGTTTTGCTCTTTTTCAGCACCATTCTCACCCTTGCATTGCAAATCTGAGGTTTCTGCTTTGGATATCTGCCCACACAACACTTGCCCTGGGGGGTTTGTGTCTGTGGCACTGCACCATCAACCACCTCATTCACTTTTCGTCGCCTTTGAACAAAAGTGCCACAGAAATATTTTTACGATTGTAAATAAAATAAGTCCACATGGAGGGAAGCTTGTAGAACTCCCTTTGAGTTGTAACAAGGATTAAAACACAACGCTCAATATGCGGCTATCCTTTTACATGCAAAGAGCAGAATCATCATATCCTTTTGGCAGCGGACAGCTGACACTGTGGCAATGCATGGGAGCTGTGTAATTGGAACCCTCTGAGCTTATTCTGAGCATGCAAAACAGAGCTGATGAGCTGCGCATCGCATGTTACCCCCAAGCCACATGTTCCCAGCACCCCCTGTACCCTACTGGCTGCTAGTAGCCAGACATCCAGTACTCGTTGGGGTAAAAATGAAAATGAAATGCAGCCTCTCTGCTGTACACACCTTTTTTGGAGAACACTGGTACTCATGAGACTGGTTGGACAGTAAGCACTAAAGTAAAACCAACAGTTGACCTAAGTCTTTACAATCATATTTACGACGATTGTGACTACATATTTACCAAGGGACATTACATACCCCGAAGACCATATACCATGAAAATTAGTATGCCTTGATACAAACATTTAGGACAGCAATATTTATGTGTATTTTATGTGTTATGTATTCAAATGCTGAAGTTTGTCTAATGTTAAATATAAATTAAATCCGAATCTTTGTGCAATTTAAATCCTTAAAAAGCTCAACATCCAAAAGGACATCAAATGTTGTACTAGGCAAGAGCAGTCCAAATGAATGTGACAAAGGTCAGAAAATAAATGTACTAACATTATCACTTATCCTTTCAAAAATAAAGGGTGTACAGAGAACTACTTCTTAATTAAGTAATACCTATATAATTAAAATAACTACTAATCTAATTAATTAAACTGGGGCAGAAAAACATAAAATGTGGGTTCAGGGAAAAATGTAAAGCATCTGTGAGTAGAGGCTGTAATTAAAATATCTAATCGCAATGTTTTTGTGTCTAGCTGTCAATGAGAGAGTGAGTATTACCCTAAACAGCAGCTGCTTAGCTTAGTGGGTCTAAAACCTGTGAGCTTGCTTAAGTATTGCAATTCTGAAGTGCTACCTGTGCAGGAAGTTGTGTTTGTGAAGGTGAGTGACACCAGCAGCGATTTCACAGGCCATCCTCTGCAGCTGCAGCAACTCAGCATTTCTGAACATCCAATCCTGCTGAGACAGATAGCCCCGCAAATCTCCCTGCAAAAACACACACACACACACACACACATACAAACTGTATTAACGCAACAATATCAAACATAAACATTCAATGAATCTGGAAGAATCTTATTTGAATTATAGCAAAAAGAGGAATTTAACAAGTGGTTCTGGTTAGATGCATTGTGCAGAGACTGCCACACAGGGGCAGTAGACTCTCCTGTTCCTGTCTCCTCAGCACTTCTCACTGCTGATGTGTGAGAGGACCAAATAAGGGTAACGTTGTTTATTGGACAACTATGCTGTATCACAGAGATCTATAAATAAAAGAGTCCAGCTCAGGTCAGTGAAATAAACTGTGCCTGTGTCCAGTTGGGTTTCGGATCTCATGAGTGGAGAGGAGAAAAGAACAACCGTGAGGGAAGCTGGACAAGGCACTTTGAGTTAATTAATTACACCCCAAAATAATAAAACATACACATGGTTAGAGAGTGATATTAAGTCTTGTGTTACCAGTGTGACTGATCACAGTGCTGTGCGAAGTCAGTATAAGAAAGCAAATCTGGAATAAGGTGTTTACCTCTATTCAGATCACAGACCTACAGGGCTCTTTGTGGTTGGACTGAGTCCTGAGGGACTTACAACAAGGGTCTCAGCTGTGTGGATGTGCACTACCCAGTGCTGGTTGGGACACCTGTAGTTATCATTCACCAACATGTAACAGACTGTATAATGGTTCAGAAACTGTTAATACAGTATATTGTACTTTGAGCCTTTCTGATATTCCTCTACAATGTGTGAAAACAAAGTCAAAGGGCAGTCTGAACACACTTTGCTACAACTTGAGATACTAGACATTTTAGTGAACAGTATATTTAACTCGGAGTGAAGGAGACTCTAGCAGAACAGAGTTTCCCTGAGCAATGAGCTACAGAGAACATAATGTACATACCAGAGTCACATAATATATGAGGCGCTTTTGTTAAAAATGCCAAGTCACATGCAGTTACTGAGCGTGCAAGTTTGTCTTTGTGTGTTTACAAAGGGTTTACTTTTCCCTGAGCTATATCACTACAAGCAGCTTAGATCAGTTGTCTTACGTAAGCAACATGGTTTGCTTCAACCACATTCACGCCTGCATACACACACTCACTATCACATGAAAACACACACAGCTCTAAGAAGCAGTCTTCACAGTAGAGCTATATTCAATGTATGGTAAGTGATACACCCTCTGCCTGTCTTTATTTGTGAAGGCTCCGCAGCAGGTGATTAGGCCTGGATTTCAGGGGGAGGATCCAGTGCTGCTAATGAAACAACATTAACTATGAAAGGCCAAAACAATTAAGCCTTGTGTCTGAACCATGAATAAACAAGAACGTGACAAGTTCCCAGTGCACAGATTCATGTCTGGCTCAGCCACCACATGATCGAGTTATGTAAAAAATAAATAAATAAATGTATTAGCTATTTTAACTGCTAGTTACGGTTAGCTTATTTACTTGTAAGCTAAACAGAGCAAGTGGGCCATTGAAAGAAATGTGAAATCCGGAGTAAATCACTTAAAAAGGTGCAATGTTAACACAAAATGGTTTTTCATAGCCACCAAGGCAAAGAGTGTAGCCATAAGTCTTTGTTAAATAAACTCTAATTTAAAGAATGAGATAGAGCCAATAAGCCTGAAGAAGACAGCAAGGACACCAACCGCATAAGGATAACCCACGCGGTGGATTATAATGCTCAATATGCCTATGGGCAGAGCATGGTCAGTAGTGTATAATAAGTGCAGTTCTATAACACAGCACTGAGGATTGTTGCTTTAACAACCGTAATAAATGAAGGAGATCAACGACTTTCGAAAGCCAAAAGTCAGCTGGCTGACGCCCGAGACCCTAAACCAGAGAAGGGTCTGACTAACGTCCTGGCCAGGCACCAGGCAGGAGATCCATGTATTAGAAGCTGTCACTCACACTATGATATGTGACATTCTGTGGCCCCTGCACCAGTTGCTTGACGTATTTTGATGTCTAAAATGCTTTGAGTCAGGGTTACCCGGCACGGGTGATACGGGACGGAAAAACCACCATCAATCACCAGGCAGTCAGAGGGAACGTCACAGTATATTGGCGTTTTGGGATTCATCTTGTCCACTGCGCAGCTGCAGTGTCAAATTTCATGTTTCGGCATCTAGGGGATGATTGACATGGCCTGAAGTAGTAGGAAGCCACAGACAAGTCATCTTTTACTTTAAATTCAACATGAAGGCAGGTTCAGTGCTTTTTTTCTACATGAAGCAAGTGTTATTTTAAAGTTTCATGCGCAGGTAGTGCAAATGGAACTTGTACTATATATATTTATTGAAAGACAGGAAATGCGTATTGTGTAAGACAAGATCCCACTTGGATGAAGTCCTCGAAACTCTTTATCCAGCAAGGGATAACGAGCGTAGACATCACTCAGTTGTGCTACCCTCACACATTATCACCTTCAACAGGACCTGGTCTTCATCACGCTATCTTCCGTAATGACTTGCACACATTTGTGGTATGTAATTCACCTTGACTCATTTCCATCTCCTGTCAGAGACGTTACTTGAGCTGGCTGGGAAAGACCACAATGCCAGGACACCGGCCAGCCCTGGGCAGCTGACAATACCCCGGCCAAACAAAGTTACACAATGTCCGGCAAGATAAGCCAAACTGGACCGTGCTGGACACGTTACCAGATCGGACAAATGGGAAGGCAAGGTGGGGGTGGAGTTACTTAAAACATTTGTTTCATCTGAACAACAGAAATGCATTTCCTTTTTCCTGCAAGCAAATAAAACGTGGCTTAACATCCAAGGAGCCAAAATGAAAATCTTCTACAACGTTGCGGACTGCACATTTGCACGCAAGCAACTAATAAATTACATAAAATGCAGCTGTGTAAAATGAATATGATGTTTCCCTCTAAAACAACTGTGAAGTCAAACGTTATGGCACCGGTTGTGCCACCTCCCTCATGGTAACCACAAAAAGGACATCCTGTATCCTGGCATCAAGCAGTAAGTGGGCGGACTCACTGTGCCCCTCTTGTGCACCCACACACCTGGGTGTGATGCACTCACACACAGACACACACAAGATCATTTATAGCTGCCTGAGTAGGACAAGGGTCATCTGATTCAACAGTGCACTGACGTAGAGATGAAAAGTATAGACTGTACACTGAGCGAGTGATTGTCACGCTGTCAAATGATAATAATTCAACTGTGGGTATTTTTGAGGCTGTAGTTACTAGTTAGTGGTGCTGGTTCACAAATGTGAAGAAACACTCGTTTTTCATTTTAAATGTAACACTATGTTTTTCAGCTGTTGGTCAGACTAATATTAAGACATCAGTTATGATGGGTAATTTACATTTTTTATATATTTTATAGATTAAATGACTAGTGAATAATAATTAAAAAAAAAAAGTTTATAGATTAAACCTGCAATGACAAAAACAAGTGGCGAACATAACATTGACAACAAATTGCTTATTTAGCATCCAGCAGTTACAGAGCAACATTTCATTCATTTGGAGTCGTGTTTCTGGACACCTGGTGAATGTAAGTACAGTATTCACTCTCTTTTAGCTGTGTTTTGGTCTCCAACTCCTGAGGGAAATATCTGGCTCTAACTGCTCACTAAAAAAACAGCTGCCTGCTGCGACCGAAAAACGACGCTATGAGAGCAGTGAGAATGAACCAAAACACAAAAGTTACCCACCAGACAGCTAAACAATGAGCTGAAACTCACTATAAAGCTCCATAAAGCCAAGAGAAGCTGCCGATTTGGACGATAATTCTCTGTAGGTTTGTCACCACGAGCGACACCTTTCACATTGTTATCATAACAATATCTGTTCTAGCTGCTTTAAAGAACAATGAAAAAAAGTTCCAACTCTATTCTGGAGTCTACCTGCTCTCCGACTACAGATTGCATTAACACATTAAAACCTAACCAATTTTAGTTGACACACACTCACTCACACACACACACCTTACAATTAGTCAACCGATAGCAATTATAACAGACTCATAGAAGTGGCATGCAGGGATTACCTACGTTGAATTAATTGTGACTCAATTCTTAGGTATGTTTTGAGGCTGTACTTTGATGGATTACATCACATTTTAAGGTGTGTCTAATATTTTTGTTCCTACTTTTATGAACATTAATACAGGGATGCACCGATCCGATACTGATATCAGTCTGACACTGCCTCAAATAGCTGGATTGGGTATCGTGACAATGGGGCCGATTTATTCAATTCAATTTTATGTGTGCGTACTACGTCATGCATCAGCAGCGCAGCGGTACATTTAATGTTTACATTTTGATGCAGTCGTATTGTTTTGTACTGGAAATTTACTTCCTGACTAATTTGTTGCTGCATTTAAAAGGCTTGCGCTTGAATCCTGTTAATTTTGAAGATTTTTTTATAACTATTCAGTTAATTTATATCTATGTATTTATTTGTTACATTTGTTTTACGTTTTAAGTTAGAAGAGCAATGTTGAAGTCAAGCCTGATGTTGCCTTACACATAAAAGAATGATCCCAGTCTCTTCCACACAGTGAGCTTACAGCTTATTAATTAAACATCGTCATTGGATCGGTACTAGTATCGACCGATACCCAAAGCCCAGGTAACGGTAATGAAAAAGTTGAAATCGGTGCATCCCTACATGAGGAGACAGAATTAGAAACACTTTTCAATATAATGAATACTAAAGCAAACTACAGCCTCAAATGTTGAATCAATATCTCTCTGACTGATTGTTAGTATTTATTACAGGTTGGATTGCATTAAACTGTGCAGTGTTTTCTACTTTCTTGGTTACTCAATAAAACAAATAATTTAGAGTCCATGGTGCAAAAAGCTACTGTACTTCTTATTATAAACATTTGCCCTATTAAGATAAATCAAAAAGTCACCAAGGGAGTGTATATTTTTACATAACATTTTTGGCTTCTTGCATTTGTCACTGGGCAACCCATAGGTTTCTTTAGCTTAGTTTACTCTAGACTGAACTCAGCAGTCTTCAACATACACAAGGTGCCACCCATAAAAATGCACAAACACAGCAACTGGTGGAGCTGACACCAGGGAGAGCGTAAATGGAGCCTGTTGCTTTACTGGGTGAGGTGGGAATGTGAGAAGTCCCAGGCTTAGACTAGCTATGCGACTTCGGCAGGAGGAGGGGAGGAGGAGGGAGGGGAGGGAGCTCCCAGCAGTCAGGGCACGGTCCAGCCAGAATAGATAAAGAGAAACAGTGAATAAATCAGCTGCCATGATGGAGTCTGAGTCATTTCAATATGTTAAGATGAATGAAAGGGCTAATTTGGGATTGACACAGTAGGCTTTCAGTCCAGATGGCCAATAGGGCGAGTCAGCTATGTATACTTGCTGGACAGTATTTAAATGGGGTCTTGCCCTATGAATTTGGGAGCTTAACAGACTGACAAGAGCTAATTCTCAGATTTCTCAATTAATGAAGACTTCTAAGTGCTGCAATAGCAAGTAGTAAATAAACCATCTCTCAATTCCTCGACACTAGTACACACAGACTGCATCTTAAATGGAGGAAAACCTGCACAATATTGCAAAATAAGATTATAGGTGACAGATTTATAGTAGATCAATTCCATTCCAATGAACATTTGGCTATAATTCAAGTTTCTTCAAGTCATATACAATCAACAACTTTTTATACATTAAAAACGGGGTTGATGGTGTATTTTGTGGTCATAAATACTATAATATATACACAGGTTACTCACCATTTCACAGTACTCAAAGACAAGCAAGAAGGGAATGGCCTCAACACACTGTCCCAGGCATTGAAGGATGTTTGGGTGCTGTAGCACTCTGTATAGACAACATAACATGAAGCCCGTTGATACTGACGTTAATTAGGATTTTCAAATAATACTTTAAAATAATATCTGTAAGATTTGAGAGGAGTTTAAGTCTGATGCAATGTGTAAGAGGAAAGGTAGAGGGTGCTTCTAACATTACAGTGATGTCATATAGCTATTTTTGTCCACATGTACTATATGCATGTCCTTCCACACACTCATTTAAAAAAAATTGATTTAAGTAAATATAAAATAGTATCATTAATCAATCAAATATTAAATACTCGAATAATGAATCACCTGATTAAAAATATCTGAAAAATAATAATAGTCTTCAGTCAAGGGGGTTAGGGTGTTAAAGGGAATAGAATGTGTTTACCTGTATGGATCCCCCTGTTGCAGGAAATCATTCTGCTCCTTGGCACTTGCATTAGCTTTTAACTCCTTCACCACGACTCTGGCTCCACCTGGATCTGTGTAGATTTCACTCAGAAGGACCTGTTAATACATGATGACACTTTGTATTAAACAAGACACAGAGAAAAAGGCCATACAGCATTTATGCTTCAACATGTAACATGTTAAAAGAGGTCAAGGAATGCCAACAACTGCAGAGAAAAATGTTGATAAAGCAACAGATTTGAAAAACGGGGAAAGAATAGGTATTCCACCGCACAGGTTGAGGATTATTTGGAGAACGTATATTTATGTATCCACCTTAAGATGAATCACAGAATAAGCAGTAAAAACATGGGATATGTGCGTAAACCTTCAGTTATGACAGATTCAGAGCATAAATCCAGCCTGTGGCACAGATGATGCTGGCAGCAAACATTCAGCACCCTCTACTTAAAGGCTGGATAGAATAAATCAAATTCAACCAATTCAAAAGTTACTCAACCAAACATTACCCTAATGTAACATTTTCTGTTTGTATTTTTTTGGAAGAATGCAAAACTTGTACATTAAAAGAAAACCAATCTTACCTGGCCAAACCAGCCATTGCCGATCTCTTGGATGTAACTCAGACTGTGACGGGCTACCTGGAAGCCTGTGGATCCCTCTGTGAAACCAACCACAAAGCAATATTAATGTACTAATTAACTGGAGCATGTTGTTGTTCATAACTTCAAACTGAAAACTGCAATTTTGCTGAAAATGTGTTTTACAGAGATTTGACTAAACAGACTTGGATAATATCAGGTAGTGCAAGTTTGTCAAGATCCCAATCAGGCTAATCATGTTTTTCTTGTGAAATGACAATGTCTCAATTACAGTATGTACTATAACAAGGCACATGACAAAGAGAGCTCACAAAAAAACACACCAACCTTCAACATATTTTTCCAAAACATTTAGGATTAAAAAAAGGTCTGTATATTTAGAATTTAAATTTTAGGATTCTAAAACCAGACACTAAAAAGACCAGATCCAGCTATTCAAAAACATTATCAATGTGTCATTTGTATGTGTAAGTACACTATACTATATGTGATCTGTATATGTGCACATGTTTGAGGCAATGAATTTATACAGCATATTTTGACACGCAATATAAATCTGCATGTGTCTGACCTGCGATGCGGACAGGAGGTTGGAGGTGTGGGGGTCCAGGCAGGGCCACAGGGGACACAGCGAGGGTGTACACCTCAGCTGGGGACTGCATAGAAGGCGTGTCCTCTGCCGGTGGAGTGAAGTCAAGCTCATCATCAAAGTGGTCCTCAAACTCCTACATCAAGTGGACAAAAATAGGCTTGCCATGATACTGCAACCCGATACTACAGTGCATATATTTCACAACAGAACCTAAAATCACACACACTGTCCATTACAATCCATTCCTACTCTGTATTCATTAGGTGTGGCCTGCATGGGAGCAGGTGGAGCTGTGTCTGTCTGGCTACCTGCCTGCCAGGACTCTCACCTTGAAGTTGATCTCCCTTTCCTTGCAGCAGGTCACGCAGTTCACTAGCAACACCACCAAGACCACAAGCGCTGTCAGTGACACCACCAGGGACAGGTAGAGAGACACAGATGTGTCCCCTGTGCTTCCACCTGAAATGAGAAAAACAGACAGAAACTATGCTGAATCATTCATTATAGCTGTGCTTCAAAATTAATTTGAAGAGAATAAATGAAGGAGGCCTTCTTACAAGCATGAACATAAGTGTGTTTGACAGGAATACAGCACACACTGTACTGGCTCCTCTTCTAAATCCACCCACAACAAAGGTACATTTAAGCTGGACAACAAAAATAAACTGCTCTTACAATGCAATTTCTTGAGCTTACTGCTCTCTTTCTCTAGTAACTCCACTGCAGTGGGAAGAAATGCCAAGCTGTTACACTGTGCAAGACATACAATAATTCTGATCGTATAAAGAGTCAAAACAGTGATTTTTTTTAAGGTTTACAATTTCAAAAAACTAGGGATGTACCGATTTATCGGCCCAGCATCGAAATAGGCAAATAAGATTGACATTCACTGATGGCAGTGGCTGAGTTTATCTGTTGTGTCGCATCAATTTTGCTAAAGATTGTGTTTGTTATTTGCGGTTAGACTCAGACAACAGTACTAGCATACTCCGCTGATGATTCGGAGAAAAGGCCTCTGGCTGGAAAAGGACTCTGGCATGAAGTAAGAGGGCAACAGGTGTCGTGCGCACGTGTGATTTGGCTTTCAAGTCAAAGAAAATGTCAGCTGTGTGGGAGTATTAAATTGTAAAGATAGTGTAATGAAGGGCTGAATGACTTTAAAACAGTTCAGTTATTTTTTTATAATGAAGATTTCTTAGTTTCCCTGGCACAAAAGGGGCAATAAACAACAACAACAAAAACATCGGTAATCAGCCAAATTGTTATTTTAGAAATCAGCCCAGAATTTCACAATTGGTGCATCCCCACTGAAAACATGGCGTGACAATAATTGTGACTCTTCAGACCAGACCACCCAACCTCTATCCCTTATCAGCCATTCAGAGAGACAGCTGTGGAGGTTTCTCCTGGCTGATAAGCAGCTGATGGTGCAGCAGTGGTGACAGCAGGTGTGGGTCTGCGCCGGTGAGGATGCTGTTGGACCAGCAGTTCGAGTGTCAGGGTTGACAGCAGCCTTGCAACCCTCCGACTGCACTGCTCAGCTGCTGCTCTCTCACTACACTGATGCTGATCAATATTCATACAGCTTAAGCTTTCCATTTCAGTGCAACCGATTTCCAATTTAGTGCAACCAACATCTTTGCTCTGGAGACTGCTTCACACACAAAACACATTAACTATTAGAGGCCCAGTTTATTCCAGCAAAGACTCAACCTTTTGTTGGCAATAAGCATAAGCCTGTCACCATGTTCTCTCACCACATGTCCACCTTGTCTTCTCATGTCCCAAATGTCACTGCTCATTTCTAACTGCTCATTTGAAAGTAGGGATGAGTACTGGTCACTTTCGTCTGTTGTTGTCACTGATGACTACTGATGTGAGTGAACTGTCAGAAGACATTCAAGTCAGTCCCTTCCACTTGAAGCTCACATGTATTTTTGTGGCTATCCCTTTTGTTCTGTGTCAGTCAGAAATGGCGTTGGATGTTGCCTCAGAGTCTTGCTAAATGCAGGTGCACAATTTGTTTGACTTGTTATTTTGTAATTTCACTATGTCATATCACAATTTAATAGCTAAAGATAATATCAGCCAACTAAATCATATCTCAACATGGCATGATACGTGTGTGAGAGTGAGAGTGAGAGCGTGTGCTGAAAGAATAGTGAGAATTTGTGTGACACCCTCCTCCCAATTCTCCCTCCTGTGTTTATTCTGTCTCCCACTGCTCGTAGCTTGTCAGGTACATCCTGTCTGCTAGAGGGAGAATCAACACCTACTGAGTCTCCTTCTGCTGAACTACAAATTCCTGACAGATGAAAGCGGGTGCTGAATACATCCAGACTACAAACCTACTTCTAATTGTCCCATGTTTTCACATAAGCACACGAAGGAGAAAAAGAACAGACTTGAGTAAGAATACATCACAAACAGTCAGAGCCCGTTGGAATAAATAATAAACCAGTCTAAGGCCAATATATCTACACTAAGCTGCTAAATTTGGCTAAAATCTCCATTTGGAATTTTTTCGCTATATATAAACTGTGCGTATCCAGATTGGATCAATCTGAAAATGGTCTCACGTTATAGTGTGGGCAGTGCAAGGAAAAGCTTTTCCAAATGATGGCATATGTTTGCTTGGACACAGTCTGGTCCTGTAATGTTAAAAAAAAATCCAATTTTGCATCTGCATTTATGTTATGTTTAGGTTGTTAGAGGATTTTACAAGCATAAAACTGTGGACTGATGAATGCTCTTAGTGCCGCAGCACAGGAATTACTGTTATCCTGAGCTACCCTTTTTTGATAAACCTATTTTATACGCATGCAGATGTCAAAAGAAGTCAACTGAATGTCAATGAGAACATCTAAACTGTGTTCTGCTTTAGTGAAATATGGAGAGTAGCAGGCAACAGAGCTGAGGTAAAACTGGTAACACTGAGCAGAGAAACTGGGATGTGTCTGTCACAAAACAGAAGGAGGGGAAACAAGAACAGATTTAGCTATTTTTCTACATTTCAATGTGGACAGATCTCCAAAAATCTTGAAAAGCTAGTGTGGATGCACATTGTTTTTACAGGTAATAAATAAAAATATAATATAAAATATATATGAATATAATATTTTCTTTAAATGAACCTGAGGTAAAAACTTATAGAGGCTGAAAGCTAGTCCAACAACAGGCTGAGCAGTGATCTTACTATAAGTCAGGTCTGGTCAGATGGAACAGTTGTGTATCCAGACAGCACAGCCTGCCAGAGTGCAGATGAAATGAGCAGCAATCACTTTATCTCTCTCCCTGGGGTGCATTAGATATGATCCAAAGTGTCAGCCATGATTGAGATTAATTTCATGTCTGCCACAATAGAGCAAGCTACCACAAACAAAAATAGACAGGGTTGCTTAATCTGGTCTCTTTACTGCGGATCAAAATAAAATTCTTCCATGCATTCTGACGTTTTACAAATGTCTTGAGCTTTAAGTTTCCCTTACTGCACTGAAAACATACTGAAATGTGACCCCAAAACTGAGGACAACTGAAGTAGCCCAAGCTAATACACTGAATCTGCTTGCATCAATAAAAACCACAGACTACACAGTATTTTTAATCATTTAAAGGTGGGGTATGCGATTTTAATCCAATACATTATTCGTCATTGTTTGCTCTATAACCATGGTATTTGACATGGTATTGGATTTCTCCAGAATCGCATAACCCACCTTTAAGATTGTTGTAAATCAGACTATACAATCAGCACTCGACATGTCATAGACTCCAGATAGGACACACTACAACAAATGACACATACACAGCATAAGAAGAAGAAAATATAATGGAGAGCAATCCAGACGAATTAACATTGTCTGGAGGGGGAAAAAAAAGTCACATTGGGTGAACAAAGGCAAAAAAACCTTTGTGGTGTCCCAGACACACCACTGATCGGGCTTTCCATGCTAAACCTAAAGTAAGAGCAGTAAAAGCCATCCAGTCAAGAGAAGTTAATCAGAATCTTCAGTGAGAATCACAAGCAGTAGCTTAGCATACATTAATAAATCAAATTTAGTTGGTATAAATCTCTATTTGGACATCACTTTTATGTGAGTTGTGTTAGTTCAATTGGTACAGAGCTACAGGGACTCTACAATTTAGGTAAACATCAAACCTCCATAAAGATTTACAGCGGGACACAATATCTACTGCATGTGCTGCTGTACTGTTGCCATGTCACGTGAAAGCCCCCCCCAAACCACCACACCAAGGTGGGTACCACCACAGCCTTATACTGAGACAGGGAAACCCCTAAATGGGGTCTTCCACTAAGCCACGCATAAGACCATCCTTTCACAATTTTTGCCTGGCAGAAATTAGCCCCGTTCAAGTCAAATCCAAAATGTGTCATGTGCCTATTATTTACAAAACACTTCCTCCATCTTCAATTATAGCTTACAAAATGAGTGCAGGAGCAATCGTTTAGAGAGAATTCCAATTGGCTTTAATAAAGCCAAAGCTTAACTTCTCAACAGTCCTGTGAAAAACATTCGGCTGTAATTGCAAGCAGTTTAAAAACACCCCCTGTCTGTTTCAGCAGAGCAACAGGGCTCCAGGCAGTGCAGGACTCCCTGAGAGGCTGCAGCAGCAGTCAGATAGAAAAAACAGGAGCTGGGTCACGGTAGCTCTACATGGGATCAGTTCACCTCAGTTAGGCCTTATCTGAGTCATGGGTTCATATTATGACTTGGCAGGCCCTACCAAATGACTCAACTGGTTTTTGGGACCAATACGGCAGGGAGCTGCCAGGTCTTATTTCGGTTCCACTGCATATTTCAGTAGGCATTCACGCAGAGGGGAAGCTGACCCATTTTTGCAGATTTCACCCACCAGTGTGCACAACAGTGGATGTCTGTACTTTCAGTTGCATACAAGATGAAGGATGGCATTGTCTGGCTGACATGTTTGGGTTCAGCTAAGATTTGTCTGTCTGCTAAGATACAAGGAAGCGCTGAGCCTCATCGATCAAATGAAAAGCCCAGGGATCTGAAGCAGCCAATACTAATACAATGTATGGCTGCCCTTGTAAGGGGCCTAACAGACAGGACGCAGTTTTTGCAGTGACAGGCGTCTTTTTCCAGTTGTTTTCTATAGGCAGTAAGCGTTTTGCGTGCTGCTCATGTGCCCTGGGCGTCTTGAGTTTTAGACACCCGGTACGCTTCGCATTTTTGCAGGAGCACTCTGAATGCCTCGAGCTGACAAAATTTCAACTCAGAGCAGAAAAGTGCCCGGCATCATTTGCGATTTCTTTCCCCATTCCAATCGGATGAATTGAGATTCAGGTTAACTATTTACTAATTAGGAAGTTAACTACTTCTAACTCTGTGAGTTAACTTTACAGCAAAATCACAGTTAGGCTAAGGACAGGTGATTTAGTGGTTGCCTAGCAGCAAGCTGCTCTTTTAAATTGCAGGCTTCAACACAAAAGGCACTGCGGTGCGCCTCGCGATTTGCAACCTGCAAAAAGCACTCTGTCTGATCGGGACCTAAGGATCCATATTTGCAAGACTGTGTTCTGTCGGTCATTCAGCAATATTTTAACTTTTAAAATAATAAAAAAACTAAACTATACAGACAGGTCAACATCTGCATGCATTCTCTTTTGTAACATACTGTCACAATGCAAAACCTGCTAAATGTTTTCGTGAAAGATGTTAAATGAAGCAAGCAACTGGATTGGAGCAAAGGGGCTCTGGCTGGAGCCTTAGCCCCTGACAGCAACATAACAGCCTGAGGTGGTAGTCACTGAATCACTGAGAAACGTAATGGAAGGTTAAGGCCAATGCCCACCTACAGACTAGACATGCCACTATCACCTGGCTGTTACTAAAGCTAAAGTTTCCGTTAAAGCTTACCTATCTACCTTTACCAATGTTTGAGGTGTGTAAACAGAACACATGACCCTTAAAGACTGGCTTTACACGTGACTTTCCAGTTATAACTCTTATACAGTGGTGTGAAAAAGTGTTTGCCCCCTTCCTGATTTATTTTATTTTTGCATGTTTATCACACTTAAATGTTTCAGATCATCAAAACAATTTAAATATTAGTCAAAGATAAATGCAGTTTTTAAATGAAGGTTGTTATTATTATTAAGGGAAAACAAAATCCAAACCTACATGGCCCTGTGTGAAAAAGTGATTGCCCCCTAAACCTAATAACTCATCTGCCATTTTGGTCTACTTCACTTTGTCAGGCAGTTCCTATTTAAGTGATTTCTTGATTGAGAACAGGTGTGACAGTAATAACCTAAACCAAAACTTTAAACAATCAAGTATTACTGTACCACATCTGGGCACACTGGTAAATGAAGACAGGTGAAGTAGGGCAAAGAACAGGTTGCTATGTAATAAAAGTAGAATAAGCACGCTGATGTTGCAACATCAGTTTCCTCTATGCTGTATTATGATAAAGCAAACAACACTGTTGCTAATCATTGACTGGTACTGATAAGACTGGAATGTGTTAGTTACACATTACCGTCCCTCACTACAGCATATCCACGTATGCATCTATTAATTTCTCACGAGGAAGCGGGTTATATTATACCAAGAGAAGCAACAAACCTCGCGAAAACACTGAAACCATTCCCTTGTCTCTCAGTGAATGTATGGCATCAACAACATAGGGTTTGTAATTGATTCATCTACTTAAATTGGTGTACTATTTTTTTATTAATAAAAAAAAGATAAAAATACCTTAAGAGCTTTCAATTTACAATGTGCTGAAATTAAGGAAACCAAATAAAAACTAATCTTGGAGAAGCTGTAATCACCAAGTTTGAATTGTTTTACTTGAGAAATGACTTAAAACAGTAATCTCACATTAGTATCCCAAGTAAAACTGCTGGAATTGAATTGTTTTCTTACAATCAATTTCCTCCTGTATCTGTAATTCTGTCCTGAGCAAGAGTTTCTTATTTAACATAAGTCTGGAAGTGTGTTTTTTTTTTTAAATCACATTGTGGCATATGACAATAAGGAAAACATTTAATTCTATGAATACACTTTCATTCATCCTAAAATAATCAGATCATCACACCCGTGACAAAACCTGTGATGTTGGAAAAGTGCCAGGACACTATAATCAACATCAAAAGGTTATTCAAGGTCCACTTCAAAACAATAAGAAACAGCGTTTCTATGCTGGTAGGCCAATATCCATTGTCCCATAAACTCAGTTAAATGTCAATGACTTGACCAACCCAACTGAAAGGTTAAACATCTCTGTACCTGCAGTTACAATAGGGTGTACTATATTAACTCAGACACATCACTGGTACCTCTTGACCGATTTATTTGTGTTAAATATCAATCAGAATTTAATTAGACTTGGTTAATAAGTATTTTCTGAGTACTACTTGAGGAAAAGTGTAATGTTTGTGTTTGCTATTAACTAGCTGAGTCGTGACGATGACATGCTGTTACTTTCCATTATAAGGATCATTAAAAAAGATTTACCAGTCCGTATAAACAGAAAGAAGATTTGCTATCCTATAAACTCTGTAATCAAACAAACAGCAGTCAGTACAAGCATCCATACACTGATCACAGTCTTCATTGATTAGCAGGAAATGCAGCCAGGTTGTTATGTTGTTAGCTTTTAGCTGCTGATTAGCAACAGCTACCCCGGCAAATATTCACTAAAATAAAACATCTGCTAGCGAAGCAGCTGGACAGACGAGAGTTGTAGTGAGTGAACAAACAATCGCTTAGCTGTGTATCAGCTTGCAGTCAGCTGGCTCACCTGATGTGTGAGGATACAGAAGAGGGGCACCTTCAGACAGCCAGAACGCCGACAGAAAAACCCCACTGGCCAGCAACAAAACATATCCATGGCGGCTCTTCATCTTCCTAGCTTAGCTAACAAAATATTAGCTAATTGGAATCGTCGTCATAAACAGTAAATGGCTGATTTGATGCTAAATTAAGTGTTTTAATCATTGATAATCAATGTAGGCTACATAAACAAGCATATTTCCTGTCTGTTTAACGTTAGCGACTTTTAGCCAGCTAACTAGCTTCAGCTAACATTAGCATGTCAATGCTAACAGTTTCAGCTGACGACAGCAAAAACCGCTAAGAAATATAGTGTTGCGTTGTCCATAGAGACACAATGAGCAATCACCTTTCACGATCTATCATATTTGATGTATGTACCTTAATGGTATTTAAATGAACATAGCTAAAGGAAATTAATAAATAGCCCTGACTATCATGAAACACCTCTCCTCCAAAGCGCCATGTTCCTGTACAACGTCACATCACGGAATGAGGCGTAAAACTTCAAATAATTGACAAGTGCTCAAGCCAATCACAACGAAGAATACCTTTGCGTTAAACACACAGAGCCAATCAGCTACGAGCTTTATTATCAGTCATGTAAATCCAGTGCTTTGTGTCAAAGCTGAAGAAAGCTTTTTACATCCAGTCACTTGCTAACCATGTGAGGCACGCAATACTGATTAGGAGAGACGACCTGTCTATATTAAATATTTATTTCTGGATTTACGGCCAACCACAAACTACCAAGCAGCATTTAATAGGTGTACAGGGTAATTTGACTCGTGCACTGATGCTGGCTTAAGCATCATGATCTACTTCTTGTGAATATTTTTCATTTTCTTTCTGGTGATTTCATATGAATATTGCTGAGCGTTAGGTTTACTGGGAAACTCGATATTTCCCATGATTAAATATTCATAGCAAAGCAAACAAAACTTAACTATATTTTGATCACAATAGCTACACATATAGGAAAGATGCTCTTGTTGTCATAGGTTATTAATCCCAATTATAAACAGCCATACCTCTATATATATGTGTATAGGTTTTTCCTGACATAATGTTGTTTTAATGGCTTTTAAGCCATAGCACATGATAATTGATTTTATGATGTGATTAAATCTTAATAAAGAATATATCAGTGCATTTAATTATTGCAATGCTCTGTGTATGCTTGTTAACAAGACAACCCCACATATTTCCCCTTTGTTATATATAGCTAAGACTTATAATATGACAATTGCATATTCATGTGTTTACACAGTGTCTTTATTAAATTTTTTTATTACCAGACATAATTAATACTAAAATTAAGGATATACATACCTGACTGATAATTATCACATTCAGCTCATCTTCTGAAAGGTTTTGCATTTCCTGAGCACCCCTGTTCCTGTTTTTTATATCGTTCTTCATTATTAATATTAATATGAATAGTAATAGCATTAGTAGATGGTTGTTGTTGTAGCAGTAGCAATAAAAGCAATAGTAGGATAAATGTTATATGAAAAATTGGAATGTCATTATTTAAATTGTATTTTTTCTTACGTTTCCAAAATTTGCAAAACAATATGAGTGAGAAAATTATCTGCTCTGATAAAATGATGAAGGAGGAGGAGGCACTCTGTGGCGTGGGGGAAATCTCCCTGGGTTTGAGGACAGCTACGTCAGGTTGCTTCTTGCACTCTGGATCACGAAGCTGCTGGAGAGTGTCAGTGGCTTATAGGCACAAAGCAAGAGAGGCAGAGATCTGCACATCATAGGCTCAGAGAGTGCAAACCTCACCCAAAGCACGGTGAGTACAAAGCTTTTTTGCAAATTCATGTGCATGGCATGTTTGTGCGATGCTAGCTGGCAGTTCTGTGTGTGTTTGTGCCTCTCAATTCTTTTGCTTTAAAAGAGGGGGGAATAAAAAAATAGGATGTACAGCCCTCTTTGTGTTTGCTCCCTCAACTTGCAACAACTTTCTCTGTGGGGAAGACAATTCTTTCATTTTGTGAAACAAAGCTTGGATCATCAGGCAATTCTCATATGATTTAAAACATGTCATATGATGAAATACATACATTTATCTCTCTGAGAAAACAATACAGATCTTTTGTTAATCTGGTTGTGTCTTACTGTCAAAAAGATACAGCCCTACTGATAAAAGATACAACTCAGCACCGTGTTTTTTCACAGTGCTGATGCACCTGAAGATTACCCGCAGAGGAATGATTATGCTTAATCTATCCACAAGTTCTGTTTTTATCTGACAGAAACTGTTATCTGACAGCAGAAAACACCTGTGCCAGTTTCATTTACTGTCACCTTGCATTTCCTCCGTGTATGTGTGTTTGTATCCCTCAGGCAGCTACAGAGCACCATGGCATTTGCAGGGATGCTGAGCGACGAGGACATCAGGGCTGCGGTCCAGGCTTGTCAAAGTGAGTCAGACAGTACACACACACACACACACTCTCACACACAGGGAGACACACACTTCTCACACAAGCATCTAATCGTTAACCGAAGTACACAGTAAGTGAATATACATCCCCTCACATATTACAGAGAGAGAGAAAGACAGGTGTTGTTAAACCCACTTCCAGTCCCACAAGGGATACCCATACGATGTGTTGAGAACATCAGGGAGCCTGCAGGTAACCAGGCAGCCATGTGACAGGAGAGCAGTTACCTCCCAGATACCGAAGTGTTTATGTTGAGCATTCACACAGTGGAGACCAAATCAAACAAGCTATATAACCCTCCCATCCCAAAGCACTTATTTGGCTCATTTATCTCTAGCAATTATGTCTGCACGACAAGGCAGAAACAGATCAACCGCTCTGATGAAAATCAAATGTCAGCGCTTATATTCCCTTTATTCAAGAAAACTACCCCTGTTGGCAATATTTTAAACTAAATAGCATTCTAACTCAGTCAGTCGTACTTTTTTTTGCATGTATCAATAAAAAGAGGTGGTATTTCTATGATTTATTCTATGAAGAAGAAATGTCTAATGAAAGTGGGGATAGCAGACAAATCAGCTTAAGGTTAGGTAAGCATTTTTAAAGACTCCCCTCCCTTATTATAAGATTATTTATTTTTAAGTCAAAGTGTAAATCTTTGAATTTCTCATACTGTGGCTGCAAGTCTTATTTACTTGAAGGCAACTCATCCTAGATCAGAAATTCCACTCTGAACGGCTTCTAAAGGGCTTTTACGTTTAGGTTTGCATTAGACCCATGGGCAACATTCAGTGTGGTGCTTTGACTGTTTCAATGGCATAATGACAGCGCCTATAATGGTATAAAACGATGCGCTACAGGCTGTATATTGGTAAATGTCATTGGTTGAAGAATGAAAATCATCTGAGCGAATGAGTAAATGCGACATCTCTATTCAGCCCCTCGCCATTCTTGCTTTCTTGTCATTCTGTGATTGACCTCTCACTCCCACATCTGTCGTCTCTTTCTCTCTCTCTCTCTGCCTATGTAGCTCCGGGCACATTCGACTTCAAGTCGTTTTTTGCACAAGTGGGTCTGACCGGCTCATCTGAGGCAGATGGAAAAAAAGTGTTTACAGTTCTGGACCAAGACAGGAGTGGATACATTGAGGAGGAGGAGCTCAAGTAAGGATGTTGAGTGTGTGTGTGTGTGTGTGTGTGTGTGTGTGTGTGTGTGGTTTAAGGGCTAGAGCAAGGATTCAGGTGTGTGATGTGTGTTTGTGCATGTGTAACTCCTTTGTGATGGCCCTCAGGCAGAGGTCACTGTGTGAATGGAGCAGCATTTCTGCTGTGAATGAATTTAGTAATACATGAGGGGAGGACTGGTGAGTGAGTGATGGGGGGGGCTTAAGGACAGCTCAGAAGGGCCTAGGGGTTGAGAAAATGCCATCAGAAAAAGATAAAGTCTATGATAATACAAGGCTGAACTTTCCGCTGATATTTTTTGTGCACCTATCAGACTGTTCCTTCAGAATTTCTCTCCGGGGGCGAGAGAGCTGACCGTGGCTGAGACCAAGACTCTGATGGCTGCAGGAGATAAGGATGGTGATGGCAAGATTGGGATGGAAGGTGGGTGCATGTAAAATGTGAAAAAAGCTGTCGGCAGATGAGCAAAGGAGGACAGGGGAGCTGTCCATTAATTTGTGCTGAAATTGCTGTCTATAAAAAGCAAAAAACACTATAAAAGTATGAACTCAAACAAGCAAAAAAATAACTTGTTTGTTTGTTTAGTCATCTTGCTTAATCATAATGTTGTATGACACTGACTTCTTGCCTGGAGAACAACTCTGACTGAATCCACTGTTTCTTTTTCTCCCCCACAGAGTTCTGTGATATCCTGAAATAAAGAGAAAAATAAGATAAGATGTTTGTTTGGTGGCGAGACAGCCGCGAGACTTTAGTTGTGTGTGTTTAATCAATCAGGTAGCTGGAATGGGTTAATAAATGTATTTAAAATGTGATATGACGGTGTGCTGGTCTCATTTTTATTCTATGGCACGATATAGGTCTCAACGTTTCACTAAGACTAGTGACATCCAAGGTATTCAGTGGTTTAAATTGCCTGGATCACTTATGCTGACTATTTATAAGAACAGTTAGAGGTGACTGATAAGAGACTTTTCACTAATGATGCATGCAGCATAAACAGAGCACGCTGGTTCTGAGTGGGCTTCTTTTAAGTGACATCTGGTCATTACCATTCTCCAGTTTATGAATAAATACTGAGTGTCAAACAAGAAAATATTTAGGATAAAGGTGAGTGCCTATTGACACCCATGCATGAAATCACTCACCTATACACTTCTTATCTCATCCCATTGACACTCATGGAAGTGCCCTGGTGGAGGATGTCAACGACAATAGACAATAGTCACTGGCGTCATTTTGATGTTAAGGAAAACCCCATTCTGATTCACAGAGTAGCTTGTATCCTAAAACCTGTGGCGATGGGGAAATTGAAAAGCCAATTTCACCAATTTTGTGAAATTAATGTTTTAAATTGGCAGAATTTTGCATTTTAAATTGATGGGACCCCTCTTCAAATCTTAGGACTCATGGGTTCTTCCAGAAAATTGCCCTTGTTTTCCTTATTAGGCAACTGCCTTCTGTTGGAAGGATTTCCAATTCCTGGAGAGACCCAGGTAGAAATATCCAGCATACTCATGGAAAATACTAATAGTTTATACAGATACCGAGATGACTGAGATGAGTGTCCCTGATGATTAAGGTTTAAATGACCTAAAGGTTAACAGTCTATGGTTTACATTTCATAAAGAGGTCATATAGGCCACACAAACACATTTATCAGACACACATGGCTGACAAAAACATTGAGAAAAGGGCGGTCTCAGCCTTAATAAAGTCACTTCATCTGCGTTTTGTGCCATGGGAGCACACCACAGTAAAATGAGTTGTCAACACATTGCTAACTTGTTCATGCGCACAATCACACAGCACACAAAAAATAGTCCAAATGATTGGTGCATTGCCTACTAAGGACAGGGATCCGGTGGTATAGGTCCCAAAGTCTTGTCCCTGTTAGGACGCTGGGTTCATTTGAAACTCGACATGCGGAGCTCAGATGAACCCTATGGAAATATACGGTAGCTTATACTTTAGGTATAGATAGTTAGTGTGACAGGGCAGCGTACTGGCAGAGATATCTATCATTCGAGACCATTTTAGGGCGGTGTTGCAACTCCAATCCTTCAGATGCAAGAATGGAAAGCCTGACTCCAATCACTTATAATGAACTCATAAAACTGAGAAGAATACTAACTATATGGGAAATAGCCAGGCAATTAAGTAAATTAACTTCTGAGCAGCCTACCACAAACACTGCGGGCATGAGTATCACATATTGCTGCTATTATTAAAGATAAAATATATCATAAAGTCAATTATGTTGGACAGTCGCACTGCAGGTTCATAATGCATATGACTATATGGGAAGATTTTACTGATAAGCTACCACAGGTGACAGAATTAACAAACACAATATATAAATTGTAACAAGCAGGCTATCACAGAGGAACATGTCTCCATAATCATATATAATATTATAGTGATAACACAAAGGAGATAAAAAAGCAAGTCTTTTTGAGAGCAGTATCTAAGCAGTCCTTCCACATATATTTACAACTTTTGAGTGGCCTAATAGGCTACTTCTTTTCAGAGTGATGTCTCACATTTAAGGCCGTGATTTAAATACTTCCTCTGTTAATTAAGACAGCGAACAGCAGTTATAATTGGCCGCGAGTCCTTGGTGCTCGTTCACCAAGGACTTTGGCTCCAAGGTTTTCTCACAAACCAAACTAGGGGATATGACCCATGGCCTACAGTATATTCACTCTCACACATTCCCATTCATTTCATTTATACTCTCAGATGAAACTTACAACATCGAAATCAGCATCTTAAATGTTGGCTATAAATTATACGAGTGTAACATGTCCCGTGAAGCCAGTGAGCAGCGGACCCGCTCAGGTTTCCACACGTCTAGCTATAGGCCTCCGCACACATGGTAGCATCCTCATTTGTTCACCTAAAAATAGGTCGAGACTACTAGACACATTTTTTCGAAACCCATGCATCTTGGTACCTGATACTGAGACTCATTGCTCTGTAAATGGTGTTGCTCAAGGATATATAAGAGAGAGGGAACGGGGCTTCGGCATTCACTCGAGTCCTCCTTGGTTTTCACTCGCCTCAACGCAGCGCAAAGGTGAGTGGGAGGTGCGCCCCGCAAAGGCCACACTGACTTCTGGCCGATTACACTGGGAGGAAAGGGATTCAGACGAGGAGATCCCCGTGGACTATAACTGTAGAGAGAAATGGGACCAGCATAGCCAGCAACAGCACGGACCACAGGACGATTCAATCAGTGCGAGAAGGAGCCCAAATGATTTCAAAGGATCAACTTCTGTGGATGATAATTGCGCTATTTTACATGAGCTCTTGTAACCGGATGAAAAAAAAAATCACACCCAAAGCTATCGACACGTTTGACATCACTGCGTTTCCCTCGGCTGCAATGTTTATTTGTGGCAGTGATTCATGTTGCCGTGATTTGGCCTCTCAGTGGGAGCATCATCTGTTTAGTGCCATAGCAGCATTCCGCGTTGGGATAAACAGAGTCAGGCCCTCAGTGTGATGAGACATCCGGAGGCAAAGCGTAGCTCTTTAGCCCATGCAAAAACAGGATGCTGCGTGGCAGCCTTGGCAAATTAACGCAATTAATTCGTTTGATCGTGACGAAACATAAAAAGGTGGCTTCGCCAATGGCTGATAATCCTGACATTGTTTTATGTTTCTAGATGCTTTCCAATACAGTGTTAACGATGCCTGAACTTTCCTTTTCTCTCTCCGAGGCTAGAGGAGGAACAGCTTTGTTTAATACTTGGAAGTTAATATCTGGCCACTGATGCTTGATGTATGCGAGCCCACAGGCCCAAGGCTCTGTTTGATATATGATGATTTAAAAACATACAGGAAAACAGCAGTCATTTCAGATGAGTGCATCAAACCCTCTGAATACCTCTCTGAAGTCACTGTGTCTTAGGCCCACAGAGTATGTGTATCTCCCAGACACAAACTAACAGTTATTAAAACGGTTTGCTTTAAAGAGGGATAGATTGGATGTGGGATGCTTATACTAACCCTGAGCCTTGTCTTCTTTCCTCTCTTAGATAAAGAAAAATGGCCTTCGCTGGTGTTCTCAATGATGCTGAAGTGAAAGCAGCTCTGGACGGCTGCGCAGGTGAGCTTCATTATCTTAATTTACTCTACAGTGAATGCACTGAACTCATTTCTTCATCCTCATTATTATTATTTGATTATGTTGAATGTTAACTGCTAATTTGATTTAAAACAAACTGGTACAAACTGGCTGACATCACAAAGTGCTGAACTCTCAGTTTCAGAATGTGTCATATAAACTGCCAGCCACATTACATCAACACAGAAGTCCTGTGTTGTGCTTATGCAGCCGGCTAATGCTGTTAAAATGTATGTTCCAGCTGCTGACTCCTTTGACTACAAGAAGTTCTTCAAGGCATGCGGCCTGGCCAGCAAGACCGCAGATGATGTCAAGAAGGCCTTCGCCATCATTGATCAGGACAACAGCGGCTTCATTGAGGAGGATGAGCTGAAGTAAGACACTCAAGCAACGCACACTTAAGCAAGCAATGCCTCTGTGGCCCAAAATATGCACCAGATCTAATATTACTGTACTGAATTTTAGGGGTTTTTTTAGAAAAAACAAGGGTTAGCTTTACTCTTTCCCCTCATATGGACGTTTTCCTTTAATCTGGGGGTCAAACTACACACTTACTGCACTAAATAAAATCTAAAGAAAGGCCATGTTTAATGAAGCCTGAAAGTTTTATGACTTTCTACATTTAAATCCCTATGGGCAGGCTTGTTGACACGTTACAACACAGAGAATGCTTTAAACGTGACTCATTCTGCACAGTGATTTAACAACATACCAATCTATACAGTCTGAGATATTCATAATTGTAACTCCTGCTGTTTTGTCCACCTGTCAGACTGTTCCTGCAGAACTTCTCTGCTACCGCCAGAGCACTCACTGACAAGGAGACCAAGGCCTTCCTCGCCGCTGGTGACAGTGATGGTGATGGCAAGATCGGAGTCGACGGTAAGAGTTCTTTGTAGAGCAGAGTACACTTTCCTATGTATCTTTAAACGAAGCAGCAGAGATATATAAGATTAATTCTGATGCATATTAGCAGTGGACTCTAATCTGTATTACAATTTAATTCTTAACATCCATTCACATACTTTCAATACCTGCGCAAACTCAATTGGGTCCAATTAGTCTAGATTTATACCAATGTGATGACAAAAGAATCTGAAGACATTTTGTTCACTACTAATGGCCGTTTTATTCTACTTTCACAGAGTTTGCTGCCCTTGTAAAGGCATAAATTTCCATTGACCAAGATCCACTTCTTTTCATGGAACTGCAAGCTCCTTGCAAGATTCAGTAATCATCAGCTGAAAGAATATTTTTTATACCTTATTTATGAGTTGCCTGCGGAATATTTCTCAACATGGAACACATATTTTACTGTTAATGTTACTCAGATGTGTTAAATGTTCTGAAAAATGACTTGTGCAAATTGTACAACACCATCTGCACTTTTGAGGAAGAGTGAAAAACCAGGAATAAATACTCTTTTGGTGTAAAGTCATCCCCTTCAGGTCAGTCGTCTTTGCATTTTTCAACTGTGGTGTATTATGCAACCCACTGCATTCACATAGCTGTGGCTATGTCAACACAATGGGTTGAGGAAGAGGTGGTGACAAATTTGAATACTCGGGAGGTGCTGAGAGAAAATTGAACTGACCTGCCCAACACTTGTTTTGATAATTAGTTAATGAGAAGGGGAGTGGAGCTGGATTCAGGCCAGGAGCTGGCAAACACAGTGGGAAAGGCCCTGCAGCTTTGCTTGCATACTTCCTGGATCCAGGGAGGTTTGCAATAGATAGCTGTCACACATAGTGTAATTAGCTGGTCTGTTTCAAGGTCTTTTCTCCACCAACTGCTGCGTAGTCAATTAGATGATGTGCTGTGGCAACAGCAGGGCTATTAACAGCCACTGTTGCATCAGCAACCTTTTAGCAGGTTGAATCTGGTGCATAGATGCAGATCTTTAGTGATCTGAGGGGTTCTTATCAAATCATTATTTATTCAGTTTTCTTGGAATGTGCCATGCTATTTCTTTGGAAAATATTCTAAACACATATTGGCAGAGAAATACAACTGAATAGGTCAAAATTACAAGTTAAAGTCAAATTACAATTCCAGGGGAAGTTATGAGTGCAAGTCAGCAATATGTAAACCCTCAACCCTATCAGATGACACCCTGAGCTTGTTACCATCAACCAGTGGTCAAAACAGAAGGAGGCATGGTGATAGCAGTCTGCTGTTTCCTCACCCTAACCCCACAGGGCAGTGCTGCCACCTACAGGTCAAAGCTGTTCTCAGCAGTACATAATACAATCATGGATTCAGGATGAACCATTCAGACCCCCCCCCTTGTTGGGAGTTTACTAAAACATTTGTGCCTAACAGCATGAGCATTACTTTGTGTTTTTAAAATGTTTTTGCTTAGAATAATGTGAATGGCATATGGACTCACAAAGAAAAGAAAGGAGTCCTGTGCAATCAGCAGTTGAAAAGGGGTGTTTCCAAAAATCACTCAGTCCACTTTAAATAATTTGGACAATAATAAATACATTAAAATAAATAGAATAAAACTGACTTGCCAGTCAAAATGGGACTGATTGAAATTTGGAATTTGAACTGGTTCTATATGCACCACAATTATGGCTGCTGTGCGCTTGATATGTCTGTAAGCAGACTATTAGAAACTTGATTTAAATACGCCCAGATACAAGCTAAATCTGACGAAACACAAATGATTGCACTTGGAAAATACAATATGACACATGCTCATTGTGGCTGTGAGGTAGACAACTAACAGGCTGACTTTATGTTAAACATGAACAGCAAAAGCATCTGTTTCACACAAAGTGAACTATAATGTATTCTTGCACATTCTGACACTATATTGGCCTCCATTTTCAAGACATAAATATAAGCTCTAATTCACTCTCACAGTAGTTCATGCCTTCCAAATAAACAATAGCATAGGAAAAGAGGGAAAACAACCAATTAGCGCCACTTACGCCAGCTCTAACGCATCTATGCTCCGTATCCACCCTCCTGAATACGGGTGCGTGTTGCCAGCAGCACTTGCAATTCGTCCTCCTCAGCAGTGCAAAGGCCTATTCTTAGCATTGCGGGATATTAAAGACTTCTTCAAACGCACCTTTTAAGCGTCTTCATTTGTGAAACTTAAAATAGACAGCTCTCTGGCTACAGGACGAATTTTCGCCACCCCCTTCTCGGCGGTGTCAGTTACCTTATGCCTCGGATTTCGATAGAGTGAAACTATAAAAAGGTCACCGGGAGCACCGGGAAGATCACTGCAGTCGACTCTCGAGTCTTGTCTGTATCATCTGTACCCTACAAAGCAAAGACCCCAGAGGTGAGTGTGAATGAAAGGAGACAAGAAGCCACGCAGACAAAGCCGCAGCATCACACTTGGCATCTTTGAGAAAACATTCATGATTTTTTTAACCTTACGTTTTAACATGGACTTCGTTGCATTGCAATGCAGCATCTAAAGAAAGAGGGTTTTTTTGTTGTTTTTGTTTTTTGCGGGAGCGTCAGCTGCATGAAGCCATGGATTACTGGCCAGCATCTATAGGGAGCACGTGTCAATCTCAGCCTCTCGAGGGGGATTTGGAAATGCAACATCAAACATGCCACTCAGAAAGAAGTGGACTGACTAATTTGCCCTTTGAAAACTGTTTTTATTCTAATCTATTTAATTAACCGCCTTTAAAAAATGTATTTATTCTTTTTGGCAACAGACCAAGCTGTTGTTTTAATGATAATGGGCCAGCGTCTGTTGAATGTGATTCATTATTTATTCTAAAAGATAAAATAAATATGAATATAGTGAACCATAATCCATATAGTCAACAACATGTGGCTTATAGCCGTAATGTGTCACTTTAAAGAATAATCATCGCTTTTATTTGATTCTGCAGATCAAAATGGCCTTCGCAGGTGTACTGACTGATGCTGACATCACTGCAGCCCTGGATGGGTGCAAAGGTGACTCTTCAAATTACAATTACAAAATCACAGCCTCCTATGTGACCTTTTAGTTCGGAGCATCGGTGTGCTTTTTTTGTCCAGCTACTCTTTGAGGACTTTGTAGTAACAACCTGCGTTCATATTTCAGACGCTGGCACATTCGACCACAAGAAGTTCTTCAAGTCATGCGGTATGTCCGGCAAGTCCGCCGACGACGTCAAGAAGGCCTTCGCCATCATTGACCAGGACAAGAGCGGCTTCATTGAGGAGGATGAGCTGAAGTAAGACACACACACACCTGCGGAAGTTAACTTTATAATGAAAAGTATTTTTAATAGGTGTAGATTTTTTATTTTGTTGATTAATTACAGTATATCCAATAAATGATGAATGCCATTCTGTATCAAAACAATACGTTTGTGCTTTTAGCAGATAACACCTGCATCAGTATCGATGTGTGGTCCAGTAATACTTTTTTAATGCAGTCAGGTTGAATGTGAAGTGTGTCTCAGCCAACGGGAGGAGCTGGGGTCCGTGAACTAACCACCGACCGTGTCTGTCCGCAGGCTGTTCCTGCAAAACTTCAAGGCAGGCGCACGCGCACTGACCGACGCCGAGACCGCGACTTTCCTCAAGGCCGGTGACTCCGACGGTGACGGCAAGATTGGCGCTGATGGTAGGCCTATGGACTCTCCTCAGCTCTTTCTCATGCAGGGTGATTACGTTGGAAAACAGATGCCAACTGTGTGTTTTCTTGTCTCTCTGCAGAGTTCGCTGCCATGGTTAAGGCATAAAATGGCAACTGACCAACAACACCTGCTCTGATGGAACAACAAAGCCCACGTCGACCTCCCCCCTTTTCATCTGAATATAAATAATTTTTATACATTTGCTTAAGAGACGTTTCCTCCTATGCAACACACTGTCCAAAAATGATGATTGTGAATGTCGCTCGGTTGTGTTCATGTCTTAAATATGAATTTCGCTTACTGTAAAATCTATGATGCACTTTCCAGGAACGAACGAAAAAATACATATTCTTTTGTTACGGTCTCATTGTATGTTTATATTTGTGTCTTTTCAATTCCTGAACAACATCTTACAAACTCAACAGGGCACATACATACATGCGCAGTCTCTCTCTCTCTCTCTCTCTCTCTCTCTCTCTCTCTCTCTCTCAAATTCAATTTCATTGAGCTTTAGTGACATATGACAAATAAATACAATTTTGTTGCCAAAGCATTTGAAGGGAAACAGTGAATAAAGAAAAATAAAGCAATGGTGATTGTACACACACACACGAAATAAAGATTACAGGTTAAGTCTGGATACACAAAAATTGCGCGCACACGCACTAACACACACAGTTTATGTTTGTGTGTGTCTGTGTGCGGTCATGCAGCTCCACCCTGCAGCCACTAGATGGAGTTACATCCATTCTTCAAGCATTGCAGACAGAGGAGCCTGGCCTCAAGTTATGGGGACGGAATGTAGGACGAAATAATAATAATAAAAAAGATATTTCAGGCATTTTTTTCTTGAAACTATTGTTTAAACGTAGTTAAAGTTGTACTTAAATCTAACTCAACTGCTTATTTCTTGGAACTAATTACTACAAATTATTCTGGGTGAGATTCTCCAAAATTGCACTGAAACTTAGTCTAAATCTCTGCTTAATGTAATTTTATCTTATTCTAATTAAGAAAAATCAGATTTTAATATTGATTATGAGACTGGTGTGCAAAGATGAACATTTTTGAAGTGTAGTAGAGAGGTGAGTCTGACAGAGTTAATAAATCGTGTCTTATTTCCAAAAACAAACAGGCTAGAAAGACTGAAGAGGGAGGATCGTCCTCACGGCAAATCTTAATGTCCAGGAGTGTGATCCCGTAAAGAACATTAGCAAATGTAAATGAATAAATGATCGCCCAGTAACAGTATAGTCCATGAGGTATCAACATGGTCTCTTTTTTACACACAGCCTGGAGGAGATGATTGAGTTTCTCTTTACCTCAGGAGTCCAGCTTCACGACAACCTCACAGCAGACTATCAGGCATCACTTGTTGAGGGGCCCCATTAACGAGTTGACACCGGGATTAGGTTTAGGAAAGGTTGACAATGACAAACCACCGGAGATACAAGCTTTTATTTAATTATGAAAGACGCCAGGTTGCTGCCAAAGAATTAAACAAAAAAGCTACCGTGCATTCACGGCAAAACTCATGCCCAAAGCACCTCTTCTTGTTACTTAACATCATTTCTTTAGAAACAATCATCATTATATCACCTACAAGAAGAAACGACATTAATACAATAAAATGAAATACAACAAAATGTATTTTGGCTCATTTCTAACTTCATTCGCTTTCTGTCTTCAGGCCTTTAAATAATGTTTAGGATCTTTAGCACATGTCATGGCACCGCACCAGGGCCAACAGTCGCCAGCTGTCCCGTGCAAGAGCGCAGCGCTGCCAAGACTCGCCCGTGCCCACACGCGCACGCGCACGAAGTGGCTGACTTATAATGTGAGGAAAGTGGCCGGGGGCTGCTGTGCCCCTGCCTTTGCTTATATTCAAGAATATCCCCGAGTGTCAGGTTACAGATACACATTGGGAGGTGACACTGATCAGTTCACTCCATGGTGTAATAGTCAGTACTCGAGACTCGGAATGCAGCGATCTGAGTTCATATATCAGTCTGGCTGTTTGTTGAACTAGAGCATCTAATGTTTCAGTTGAAGGTTTAGTATTATGTACATTGATTAGAAATTAATTTGAAATGTTCACACATAAACCATTTCTAGCAGTGTATGTCTGTCTGTCTGTCGCACACACTGCTGCATATGCACACCTTCAACTAACCTTACATCATGGAGAGAAATAACCTTATTTTTCCGTGTGCTGCTGCAGTGAGCGCTCTCCCAGGAATGTGCTTAATGGCCCCTGAATTTGTTTGTGTGTCAGACCCGCTGGGGGCCACAAATGCCCTCGGAAAAGACATTCTGAATTGGTCATTTTGCACCTGGACAAATTGGACAGATAAAATAAATAAATAAAAAAAGTCCAGTGTGCAACTATGACTTCCAAAAAAAAATGGAAGAAACTAAGTGACCAAACGGGACAAATGATCAAACTCCAGTAGAAATGAAGCCGGTGCTCAGCCCTGTGTGACCTCTGACAGCTAACACCTCTATTTAAATGGTGCATGTGAATACCTGCACATTATGCTTCATCATCACCATCAAGGCGGGACGGGACACCGAGAGCAGAGGGTGACCTCGGGGCCCTTAATCAGCGCAGTTGACAAAGCAATTTAGCGAGACTGTCCACCTATCAGTATGAGAGAGTGAGAAGGTTCAAAACCACCGGAGTCCCTGACATTCAGTGAAGAGCAGCTGTGTGTGTTTGGGGTTATATAGATATTAGATTTGATTGGAAATAATCTGAACCTCATCTGTTCAATGAATCAGAGTAACTAGGGCAGGTAGATCTTTTATGTCAAAAGCAGATCTGGGCAGGAGAAGCACCACAGAATGCCAGCGCACCAGACACGTAGAGGTTGTGTATGTGCTGACCTCTTAGATAACCTCGCACTAATGCTACCGTATTGATATGACACAGATGGTCCTGCTGCAAGAACAAGTATGACATGAAAGGTTCAATGTCAGCTGACATTTTATTTCCCATAACTCACCTCAAATGTAATGATAGGTGCATATTTGCAGTGGGATGTGGCTCAGATGTGCTCGTTTTGGGACTGCTGCCTGTAAAAGGATATCTGCATGTAGGGGGGGGGCAGAAACAGCAAGAGAGGGAGAAAAGGTGAGCGAGAGATTGCAGCTACATTACAGCCTCCCTGCATTTACTGTACTGTATAATTCTAGAGGTGAGAGGAGGAGGGGTTGACAGGAGGGAGTGGTGGATGGGGAGAAGAATGCGCTTTTTAACTTAATTTGCTATTTACAAGGGCGTTACAGATGTCCACGGTCCGGTCTCTCTGTCCCTGGGCGTTATAAATAGTAAAGGTTAATCAGTTAGCTGAGAAATTGGATCAGGGGCGGGCAGTTAGAATTTGATCCATAGACAGGTAACTCAAGCAATCCCTATTGTCACTGCAATCAGACCTATATAAATCCGCCTTGACAGACAGCAGTCACCACATAGCCTTACCTCTCTGCTGGATCACCGACCGGGCGAGAACATCCCATAAACAAGGTAAGCTGCTGTGTGGATTCAGGGAGGTCGCTTATTGATGGGGAATTGGGAATGTTTTATTTGTTTTAAAAGCTTTTGTAGAGAGTAGAGATTCTCTGGCTCCACTTTAGAGCGCTTCAGAGGCTGCCTAGTTATATGGCAGGTGAAACAATTGCGTGCTTAAAAGGGGAGACTTACTTGGGTTAACTTGTAGGTGACAAAAGCCGAAGCAAGAAGGGAAAAGTTATTTCTCTCACGTTTAATCTGTGGGATGAGACAGACATTTTGAGAATATTTTACATTCTGACTTTCATAAGAACTTATTAAGATTTAAGGACTTGTGCTGCTTGCTCTCTCCTGGCGAGCGACTGCGCTGACTTCTTGTCAGTGTCAGTATTGTCACCTGGACACCTTTTGCTCTCCATCACTGTCACGTTAGAGGCTTTGCTACTGTACCTGGCTAAATGTGTTAATAATTCACCATGGTTGTTCCTCCTACAGGAATAAAATGTCGATGTCATCTATCCTTTCCGCTGATGCCATCGACAGTGCTATCAAGGACTGCCAAGGTATCGTCTTCCACCAATATCATTATTGCTCTCTTCAATTAATTAAAAAAAAATCTATACAGTATTTCTACAGGAGCCTGCACTGTCACCACACAATAGGTTTGTCTCTATATGTTAGCCTGCTGGAAGACTGCACAATGTTGACATGAAAAGATCCATAAATGCATATAGGGCTAAGTACAGTATAACCTAGGGTACAGGGTTATGGCTTTGTTAAGTGATTGTATGAGCATCAACTGGGCACAAGCCATAAGCCAAAGAGAGTCCGCTGTTAGTGGTATCACTGGAGGTAAAAGATCAAGAGAAATTGGCCTCTCAAACCTCAAAAATAAAACAATTCCACATTCAGGACCAATATTCTCTCCATGCTCCGTGCATCTGGGCAAGAAGGTTGGGTCACTTACATCACACTTAATAATACATTGTTAGTCACATGTCATCTTGTCTCCACAATTGAAACTGACATAAATTGTTTGAGGATTTGTTGATGTTACAGGGACTTAATTCTAGTTTAGAGAAAAAACTAGACTAGACTGATACTAAATATTAAAATGTGCCTTGTGCTGTTCCTGACTCTGCTCTCTATTCTCCTCCAGCACCAGACTCCTTCTGCCCCAAGAAGTTTTTCCTGATGTGTGGCCTCACTAAGAAGAGCCCCCAGGAAGTGAAGAAGGTTTTTGGACTCCTGGACAATGATGACAGTGGTTTTGTTGAGGAGGAAGAGCTCAAGTGAGTGAGCAGCCAGTTCACTAACTACAGACTGTTTGTGTGTGCCCAGGATCTTATGGGTCAGTGGCTGTATTTGCTGGTCCCTCAAATGGGAGGAGAGAAAATAATTCTTGGAAAAATTCTTGGAAAATCACAATTTCCATTCAGTTTTCATGATATTGTTGTACGAGAAGGGATGCAGTGAAGGGAATACCCAACCATCATTAGTTCATCCAGCTTTTCAGGGCTGACATGAAACATTGTTTTCCACGTTATATATCAAACGGATCGAAGTAATAGCAGCGCAGTCATCACCCACCTTCATATTTATCAGAACATAACAGATGCAAAAAGACTGTCTATCTACTCACTAAAAGTTGCGTTCTCTGTCTGTACAGCAAAACACATGTTGGCACCAAAACCTGATAACTGTAGGAAATTACATGTGACTGATAGACCCTGATACAACTGAGTTGAAAAAACGTCCCTTTTACTTATTTTACGTCACATGCGTGCTGTGTAGAGGATTCTTTTGTAAGTTTTGTATTAGGACAGATTGGGCTTCAGTGTTAGTTCCTGGTTTCTGCCTTTGTGGTTATTGCTAGGTAAACAGTTGTTACTGAGGAATACCTCTAACTTTAACTTTTGTTCTGTGGCTCAGGTTTTTCCTCCAGAGGTTTTCTCCTGGGGCTCGCGTTCTGACGGATAAGGAGACCAAGGCTTTCCTGTGTGCTGCTGATGACGATAGTGATGGCCGGATTGGAGCAGATGGTGAGAGGAGCCACATCTATTTAATATACCCATTATGCAAGACACGCATGTGCCACGATGCTTAGGAAGCAATTTCCTACATTTTTTACATTTTCAATTAGAATGCGGATTGAGTCCCCGCACAACTTTTCCGTCCTACATTTGTAAATAATTGCAACAGGCACTCAAAACTAGAACCTGCGCAATGTTTCTACAGACCATTTGTGATTTGAGATTTGTGAATTAGGTTAACTGATTAGACAAATCGTGTCAATGACATGTTGTTAACTTGAGAGCAAAACAGTGGCACTGAAATTTAGCATCACAATGCTAGCTTTCTCTCTCTATTGGTTTCATATCTTTATTGTTACAAAATATAAAATACACATATTTTTACACTGAGGCAGGTGTCAGACAGATGAGGTAAATAATCAGGTGTCACATCTGACTAATGCTGTTTCTTTTTTCCACAGAGTTCCAGGCCATGGTCTTGTCCTAAACAACTGCAATCAATCTCTCCAACTTGATCTGCCCCCCCCACTGCTTCAAGGGCTCTCTTAGTTTTAGTCAATCATTTTCACTCTGATTAGATAAAACCTTTTTGATTTGTTTTATTTTGAAGACTCGCTCTGGTCCATACACACACATCATCATGTTTTTCTTTTTTTTTTTTCTTTTTGTGTGTTTTAGTCAGATCTTAAAGCTGTATTATCCAAATAAATGCACAATTTACCGAATTACTGAGAAAATAAAATAATAAAATCCAAGTCCTGTGGCTCTTTTCATTATTTCCACACCTTTGTATGTTTCTGTATGTCTCCTGCTCAGATATCGTTTGAGATGACACCAGGTGGTATGGCAAGAAATACTGTGGTAGTCAAGGGAGTGTTGAAATGTTTCATATGCACAAGATGGTCTAATTAAACCTTAGAAAGTGGGAATTCATGTATGCACATACTGATCCAGATGTGCCTATGCACAAAACAAACACACAATCACACCATTTTCTTTTTAGTTCTGTGGTGTCCTTAAATCTTCACTTACCCATATCTAACTCTGCAACATACCTGCAGCTCAGCGGTAAATGAGATTGAATGTCAGACACTTATATGAGAAGTGAGACATTTCCCGAAAACACAGGGTTTCTGATTGAGGTGTACAGTATGTGTGTGTGTGAGAGAGATTTTATACAGTCACAGAGCAAGCACAGGGAAAAAGCAGACAAGGTGACCTTGATGACCACCTGAGTGTCACAGCAGCTGGATCGAGTGACACCTGACCTCAGCTGTGTAAATAAACCCAGCCAAACCTTAGTGTTGCTCAGGCTAGGGCAACAGCACACACACACGCACACACACACACACACACACACAAAACCCAGAGCATTTGCAAAAATCAAATATGGGATCAGACATAGATGGCCATCCATGCAAACACACAAAATCCCAAGTTTGCACATAAATACACTCACAACAGAGTTGGTGTTAATATATGCATCAGCGTGAGTGGGTATGTATGTGTGTGTGATGCATAATAGGAGATGCAAACTCTGCAGAATGCTATAGCTGTGAATGCTAGCCTTACACATATTCCTTTGCCAGGTCTCAGCTCTGGAGAGCTTGCTCAGGATATATTAAAGCAGAATCATTTTATTACGCTTACACACATTCTCAGACAGAAGATTTCACAACTCTGAATCCCCCCTCCAAGAGACTTTAAATAGCATACGGTTTTTTCATTCTCTGCACTTACAGGATTCATGGGATTAAAATTAACAACTACCTCACTATTCACCCACCCACTAGAGGCGCCAAAATACAGAGTGCCACATGTTCTTCCAGTGGTTCCACCTTACTGTCATTTCAATTATCTGTATATTACAGGGAGAACCTGTCTATTACAGCAGACACCTGCTACTCAGAACTATAGGGAATAACCTGGTATTAGCATGAGGTAGGATGAGTAGTCATACTTATTGCTGCTTGATTCAGATGGTGTGCTGTAATAATGACAGAGGTTTTAAAAGTGATCCTTACTTCTTACTGCCTGTAAGATGCCTGTGTCCGTCTTTTCATATCACAAGTTTCACTGTCACTATAAAGTGACATACATGTGATGAAACCATACTGATTTATTCCCAGTTTAATATGTTATGTTACAATTTCAGACAATATCAGTAAAAGTCAGTTCTATACCTCAATGAAAGACCAACAACTGAATCATTTAGTGTAAATGTGAAAAAGTATTTTGCTATCAAAGTGCAGCAATGTGACTAAAGCCAGAGACGTTCACAGTAAAATACACAACATCACGCATTCAATAGAGTGAAACAAGCTTTTGAGATTAAGTGAGCAAGTTACATTAAGTTACATTAAGTTAATTATGTATGTGAGTATGAGCAAAAACAAAGTTAGAGAGACCCTGCGAGAGATTGCAAAGTTGAGTGTAGATTCAAAAGTGATGATGTACTGTATATGCTTATAGCTAAAGAAAGATAGTGATGTGCTCTACGATTAGTCTTTGATTGAAATGCTGAAGAAATAATGGGTTTAAATCTTCAAAAGTATGCAAAAGCAAACTTCGGATATCCATGCAGTAGTAATTATAATATATATATATATATAAGATTATAATAAAAAACATTATTGTTTAAAATGTTCAAACCCCAATGAACACCTACACAGTTTGTTTTTCCTAAAACTCACTTCATTAACAACAAAAAAAAGCCTTTTTATTATAACCCCAACATTCCTCTCGCCGGAAATGCTTTTCCATGTATATGCATAGTAGAGCATGTTAATCAAATACATTTCCAGACAAATTGTTGTCTATCAAGACAAAAACACTCATCATCATGTATCCATATCTGCCTCATCTCTGCAGACATGAGGTGGAGGAGTGAAAATGGGAATGGGGGGGGTACACAGCTGAAAGCGGGACAAGGTTGGGGAAGCCAGTAGTAACACAAGCCAAGGTACACACAATAGAGCCATGACCCCTGCGGGTCAGGAGAGGCGAGCAGTAAACAGGAAGGAAATGTGAGCCAACAGGTCGACACTGACTGCTGGATGTGCTGCTGTGGGACAGCACTACAAGATAATGTGACAAGCAGATTACCTGGACTCAAGGGCAGAGGGAGGCAACGAGAGAAAGAGACTGTAGCTCCGTTTCTCTTTAGGAGAGTGCAGCTCTGACAGACCAATAAAGTCCGACAGTCCTGGTGAGTTGACAATGTGACAAAAATTACATACAACAGCAGTTGTTGGACTGCAAGGTGAACATGGAGGAGGTCTTGATATTTCTTTTACAATGCTAGCTTTAAAAGATGGCTCTGTCATCTTTTAAGAGCTAAGACAGCGATTTCGATGTAACATACAATTTTAAAGCAGAGGTCCTTTGTACTTGTTATTCTGTTGATGGAAAAAATGTGTAATTTTGAACAGTAGGGTAAATCCACGTAATATGGTAAATCATATACTTTGAAAATACAATTTCTCAGATAACAGGAAGGGGTCATGCCATGAGAAACAAATGCATTTTGGGAATTTGTATTATTAGAATAAAGAGATGTACCAAGAAATTAAATGAAGTCACCTTGAAATGTTATGATGCAGCATTAGGCCTAGGTAACAAACAACAGATTAACTACTGGAGGGAGTAAAGTAAGCAAGCAAACATAACTTAACGTAACATAACTTTTACTTAACTGAATTTTTATATTAAAAGATTTTTGTGTGACTGCTTATAGTGTACCGTGTCATTTGTCTAAATAGGGGCTTCAGGATGGACACATAGGCCGGCTTGTCTGCTTGGAACTTCAATAATTGATGCCTTTGCTTCATTGTCACCAAAAACTCATATCAAGAAAGGAGTGTTAGGCTCACCTTACTGATTAAGTCTGTGTGAAACTTTAATGTGCACCCCATCTTCAACTGATAACAAACTGAAGAGCTTGAGCAAACGAGGTAACGGGAAGCCGAACCGTTTGGACATCCGCTGTGCACCCAGAGCCTGCTATGACAAACACCGATGATATTTTGACTCATTCCTAGTCTTTTTGGAGCCTGGAGGTTTCAGAGATGTTGCTACCTGATAGTCAGAACAGGGAAGAACTTCGTAAAAGATTTAACTGCCGTTTTAGGATGACTGAATGGGCTTTGTGAGGAACTCTATCCATAATGCAGGGGATGACAGCACTGCCTCTGTTCCCCAACCAGCATTAGTCCTGAGCCTCTCCTTATGATGTCTGCGTGCAGCTTCCATTCATTAATGAATGATAGGCCATACACATATCAATGGCCACTCCTGATACACACAGGACGGCGATTTTTATTTCCACCCTGGCTTGAGTCTATTGTTTACATAACCGCTTATTGATAGGTTTCATACATTGAGCCATGTCTATTAACTACACTAATGCAAGTTTGCAATTTGAACTAAAAGCCACACCCTGCTTAAACCTCTGAGGAGCCTCTGACGCACCTCAGACGGAGTAATGGCTGTCATGGAGATGTAGACAGGTACTTTGCAGACTTTTCCAGATGAGAAGGCACAGTCAGATAAGTTGGCGAGAGTCATCCAGGACAAACTTTGACCAGCTGAATAAAGGCAAACTGTCTGGTTGGAGAGGACAGGACTAAAGTATGTTTTTGTCTAGGTGGAGTTTGGTCAGTAAACACCTTACAACATCCATAAAATGGCAAGGTAGATACATACAAAGAGTCAACTAACTAACAACAACTTTCATAAATTCGGATTACACCCATGGTGCATTCAGAAACTCAGACATTACTTACAAGTGTCTGCGTGTAAAACATAGTTTATGGAAATTTTCATCAACAAACATTGCAACTACTGCTCTTAACGTCATATTTTTCTTTTGCACTAATGTGTTTGCATTGTTTTGTCTTTTAATAGTAGCCTATATTTTCCGGGTTATACGACAAATAAGGATATACCTTTAATCTCCTTACAGCTGTACAAATAAATGTTAAACCAACAAGCCTCAAGTATCAACATCATCCATCATCCATCCCAGCACACCCACAGATTAAATACTCCACATGTACAGTGATATGATTGATTCCTTCCCCTGTCAAAACCCTATATATGAACTTAATGCACCTTAACTATGCATCTCAACTGTGATATTAATCCTCACATGAGATTCAGTAACTACACTCAACTTGCGTACCACATACAATTTATAAGCTTTGTTTAAAGCATAACTTTGACCTTCTGGGAAATACGCTTATTCTTGGTTCTGAGCTGTTGTGACTCCCAGGCCAAGAAATAGTCCGGAACATAACCTCCTGTAAAACTGCAAATTGATGTTTTCACATCTCAGTTTTTGTACAGTTTAAACAAACGACATATAACATGTTAATTAGTGAGCTTTAGATGTGCTGGTACGCAGATTTTTTACTTTTGGACAGTGTCAGGCTAGCTGTTCCCCCCTGTTTCCAGTCTTTGTGCTAAGCTAAGCTAACCAGCTTATATTTAATGAACAGATATGAAAGGGGTATCAATCTTTGGTGTATTTGCACCGTAAGCAACTCTAAGCAAAGTATTCATTGCCATCTATCAGTTCACATACATGTCAGTGACTCAGTAAGATCGTATCTGAGCACCTACAAGGCCTTTGTCACCCCACCCCCTTGCTACCTACAGCCTGACAGACTCCATGTCCCTTGTTCCTACATGATTTAAAGAATTACTGTGAACTGTCAGGTGTCAGCTCCCTCCGTAGTCTCAGTTTCTCACTCAGGTCTGGCCATCAGATCTGACTATTACCTCAGCAGAGCTGCCAGGTTAGACTCATTTATACAATCATGTCCACAGATATCGAGACATGTAAACACATGCGAAAAAGCCACTACTTGCATTTTTTTAAAGTATAATTAGTATATTTAGCCACTTTATTTACATAAGGTTTTGGACTGAACCATTTGTAGTGCAGATATGATATGCCTCCGTGGGCGACATGGACAACAACAAGACAGTAATCTTCACTGTGACGTTATTATTTGTCACCTGAGAAGTTGATTACATGTATAATTTAAATGCACTGAAAAAGATTGAAATTTATATTTGATCAAAACATTGAACATTGCTGAGCTCATTTTACAGCACATTGTGGAGAAACAATAGTAAAAGTAAATTCTGATCAAATGTTAAAGCAACTGAATGCAAATAAAATTATTTCACAACTTCACACATTAAGCTAAACCTTAGTTTGCATCATCAGTAGTGAATCAATCTGTCTTAGGTAAGTTATGGTTAAATTCATACTATATGCAGTGGTGGAATGTAACTAAGTACATTTACTCAAGTACTGCACTTATTTGTTAACTTTAGTCACTAGTTACTTCAGATTCAGATTATTAAATACAAAATATAATCAACTAATTAATTATGATGTGTTTTTATTGAATATGCTACCTGGCAGTATACAAAGTAGTTGAAATTAGCCCCACTTTTACCAGCTGCAACATTAGTGATGCTTATACATTAATGTATCAATAATTATAATCAAATAACATAATATACATTATTCTGAAATGGGCCATTCTACATAATGAGTACTTTTACTTTTGGTACTTTAAATATGTTTTGATGCTAATACTTTTTAATGCAGGACTTTTACTTGTAACAGAGTATTTTTACACTGTGGTATTGCTACTTTTACTTCAGTAAATGATCTGTGTACTTCTACCACCACTGCCAGTATGACCAACTCCTCTGTCGGCTGCTGACCTCCTGCATTGCGCGTGCAAAGGTGGGATGTGATAAATTATACTATGGCGTCCTCTAGTGCACTTGGGATGATGCACGTGGAGAGAAATGTGGTGGCATGTAACGAAATTGTGAATCTGGATGATTTTAGCACCACTGTGTGAATATTAAAACAATAAATTAAAAGCTCCTCTACTATCTAATCCCAAACGATTGAATTAAAGTACTCGCCACCACATTACTTCAAGTCATCTTTTACTTTCACCGGATGTGACGTCACTGCGGCGGTTTTCCTGTGTGACCGGGACCTGCTGGTAGCTGCTGCCGCCTGTCAACATCATTCAGCTCCTGAAGACATCTGAGTCCTGGGATTTTGTTTTTAACTGTTTGTCTCTGACGGTCCACTAACTGTCCTCCACCATGTCCATGTACCAGGTAAAGCCCATCTGTGGTGGTCACTTAAAGACTGATTTGCCAACCTGTATGTACAAGTTACCAAATATCCACGCGCAGCAAGGGAACAGCTGCACCTCTGAACACGCGCTTCAGGTAACTGTTGACCAATTTCATTTCGACATGGTTGATTTTTTTTCAATTGGTTGGCTTGTATTTAGCTCTTGTTGTTGCCCGCCGGTCATTTGGTTTCTCACGTATTGATACATCTCGCACGGTGTATTAGCATTAGCTGTCTCTTTAACCATGCTAGCTAGCTAACTTAGCTTGTCAGTACAATGGGTAATGTTAATCTCACTTCTGGCTGATGCAACGATTACTACACATCGACACTGTCATCATTAATAATCATCGAAGTGTATATCATGATGGTATGACTGTTCATAGGAGCCCCCTGGAAGTTACTTATAGCTATAGTTACTTTTCAAATGAAGATTTTACGCACACAACTTAAAGGGACAGTTCACTCCAAAATCAAAAATACATATGTTTCCTCTTACCTGTAGTGCTATTTTTCCATCTAGATTGTTTTGGTGTGAGTTGCAGAGTTCTGGAGATATCGGCCGTAGAGATGTCTGCCTTTTTTTTTGGGAATATAATGGGACTATATGGCACTCTACTTGTCGTGCTCAAAGCGCTAAAAAGATACATTTGAAAAAGTCAACAGCAATGTCTGTTTCCAGAAATCGTGACCCGGTTACTCAAGATAATCCACAGATTTGTTGTGAGCAGTTTCATGTAGGAACTATCGGTAGAAAGAAAATAGTTCCTTCAAGTTGAAAAATATGTATTTTTGATGTGAACTGTCCCTTTTAATGAACTTATAATATGATGAATGAATAAAATATGATGCTAATTTGCTCCACCTCGTCCAACTACAACAGTAAAATACTACTTACACACTAATGGATCAGCAATACAACACTCAAAGGGGCTGTTTTTCTGCACTGAATGCATTTACTTTTGATACCTTGTGTACATTTTATTAATGTTACGTACTTATCCTTAAGTATTATTTTCACTGCAGGACTTTTACTTGCAATGGAGTATTTTTACAGTGCGATATTGCTACTTTTTCTAGATACCTTCAACACTGCAGCGTATAGTGTTAACTTCCATCTTGGGTAGAGATGACGTGTTTGCACATATCACCACCAGTATACGGTATAACCTAATCTGGTGGTACAAGGCTGAAACCCGTTTTACCTAAAGTCTAGTCTTCAATATCTCTTCATGAGATATCTTTCTTTGATTCCTCTTGTGTGTGTAGACAGGTAGGGTTTATCTCAAGACTGGGCATATGTTAAATATGTTCTCAGTACTGTCTCAATGTTATCTGTGCCAAGACAGTTAAATGCAGGGACACCAGCTTACACCCAGGTTGTAAAACTGTTGCAGGACTGTGCACAAATTGTTCAATACTCACACCGTCAAATTCTCATCTGTGGTTTCAGCCAAACTGAGCGATTCTCTCTGTCTCCCCAGAATGGCGAGGTGGACCCAGCCATCAAAGCTCTGGAGGCCCGGCAGGATGAGATCATGAGAAAGCTGTATGAGTTGCAAACAGCTGTGGATGGCCTGGCCAAGACCGTGACCACCCCAGATGCCGATCTGGACCTGACAGTCAGCAGCAGCCTCTCCTCCCAGTGCTCCACAACCTTCAAAGGTGTCACAGACCTGGACACACTACTGGGCAAGGTAAGAAATATGGTGGGAACAATACTAGTGTGCTCTGCATCCAGGCATTAGCATAACTGGAAACAATGTTTACTAGTGAGGCTGGATTTTATCCTACATGAACCATCTACTGACCGTAAGCCTCTGTTTCTTGCTACTGACATACTTAGAGTGCATTTTGTGGCAATACCAGTCTAAGATGTTTTCCTGATCACACCCATCATAACTGCCTGTCATTGCAAGTTATAAATACTAAGCGAACTTGCACAACTTGCTTGCATTGGAATTTGTCTCGAAGCATCTAAGAAAGTGTGGACTGCTTACAGTCTGTTTGTGCAGTAGGCTGCATTGGCGATAAATGTTGTAATACTTTTTTTTATTATGGACACTGCACCTGTTTCCCTCCTTTCATCTTGTTTATGTCCCAAGGACCTCGGTGCTCTCCGCGACATCGTCATAAACGCCAACCCGGCACAGCCACCCCTGTCCCTGCTGGTGCTCCACAGCCTGCTGTGTCAGCACTATCGGGTGCTCTCCACCGTCCATGTCCACTCCTCAGTTACCAGTGTGCCGCCACAGCTCCTGTCCTGCCTCGGTCCACGCCACGCAGACAGCTATGCCCGCCAGATGTTCCAGCTGGGATTCACCCTCATATGGAAAGACGGTAAGGCACAGTGAGAGAGGCAGTATGTGTTAGGGGATGGACAGAAGACAAGGAGTGTAGGAAGACTGAAAGTGAGGCGGAAGAGAAGATAAAAATACCTCTCTACGGAGTGTAACAAAGACATTCTTTGCAACAATTACATGTACATAGCTGGCAGTAAATCAAAACAAAACAAAAATGTGCTTTATCCATCCTGTACCTGAACTAGTTTTATATGCTGGTGTCACGCAGTCCTGATACACAACAACCATGCTATTTGGATGTCATTTCTTGTAAAAGTGTGTAGGTGGCACTTTTTTTTAATAAGATTATAAAACAGCACCTGCAAGTTACAACAAACAAAAAAAACTGTAATCACACACAAACATGATCTGGATATTGTAAATGATTGTGCCCTTGTTTACCATGAGACATGTTCATATTTTGCCCAATCCAGTTCCCAAACTGGAGATGAAGTTCAGTGTCCAGAACATGTGTCCCATCGAGGGTGAGGCCAACGTGGCGCGCTTCCTCTACAAGCTGCTGGCTCCCTACCCCAGTGACCCTGCTCCCGCCACACTGGTGGACAGCTGGGTGGACATAGCTTTCTTCCAGCTGGCAGAGGGCAGTGCCAAGGAGCGGGCCACCGTCCTGCGGGCCCTCAACTCCACTCTGGGCCGCAACCCTTGGCTGGCCGGGCCGGAGTTCTCCCTGGCCGACATTGCCTGCTATTGCTGCGTGCTGGAAAGTGGCTCTGTCTCCTCTGCTCCCACTCATGTCCAGCGCTGGATCAAGTCCTGTGAGAACCTGGGCCACTTCAGCCCTGCCAAGCTACTTCTGCAGTGACTGGGGCTGTCCCGGGACCAGACACCAGAAGAGTTTCTTACTCAAGCAAAGTGAGAGAAGGGCATTAGAATATTAAACTATCCCAGCCATGTCTGGAGCACCTTCTAATGCTTCCTTCCTCACTGTACTATATCACTGAACTGACAAAGGCTAGGTAGAAGCAATATGGTTGATAGTTAAAGTATTTATCTCCACCAAACAAAGAGGCTATATTTTGCAAGGGAGGAAGCATAAGAGGCCTGTAAAGACAAGGGCTTGGTGATGGATTCAATCAAAGGTACTGATAGAAGTTGTTATTCTAACACACACTGTACACCTTCCACCCACTTTGTGCCTAATATGATCCTGTTCTAAATGTGTGCGTTAATGTGTGGTGATGGTTATTACTAGGTGTTTTCAAAAGTAATACTTTGTACCTTTGTTTTTCTGAAATCATTAAAACCTCAACTTTGGATCAAACTTTGAACTGGGGCCTGGGGTTTGTTTTATTCGACTGTTTGATCACTTTAAAAACTAATTTCGAATGCCAACGTGGCATTTAGTGAAGTGCACCTCCGTGTCCAACAGGTGGCAGGATTGTCATTTGTAAATTGAAGATCACCAACATAGTCATTCATCAACTTCATTCACCTGCCGATCTTATCCAGAGTCACACAGCTGCACCTCCTCCCACCATACATGAAGTGGAAGGAAGGGAAACAAGTTAACACAAGAACTGACAACTTTGGAAAATCTCTACTCCATAATTCAGTCATCACACGTGAAGGTACATGTGATGACTGAATTAATGAACATCTTTTTTTACCGGTATGTGGTATTTGGTATTTTTGCAGTGTGCACAATTGCCGCACAAATAATTGCCATTGGGGAGAGGCTGAGATTTTTACATTCCAGCTGAAATGATATCACTTACAAGAAATAAGTTTAAATACAACATTTAGTAGTTCCTGACCCTCTCTTCACTCAACGTGGAAGTACTGAAAGAAACTACAGTACAAATCCCATATTTTAAACATTTTTCTTACATGTTCTAATGGATATGGAGCAATACAGTTTTTTCCAAATGTAATATTGAAAACTTATAGAAAATATTGAAGACTTCTCGTCTTCAAACACAATCACCGAGATTATTTCAAAAGCTGTAAAATGTGTTTATATCCACAATCTGAAAGTACTTTTGACTTCAAATGTGATTTAGTCATCCAGCAGTTAGTGACCTATCTTTAAGCATGTGTAATGTAATTATTACAGCTTTTCTGTCTTACACCAAACTGCAGCTCCCAATTTCTTAGTTATCTGTTTACTCTATTTTTACTCCCTAAACCTGTTTAGCACTGTGCAATTTTCATCTAAAGGCGCTAGTTTTGAACTGGCTGCATGGTGGAATTGTATTCTTTTTTAACGTGACAATTGTATTTTCTGCAGCAATCCTTTATCTACACACATTTACTGTGTTCTTTCACTGCAATCAGTTGTTCAAGCTTTCGTCCTTATCAGCTGATGTGTTGTTGAATGGAATCCCAATACCCTGTCTCTCAAGCAGAACAGATCTTGGAGCAGTGAGGGCAGTTTCACAGCAGTCCACTGCTGGGGAGTTTTATATCTCTGCCTTTCTGGCTGATGCAGGCAAAGTCAAAGAAAAAACACAGATAACTAGAATATATACATAGAGTCATACATGCAATGATCTTGAAAAGAAAGAAAAGCAAATCCCAGGGGTTTTCATACTCTCTCTGGCTTGGTTTTGCATCTTCAAAAGTGTCATGTTTTCGACAGCTTGAGTCCAGACCGAGCCTGTGTATGAGTGTGTGTTTGTATGCTCTGACAGCCTCCTGTTGGTGTCCAGGCAGCTGCCTGACAAGACAAAAGCTCCTAACTGACATCTGGGCACATGGCAAGGAAAACACTAGGGACTCTGCAGCTCTGGAAATGTTGCTGTTTGTGTGCTCTCTGTCTTCTTCATACACAAACACGGGCTTCTTTGAAACGGTAATCAGTATCTGTTGATGCAGTCGGGGCTGCATGCAAATTAGGCAGCCGATCCCATCCCGTCACTAATCAAATTACTTTTGGTTTCCAATTAGTTTTCATGGAAAAAGGCGAGACACACACACACACACACACAAAAAGCTCTTTCCTCGTCTCTTTATATATAAAACATACAGAAAGGGAGACGCATTCTCATTGAAGAGATGTAGAAAAAAACTAGTTTAACTGAAAGACAAAATCACTTCAGTTTAACCCTGTGGCTACTTCAAATCACAACAAAAGCACAGATAGAAAGATGCTTTTGTCAGTGTATTCAGTCCTTGAATGCCATTGTCCATGATTGTCAGTTAGTTATTTTCATTAGGTCATTTAGGAGCGAGAGATGTGTACCTATCAAAACAGGTAGGGGAGGAATATTAGAAAACATATCTGGGCTAAAATGTCTGAAATTAGATATTATTCAGGGTCATGATTTTAGCACAATATGGTTTGATTCTGCATCAATTAAAAGGCTGAGAGAGAGAGTCACCGGTAATGTATTCACTCAGGGATCAAAGTGCACACGTTGCTGTTGTATCTCAAAAGCTGAACGCGTTCAAAGTAGTCGTCAGTCAGAAAGTTTCTCTGTGAGGTGACCAGGTTGCCTTTCTGACTGAAGAGACGCTGGACAGGGGCCGTGGATGGCAGGGTGGTGTTGTATTTTAGGAAAAGCTGCTTCACTCTGGGGAAGTCCTGCAGGCACTCTAGGCTCTTCCCCGTTCCTTCAACGTACTTGCGGATCTCCTCCATCACTCCCCGTTGCTGAATCTGAATGGCAGGTTTCACAGGCCCGTAGCTGAAGAAGTCGTCTTCAGATTCAATGGTTGACAAATTGCGGCTGGTCTTTGCCTCTGTCACATTACGTAACGTTACGTTACAGGGTTCCACCTGGGATGCCTCTGTAGCCAGCAGGGCGCACATCTCCTCCCTCTCAGAGGCAGCAATCCACCACAAACGAAACTGTGGAGTCGTCGCTGTCGCAATCTTTGCTTCTGTGCTGGCAAACAGCTCTTGGAACCGCACATCAATAGCCACCACAATGGCATTGACGACATCGGTGAAGTAAGTTGCCGCATCTTTCTGCTCATTTAACTTGTTCTTCAGACTGAGTACGGTTGGGATGACCAAACCCAGGTAACATTTCTGCTCCGCTTGGAAAAGTTCAAGTGCAAAAGCAAGCGGGTGGAACACAGTCACGTATTCTTTCAAGAAGGCCATCTCCTCGGGCTGCATGCGTGGGACCTCCAGGCGGGCGCACAACTCCGTCAGCTCCCGCTCACTGAGAGAGACGATCTTCTGCACAGCACAGTACTCCACATTCCAGCGTATGACGGCAGGGACAACAAGTGCCATCTTTCCTATCTCCTCTGCTGCATCCATACCGACTTGGAGATGGTGGCATTTGCTCCATATGGCGTACACCTTGGCCATTGCGCTGTAATGTAGCTGGCACATGGGCCCCTGTGACACAGCCTGCCAAAAGTCCTCAGTGACAATCAGCTCCAGGGTGTGTGATGCACAGCGCTGCACAGTGGGCAGAAACAGAAGCATGTCCTGCTCCGGCTCACCCTCGAGTACGGCGCTCACATTCTCGTAGAACCCAATGTCATCGTCACTTTCCGTGCTGTCCACCGCAAACTCTTTGAACACGCTCATAAAGGGGCTGCCGTTATCGGTGACCGTGGTCTGAACTTTACTTTCGATATTGTATGCCACATGGATGTCGTGTATCCGTCCAGCAATGGTGTCGTACGTGATTCTGCCCTGCAGCCGTGCGAACCCCAGAGCGGCAGATTTCCTCTCCAAAGAACCTGGATCGATCCAGTGACAGGTCATCCCGAAGAAGCTTCTGTTGTTGGCTGTCCAGATGTCAGCCGTGGTGCACACGTACTGGATGTTGGAGAGTTTCGCCATCAGCTCTTCCCGCATCCTGGAGAAACCCTGGTCCACCTTTGTAAACAAGGTCACCCTGTCCATGGACTTTAGCCCTTCAGTTAAGCCTGCAATCAGCCTCCTGAAGCCAGGTTGCTCTAGCACGTAAAATGACTGGCAGTCTTCCACGATGAAGTTAAAAACTAGATCATCGATCTTTGCTTGGGTCATGCATTTGGAGATGATTTCTGCTTTCAGTTTCTTGAGTTGGCAGTGCCTACTCTCCTCACCATTGTGCTCTTCTCTCTTCCTTCCCCTCTTGGCATCAGGCCTGGCTTCACAGCCCAAGTGTGTTCTCTGGAAGACAAAACGCCAAAAAAGTTTCATGTTACTTGCTGGAGGCGTGTCATTTGTATAAACTGAGTTTCCATTAGTTTACAAACTCCAACTGCAATGAAAAAAAATCAAATAACACATGTGCAAAGTAAAATGATGGGTTTTTTTCAGCGAAGTTGAACATAAAGAGCATCCAGCGCCACAAGTACCATGCAGCTATAATGTAACGTTATTAACCAGGAGAGCAGCTATTCATTCATTGACTCTTTCAAACATTAACCTGACGAGTACAGGAAACCATGTCAGGGAATTGACTGTCTGTAACTTACATCTAAATGCTTCTTTAGGTTTGATGTTGAGGTTTTCGACGTGGATAGCAGATTAACCCTCGGCAGACATAGATTACACTGGACGATGATATTTTTTCCTTGATCTGCCTTGTACGTGAAATGGTGGCGATAACGCCAAGTATGCATGGCCGATTTAGTCTCACCGCTGGTTTCATGTTGCTCCACATCCATTTCGGACGCTATCTCTACTGTTATTGACGTCTTGAAATATAATAAAAGTATCGTAATCCGATTTAGTAATCGTGATTACACGTAAAGTAACGATGGTGGTAGAGAAATCCTCACGAAAAGGGGCAGGCCTTTGTTCAGATGTTGCCCAGGAAACTTACAAGGAGTGGGCACCGTCGTCACTGTTTACATTTTGCACATGTGCATTGACAGTCTGCAAAAGCAGTAAGAATAAACACAGTGAAGCACTACGCATGCGTATTACACACATGGGCGCCCACACCGGTACGTCACGGTCCTCTCCTTGTGTTTTTTTTACTCACATTCATGGTAGTACTTTTACCAGCATTTCCTTTTCCTCCAGTGTTGCAGCGAGTTGGCGCCACCATCAGGCCTGCGGAAGTAAAAGTGTCACAACGTTTTAATTGATACATGGTTTCAAAACCATCCAGTCAGTTCAGAAATCATCAGTGGTGGAAGAAATAGGCTACTCAGATGTTTTACTTAGTAAAGGTAGCAATAACACAGTCTAAAAATACTCTGTTACCCTGCATTCAAAGTCTTACTTAAGTAAAGTACTAAAGTATTAGCATCAAAATGTACTTTAAGTAGCAAGTACTTATTATGCAGAATGGCCCATTTTAAAATAATATATATAATATCACTGAATTATAATTAGTGATGCTTTAATGTGTAAGCATTATTAATGTTGCAGCTGGTAAAGGTGGGGCTAATTTAAACTACTTTATATACTGCTGGGTAGCTTAATCCATAATAATACATCATGATTTATTAGTTGATTTCTATTTTGTATTAATACTCTTTTGTATTAATTTTGTATTAATAATTAATAATAATCTGTAAAGTAACTAAAGCTGTCAAATAACTGTAGTGGAGTAAAAAGTCCAATATTGGCTTCCAAAATGTAGTGGCGTAGAAGTATAAAGTAGCAGAAAATGGAAATACACAAGTAAAGTGCAAGTACCTCAACATTTTCCTTAAGTACAGTACTTGAGTAAATGTACTTAGTTACAGTCCACTACTGGGAAACATTAAATGACCATCTGAGCAGCAATTACAGAAAATAGCCACACAAATAAAAGTAGATTAAGACAGAAACAAAGAAATAAGTATCAATTTACCATTACTGATTGCATAAAAAGGCTTAAAAGTCTAACAACTGTTGTGTTGATTTAGAAAAATCTTAAACCTTGTTTTTGGCTGGTTTTATAGGTTTCTTCCACCAAATGGAAACACTGCACCTGACAGTACAACTTCTCAAACAGTTAAAATATCGTGTTAGCATTTAAAGTCCCCCTCCACTCAGAAATGTGTTTCGCTGATTGTTACTTCATTTGGACGTTTGAGCTTCACTGTGATGCATGTGCAGAGTTTGACACTAGAAGGCTGTTTTCACATTAATCTGCTGGAGGGGGAAAGTTTCTCTGTGCTCACCTTAAATCTGAGTTGAACATGAGGACGTACGAGCATTATTTTGTGACGTCACAACTAGTTTGTTAGCCAGTCGTGGTGCAAAATGTAGCTTACACAAGTGTGATGTGGAAATGTGAAACCTCCAGTGCACGTACTTTACACTGAGAGTGGACTTTAAGTAGGAGACATAATTTAACTTTTTTGTGGAAAAACCATGTTTGACACAAACTATTATTCCAAGCAGAGTATTTTCATAGGTCTTCAAATATATCTGGAGGGGATCTTTGAAGATAGTACATTACAGATTAAAACTGACACCCTAGTGGTGTTCATTAATACATCTGGCAGCATGTGGGAATGTGGCTCTAAAAAGGCACTAACCTACCCGTATAAAGCAAGAGTGACAGATCCACTGAGACTCATAGTAGCCTAAGAGTAGAAACAGTGAAGAACTGTCCTAACCTCATACCTCTCTTTATTCCTGCTCAGACTACTTGCCATGTAGTCCATATAATATGAGATTGTGTTAGTGTAGCATTAGGGCATATATCCTAAAAACCCCTGCAGCCATTACCTTTCAATTAAGTTTTGCACTGTCCTGAAGGCCTTTCATGTTGTTCGCTTTTTAGGAATAGCGACACCTCTGTACCTTTGTTATCTGAGGTGCTTTGGGTTGTTGAACGCTTTAAACTGTGAATTGTTAGTGTAAATGTGACACGTTCACACTAATTTGGCACACAACACAAAATAGCTGATTCTTATTTTAAGATGAACTGCTGACCAGATTTCTACAGAAACCAGCCTGGCAGAACCATCAAGAGTTTTTTTTTTTAATCAAGCCTGAGGCACCTTGCCAGTCGAAGCCATCCCCGCTGGTTTGACAACCTTCCATCTGGCTCAGAGATGCATTAAGCATGTCTTTAATCTGGTGTTTACATGGGCATGAATGGCATTTTTTTTTCGTGCATGTTTAATAAACCAATTTGTCAGCTGCATGATCAAAATCAAAAGCAGGGGAGGGAAGAGTTTGTGTGAGTGTATCGGAGAGATGGAGATTTTGTAAATTATTCAAATGTTTTATTTATTTCTCACTAACCAAATGCCACATTATTTTATGAATCTCCTTGTTTTATATAGTGAAACACACATTACCATTCATGCCACTGACATTTGCATCCATGCTTACATGGAACTGCTGAAAAACAAGTGTCTGTACAAGTATTTGCACATCTATCTATCTATCTATCTATCTATCTATCTATCTATCTATCTATCTATCTATCTATCTATCTATCTATCTATCTATCTATCTATCTATCTATCTATCTAACTCTCTTGGGAAATCCGATGAACCGATGAACCTGAGTGATTTACAATGGTGGTAACAGCACTCACCAAGCATCTAATTGCTTTTTTAATGCTCTGTTCGCCAGGGATTGGTTGTTTGGCGTTAGTGCACCAAAGAGAAGGACCGTTGTGTCAAAGCGTCCCCCCCCCCATCTTCACCCTTCTGACAGCTGATTGTGAGTTTGGTAATATTCATAGCTTCTCAATTCAGTGGAGAGTGTCCAAATGTCTCAGATGATAGACTGTAGATAGATTGTTTGGCTAATTAATTTCCCCCCTAAATAGTCCATGTCTTTTAAATGCATTAGTGACCCAATTGAAAATTGTAATGTCACAGAGAGTTTTTTTCTTTCTTTATTCAACAGCACATCTCCACCATTGGTTAGATTTGGTGAGGGTGGGGTCTCACTTAAGAGCCATTGACGCAGTCCTCTTTGGCAATGGGTTTTTAACAGAGGCGCAGTCTGTGTAGGAACAGAGAAAAGTGTTTTGAAACAAAGATAAATGGTGGCAAACAGAAGAATGAAGTGGTGAGATGGTTTGAACTGTTCTGATTTCACGATGTTGCTGTCGTGCTGTCCTGCGCGCTTCGAACCTGTGTGGAGCCTCTGGAGTGGACACAACTGGTGTCCTCTCATATTCACAGCAGCAACCAGTTGGCTTTGAGCATCAGGTGAACGTTTCAGACAATATTCCTACTTCTTCTTCCTCGTTCTCTGGGCTACACTTTTAACAGAGGAGCAGAGAGAGTGTGGACGCACCCAAACAAGTATGACCAAAGGATCCGCGCCCTGACGCGTTCCGGTGAGTGCATGTTGGACCGGTGAGAGTGTGGACTAGTATGAAGCGCCATGGCTTGGTGTGACCGCGGGGTTCAAACGCTGCTGGCCACTGTAGGGGCTTTCGCTGCCTTCAGCCTGATGACCATCGCCATCGGCACGGACTACTGGCTCTATTCGCGGGCGTACATCTGCAACACCACCAATGCCACCACAGACGAGACGCAATCGCAGCCCAAAACCAAGAAGGGCGACCTCACCCACTCCGGGTTATGGAGAATCTGCTGTATTGAAGGTAATTCTGCTCCAACGCATGGACGTCGTTAACATATGCAAGTCAATTTAACATAGACTGCACTGTTTCTTGTTCTTTTCGTACAACACATAGTTTGATTTGTCTCTTTTTTTTCCGAGTCTTTTGTGCGCACAGACACTTGAGCGCACAAAAGGACGCACTCGCTTTACGCACGCCAAATGTCTCAATCGAGAGAAGGGAGCACAGCAATAAATAAATAAATAAATAAATAAATAAATAAAAAATCATAAAGGTGGAACAACTTTCAGAGGTTATAGGTCAAATGGAGAAAGCGTCGATACGCACACGGATTTTAAAACCGCTGATCTGCTGAAGTAGCTGCTTAACGAGGAACAAACGGCCGGTGTCCCGCTAAGCGCTCATCTCAAGCTGTCTGCCAAATGTTACATTGCATTATTCAAGCACAGGACACACAGTAAATACGTCTGTGTTATAGTCTGCGAGAGAATGCAATGCCAAGCCGGCGCGTCTGAGCCCATTCACTTTTAAGCCGGTCGCTGCCTGGAAATGTGCGCGCAATTAGTGTACTTTCATTCATGTCTTCATTGTATCCGATGTTGTTGCTTGGCAACATCCCTGAAATTGCTATGGAAACATGCCCGGTGATTTAAAAATAGATGACTCTGAGTTCACGTCATGTCCAAGCAAAATAAAGAAAATTGTTTTTGTAATAGAACACGAGGTAAATCTTCCTTTTGGAAAGTCTTTTTGAATAATTTTACGCAATTGATGTTTGAAAAGGAAGTGCGCTGGCAGTGACGTCTAACTTGAGAGGCAGACAGACACTCGCTCATTGACCAATAGTCCTTCCGGCCACCCCTTGACTTCTCCCTCAGCTATCAATAAATCGATGTGATTAGAAAGATTTGTTCATGTCACAAACGTCTGTCATGATGCAGATATAAAAACAGATTTGCAAATAAATGTCCTGCTACAGGAAAGCAAATAAATACAACTCATATATCTTACTGCAGAATTTGTTAAAAGACGTTTTGGCAAAATACCAAAACTGACTAAATGTATCTTTAAATGCACTGCTGGCATCATATATAGGCCTATACAATACAACCCAATCATATTTTGCTATATGTGTAGAATGTGCATGTCAATCTGTATAGAGACATTTTATGATAATTTGAAACTCTATCTCAAAACATTATTTTAACTTTAATAAACTGCAGAATTAAGAAGGACTTTGGCCAAAGCTACAGGCAGGCCCTTCAGAGATACATGTATATAGAGGAGGAGGTGTCCACCCTAATCACATTGTGTTCCAGCAGCAGGTACAGCGGAGCTGCTATGAAACATGACACAAAGCCTTATAGTCATTTATGGAGAGATTATTGCAGATACCAAAATATAGTTGTGTTGTGAGAGGAAATAAGATCAGACACTTTTGTCACCTCCTAACTCTAGAAAAATCTATTCTAAAATGTTCTTTTATGCATTTTCTTTTGAGTGTATTGTCTTTTGTATGGATACATTAAGATTTTTTTATTGATGCCAAGAAGTTTATTTATTAATTAAAGTTTTCTTTCTTCTCCCCCAAAAGCAGCTGAATATTTTACACTTTGTCCCTCTAAAATGGGAAAAAAAACCCATTTTGCCTGGACACTAGATATTTTTATTGTCTTTGTAGAAACTGTTTTTGTGTTGGATCAGGTGCTTTTCAGTATTTGCAGTTTATTCTGCAGATTGGTTAGCTTGCTTTCATTCACACTTTCAAGCAGTAATGTCATCAGAGCCCACACAAAGGGAGAGATTCAGCTGTCAATCTTTGGGCTTGTCCTGTGGTGAAGATGAGCGCTTTACACACATGTGAAGAATATCCCGGTGTGTTATGACACTTGAAATGTACTGAGAGTCATGCTTGGCTGGGCACCTGTCTGTGATGTGGACAGACTCACAGTCTGCATTATATCCCCTGAGAACCCTAAGAAATTAAAATTAATTATAAATGGCAGCCAACTATTGTCAAGCATGACTTCCCATCAGCGCTTTGAAGTAACGAAAGTGGATTAATGACAGTAGAGACTTATGTTGATGAGGTTGGGGACAAAGACCAGCTTCTTTTTAAAAGCGTAATTTGGCCAGCCTATCATATCATTCTCTCCCAGTGCTAATAGTTTCACTTCTGTGCCTCTGCTTAAAACAACAAGATGCTGGACGGTGGCTCTGTTGTCATGGGGACTCATAAGTATAGAGTACCCCCCCACACACACACACACACACCCCTCCGGTCATAATGACAAACACACTGGGTTATTGACGGGGACAGCTCTGTGTGTATCACAGCTACTGGGGAAAACATCACCACGTTTGGCTGAACAGATTGCAGCGACAACATGTCTTTCTCTCAGCGACAACACATTGCTGTAGAGCAGCCGCTCAACACTCTTCATCCCTTTTCCCTTCTCAGAACCCTATGGTGAATGTGTTCAACAAGCTTCTTCAGCAGGCCTGACCTGTAAAGAGCAGGCAGGAATATATCGCGTGATGCTACTTTACAGTGAGGTCAGCACTACCCTCATTTATGGAGTCCTTTGCATTTCTCAGCAGCTGTTTTGATTTTTTTCCTCCTGTGTTTGTTTCCCCACATGAATGTTGTGAGGCCAGGGTAGCACTGAGCGTGTCTAATTTGCATCAGAATCGGCAATGCATCAAAAGGCTGTTGCTTATGTGTGACTCGAGTAAATGAAAGCAACTCTGACAATGAGGAATAACGTAATGACTGATCCAATTAGCAGGCACATATTTACAGTAAACATCCTAGCTGGAGGTGGGTTGGCGTGAGTAGCGAGGCAGCTGTTTTTCTTGTGGGACAGTGCGTTTGTGAGGAGGGGTTTGTGGGGGTCACTTTGCCATTCCTACCATGCTCCACAAGTCTGTAATTAAAACGTGACAAATGAGAAGTCATGCGGGGGCACTAATTAGCCAGCAGACCCCAACTTCCACCTCAGTCACTCCGTCCTCCTCTCCTCTGCCTGATGTGCGCTCTCTCTTTTCATCTCTTTACAGGTCTAACTCCTGTGTTCTCATCATTCTTTTATCTGCCTCATGGCTTTCTCTTCGGCTATTCTACTTTTTTAATTAACCCTCTGTCACCCCCTTCATACTTACAAACCCCCAGCCCCTTTAAATTTTGGATGCATTTAATTTCTCTTCTCTTCTAAAATGAAGCTCCTTTGAGTCATATGCAAGTTATTTCGATAGCTATTTGCAAATAGGTTACCTTAAAGGGAGAGTTTGACGTTTTGGGAAATACGCTTATTGGCTTTCTTGCTGAGAGTTAGAAGAGAAGATTGATGTTAAATATGAATATAACCCCAAGAACAATGGTGAATTGCCATTTTTACGCTTTGGGTTTTGTAGGGATTCCAACAAAAAGATATTATGTGTTGCTGAGCTACCAGCTGTGAGCTAGCAGATAGATTTTGTTATCTTTGGACAGAGCCAGGCTAGCTGTTTCCCCCTATTTCCAGTCTTTGTGCTAAGCTAAGCTAACTGGATTCTGTTGGTAGCTTCATCTTTACTGTACAAACACAAGTGTGGTATCATTGTTCTCACCTAACTCTCAGCAAGAAAGTGAATAAGTGTATTTCCCAAAATGTCAAACTTTTCATTTAGCTTTTAATTGTCCAGAAGTAAAAGGGCTTCTGTTGTTTCAATACCAAAACTTTACATTCCTCATCACTTTCAGTTGTTTCATCCCTTTAACATCCATCTACCTTTGAGGTCATGGCCAAGACAACCTAATGTAGACCAGGAAGTTTGGCATTTCAAAAAGTTTCAGAAAGGTAGCATTTGGGATGAACACCTGGATTACTACTTAATGAAGTGGAAAAGAACAGGGATAAAGGGAAGTATTCTCAATCAGAATACTAACCTGAATGCCTTTTTAAAAATGTATTACATTTACACTTTGCAGGGATTTGTCCTGGCAGTTTTATAATACACACAAAAAAAAACTTGAAAGTAACAGAATCAGACTGGAAATGAGAAACAGCAAGAATCTGTTTCTATACATCATATACTGTATTCTTAAGTCTTCTCTTTTCTTCATTGTTTTAAGATAATATCAGGTTTCTGTCGAAACAATGTACGATATCTAAGAGAGAACCAGTGGGCTGCAGTGCAATAGATCTTTTGTCTTAATCCGCACTCAAACTATAAAATCTTAAGCATCGTGTTGAGGACCCATTATATATGTACATTTGACAATGAATAACAGACTACATGGAGCAATAGATTTCAGTCTATCCCAAGCAGAGCTGTGTTTGAAGAAAGTGCTGCCTGGTGACAATTTAATTAACCAACTGTCAGTCATATCAACACCGAATCACTGATGTCTTCGCCAAATTGCTTTTCTTTCATCCTCACTTGGGCTGGAAAAAAATATTGGACGGGTTTGTTTGATTACACAGATGCTTTTATATTCTGTCCTGGCATTTCCTGCTTCCAAAGTAATAAATGCATGCGTCGCTAAGTCTGTGTGAGTTGTGCGTCCATGTCTGTATTTGATATCAAGCCCCTGTAACAGTGCTCTATCTGTTTACAGCTTCATAAAACCTAATCATCCCACCTGCTGTAAACCTCAGAGCGCTCTCCATCGTCAGTGTTCACAGGACAGCAGAACAGGCTGCTGCTATTTTTGCTGTAGTTCTGTTATGTGAAGCATTACTGAAGGTATATCACCCACTGGAGGCTACACAGTTCTAGTGAAATGCAATATTACTTGTTCATTCATCAATCTATATGCAGAGCTATTGAAGCGTTAATTCAAAATCATGACAATATGCATCATCCTGTTGCCAGTGGCACCACAGCTGTGACAGCTGCTCCCAATACAGTGTGTGTGTGTGTGTTTGTATGTACACGTGTCTGTGTGCTTACGTGTGCATGTGTCCATTTGTGTTCCCAGTCATGTACTGTTAGGGGTGACAGATCTGTGAAAGGGGTTTTGCCAGGGAAGTGCTGTCTCTTATTTGGTGGGTATCAGAATACAATGAGGACATCAAAAGCATCCTTGGAGATTGTTTATGTAAATTAGCTTATTAAAGGCTAACAGGAGTTGCCATGGAGAAGAGGAGGAGATGCTCAGCATGGGGCTTTGCAACTCCAGTCAGGCTCGGGGAACCCATTATTTCCCGTGTAATGTGTTAACTGTGTAAGATTAATTCTCAATTTGTCACAACACAATCACATTGTAACATCAACCAAATATGTGGATAAGCATCTTTTCATTTGTCACCAACACCTTACACACATGTGTGTAACTCAGGTGACCAGCTGTATGTCTGTCTAGCCAAGCCTTTGTCTCTGTCCTGTGACCTTTATTGCACGATCCACATTTTGCCCTTTTTATGCTCTCTCTGCCTTCTTCAATGTGGCCTTTTATCTTTTTCTTCATCCCCACCATTCCTCTGCTCCCTGTGCTTTTGTTGTTTCATTTCCTTCTACCTTCTTCCCTTGTTAAATCTCTGCTTCCTCCCTCCCCCTTCTCTCCCAGCTAGTCAGTATTCAAACTTTATTTCATTTCATGAAGGGTCCATCTGACAGACTGCACACGTGCATACACACACACAAACTAAACGTAGACACTGAGCTGATAACTGTCACTCATAAATCACAAGCCTCTAGGCCTCCGCTTTTAATCAGATTCCCAATCAGTTGCAATATCTTCTTTTATTTCTTCCATTCCCCATCACATACACACACACACACACACACACACACACACACACACACACACACACACACACACACACACACACACACAAGACAAGACAGAGGCGTCAGACTGGCTGGATAGCTGGGGTCTGGACTAAAGCAGAGGATGGAGAATATTGTGCACGAGTCAAAGTTAATAGTAGCATTCTGGGTTCACAGTGGGAGGTGCAGTTTTGAATAAGTGTAAAAGCAGTTTGACATGTCAGTTTAGCAGAAAAGACAGACACACACACAAAAAAATGCATGTATAAAATCTACAAGCTCTGGCGCTGCAGCATGATTTAGTGTTTACACAGCAATTAACAGCACAGCAAAGGTGTCTGTATTTTTGTTATCTTCACAGTTCTTGATCTAACCACAAGAGCCAGATGTGTTTTTTCACATGGCACAAAGTCTCATATCACTGCTTAAAATAGCCCGTAGCCCTTTTTTCCATCAGTGACTAGACACAGAAACTTGTGCTCCATTTCCACCAACTGATTTGATGCTAATTAATTTGATGTCCCTTATTAAGCAGCAGACCTAGTTAATGGAAGCAAGCGTGGCCTTAAAAGCTGTGGCACAGACAATGATGGCTGTTGACCCTTCGGCATCAGGGAAATGAAGTTGACAGGTGTCTGTCTGTCATCAGCATAGGCTGTTAATGGGAAGGTTGAAATTTATAAGGTGGTAGGTCAGCTCTAATCTCTGCTGCCTCTCTGCTGGGGACTTTGTATTTTTGATGTTGGATAAGTCAAATTCTTAGGCAAAGACAGGCAAATCCCTCCCCCCTCGCCCCGAACAATCATCACTAGACCCAGCAGGTCTGTCAAGCTTTGGATTTCTTCACATGCCAAGGCAGTGTGCATCGAGTAAGAGAGATACTTGGCATTTAAAGAGTTTGGAGGATGGTGTCCTTTTTCATCCCTTCCAAAACCAAAAGAGCTGAGGCAAAAGTGTAAGAAATGGGTTAGAAAGTGTGTTTATTTGCTAAGCTGCATTTGTTATTATGTCTGGCTAACTAGCTCATTACCTTAGTAGTAACCAAGCCTTACTAGTTCATGGGGTTGCAGAAAAAATGGTCCTACCACATCCACTGTGTAAAACTGTGTGAAAATGAACAAGTAAGCTAAGCAGCCAAACAGGGTTATATTAGAATGTCATGTATGTAGCCATCAAGTGCATATTATAGACCACTGTTACAGAGTTGTTATTTAATGATAAAACTGCCAGCGTCATCGGTTAGAAATGAGGAGCCTGCTTTTTTCCACCTTTATATGAAATCAAAGATTCATTGCTTCAAAAATTACAAAGATTGTAAGTGTAAATGTGCCACCATTATCATTGTAAACTGCATCATATGTTGTGCGAGAACCGAATGCTTGGCAGGTGTAGCAACAGTAACTACGGCTGGTGGAGCTTAGTGAATGGTCAATTGCTTTCCCTACTCTGGGATGCAAACAAATGCAAAAATATTCAGATGAACACACAATGTGCACAGAGACATAGACATGCTCATGTAAAAATATGTTAAAAAAATGAAGCCAGAGCCCAGCCCCCCTCTAACACCGTGGGTGTTTGCAGAATGACTAAATTGTTGAGGGCATTCACAGCCCAAATGGTTAATGAATAGCCAAAGAGCTCCCAGCATTAACACCACTGCACGGAGCACATCCATTAACCCCGAAAAGACAAGGTGTTGTTTATACTCCGGCTCAATTACAGCTAAAGGCGTCTCTCAGCTTTAACCTCTCTCTCTCTCTCCAGTCTCCTTTTGTAACTCACCTCGGCAGCTTCCAGCACACGGTCTTTTGTTGTTCAAATAGGCTTCTTGTTCCTCCCAGCACTCAACCATTCACCTGAGTTGGATTTGGACACGCACCACAACCAAACCAAATCCCTGTGGGCAATGCAATCTTAATCCCACCTTCATATAGCATATGCACTGATCCCCGAAACACATTGGTTTTCTTCCTCCAATATGTGTGCATCGAGCTGTGATCTTTAGTTTGCAGGATTCACGATGGACCCAGGGAGCTATATACAGTACAACAACAGTCCTTATCTGACCCCCAGAGTACAATTGAAATGTTTAGGTCAAAGGTCAAAGTCTCATTTATGGTTGGAGGTGAAAACTATGAAGAGTGTAATGAGTTAATCCTAGAGAATATTGCTTTTGTGTGCGTCCAGTTTATTCCATCCAACAAAAGCTGTAGGGAAGAGTCCATTTACACCACCGAAAGACAGTATAAATAACACTTGCCCGACCGTGGTATTCATTGCTAACAGTTGCCTGAATGGAAGACAAAGTTCAGTTAAATGAATCAGAAAGGCTGTGTTTCCCTTTCTACTTCCCGCTGCTCCTGTTGTCTCTTCTTTCTCAAGAAGCAGCACTGTTAAAACATGAAAAATAACCAGAGGTCATCTGAGAAGTGACTTCCCACTCCTTCCTCTTTCATCAGAGACAAGAGCGCAGGAGCGTCTTTCTCCAGTGGACACAGTTTAACAAAAAACAGGTCACTAGGTAGGGAGCAACTGTGGCTCCAGCACCCACACATCCTTTAGCCAGCTGAAGCCAACTGGAGTTTGATAGATTCACATCAAAAGTCTATAACCCCAAGCATCAAATGAATCCAGATGAACTTCAGCTTGCCTCAAAAGGCAATTATTGCATATATTTCTGATCCTATTTGTTGGTTGAACAGTCCTCATCTCCTAAACATCACATATATCAAGACTGTTATAGCACCTTGATGTGTACAGCGGACTATAATTCATTATTAATATGGAGACTCTTTCTGGTTATCTTTGTTCTGCAGGCATCAATCAAGGCAGCTGTTACAGGATCAACCATTTCCCTGACGACAATGACTACGACACAGACAGCTCTGAATATCTGCTGCGTAAGTGCTCCCCACTCTTCCTCTATATCTGGCATTGTTAAAACTGTCGGGTCTTTATTTTTAAGGGCGTGCAGGCAGTCCACTGACCTTCAACGTCATATCATTTGGTTCTGAAAGCAGTCTCCAAACAGGCGATTCTCTTTCATACAGAGACTGAAAAAATGCAGAACAAAGACATAAAGTGAGTTGACAAATGTGACAGCATTCAGAAATTCAGGCTTTAATTTGTTCAGGGCTGGATTACAAATGTTACTGTATCAGACTATGATCACAACACATAACATTTTTTTTCATCTGTATATTTTTTATTTTTGTCTGTTTTGATGTCTGACTTTTCTTGCAAATTATTTTAAAGTAATAAATGACTTGTCATATAATGCCTGACTGCAAGGTGTTGTGTCTGTTTTGTCTGAAAAGCCTTAATTTGTGAAGTCGTATTCACCCAATGTTCAAGTGTTTTAATTGACTCTCATACTTGAATGACATTTTTCTTACTTGCTAATCAATTACCTCCAACCCCACAAAGATAGCTTGACACTGGTTTCAGACATGAAGCTCAAACATAGAAGAGGCTCATTATTATTTTCTTATTAACTTTTTTTAAGGGGCATGAAAAATATGGTACCTTTTACAGTGCAAACACTCCATAGTTATTTTATTAATTACTTTGATTGATGCTGGTGCAGGATCAGCAGCTTGTTTGCATTTTCCCCTCATTTTTCTTTTTTTTCCTATTACATGAAGCATATTGTGAGTAGAACTTGTTTACTCTGAACTGTGGTGAAGAGTCTCCTTGCAGCAAAAAAAAATGTCTGGCTGTGTGCGGACATAAGATCCTTGTTAAAACCAGTTTAAATAGATCTGCTCCTGCTTATACATAGATTAAGATTAGTTTGATATAAAATGGGGATATTCAATCAGCAGAGGACCTTCATTTAGGGCACAGCCAATTCAGTGTCTGCCTAATATGCGGAGAAGAACAAAGAAGACGTATCTGACTTTCCAAACTCAGTCCATTAGCCAGGAGAGCTTATTCAACTGTACAGTTGAATATTCAACTGTACAGTTGAATAAGCTCATCCATCCTTGGACACTTGTAAAATGGCACAGTGATTCATTTCTGGGGAGGTGATAGTCAGTGAGAGCTCTTGTTACATCCCACAGCTGAGTAGCAAAGCTTTGTCACAACAAGGCCCCAAAGTATAAAAGATAATTTAGTTCTCAAAAATGGATGGGGGAAGAGGTGGGACTGGATAGATGAGGGCTCATCAGGGTAATGAAAATTCAAATTATTTAAAAGAGTCAATTTTTTCTTTTTATAAACTGTGTTGTTATACAAATTTAGAAATTCCACAATTCATTTGCATGTGATTCATCTATTTTTTGTTGTATTTTGTTGTATCTATAAATTGCTTTATAATTTGATTGATGGATTGATTTATTCATTTGTATTCATCTTTTACTAACCAGCGTCCTTATTGTCCAATCAAATATTGGTTACTGAATTGATTTAAAACCATTTACAGTGACTTAATTACTTACTCAATTAATGATCTCTTGATCTCTTTTACCATATCCTCCCTCCTCCGTCTTTGCAGGTATAGTTCGTGCCTCCAGTGTGTTCCCCATCCTCAGTACCTGCCTGTTGATGCTCGGGGGGATGTGTGTCGGGGTGGGCCGAGTCTACAACAAGACAAACAACGTCCTTCTCAGTGCAGGCATTCTCTTTGTAGCTGCAGGTGAGCTGGAGGATTACACTGTCAACCTTGTTCTCAGCGAGGAGCAATCATGTAAGGGCTGAGTTTTCATAATGAAGAAAGGCAGCTTGATGTGGCACCTGTGGTCACATATTGTACTTCATAAGTGGTGAAATCATAGAGATGAATGTCACTCGGCATTGAAGAAGGTCAGGATCTCCATTCATCACACTCCTCACACACAAGTGATGAGGACACATGTCATTAAGGGCCTCGGTAGTGATGAGAGTCTTGTAATCACTGGCTGATGAACATCTTAACACAGTGGGAGTTCATGGGTTTCATCAATGTTACTGGTAAAGTCATGGATGATTGATCACTGTTGGCTCTTCCTTCACATTTTCACTTTTCTGTCTTTCACTAAATCACCTGCCTACCTCTTTTTCCTGTTTCTACTTCTTGCTTCTGTTGTCTTTCTTTTTCTTGTTTATCAGGTCTGAGCAACATAATTGGCATCATCGTCTACATCTCCAGCAATGCAGGAGACCCCAGTGATAAACGTGACGATGACAAGAAGTACACTTACTCCTATGGCTGGTCCTTCTACTTTGGCGCCCTCTCCTTCATTGTGGCCGAAACTGTGGCTGTCCTCGCCATCAACATTTACATTGAGAAAAACAAGGAAGTTCGCTGGAGGGCACGGCGTGAGTTCATCCGTTCACTCTCTTCCTCTTCCCCGTACTCGAGGATACCGAGCTTCCGCTACCGCCGGCGGACATCGCGTGCCAGCTCTCATTCTACAGAGGCATCACGGGAGAATTCGCCGGTAATCGGTCTGAAGGGTGCGCCATCTTCCAGTGGGCCCCTGGACGAGCTGTCCATGTACGCCCTGGCGAGGGACAGCGTGACGGAGAACACGTACAGTCCTGAACATGAGGCGGCTGCCGAGTTCCTCCAGGTCCATAACTGTTTCCCCAATGATTTAAAGGACGGGGTGAATCGCAGGACCACACCAGTGTGAGAGGCATATTGCTGGGCTCAAGGTTCACCTGGAAGTGGATGAACAGGAAATGATGAAAAATCAGTGGGCTGATCTGTTGGAGCCTGAGTTCTCGCCTGCCATCTTAGAGGCGCAGTTTTCAGCCAGACTGTCCTTTATGAAAAGTCCAGAGGAGAAGAGAGGACAGAGCGCTGGACAGAAGACGAGCCAAATAACAGAACCTGAGTCATTTATCTGCTTTTAGAGATCAAAGCAGAATAGAGTTACATTGTCTGTGCTGTAGCTGATGCAAAATATGTGTTATCTTTCAACTGTCAACAAAATGCTTAAATGAACAGTGTGTGGATCACAACCCTTGTTTGTGTAATAGTCACTGAATATTGTGGGTAAACTTGAGAGTGAAGCATTGAGATATGCTAATCAGCAGTATTCTACCTGTAAATTATTTAACAAGGTGCTAAATGAAATGTATTCTTCAACTTGAAAGTGTTCCATTTGTGTGTGCAATTGCTATAAAGTGTGGACCTCTCTCCAAAGTTTGTATTGTGTCCTCATAACCAGTTTGGTCTTGCCTTAGGTTTGAAAGAGACAACAGGGGCTCTGTCTCTCAGCACTGTCCTTTAGAATAATGTATGGCCTTTTAAACAAAGTCAAATTATAAATATTTTCAACATATCTTTTTCATGAGAGTATGGTGTGGGAGTCAGTATCTTTACAAATGATTGACTTGCTGAGTTGTAATGTTTAGTATGTGTTTAATATTTTAGCAGAGTGTGCAAGTCGACCATCCAATCCTCCGAATGATATGAAAGGTTTTGTCTCCCTCGCTGTCTCGTAATCCTATTCTTCTCTGACATTTGTCAGTGGAACAAAATGTCCCCGTTTGTCACCTCCGTTCAGTGGCCCTTTTTTATTCACTTCCATATCAGTCCGCCATCCTTCCATCACACCCCCCGATGGATGTGACATTGTGTATGTGCCTGTCTCAAGAGAAGAGCAGCTGACAAAAAAGGGGTGCCCAGAACTGTAAAAACGGCACAGGTCAGGACTTCCTTTTGCTCTGAATGAAGCCCTGGCATCCAGAGTGTTTGGGGGATAAGAATCAGAGCCAGGCAGAGAATATTTGTCTGTCTGTCACACCGCCTGTGAGTCCATCTGGATCCCCACCCCACCCCCCCATGTTAAACAGAGGACCCAGACAGAAGCAGAGGGAGCTGTCTGCGACTGCGTCCCTGAAGGATTTGGCTCTAGTAATCAGACGTGTGTGTGTATTGTTGTCCATCACTGCTCTTTCTTTTAGTTCTCTCAGGAAATACTGTGTTGTTGTGGCAGGTTGAACACTTTGAGGTCCTCTCCCTACTTTGTGGCAGTGCTGGGAAATGGACCAGTGATCAAGATAAACCTGCTGAAAATCAGTTTAAAAAAAAAAATTCCATTACTGTATTTAGTAAATGCTGTAAGTGTTTGCTTGAGTTTGCTCCAAGAACCAGCTGGGGTGGGTTTTTTCAGTCTTAGGGCTATTCAGTTGGTTCTGGTTTGGCAAGCGAGCTCACTCAACCACAGAATAGTATTTGATTGTATTCAGTGTGTTTGATATTCCATTAGAGATACCACTTCATATACCAGGCTGAGCTCATGTAAAAGAAAGCCATCAGTATGATCCATTTGGAGTGTAGATCTTACACTTTTATATTACAGTTTGGAGGAAAAAATCTAAATGTGTTTGTTTGTAATGTAAAACTGTAAAGTTGTATATAAAAGTACAATAAAAATTCAAAAAAGAACGAAAACACTGAATGTGCAAAGACATGAACAGAGGATTCAAAGCATTATTTTACTGAACAATGTCTCAATAATAATGCCTTGATGCAGTCTGACATTGGTCATACTATTCAATTTACCATTTTATATTCAGGTAAGCACACACTGGTTTTGCTGTTATCAGTCAAAAAGTTGAATCTATTGAATATTCTGTTTTGTAAGGTGAAGTACAGTAAGTACGTTTAGGATACCAAACTATATTTTCTATTCCATGTGTATATGGCAGCTGTACTTTACTAAATGTGCTTATATTGATTTATGGATTACTAATGTTGTGAAATAAGCACATTCTCAATTTTTTTTTCAAGAAATTAACTATAGACATTTGAGTACAGATGTTCAGAAGGGAGGCACTAATTGGATGAGTTGCATGATTAAACAAAGGAACTTGTCATATTGTATCAAAACAAATGAACTCCTTTTCCAGGCTACAGTTTCTAGACCAAACTTACTGGAATAACATCACAATTGTAAATGTATTTCATCTTTTTATATTGGATAGTAGAGTGCCTTTGTTTTATTTATAATATACTGTATTTCCAACCAAGAAAGCATTTTTATTTCGTCTGAATTTACTTACATTGTTTTTCCCATTATCACTTTTTAGTTACAACCCAAAACATACTGTACATAGACTAATAAACTAAATCAGGGTCACATTGTTGTGCTTTAGTGGTGGTTTCTTTTTACAAGACAAAGAGCCTACAGCCATGCTAGCAGCTCTGTACTTGTACAGTGGTGCTTTGAGGTAAATGCTGAAGTCAGTATGCTAACTTGGTCACAATGACAATGCTAACATGCTGATGTTTAGCGGGTATAATGTTTGTCATCTTAGTTTAGTGTGTTAGCATGCTAACATTCGTTAATTAGCACCAAACACAAAGTACAGCTGAGGCTGATGGGAATGTTGTTTGTTTGAAGGTATTTTGGTCATAAACCAAAGTATTAGACAAACTTAAATTTTGAACCGATGATGGCGCTAGAATAACAGTTAAGGGATCACCAGTGTTATCAAAATTCATCCTGAGGGGGGCATGAATGTGTGTGCCAAATTTCATGGTAATCCATCCGGTAGTTGTTGAGACATTTCATTCAAAACCACAAATGTCAACCTTGTGTTGGTCATAGAGGAAAAGACAGGGCATCACCAATGTTAGTAGGATTCATCCTCTGGGGGCCATGAATGTCTGTACAAAATTTCATTTTAATCCATCCAAAAGTTGTTTAGATATTTCAGTCAGGAAGGGGTGGATCGAGCAACCAACAGACTGACAATGCTATGCTGTGCATGGCTAAAAATCCACACATTTGGAAATGTGATGTAATAAGACAACTATGTATAACAAAATACACATACAGTTGCATAGAAAATGTGTAGGATTTATGCCAAATAATTACAGCCATAAGCATTCTATCTCAGTGGAGCTTGATTTCCGTTGAAGACCTTTGATTGCAGTGCTTCATTCAGATTTCTGTGGCTGACCTTCTCTGAGTCATGAATGCCTCTTCAGTTCGACTGCACAAGACTGAATCACTGTCACCTCAGAGTGAGCTATGAGCAACTTCAGCCTCAGAGTCTCCGTACTGTTTGGCAAAAAAATAAATCAGTCAGCGTCGGGCTGATGGCAGCGCTCTTAGATCAAAATGTTAAAAAGCCATCAGTGTCGCTCAGAGAGATGCCACCTGTTCAAATGAAGCCATTTTTGAAACCTCAACAGTCACCGAGCTGATTCAATCAGTGAGTGAACCTCTCTTTTCTCAGTGTGTGTGAACCATATAAATATACCAACTGAAGAAAAGAACAGATGGTTGGAAGAGAAGTGTTTTTACATCTCAAGGCAGAATCAAGGCATCTCCATGTTACAGTAATACCTTCTTTTTCTTTTGGTCCTGCTTTTCAAAGGTCTCCGTATTTGGTCATATGCAGCTATGAATCTGCAAGGAAAAGCAGAATATCACCTGTATTGCAGTTGCTGTTTGCATCATACAGAGCACTCTCTATTTCAAGTACCACTAGTTAGATACCTCACATGAGAAAATACAAACTACATTACCCTGTCTGATATATGTAGGCTAATCATGCTGGTGAGATTTCATTTTGGCAAAAAGAGGAATCAGAGCTGTTTATCTAGCTGGGGAAATTATCTTTTGACAGTAACATCTGATGTTGTAGTGCAACAGCTACATCAGCCCACTGTAATATGCTCCTAATTCCATTATTCTTCAATGTGTGCTCATTAACTCACAATTCACCGCCCCCCATCACCTAACCTCTGCTTCATGGGACAGGTTGAATGAGTGCGGACGGCGTCACTGAGGCGAACATGTGCGGTAACCGATCCCGTTGTTTTAGAGAAGAATATTAAGATGACCCTCATAAAAATTGCCTCGGGACATGGGTAATCTAATTTAGCTTGAGTAATGTTGCCTGTCATTAGCAAATGAATACAGTGGGGCCCCTTTGAAGGCTATGCAATCTGCTATGGGTAAAATTAGCCACAATTTAGGGTTGTTTTTCATCCTGGAATAAAAATTCTAACAGGGGAAGCTGGCAGCTGTAATTGCAGTTAATCCATGCTGAGTTTAGACGTGTCAATCCTGATTTCAGCAGAAGTGATTCTGTATGTTTCTGTCACTGCTCTAACAGTTCTGGTACTAAAAGCTTGCCAGTGATATTTCTGGTAATGCTGATGACAATCCAGCAAGTGGCACTCACAGGTGAGTCAGAGATGCCTTCTTGCCAGATGCTGTCATGTTTTCATCTTGTTTCTCATCCCCGCTCGGACAACATGAGGTGATCCCTCCAGTATGGCACACTGGTATCGTCTGTGACATTTTACCACAGTCGTCCACACTGCTGGCTGTTGCTTGGAGACTCTGCAGCTGTGAGGTGTTTGGTCTGTCTGCAGTCACCAGGGGACTGTGAGCAAATGAAGCAGGTCAGAGGGTCACCCACTAAGACAGGCTGCGCGAAAAGACACTATTATTACACACTTAGAGACAAGCGGCCACTCTCACAGCCTCAGCAAGGGATTTGTCCTCTGGAAGAAAAGACAGTTTTTCTGCAAATGCATCCAGGTGGAACGTGATAATGAACACAGCTGTCTCTCATCTGCTCTCAGCCTGAGGGGTTTCTTTTTTTTAAACTAGTGAGTGAGATGATTTATCTTTAATGATCAATTTCCTGGTTCAGTTAGCTACTGATGGTGTTTACAGAAAGCACTTTGGTTCACTCACATTGCAGTCATTTTCTAAAAATGTGTGAGACATCAGACTCGCTATGATGCTTCTGTCCAACTCTTTTTTACACACACAGACATGAACACAGATGTTGTATAATCGGCGTGCATATAAACAATCCAGATGCTCTCTTTCAAACACACACAAACAAGTTTCAAGCTTTTGCTTTAAATGTCTTGCCATTTAGTGTGTTAAAAACCCAGAGCTGCGTGAGCGTTGTCAGGGCTGAAAATGGGTCAGAGTCCTGTCTAAAGTGGGGCACAGTGGTTTATAAAAAGCAAGCCCATTTACTCAAGTATTTCATAGGGAAAAGGATTATTGTGCCTTTGAGATGTTTAAGGTGTTTACAGTTTTTTTCCCATCCTCAAACTGTATGAATCTCAAAAGCATTTGAGTGCCAAATCAAATTATTATCTCAATATATTGTTGAAGATAAAATTAAAAGTCTTAAGACGTTGGTTTGCAAAAAGGAAAACATAGAATCAAACATTCATGTGCAGTGTACAGTATGCCACAGCCACTTGTAGGATTTTTTTTTTTTTTGAGCTTGCTCCAAATGCAAGTTAATATACATTCAGAATGCCAATTCATTAAACACAGGAATATATAAAGTTTTAAAAATCGAGAACTCTCTCTACAGTGCTGCCAAGCATATTTAAACTTTATCAACTGAATGTCAATTTTTAGAGGTCCTATGTCAAAGCCCTTTTTCTGTCTTTCCGAATCTGGATCAGCTGCTGCCATCAGTTCTCAAGCCTTAACTGCTGATTGGCTGAGTAAGTAGATCAGCTCATTCAGATGACAACTAATAAAGGAAATCTCCCCCCCAGGAGTCCCCTGGCACACCGCGCCTGAGACAACTGAACTGGAAACGGATCGGACTGAATAAGAATATGAAAGAGACATGACAGAGAATGTTTCAGATAAATGATAGATTGATAACATCAGTATTTGGCATGCAATGAAATATTGAAGAGCACTGTCAAAACTTTCTGGAAGTTTCCATTAGACTGTCTTTGATGTTGTAGTGCACAACTGGAACACTCACAATCAATAGACTAAGTCTAAATTTTAAATGAAAGTGTCTGATCTTGACCCGACTAATAGGTGCAGTAGGTGTAAGCACTTTGCACCCAGTGCATCTTCATCTCGTAGCTGAATGGCCTCAGCTCACCAAAGGCAACTAGGGAGGGAGAGGAAGAGAGGAGAGAGGTAGAAACTAGGGCACTGTTATCTGGCCCCTTTTTTACCAACCACCAGGCACAAGGCAGAGAAAGAGAAAGAAAGAGCTGTGGACAGGAGAGCAGAGAGAGGAGAGAACATCGGAAGTGTAGCGAAGCTGTAGACAAGACGGGGGAACCATTGGAGTCAACATCCGACGTCAAGGAACTGAAGACAAACAAGACAAAGGCAACCTTGACTTGTCTTATCACGCACACTCTATCTATACACGGCAACATACACACTAGCACTCACTTACTCGTGTCACACACACCAACACGCACGTGCAATCACAGGCACGTGCACACACACACACACATCCACAACTCTGCACACACACACCGAGCAGCAACATGTTTAAGGAGCAGGCGACCAAGGTCAAGATCACATCTGTGGTGATCGTGGTGGGCATGTCGTCGATGCTGGCGGCGGTGGTGACTGACCACTGGGCTGTGCTCAGCCCCCGGGTGGAGAAGCTCAACGCCACCTGCGAGGCGGCCCACTTTGGCCTTTGGAGGCTCTGCAAGAAGAGCATCTTCATTGTGGAGGAGGACCCTCAGGGCAAAGGCTGTGGCCCCATCAGCTTACCTGGAGGTATGGAGACTCTTGATCTTACTGTTGGTGAATAAAAACCTACTGTTGATTGATTATTTTTGTATTTTTGTGCTTAGGGTTGAGGTTCATGTCAAGGTGACATGTCTTCATTACACTTAATATATTCTGACTTAGAGGTCAAATGTATGGGCTAAACATTTCTATTATCAAAGTTAATTTGTTGTTTGGTTGATTTAGAAAAACAGAAAGAGGATTTGCAGCTGAAAAGATTTATGTATCTGCGTAAACATGCAGGTCAAACTTGACAAAAACAACAGAAAAATGGACTTGGTGGTCTGTATATGGTGGTCTGTTTGCTAGCTTTCATCTACTCACTTGTATCACAGTTAGAAATAAGCCTTGACTTTGTGGGTTTCAGCTATGCAGAACTGGTGTTTTTGCCATCACTTCACAATTTTCATTAATATTTGTATATGCACCAGAAACAAAAAAAGCAAACAGCATTTAATTTTTCAATAAATCTTGGGACATCAAACTTTCAAATATTGTTGCTTTGACATTTAAAGACAGTCTCAATGAAAGTAAAGAAGGAAAAGAGAGTCTGAGGCTGAAGTGTCTGTGCGTAATAACAATTTTGGTCAGCCTTTTCTCTCACCCATGCTCACTCTGCCTCCATCTGTGTCCGTCCCTTCATCTTTTTTCTCTCATCTCACACTTAAAGGCGTTTACCAGCACATATGTGTGTGCATGAACACCAACACACACACACACACACACACACACACACACGGATGTGTGTTTGGACTGAATGTGTAACAGTTCTATGGCCAGCATCTCACTGAACCATCATTATCTTCCACAGAGGAAGTCTCCAAACAGACTGCCAATTAAGCACAGTCGAACAGCTGAAGTCAAGTGCGTAATGGGAGAGTTTTGCTGCTATACTTCACAGTTAACATGACAAAAACATGACTCTGTTCTGTCTGGGTTGATGGACTCTCAATGTAAAATGAGAAGAAAAAAAAGAATTTTACCACCGAGCAAAGCCTCTCTAAATTTCCTGTAACTCCCTTTTTTTTGCCGTCATTTCTCAGATCACAACAGGAGGTGTTACATCATTTGTCAGCACACTGTCTGACTCTCTATATACTAAAATGTAAGATCATGAGATGCTATTAACTTTTACATCCCTTGTTCAGTCTGGCTCACAGTTTCACAGCAGATCTGACGTTGACTTTGATCAAACCAGATGCAAGACTGTCTGGAGAGCAGTTTTTAAGGAAAGGAAAATTCAATCAGTATTTTCTGATGCCACTGATAAACCTTGGTTTGCACAATGTTTAAATGCAGTAATTTGTGGGAAAACTCACCACTTAATTACAAGCTATATAAAAAAGAAAAACTAAAAAGTGGGAGAGGCTGCTAATAAGGCAGCATCTGTGACAACATGTAAAAAGGTGATCTTCAACCTACAAGTCCATTTTGGAAGTTCTTTCCCCTCCTTGCATAACATTGCATGCAGTATGTGATTCCAAGTCAAAAGCATTCTGTCTTTTATTTAAAAGTCTGCTTCTCCAAAATGGCCTTGTAGCTTTAATTACAAGCTCTGTTAGAACAGAGTCAACCCTAGGGGTAAACAGTGTCTCGCTGGCCTCTGGCTGTGTGTGCGTGCCTTGCAGTCTAACAGACAGATTTCACTCTGACTCTATCATTGACTTAGCCTCCAGCTCCAGCACCTCAGGATCAGTACAGGCCTTAATGAAGTGTGGCTTCCCGCTTCAGCTCACGAGTTAGAGTGCACCTGGGAGACTCAAGAGGGATGAAGGGGATTGGGGAAGAAAACAGAAGTCTGCTTTGGTGGATAGAGGCAGGGATGCCTCTGTTGATAGGGAAAGTGGGGGCACTTTTACAGTGTCCAAAGACGGAGGGGGGCCTTTCAGTGGGAGGTGGTGACACATGCATTGCATGTTGTAAGAACCAGAAAGAGCGGGCTGGTAGACAGAGAGGCCGACAGACAAGAGGTGTGACAGCTGCCTGACATAAAAATGTTGTAACATTGAGCGCCTCCAGAACACCTTCTTGGCGTAAAATGTAGACAGAAATTTCTATCTGTTAAGAACAGTAGTTGGAGTCAATTACCTGTGGAATGTATGATGGGCACTGTAGCTGACAGATTCTAATATGATGAACGATCCAGTTATAACCTCCACAACCTGACAGCAGCAGTAAAACAGTGTCACATCGGTGCAGAATACCAACTGCTTTTGTGATACGCAACACAACCTGGAATGGACAGGAATGACTAGAGAGAAGCCATCAAACAGACTAAAGTTGTCGGAGGCTCACCTGTCTTACTTCCAGCAGCAAAGGGAGTTCAGCTCAGGCCACAGGGCTCCACGCTCCCTTAGTCTGCTGCCACCTGTCAGTGTGCTGTAAGAAATATCAGCTGTTTTGTCAGAGACCCCCTTGGCTACATTCCCGCAACCACAGTGGTGTTCACACTTATGAGGGAAAATGACTCATTCTCTCATATTACCAGAAAAGGTCTAGGGATTTGGTGTGTGGCTACGCAGCTCTGCCATTTGCTCCCACTCCAGGCTCAATACTTTTGTTATACAAACCCATCTCTCCCCATTTGTGGCCCCGGTACTGTCAGAAATTGATCTGTGAGTGTGTTAGTGTGTCCCTAGTCCTCTGTGCTGTCTTTTACGCCACGTAGTGTGAAGATGACATTGGGTGAGATGAAGTTTCTTGTTCAGAAAGTGAGTTTCAGTGACCGTCCTCACCAGGCGAAGATGATTGTCCTTCTCCAGTGGCCAAGAAAAAGCGTTTACAGGTTTCTTCTCAACAGGGGCTTTCTCTAGTTGGTCAATCTGCCAGGTTGGTGTAGTTTGACAGCAGCGAGGACCAGATGATGATATCAGGTGATATCAGGAATGGCAGCATGGCTGAGTACTGAAGGCTTGGCTGGATTGCACACTTTGTGTCTAATTTCACATGTATAATAGTGTTTTGCATGTGATAAAGTCACAGGTGTTTTTTTTTTTTTAAAGGGAGTCAGTGTTTGCACTTAACAAGCCAGCCAACCTGTTAACAACATTAACACCTCATGACAAGGTCTGCATCATGGATTAATTTTGACTCTTTCCATAGATTTTATACTCTAGTATTCAACCTACATTACCATTGGGCAGTTCTGAACAAATATTTATATAATTTTGGCTCAATTAACAATAAGTCAGTGGTGCAAAATACATTTACCTTGTAGGATGCATAAGCTTGTGAGGTTCTGGAGTCAAAGTGAACTCTAATACTGTTTTTGATGGTTCTACAAAAGTCACTGGCCACTGAGTTTAGAATGGAGCCTAATGGAGTGGCTGACTGGGTAACAACACCACACCAGCATTACTTTATCTGCTTCTCAATTTAATGTGTGTTGTAGGTTGAGTGTTTAGCACATAAGCAAAGCACAATAGTGTAAAAACCCCTGAGCTGATAGAAAGTGCACTATAACAGATTACATCCTTTATGAACAGTATACCCAAGCAAGCAGCGGTGATTGGACTTAATAACACACATTTGCATTTTCCCAAACAGAGGGGGAGTTAGTCGTCAAGAGGCGCGCACACAAACACTTTTTCATATAGGCACAATTACGCTGCTTTTGTGAAGGGATTGCATAACAACGGCAGCGAAGCGGTGAACCCAAATGACTTTTGAAATTAACTTCCCACAAATGACGCATGGCAGCTTGAGTGCTGTAAAAATCAAACAAACCCTTTATGGATCACATCATGCTGCTCGGCTGGGAAATAAAGAGCATAAATGGTGTTTTTGTGTGCATGTGTGTGTGTTCCTACACATATGTGCGCAAAGAGCCAGGGAGAGGAATTTATTATCAGAGATGTTTTCGAGCTTCTAAGTGGTCAAGCATCATGTTTTCTAGTCATACAGCGGAAAGACATTACCACCAGAGCACTTACACCTTCAGAATAAAACTTCCTCCTCCTCTGCGTCTTTCAGTGTCACAATGTCTGGCTTGTGCCCCCAATTCATACCCTCAAAAGTGCATGTCACCTTGAACTACCATTTTCACTTTCTAGGTGTCATTTTCCTCTCTAGTCTGCCGGGTTTCTGCTTTGGGTGCAGAGCCAAAATTGTGGAGTTGTGGCGCTCATTTGGCATTCAGAAAACAAGAATCACTCCCCATCATGTAAATTTGAAATATATAACAAGAAATACCTATTCAGGGATAACTGCTTACAGAATGAGATGCTTGGATGTAATTTGTGGTGACTATGATGATGACAGTCAAACTTAGATGTTTTGAATTGAATGATACAGGTCAGGCCACACACACACACACACACACATAAACATACACGCACCCGTGAGGACTCTCCTGTGCTGCTGTGTCCCAGTATCAGAGCTCCTAGTGGAATAGCCATTCAAACACCACCACCCATCCTATTCACATTGACCCAGAATTCGGTCATTCTGCATGGCTAGAAAAAGAACAGCCCCCCCCATCACCTAAAAAATCCATCTTCTGTAACACTCCTGCAAAAGATATAGAAGCTATTTGTCATTATAGGCAAAAACATGGAAATACCATAATAATTCAGGTTTTTGATGCCAGTTCATGTATTTCCAAACTTCTCAAGGATAAATGGTAAAAGATGGAAGGAGGGACACAAGTATAGAAACCCACTGTAAAAAGAAAAGGAAAACCACAAGAATACTAAACTGAAAGAAGCATGAAGGAAAACGTTGAGGTGGAAGAGAGAGAGAGAGAGGTATAATGACAGGTGGAAAGAGGAAGATGCAGAGGAAGTAAAGGGTAAAGGAGAAGCTGCATATCAAAGAGAGAGGGTGGCAGCAGAGTTTAATGGAAAGAAGCGAAACTAAAATGACAGGCGATACCTCGTTCTAATCACTTTCACCCCAGAACTAAATTTCCCCATTAGCCTGACTGCAAGGTCAATTATACGCACCCAGATGTTCTCTTCCTCAGTGAACGTTCACCATGTGAAGTTAAAGATTTGTTTTAACTGTTTCTGGGCAGTGTGTTTTACTTCCATTACAAATTGTAGTTCAACTTGGCTTGTTTAGCAACAGAGTAACAGCAAACTCCAACAGTATAATGTGTCATAAAGACAGAACTTGGCAACAAAAGTTAATGTTTTCCAACTTTTTGGCCTAGCATACTGAGGCAGTGACAAAAAACTAGCAAAGTGGATTTTGGATCATTTGGGTGAATCATACCGGTGCAACTGCTCTTCTTGTCTGTTTTAGCACCAAGATAAAGTACAGAGGAAAGAAGAGACTTGTTCTCCTGACTGCCCTTTTTGGAGAAGTTTTGAGTTAGTCCTGCCATTTGGCCTATGCATTTGCAGTGGGACCCATATTTGTCTGCTGCATTATAAAAGCTGTTTTGGAATCAATTGAAATGTTAAAAACAAATTACATACTGTAATACAAACACTAGAACAGTTTTAATTCTTCCAATGTAGTTGATGTGAAATGGTTGGACTACATTTACCAAAATCACCATCAACAGAATTAGCTCAATTGACCATTCGCTAAACCCCGCCCCCAAACAACGATTGTCCAATTGTAGTTTAGCAACCGTAACTAGGAACAGCAGCCCTGTCAAGCTTTGGATTTCTCCACATGCCGAAACAGTGTGCATGGGCCTCTAATAAGAATGGTACTCCATATAAAGAGTTTGAAGAATGGTGTCTCTTCTTAATTAACTTTCCAAAACTAAAAACACAAGAGTAAAAGTGTAAGGACAGCAGTAAACAGTGTGTTTCCCTGCTCTAACGTGAGCTGCAAATGTTAGCCTGTACGGCCAACAGCAGTTACCAAGCATTATTTTCAAGGTTAAGGGGAATATCGTCAGCTAACTATATTATATTATGGGGTTTACAGGTTATGTAACCTAAAATTCCTGTTCGGGATTGGTGCATCCACTGCGTGACAGTAAAAGTGCTAGTATATCAGAGTTCACTGGTTATTCCATGTAGAAAAAGGCTGTCCTTAGCGAGCCAATAAATGGCCATAGCTAGCCTAGCCCAGTTAGGCTCCAGAAATCCCCTGTGCCACACAGCAGTCTCCCTATTCGGTCCCTATTCTGTGAAAGGACCTTATCACTGTGAAGGACCTTATCCAAGTATACAAAGTAAGTGGACTGTTCAGTTAGCTGTTATGTGGTTGTGATGATGTTAAGGAGATAGTTTGTATTAAGTAAGTCCTTCGTTGCCTGTTTTGTTACTAGATGGTTACTTGTGCTAATATCAGCCATGGCTAGAGAGCCTTGTTAAGTTTAATAATTAAGCAACATGGAAATTGCCAGCCTTCAGGTTGCACACCCAGTGTTTTTGATTAGACATGTATTGCGTTTGTGTGAAATTTCACCCACCACTAACTACTGAGAGTAGTTGCTTTATCTTTTATTAATTCCCTTATTACTATTTGGGCTTGTATTTCTTGTTTATTAGTAATGAAGATTACTCTATTTTAGACCACGCACGCACCCCTACACCCACATTCTAATTACATTTTTATATAAAATACTGTATTATGATGCTAAAGCTAACTGGCTCGCACTGCAACACAATGCTGCTCCTTTATTTCCATATCTTCTAAATGGATCATCAGCTGGTGAGGATACTGAACCTTTTACATGCAGCTTTAGCCTCAGTCTCTTAGCATTATATCATTTATGTAGCTTCTTCATCTACAGATGTTTGGCATCTGACAAGAAAAACAGAGAAGACAGAGTGGGCGGGGTGGGGCCGGCGCAGTAAAAGATGTGATTGGGCCAGCCTAGTGTCATTATAGAAAATTATTCAATGGGCCGCTGCCACTGCCCCTGCTTTATGAGCCGGTCGTTAGCAATAAGAAATTGTTTTAATTATATCGGCCCAAAGGTGCGTCGGCCCACCGGGAAAATACCCAGTATGCCAGATTATCAGTCCAGCGCTGATAGTGGAACATGTAGCAGCTAAAGAGCCAGATATACCCCTCAGGATTTGATAGAGATTACAGTAGAGACCAAAAACAGAGCTAAAAGAGAGTGAATATTGGACTTATGTTCACCAGGTGGTCAGAAATATGACTGCAGATGAAAGCTAATGTTGCTAACATGTTTGCCAACAAGTTCATTATATCAACTTAAAGGTGATATGTCAATGCTGTTCACAACTTTTTTCTGCTGCCCAAAGTGGTAAAAAAAAAAAATCAGTCATTGCAGGTTTAAGCCGACAAAATCCACTCATCAGCTAGAAATGAGAAGCTTGCTCTTGTTTACTTCTGTGTGAAATCGAAGACCCACTGTTTAAGAAATTACTGTGAATTTCGAGTGGTAAATCTGCCACCATTATTACTGTAAAGTACCATGCTAGAATAGAAACGTTGACAGGCGTAGCAATAGTAACTGGGGGCTTAGAGAATGGTCAGTTACTCAACCTAAGAATATTAGTAATAATAATAATAGTATATCATTTTCTTTCACTGCTCTCTACATTATCCTTATTAATTCATCGGGATCAAGCTGATAACTAGAAGCCCAGTCTTTTGAAGCTTCCTTTGTAAAGGTCTTTCTTTCTTGTCTTTGTGTGGTGGGCAGATAATAGTCTTCACAGAGACTGGAGTAAATCTCATAGCTACACCCAAACACATATTAGCTTAGATTATCTTAGCCCCAGAGGTAAAGACACCTAATGAGAGAAGACTAATGAAAATAATATATTTACAGATCCAAGCTGCACTGTGACCCCGCCTCCGGTTCTCACTGCCAGCCTGTCCATCCCCTGCACATACAAATTCATACACACACACACACACACGCATACATGCATACCATTACATGCACACACATGCACATATACACACATATGCATGCACACACTCCTCTTGATATGCCTTTACATGGGTAAATAGATAGGACCAGCCAAGACCTGCAGCAGCCTGTTGCTAGGTTACCTCTTTAGTGATTCTTTCTCATTCTGGGTAACAAACAGCTCGTCTGTTGCCTGGTACATACACACGTCCTGTACTTCTATCCTTGTGAGGACCCTCATTGGCATAATGCATTCCCTAGCCCCTTACCCTAACCGTAACTTAATTCTAACCTAAGCCTTAAAACCAAGTCTTAACCTTCAAACAGCCCTTTGAAGTTGTGAGGACTGGCCAAAATGTCCTCACTTTCCAAAAATGTCCTCACTCTGTTGCTTAAAAACATGTTCTGGTCCTCACTATGTAGGAAGTACAAGTATATATACACACACAGTATGTGCACACACAGACACCATACACAAACATTGTCCATCTCTGTGTAGACAGAGAGAGCACCTGTCTGCTTTATGGGTTTAATCTCAGCGAGAAAGGATGGTGAGTGGAGGAAAGAGGGGACACTCACTTGGCCTTTACCGCCTCTCCACCCCTCCCTCTCAGCCCAGCTGCCCTTAGAGACAGCAAATAGATAGATGGATGTGTGGGCAATGACGGCACCCAGGAATTGTTTTTCTATATGGGGCAATATTTAAGATTGTGGTCAAAGGACTAGAGTCTTGGCAAGCAAAGTGCAGAAATATATCATTCCTGTGTAGAAATGGATATGAACTGATTTCTGAGACGTAAACACAGCCAACATGGAGGACAGTGAAGGATTTGAGTTTAAGACATTTTATTTTAGGATGACATCAAGTCACAGAACACTGCTGTGATTTGGGGGCAGCGTTGAACGTACAGTACATCTGATCAAATAGCCAAAGAGGAACTGCAACAGCTGTGTATGCTGATTCTTTACCGATTTAGAAATGAGAAAGATATGCTGCTTTATGCTTGGATAACACATAACACACACACTTCTTTTTCAGGCGTAGTGAGAACAAAGAATGTCTTTCAACTTAAGAGGTACAAGTTTTCGTCACTGGCTTTACATGCATCCACCAAGGTGAAGTGTGCCACATGGGCCATGAGCTCTATCTGAGGTGCGTGTTACCTGTATTGGCACTCCACAGGACAGCATGTTGTCACCACTGCTGTACATACTATACACTGACAGCGGCCGCAGCAGATACCCAGGATGCCGCCTGATCAAATTTGCAGATGACACCACCTTACTCAGCCTGTTGAAAAAGGATAAATGGGAATATGGCAAATTGTTAAGACCTGTAGAAAAATCATGGGGTTGCTGCAGACGGAGCTGTACCACCTGTACCTGACCAGGCTGACTGTAAAGGCTGACAAGGTCTGCCAGGATCATTCCCATCCACCAGCAGAGTTTCAGCTTCTGGCCGCAGGTACAGATACTCCCCAAAATACAGACAATATAATAACGCAACTAAATAAGATGTGGTAGCCTTATTGGTGAGGTACAATACATGTATGTATTCATGATTTTAGTATATGAGCGGGGTGCAATTTATGTATTTATTTATTCACGACTTGAATTGCCTTGACTGAGGATGCTGGGATGGCTGATGCAGAATGTTGTTGTTATTGCTGTTGTTGTTGTTGTTTTATATTTGTTCTCTGTAGCTATTGTACTATGTGCTGTAACACAAATAGCCTCTTTGTGTCGTAAGGCGAGGTGCTATATGGAGATATGTGGACCCAAAAGCAGATGACAAGGAAGCAGTCTCAGGGTGAAGTAGCCGGATGACTACCGAGTTTATTGTGGGGTGGAATGCAGGCATGTACAGGCAGAGGTGAAAGCAGGGGAGTGAGTCCAAGGTGGAAAACACAGTTCACAAAGGAGCAGCCAAAATCCAAAACCACAAATCCAAAATCACAAATCCAAAATCCAAACAAGGTCCACGGGAGAACAAAGAATCCAATACAAACTTACAGTCAAGGCTTGGCAGGAACAACACCATGTGTACAACGATGATCCGACCCAGAACAAAGAAAAGACCCAGACTTAATACCCAAGGGGAGGTGAGACAACGAGACACAGGTGCAAACAATCAAGGGAGGACCAACAATCAAAACTGGAGGGAAAACACAGACAGGAAGTAAAAACACAAGACACACAAGGGAAGAAGAATACTACCAAAATAAAACAGGAAGTGATACACCTAAACTACCACACTTTGAGGACAATACATTTTTCCAAACTAAGCTCAATCTAAACTAAACTAGCAGTGACACGCCAAACCAGGCTAAAATAAATCATGTCATGCAATATTTACTTTTTTCCATAGCTGTGTGTCTCATTAATGTATGTGTATTAGCTTCCTTATGAGATCCATTGAGAGATTTAACGTTACATTGATTGGTAGTGCAGACACACAGGGCCACGGATACAATCTGAGCCACCTGCTCTTTCTAACCCTCATGTTTCATCTCACTCTGTGTATCACTCTCTCACCCCCCCTCCCTCATCCTCTTCTATCTCTCCCTGTCTTACTCTGCAGCACAAAACTGTTCGTACTTTAAACACTTTACCTCGGGGGAAGAAGCTGAAGTTTTTGAAGTCAAGACCCAGAAAGGTGGGTGCCTTCTCATTGCCACCCAGACTACATGTTACAACAGAACCAGTTTCAGACCCAACAGTCTGTCTGTGATGAGAAAAAAAATGTAACAGATACCATTTCTGGTAAAGTAAGAGGAAAGAAGGTGTACAGTAAATCAGGGAAAACAGCATTTCCTACATGGATATATGCTCAGATATCACATATCCCAACATCTAAGCACAACATGTGAAGAAATGCCTGTATGTCACATGTAAGACCCTTACAATACAAGGACACTGTTAATGCCACCTGGTTTCCGTTTTTCTTTATTTTCAGTATAACGAGGAAAAGTTTGAACACATTCTCAGTCACATCATATCAGATAAGAAAGAAATCTGTTCCAATATCCTCTGATGTTCATCTTCTCATCTTCTCTGCTGTAGCAAGAACAGTATTTTCAAAGTAAACATATTTCCAGGAAACAGCTCCTCTGTTCTTATGTTGGCTGGCTGACCCTTTCAGCTTCTTTCCAGACATAGACGAACACACAGGGAAGCATGAGGGAACACAGCTAGATACTCATAAAGGCAGGCAATTACAGATCATTATCAAATTGCAGCAGATGTACAGTACATGGTTACGTCTTGGTGAAATCAGTGAAGCCACATATTGAAAATGATTATACAGTGTTTCATACATAGTACAAGGTCGACAGGCTTGTACATTCGCTGTAAAGCGTAAAATATTGTATATATAATGTAGTAGAATTGAACAATTGTTTAAAAACTTTACTTAGCACATCGAGAATAAGTTAATTTAATGTGAGAATTCAAAGCAAAATAAATATATACAGTATATATATATGGTGAAAAAATTAACAGTGTTAAAGGGAGATAGAGCTTTAGTGAGAAGTGCACTGACAGACATGGCCTGTTGCAGTGGTGGAAAGTAACTGTACAGTTCCTCAAGTACTGTACTTAAGTACAAATTTCAGGTACTTGTACTTTACTTGAGTATTTCTATTTTCTGCTACTTTATACTTCTACTCCACTACATCTCAGAGGGAAATACTGTACTTTTTACTCCACTACATATATTTGATACCTTTAGTTATTAGTTACTTTGCAGATTCATATAATCAAATAAATTGTTATGTATTATTATGGGTAAAGACTTTATTGATTCCTTGGTGAAATTCACAAACTACCCGGCTGACAGTATATATAGTAAAATAAATAAATAAATAAAGCCCCACCTTTACCAGCTGCAACAATTGAAGTGATGTACATATTAATGCATCAATTATTATAATTCAACAATATAATATACATTATTCTGAAATGGGCCATTCTGCATATTGAGTACCTTTACTTTTTGTACTTTAAGTATATTTTGATGCCAATACTTTTGTAATTTGACTTTATTTTCAATGCAGGACATTTACTTTAATATTTCCACACTGTGTTATTGCTACTTCTGAGTACTTCTTCCAGCACTGACCTATTGTACCAGCAGAAAGTACTACATAGAATAAAATACAAGAAATAAATGATCAAATCTGGGAAGCCTGAAAGTCTATTGATGGAACATAACAACAACAGTGCAAAAGTGAATAGGGTCTAGCAAAAATATGCACACATGAAATGCATAAAAGCATTCACAGAGACTTTCACCCAGACCAACAGTCCTCTAACAGACACAGAATGAGCCCAACCTGCACTGAGAGACTGGGTGTAAGGTCATTTTACACCTTGTGTTACTCTGCAGTTGGGATGCTGAAATGGAAGAGGATGCTACAAGGATCATTTCTATCACAGTTGGAGTGTTAGAGAGAAGGAAGGAGACTAGATTATCTTTATCTAACAGACAGGAGGGGAGGCGGGCAGGAAGAGAGAGAGATGTTCTAATCATCTTGTTATAAGCCTGCAGCATCTTATCTGTCATGCAAATGGCGTTATTGCCAGTTTGGATAAATGACTGTTGTTTTTAAAGTGAGGCTAATTTAAAGGCTAATTATCTGTGTCATAACTCGCCTGAGTGCAATATTGAAACAATTATTATGTAAACGTTACTGCAGCCTCCCCTTCTGTTCCTACCCACTCTCAATTTTTAATCGCTTGCTCACTCTTGCCTCCTCACTTCTTTCTGTCTCTTCTCTCTCCCTCTTTGTTTCCTTTTACTGTCTCTTTCACATCCTTCCTCATTTTGTCCCCCTTTTCTTTACTTCTCCTCTGTTCAAAGAGTACAATATCTCAGCAGCAGCCATCGCCATCTTCAGTCTGTTCTTCATGATCCTGGGCACCCTCTGTGTTATCTTCTCTTTCGGGAAGGGGCGGGACTACCTGCTGCGGCCTGCTGGGATGTTCTTCGCCTTTGCAGGTCAGATAAGGCAGATAATGTGAATCACAGATCAGGCTTTGTGTGGTACTCCTGTCTCTGTGTTACAGTTCAACTTAAAATGATGTGTGCATCATCATCGTGGACACCTTTTCTTTTGGTAATGAATATTATTTATGCAGCTAATTTAACAGAGTTGACAAAGCTGAAACAAAAAAAATGTTGGAGGTGGCAAGAGCTGGTTTCATGTAGCCCTGGGGAAACATTTCAATTAAAGTTAAATTAACTTTGATGGGTGTGAACTCCCATCTAACATCGCATATACTGTTACAGACTCAAAGTTAAAATAAAACTGACAATCTTGCAGTGTCGATGGGAACTGTAACAGCATTTGATGAAACAGTTATGACAACACAATTGCCATGAATGCGAGTGAAGCATCTGCTTTTTGTTTTCTGTTTTGGCATGCAGGCCTTTGCATCATCATTTGTGTCGAGGTAATGCGCCAGTCTGTCAAGCGAATGATTGACAGTGATGAGACCATCTGGATTGAATACTACTACTCCTGGTCCTTCACCTGCGCCTGCGCCTCCTTCACCCTGCTCATCCTCAGTGGAGGTGCCTTGCTCCTCATCTCCATGCCCCACATGCCACGTAACCCCTGGGAGACCTGCATGGACGCTGAGCCTGACACCTTGGATTAATCACAGGTGACGCAACAGGCACGTCTGAAAGCCCAGTTAAAATGACAAAAAATACAAGTGGTTTTGCATCTTTTAGCCCTTTAACTACCTATCCTATCCCACATATTTATCATTAATGCAAGCTATTTTCCAAAGCAGTAAAAAGTTGATTTCCTACCTTCCATGCTCATTGATTTCAGTTCATGTTAGTAAAATAATAAAATCAACTTGGAGAGACTTGTGATGGATAACCAGCCACAGCAAAAACAATACGGTGGTCATAGTAAAGCTGTCAGAAGCAGGACGTGTTTTGAAAACTCTTCCTTGTTGGTGTGTTTAAGGGCTGAGGAATAATTAAGTAACATTTGAGACTTCCGAATCATCTGCCTTTTTAAAGCAAGAATTTACCAAACTCACATTATCTTTTTTTACAAGGTTCATGTGTGCTTATTATTTGTGTTTGGGGTTTGGTTTTGTGACTACATATCTCATAAATGCAATGCTTTTCAGCAGCGGTGTCTCAAGTTTAGGATGTTGGAGCTTTCCGCAAGCACCTGAACATACCAAGTAGGCCCTGCTTGTAACTGCATTACCAAATGACAAGTACCTTAATGAAAAAACAAGCCTACTAATTGATTTTCATAATGTACTAAAATTAACTGCCACCAGTGGATGCCTGGAAGTCAAGAAAGGATCAGTCTAGAGACTGGTATAGTGTAAGTTGGAAAATATTAAAGTATAAACAATTTGTAGTAAATGCAAACACACCTGAATTGCCCTTTAAGGCTTGACTTGACAAGACCTGGGTCAGAGTATTTGATTTATAAAGTGTCACATTTAAGGGTTTTGACACGTTACAGTGCAAAGAATGCCATACTGTTGGACAATCATATTCAAAAATGTAATTTAAAATTATATATGGTCTTTAGTAGCAGTTAACTGCAGTTAAACCTACTGTATCTGTCACTCTAATGAAAGTAAAATGATTTTCTGATGCTGTTTTACACTGGACTAAACTAGAAAAAAAACTTTTTGACAACAAACAGGCAAGACATGATCAAACCTTAAGACTTAATACATCAAATTAGATAGGATTACAAAAGACCAGGCAAGAATTAAAAAAAAAAAAAAGAAAAAGAAAAAAGACTGGACTAAAACTGTACCACACCAAACCAGATAATTGCGCTTTGTTTAAAGTGAAGTAGTGAATTGTTATAATGGGCTACTGTCACTACAGTCTTTTCTTTTCTCCAAGGACTTTCTACCATCAATCTGTGGCATTGATTGTCGAGAGAGAGACCACTTGTCTGTTACTCCCTTGTTGACATCGGCCATTTATTTCAGGGCAATGATCAAGACCCCTGATGATTTAAGTGGAGGGACTCCGATTCATAATATTGTCTGCAGTATTTGCTGAGCCTCTGGGTTATGCTTTATATGTTAGCAAATGTATTCTGCTTTTAGTGGACATTCAAAAAATACTTTAAACACCAGAAATAAACAGAGAGAGTTTAGAAAATAATTGATTGCTAAACCCCTACCCTAGACAGCCATTGTCCAATCATATCTTAGTAACAGTAATGAGGTACGGCAGGTCTATCAAGCTAAAGATTTCTCCACATGTTGCAGCGGTTTGCAAAGGGCTGTAGTAAGAGTGAGCGATACTCCGTATATAAAAGGTTACGATGGTGGTTTATTTTTACACTTCTTATACTAGGTTTACACTCCAGCAATCCCAGCCAAACTTGTTACCAGAGATAGCATTACGTCCTCCAAACACATTGGTTAGAGCATAAATCTAACATCTAATTGCTTGTCCAAGTATATAAGCTAAGCAGCTAACATAACATAACAGGGTTATGTTAGAATGAAATAACAGTCTGATCGCACATTTTTTATTATCATACTTATAATACCAGGACTAACTAGTTCACACTGCAATACAAGAACAATTCTGTTTCTATATTTCCCTGTCTTCCACATGGATCATTGACTGGCGAGGATGCTGACTTTTTGCCTGGGACATGTAGCTTTAGCCTCAGTGTTTTAGCACATTATCATGAATTTAGCCATCAACTGCATATTTAAGACCCCTTTACAGGGTTCCCCTTTAAAAAATGAGCTGTAAACATTAAAAAGTCAGGTGGAGATGGCGCAAAGCTAATGTTAGCTTAATTAGCTAGCCAACTACAGATGCTAAAACAGTTTCAGCCAACAAAATTAACAGTTGCCGGGTAGAAATGAGAAGCCTGCTTTTGTCTGCCTTTGTCTGCCTTTGTCTGAAAGGAAAGGACCATTGTTGCGAAAATTAATAAGAATTTTGAGCTAAATCCGGTAAATCTGCAATCGTTATCATTGTAAACTACAGTGGTGTGAAAAGGTGTTTGCTCCCTTCCTGATTTCTTATTTTTTTGCATGTTTGTCACACTTAAATGTTTCAGATCATCAAACAAATTTAAATATTAGTCAAAGATAACACAAGTAAACACAAAATGCAGTTTTTAAATGAAGGTTGTTATTATTAAGGGAAAACAAAATCCAAACCTACATGGCCCTGTGTGAAAAAGTGATTGCCCCCTAAACCTAATAACTGGTTGGGCCACCCTTAGCAGCAACAACTGCAATCAAGCGTTTGCGATAACTTGCAATCTTTTATAGCGCTGTGGAGGAATTTTGGCCCACTCATCTTTGCAGAATTGTTGTAATTCAGCCACATTGGAGGGTTTGAGCATGAACTGCCGTTTTAAGGTCATGCCACAGCATCTCAATAGGATTCAGGTCAGGACTTTGACTAGGCCACTCCAATGTCTTCATTTTGTTCCACTGTATGTGCTGTGTGAAAATGGAAAGCGTGACAGGCATAGCAACAGAAACTAAGGGGAATGTGGCTTAGCAAGTGGTCTTGCCACATAACTGCTGATTATGAAGCATACTTACTCACATAAAATACATTATAAACATCAATCAAACATCAAATTTAGAAAAAATATAGATGTTTGTGGCACTTACATTTTTTATTTGCAATTCTGTATTAAATTATGTTACTTTCTTTTTGGGGCCAAATATACCTAAAGCTAAAATATTTAGGATAAGTATGACACAGATTACTTTTTAATTTAAGTATTGCCTATGATTGTAAAATGGTACCTAAAAGATTTTTCTGTTTTGTAGACAACTATATTGTTGCTGTCAGATGAAAAACTCATTCAGATGGACAGACTTTTCTTTGAAGTAGCTTTTTAATTATTTTCATGTTCAAATCATAGATGACCTTTTTATTTCTAGTACAATCAATTAAAACACAAAAATCAAGTTTCACCTGACAGCAGAAATTTTTATTTGACTCTTTTTCCCATGTAGATATGACACAAGGGTTGTATATGTTATTGGTCGTATAAAACAGTCATCTACGTCTAACATGTTATTTTTTAGTGAGTCAATCTGGCCCCGAAGTCATTCAGCCGGTGCAGGTGCAGTGAAATTAAAGTGACGCTGTTTCACAGGGGAACACAAGACGAAATGATTACATTTGGCTCAGAGGTCCTTCTAAGAGGAACATGTCCATTTTTCTCACCGCAATCACAAAAGTTACTTGGTCATTGTAGAGGTTTGTATTTTAGAAAATTTAAACAATACCTGTATGATTTTTTCATTTTATTGACTATTTTATATAATCTACAATGATCACATGAATCCTGCCATCATATTCAGCTGGACAGGAACCAGCTGTTGACCTGTAGTTTAAATTAACAGCTGAAAATTGTTAAATACAATACATACAATAAAAACCTGTAAGAGTTTCATACACAAAATACCCAATTTTTTCTGAAAAAAAGACTCACCCAGAGTTTAGTATTTCTTGTAAACAATACACCTGATTTGTATATTATTTTAGAATTGTAAATGCTCTGATTAAGTATATGTCCATGATTGTCTTTTTCAGAAGAACTAAATGAATAAAAATTGACTACTAAAAAGGTCCAGAATGCTGTTTCATGTTGGTATAACTTCTTGTGCACAGTATAAACCAATATTCCACTTTGGTATGACATGCTTTTTTGGCACAGGTTTTTCCACATCAGTCTTCTTCCAATATGTACTGATGTATGTTAGTCCCCCTCTGTTTCCATTACTGTGGAAATTCTATTAACACATACCAAATAAAGCAGAGTAGCAGTCTTTGAGGTTCACCTATAGTTCGAGAGAGTCAATGGATGCACATTTATTGGGGAAATAAAAATGCCATTTCAAGTCTTTCCTTTACTAAGAATTCAACCTTTGTGTCACTTCTCACACATTCACAGAGTCGCTTCAATCCAGGAATCTCTCAAGCTGAAAATGTGGTTGAATTGAAAGACAAACCTATTGGAAATGCTCCAGAGACCGTACACACTGCAGGTCAGGGCTTTTCAGGAGTGGCTGTAATAGATACATGCAGCTCCTTAAATCATTCATGAGACCTTTACCTTAGAGCAATGAAAGCAGCATGGGCAGAGCTACACTGAGACACAGCCGTAACTACTCTCTGCCTCCTACATTGTAGGATAGGTAGAATATATGGAAATTGGTAGTTGATGCATTTGGAGGCTTGCAGATTATTTTGAGCGAATGTTGACTGTACACACTAACCTGGAAAGCCATGATTGAAACCTTGTGCACAGGCAAATGTGAGTCCATAAATAACAATTTAAATGTGCTTAACAGATCATAAAATAGACCAAAAAAGACCCATTATGAATAAATGTCAATTTACTATTGGATCAAACGTAGAGGTCATTATGTGATGTATAATGCAATCTATTATCTTATCTAATCTAATATCATCTAATGTAATAAATAATATGATACAAAATTATTCTTATTTTTTAGAAATATATATACTTATATGTTTTAAAGTGTTATATATACACACCTCTATTGCATTTGAATAAATTCACAAGGTGGGTTTAAAATGATACTTTCAGTTAATAATGAAATATTAGAATTGTTGGGTCTGGTGAGAGGGTGTAGCACACATGGGCTATATGATTGTGTTTTCTCCACAATTTCTCACTAATTACACATGAAAGCAATTTTACAAGCATTTCCTTGACCTTTTCCACAAGCAAAACAATTACAGATCTAACAGCACAACTAGTCTGTGCATGAAGATGTGAGTTATGGGATCTTTCTTTGGTTCGTCTCCTATTTGTCCCGTACTTATCTTTAGTACCATTTATAAAATGTGCATTGAATTGCTGAATACTACTGGAAACGAAGAAGAAGAAAATATTTTACTGTGAATTAAAATCTTACTGGAAATCCTTCTGGACATGAGAGCACAGTTAGGTGTAGTCTCAGAAATGCCACTGGTTTGTCTCACCTTTGCGTCACTTTGTTGATGAGGAAAGCTGACGTTTGCAGGAGTCATCAGGTCCTTTGAGTCACTGCTATTAATGTAGCTGTCAGTCCCTTTCCTGACCTCTGACTGAGTGCTGTCAACGCTGTTACTATTCTCTTCACACTGCAGTACAGTACAAGTATTTTACATTCAGCTGTGTCCCTCAGAGAGTGTATGAGCTGGCAAAAATGTTTAAAAACACAGGGTGAGATTTCTCCCAAGTTCGGTGGACAGCGAAGAAAAAGAACATGAAATTGAAATGACAGGCATCGTGAGAAGCAGGAGCGATGACAGCAACAGAGAGACACAGAGAAACATCCTGAAAAAGGACAGATGGACATAAGCTGGCCACAGAGACCAACTGACAGAAGAAAACATGATCCTCCAAAGAGCTGTGAAGCTTTGCCAGAGCTCTGCCAAAGGAAACAGTGAAAGGGAAAGAAGACTGAACCCAAAGTGACACTAAACAACACTTTTAAACAAAGTGCTCAAAAGTGCAATATTTTAACAAATTGAAACACAAACTAAAATTGCTCTGAATGCTGATTTTACTGATCATTTTGATAGTATTGCTACTTTATCCGGTTCTTATACCTTTTTTGGTCAAAAAGATCTCACTGAATTCAGTCCAAAGAGACAGAGAGCAATGTTTGTCCAGATAGCTGATCTACGCTACTGAACTAAGCTCTTCACCTCAGGGAGACACCGACACTCAAGTTAGTCTGAAGTATTACTTTCACCCTGACTCTCTCTCTTTCTCCACTCTGCTTATGTATGACTGTATTTCTCTTTCCTTCAGTCATACCTGCTGCTCTTTCCCTCTGCCAGTTTCTATCCTTCCTCGTCATCATGTCACTCTTTTTTTGTATCTCTCTCTGCTGCCCACACTCTACACTCTTTACTTTGCATCCCCAATTCTCTCTCTTCAAACAGAATTCTCTTTTTTTGTCCTTTTCTTTCTCTGTCACACATCTTTGTTTTCTGATCTTTTTCTCTATTTTCTTCATCTTTACCTCTTTGTGTTTCTTTATTGCCTGGTAGCAGATTGTGCTCCCCTTTCTCCTCTGTGTTTTCCTTCATTAATCACCCTGTTTCGTTGTTTTCCCTCCTCTGGGTCTGCTTCAATCTTCTCCTCTTCTCTCCTTTTCCTCTGTTTCCTTTCCTCCCTTTGAAGCTTCCCTTTGCAGGCAGTGACAGTGAGCCATTGGTTCATCGCCACCTTCTTTTTACCAGTTTTTTCTCTTCTTCTCCCCCTCTTCCCTCCCTCGCTCTATCTTTCTGCACCAGTGCTCTTTCAAGCAGGCACTCTGCTGCCTAATGACTTGGATCGGTAGTGACTGTCGAGAGGAGATAGACCTGTAATAAGGCAATCCAACCTAGTGCAATGCGCTACTAGTGCTTCATCTGTACATACTATACGCTGCATACTGCACTCTGGCCTGGAGGCAGAGGAGTGGACGGAGCATGGATCTGGAGATGAAATGTCCTCTGCTGGGTTGAGAGTGCTTGACTAAATCACATACGTTTACTGCTTTGATACAGAAAAGAAAAGAGGAGTACAAGTGGTATTTTAGCAAGGGAGAGGGGGTTGTATTTCAACTGCTGAATGTTCTGAAGAGGGGGATAGATAAGGAGATAAATAAGTGTTTCTACATTTGATATAAAATACGAATGGACAGTAGTCTCCAGAAATATGGCTTTAATGTCCATATATGTGTAGGTTTTTATTCAATCCAAATCTTGCAGCAGCACATTTCACTAACTTCTACAGTCTGGTCTTGGGTAGATAAAATGAAAAGCTTTAGTGTCTGATTTAAAATCTAAACTGAACACCAAGATTACCATTACTGGGAATTATCAGCTCAGGTAAATAATTTGATCACATTTGATTCACATAATATGAAGTAGACATTTCACATCACTGTGGGGACGTTTAAAAGTCTCTAACAGTACTTTGACTAAGGTTACATGCCCCTGTGCACTGAAAGACTGTACAGAAATCTCATACTGAAAACTTCTCTTTTTCCTTAATAAACCTGGGTTCTCCACACCCAGAAAATGCTCTCCAGAGTGGATAAATCTGAGAATGCCAGCCTCACATTTTAGTGTGAATGGGAAAAACTGAGCATTTGGAAAAGTATGATGTAAGTATGCTCACACTTTCTGGGTGAGAGTAAAGATAAGAAGTCACATTTCTGTTGCCTCTGGGTATGTTTGAAACAAACTTGTTAGTGCAAAGTGATGTCCAAACATAAAGGCAAAAGTGTTTATAATGCCACACTTGAAAGCATAACGAAAAGCCTGTTGTCATAGAGAGAGGCAAGACGAGATGAATCACACAAATGGGGATAATAGTGCACACTTTTGGATAGTGACTCCTCAAAGGCTTTGTTTGTACACAAGAAAAGTGATGGAACTAGTTGTTTGAAGAATGAAAAGAGAGAGCTTGAGAAAAAAGTTAATATCCTGCACACTGGAGTGCATCTGTGGTTTAGGCGTTAACCTGCAGATGTCGATGCAATGTCTCCAGTTCGAGTCCGGCTGGAAATTTTTATCGCATCTCTCTACTACTATACTGCATAGTTTCTTGACTCCACACACCTGACCAATTGCTGAGTAAAGTGGGCATGATTGAATGATTGTTGGTTTTGGAAAAATACAAAAATTGTCAGATGGCGAGGGGGAACGAGGTTTGACATGCTGCTTTATGATTCTTTCAAACATACCGACCCCTTTACCCTCTCTGTGATCATTCACAGATACAAGTGTTGTTATTTACCTGCACTGATGCTTATTTTGTCAGATGACATCACAAGCAATACTGATTTGATTGACATTTCAGTGCAGAAGCACAGGAAAAATTATTTGACTGTGACCCACACCCATTAAGATGATCAGATAAAGATGTTTCCACTATATTGTCAGTAGCTGAAGTGTCGCCTTAATCAGGGTCACTCAAATGATTAGTGTCTATGGTAACATATTTAAAGAAGTAGCTTGATATTTTGGGAAATACGCATATTTGCTTTTTTGCCAAGAGTTAGATGAAAAGATTGATACCTCTCTCTTATGTGCACAGTCCATATGTAGCTGCAGAGCCAACAATCGGTTATCTTAGCTTAGCATAAACACGAAACAGGGAGAAACAGCTAGCCTGGCTCTGTTTAAAGGTAACAAAATCTGCCTACCAGCACCTCTTTGTTATCGCCACCTACTGTTGCATTACATAGTGTTCTCAGCATAGACTGTTGTAGCTTAATTTAAGCTCTATGTTAAAAGATAAACTAATTCACCTTGATTAACAGACCCTTGTGAGTGAAAATAATTTGTTGTATTGTGATGAGAGCCCAAGCCAGCTCTGTGAGGAGTCACACCTTAACTATCACGTGAACCCAACTTGTTCCAGAATCTCATCCGCACAATAGCAATCTAAGTAATACTGAAGTGTAACCTGTTTTATCCAGGAAAGCCTGGAAATCAATTTGCCTTTTCTACTTTGTGAATCAGATTTGTATTGAGCCTGTGTAAATCAACGCAGACAGATTTGTGATTTGGATCTCTCGGACGCCCTCCTCCTGGGGCTGACACAGAATACACATCTTGGGTGCTGGTAGTTTCAATGTCTCTTTTCCCTCCTCAGAGAATTGGCTTAGCCAAGCCCACACATTTGTTTAGCTTGTTGTTTCCCATAACCATGTATATAATCCTGTCCAGAAACTCACTCTACAGAATTCTACAGCTTTGTTGTCAACTTATAATAAAACTAATAAAAGTCATCTGAACCAGCCACACAATTGGACCTGAAGGAATATTTCCTACACACTGTATACTGTATAAAGAACTACCACAGCAATATACTGTATCTAACTTACTCTGTAACTACACACAATATGAGACCAGTTTGTTTTTGTTTGTTTTACTTGCCTTAAAACATGGAAGAACAAACAAAATTAACTGCACAGTTTGCTGTCAGAAGAGTATATTAACCATATGTGTTGTGATTCATACCTTGTGTTTTATCTTGCTATATTTGTATTTATTTCTTGGGATGGATGGAGGCTGGCACAGAGCTGAAAAAAGGTAAGCTTGCACCTTGAGGAGCTGTAATGCTGGTTAAACACAATTGCCCTGGAGAAGACTTTCGATATTTTTACGACTTCAAAATTGTCAACATATGGTTACACTGAAATACAAGTGAGTGACATCTAGGGTGGGTGATTTCTGTCTGCCGATCGTAGATGGAGCCACGAGGCCATAAACGAGCGTCCAGTAATGAAGTTTGCCGACAGTATCCAAGACAATACACTGTTCCCTGGACCTTGTAGTTTGCACAGATGTACCCTGTAGTTATTTTAGGTTACTCCAAAATTATTAAGGAACAACGTAGTTTGCCTATTTGTTGTCATTTTTAAATAAAATAACATCAGATTTATTCAGGGATGTAGAAGTCATAACTCCATCTTCCCTGAAACGTCCAGATTTTTGCTCAGTTTTATGGTCATACTGTACCCTGTAATAGTATTAGAATAGGTACCCAGTAGTTAAAAAATAACTACAGTATATGTTCTTTGTAAGATCCCAAATTGTTACCCCCTTATTCGATAACTTCACATCTTGTTTCCCAGTACCTACATATATGTATTGATACGTACTGTACTGGTACACCGTTAGTAGAAAAGATTACACCGTAACTCTGGAGTAATTACGCTGTACGTTGCGGGCTGTAATCTAAAGTGTTACCGTTATATCTTCTTTGCTTAATCCGTACAAAACAATTTAAACACTTTTTACACTTCCGTTTTTGTACAGATTAAGCAGATTTTGTTACCATTGGACAGAGCCAGGCCAGCTGTTTCCAGGCTGTATGCTAAGCCAAGCTAACCAGCAGCTTTCTCCAGCTACATATTTACCAGACGTAAGAGACGTCATTTTCTCATCTAACTCCCAGCAAGACAGTGAATAAGGGTATTTCCCAAAATGACGAACTATTCCTTTAATGGCACGTGATTACACGAAATGGATCTACAGATCTAGGCAACAGGTGGAAGTGGCAATGCTCACACTGACCCATATTGTGCTGTACATTTCTGCTCACAGTAGTGAAAGGGAAGACTGGACAAACAGCAATGGAGAGAATGGAAGTCGTGATATCAGTAGCCTTAGAGTTCAGACGGTTTGAGTTGGTGTAAAATATACATTTCAAATACAAGAACGCTTGCAGGTACACATTAAAGCTCACTATAACACATAAACACTTACAAGCAAATGGATACACACACACACACAAACACACACAAACATGCAAACACATGCTCTGGTCTCGCTGCCATGGGCAACAAGAGTAGTCAAAACTCCCACTGTTTTTTTTGTGAATTATTAATCCACGTCTGTTTTCACAATCAATAGGGAGGACAAGTGGAAGAAAAGGTCAGCAATAATTGCCCAAAACACACAGACAAACATACACACATGCACAGGAAACAATTGTTAAGAATGATGAGCATGGAGGCGTTATTCAGTCCGATCCTTGTGGAATAATAGATTTGAGCACTGCCGTTATGTATTTTCTATTATGTAAGAGAAGAGCAGAGACAGGATGAGAAGAAATGAATAGTACTCACACTGACAAAGCCAGAAATGGGTAATCACAGAAACAACAACCAATTTTGGAAAAGTATTTGTTAAGTGCTTTTGGCAAACGTGTGACAAGAGTGTGACAGCAATTTCTTTGTTTCCCCTAGTCTAAGTTTCTTTGTCTTTAATTTTGTTGTTGTACCTGTTGTCATTTACTTTACTTTTACTTCTAAAGAAAGTGAAACACAATCAGGTAATGTCTTAGAAGAAATACCAGCCCTGAATTTAAACAGCAAAGGTGCAAAGGAGCAGCTCTTGGGTGACTGTGTCATTTGTACGTTTGAATTTTGTCACAGAGGCAAGAATAAGACATAAGCAACATTTCCAAAAAAGAAAACAAGCATACTACATTCATGCTACCCATTCAGGTTAAATTGTAAAAAAAAAAAAGTGCAATGCCACATTGCTCGTGTGCTAATTGTACCTGCAGAATGTCCATTTTTCTCACTTGCTCAGTAAAAGCTCTCATCTCCATCATGCAGGCCTGTGACTCACTCATAGGCAACGTGGGAGGAAAGTACGGAAAGTACGGCCAAAGTTTTCTCAATCTTAATTTTAATTTTCTCATTATACAGTATATGCTTGCTTTTTAGTCTGCGCTCTGTAGTCACCATGGTGATGGCGAAAGAGGGAGGATGAAAAACAGAGCAACAAAAAGCGAGAGAAAGAGATCCCGCTGTTGTGTTGGGTGGAGAAAAGGGCACAATGGTATGTTTCCCTCGAGAGGATGTTTAAATTGTTAGTGTTGTTGGTGCCTGACAAATATTGACCATCATTCATTTGCATGTTTTTGAGCCGATGAACAGAAGACACAGTAGGAGAGATACTTCCCCACACACACAGATGTTCACCTCTGGTGTCCCACAAAACTAAACTCTCTTCAGGGTCGTTTTTTCTGTGCCTTCAGCTGATCAGATCTGTGTTACTGGAGCTGACACCGCCAGTCTCTTAATGCTCTGTGCTGATTCAACTTGACATGCTCACCTCAGGTCCATCAGTCGTCCCACAGCCACCTCTGGTTCTGCGACCTGGACCATGGCAACCATGGCTAAAGAGCATTTCCTCCATAACATGCATAGCTGTTTCAGGGTTGACAAAAGTTGTTAGCTGCATGATATCCAATAAAGAAAATGTGAATGGGATTAATGCTGGCTCACTATTCCATCATGTTGCATTGTCCTGCTTGGTTGTCCACCCACCTATGATCACTCCTGTTTTGGCACTGGTTTTATTTTTACTTTGTCTCAATTTACATCAAGTTTGTGCGTCACAGCTATGAGTACTGTATGTATCAGCTCTTTATTTTACATCAATTTAATTCCATCTGCCTCTTCAAGGAGTTTTTTTAAAGCACTTGCTTTGTTTTGTACTTTTAAATCTGCGGCAATCTCAGCTCTCTTAGTTTAAAAAGAGAAAACCATGACATTTTGAGATTTACAATGTTGGCTGTCAAAGGAATGAAAAGTTATTTTAAACTATGGCAATAAAATCCTATTTAAGTACATTTACACAAAATATAATAGTACATCAGCTAGATACAGGTACACAGTAGTGAAAAGTAACTATGTACATTTACTCAAGCACTGTACTTACATACAATTCTGACATACTGTACTTGAATACTTCTATTCCACTACATTTCAGAAGTAAATATTGTACTTTTTACTCCATTACATTTATCTGACTGCTGTAGTTACTTGTCATGTTAAGATTTACATTAAAACACATGCATATGATAAGCTTATAAAATACAATACAAAAAAAGCAGTGTCTACTTGGGGCCCCTTGTCACAGGTTTCAGATGTCTATGAGCTGTTCACGTTGTGATGTCATGATGTTCAGTTGTCATGCATTGATGCATATACTTGTGAAACTTTAAGTACATTTTGCTGATAATACTTATGTACTTTTACTTGCCTACACTTGAAAGCAGGACTTTTACTTGTAATGGAGTATTTTTTTACTTAAGTAAAACTGCAAGTATACTACAATTGCAATATCCTGTCACATATCAGGAATGCTTTTAATAATGTTTGAATTGTTTAAAATGGTAGGGCTTTACATTTGTGTATAGTGTATGGACTACTCGTGTTTAGAAATCAGTAAAGTAATTTCATGCCACATCTAACATGTTCTAAATGATTTGGATTGGTTTTATCTGCAACACGGTTGAAATTATTCAGAAGCAACATTCTGCAGTAGCTGGTTTCTTCATCTGCATCTCTTGGACTTTAGGATGAGCTCCAGTCTGGCCAAAAGTGTTCGCTTCACACCTGAAGCCAGCGTTGTGCAGCACACTAACCTCACTCTTTACTCTGTTTGCATGAAAAGACAAACTGAGACTGACAGAAAGAGGCAGACATATTAACAGTTACTAACGCACACATCTGAAACATTTCTTAGCTGAGTCCAACAATCATCCACTCTCATCACAAAATCAAATTGAAGGGTTGTGTTGTATCCTAATCTAAGTATGTATTTCCAAATGTGAAATGCAGGTATGATCATCTGTATGTATGTGTGTGTGTGTGTGTGTGTGTGTATACGGGATGTTTAATTGGAGGCGGAGCATATCGAGCGACAGCCAGATTTCCATCCAATCATTGGTGTTCCTCGGAGGAGCGAGGCACCTACATTATTAATCCGCTAAATTTGGGGGTGACGCAGGTGAGTGAGCCCAGCTATAAAGACAACAAACCGTTTACAATGAGGAGATGGCTGCAGTGCACTCCACAACCACCACCACCATTATTTCAGAGGCGATTTGGAAAGCAATGGGTTGATCAGCGGTGTGTATTGTTAAAAAAAAAAGATTTCCTCACATGAAAATCTGTTATTTGTAAATCAATTACAAAGTGAAAATTAACACAAGACAATTGAGATTCAGGTAAGATGCAAAGCAAATGAGGTGCATTGGTCTACCACTCGCAAAGATACAGAAGGAAGATAAAAGAAGTTGAACAAAGCATACAATATAGGGTTAAAGTCATATTTATTTTCTATCAGTGCATTAACATCAACAAGGACAGAGGGGTTCTTGTCACACGTGGGTTTTAACCTTTAACCTGAATTCTGTTAATAAGATGCAATAGTCGCCTGTGCCTGAGCCTGAACAGCTAAAGACAAGCTGTTAACATTAGTTATACTGGAGGAAGGAACTCATCAATTCATGGTGTGTCTTTGTTCCCACTCCACAGGTGAGACAGAAGAGGAGGGGTGAGGGGAGGTGTGTGTGTGTGTGTGTGTGTGTGTCTAACTTTCATCACAGTCTAGACAGCACCTCAGAGCCCCTCAGATGAACTCATTAGCCTCCATGTGAAGGATCATTAACTCACCTTTCCCATCTCTTTCTCTCTCACACTGTTACTTGTTTGAACTCTTCCTACTCCTCCCTTTTCATCCCCCTCCTCTTCCCCACATCTTCCTCTTTTCTTTCATTTACCTTTCGGCTTCTCCCTGCTGTTCAGACATTGTTCTTTACTGTCGCTATCTAAAAAGCAACCATAACTCTCTAAATGGTCAGTTTAAGAAAAAGTCTGTTTTTGGGGGATTTTATTTTTGTATTTTTGGCCATCCATCCGTTTCATTACAATAACAATTTACTAAGTTACCTGCTGAGATCTGGGGTCACAGCAACACACTGCTAGTGTCCACTTGGGCAAGCAGCATGAGCAGTCAAACATTCACACAAGTTGTTAAGAAACCCCCAGTTTAACTACATTATCTAAAGCTCTAAATGAAACCTTATGTGACATAAAATGCGTGTTAGAACTGTACATTGCAAAGAAAACTACTTGTACACACAACTACAGGAAATATGGTAGGTCACATTGCAAAATTAAAGCGACAGCTTGAGTAAAACATAAGGCAAATTGAAGTAAAAGGCTGCGTTTTGAATTGAAAATTCAACTCAGTTTTGAGATGGTTAGAGCGCCTCAACTTCTTCATCTCATGCCAGGATGTCTTCACATTCTTTATGGTAGTTTGATCACTTGTCCAGTCCTCATGCGATCTGAGTTCAGTGGACACACAGCATGAAACTGGAAAAGATCTGAAAGTAGAACAGAGACATAGATAGAAAAACAAGATAGTTTTCATCCAACCACCAGGTGAATTTCTACTTCTAACTGAACTAACTGTGGCAAGTCAGTCGTTACTTATTCAATAGAATGTGGCACGCTGCACTTTTCCTAAAAGATTCCTTCATGGACAAAACAACTTTTCCTCTTCAAGTGGCGGTGAAAACTTTTTCACAATAATGAGGACATTGTGTTGAATTTTTCCATGTCCATTCTGCTTTTCTGTTTCTATACATCATAATATTACAAGAGAATAACATGGATGGAAGCTCATCAATGGAGACGAACAGGCAGAGACAGAAAGAGACACAAACTGACACATACAGAGACAGATTAACTTCCTGAGCATTCACCAAACAACAGAGAGAATCTTTACACTGGCAACTTTTTAACACCTACTCTGCACTGATTGGCTGATGTATAGCAGCCTGTGTCTCCATAGTGACATGGAGGCAGCAGCTTGGCTGTGAGCAGTGGATGAGCAGCAGCCCTAAAATGCACTGTGGCCACTGTGACAAAGCAAAAACATTACGTCTGTAAAAAAAACCTGAATTGATTCTAGCACACACAGTCAAGCACATATAGTATGTGCACATACACACAAGGACACACACGTGCACAGGAGACAAACACATATGCGCATATGTACACTTCTGAAAGTGCTCTCCTCCCTTCCAACATCACACCCTAATAGCTGTGATATTGAGCAGTTGTTCTTTAATCTCCGAGGAGAAATGCAAGCTGAGCCCCAAGATGAAAAAAGATGCCACATCTCTCACAGCAATATCTCTCCACTGGCAATAAGGTCAGATTTCATTATACATTATGCAAGAGACAATCTTCTGCTCTAAATGAAATGTGCATGACACCTAGATGGCTGTCTGACCCACTAGATTGGGAAATGGGAAACCTGAAATTACCCGGATAAAAAGACACATTAGGGGTACCTCGCTTATAGGATTGGTACATTTCTTTCTTGGTAATGCTGGTTCTGAAGCACCACCACACCCTACATGTTTGGGTTTTAGACCTGCAATAGGGAAAGCTAAGAAGTGGATTGGATCTCAATGTATCCATGGAAACAGTCTTGACATCGAAGAGTCAATCTCCGCTCTAAAAGGTTGCATGTGCATGATTGATAAGGATGAGTGCAGATGTGGCAAAAGAAGAAGAGTAGATTTGCGAGCGTTGAGCTGGTAAAATCTTCAATTTGTAAATGATCGACATTTGAAAGTGATGAAGGGAAATGCCACTTGATGCTGCATTCTCATGGTTCTTGTTTTTTTTTCTGTTCTTCGGTTCTTCTTTCTGATAGTGAATAAGTGCACTACTGCTCCTTCCTACAGTTATCTTCCTGTATTTATGGTAAATCAACACAGCCGCCCTTAAGAAAACTTCTGAACTGGGGAAAAACAGAGAATTATCCTGCTGCATGCACGGAAAGAAGATGCTTGTACTTTTGATTAGACATCCCTTAATTTCTACATTAATTAGAATGTGTGTACTTTCAAATTCCAATAAAGGTCAAAATCCCTTTAGACATCTGACAACAGGCCTTAGAGAGCAAGGAACAGGTGCTACTGCAGACAGCGCTGTTTTGACAGTCCCAGCTTAGCAACAAAAACATCTGCAGACTTTGTCACCTCACCTCATAAAATCCCTCAAAAGTGTTCTCTCTTCAAATTGCTATCAGTGTCACTGCTAATGTCATCTCTCAACTCTCAATTGTCACCTCACTGGTGTACATTTGACAGCATGCCTTAGAAAGTGTGTTGGAATAAGTGTACGAATTTTGTGGTAGTTCGTGTGTGTATGTGTATCTGTCTACGTACAGTGTAGGATATGTGGGTATATGTGTGTCCATGCATATGTCATATGCTGATGAGTGACAATCACATCTATTTGTGAATCCCTGTGGTGAAGACACACACAGCTGAGAACAAAACAACAAACAAAGTTAACGTTTGGAAAAGAAATATCCTTTATTTTTATTTAACACCAAAAAGCTAATAAGCTAATCTGCTTCATCAGGACTGTGTGGGTGTTGTTGCTAAATCCTGATTGGTGCATAGATGTTTGTGACATCAGTTTTGTCCAACTAAGCCCCACCCACTTCACACAGTTTAGAAGTACAGAAATCTCTCCTGTAGTATTGGTGTAGTAAAACTGTTCAAAATTTGGCAGAAATATTTGTTCTTGTACGGCCACCTCACTCATAATAAGAAGCTGATCGAAAGAAAATATTTTTTAGGGCCTTTAAATGCGTGTCAGGATTTTCAGTGTCCTCTAATGTGTTCTCAGCAAGAGCAGAATAAGATGAAAAGCAGAACAACCCACGGACAAATTTTCCACCAAGCAATGGGAGGATCAAAGAAGTCGTAGTACGGACTAAATCATGCCCTAATAAAGTGGGTAGAAATTCCCTGTTAGCATAAACAAAGAGTAAAACACATCCACCCCCCCCCCAGACCCCCTCCCAGTCTATTCACCTGGATGTAATGTAATCATAAAGCTGGCCTGTGACACCCATCTAACACCAGTGTTTTCTTTCCCAGACTGATGGTCCAATAAAACCCTTATTAATTTTGGCTCCAGCCCAGCCCCCACTATTGAACAAGCTGAGAAACAAGCTCCTTTCTCCACAGTAAAAGTGGACTGACTGGGCTGAGAGGTTAGGAAAGTGACAGTAAAGGCCAACTAATGATGCTGAGCGGGGAGCGGTGAGGAAGCCAGGTCTCTTAGCAACAGTGTCTCCTCTCTGCCGACACTCATACCAGCTGGAATAAACAGAGTTTGGTGTGTGTCATCAGTTTGACACTACAAACAGCTTAGCATAATGTCTAGTGGCAACTCAGACCAAAAAAAAAAATCACTTTTGTTTTCTTGCGTGTTTGCCTTGTGTGTTTGGGTATATGATGAATTCAGCTGGAGAACAGTACGTTGAAGTGATTTCAGACTGCAATACATGCATTGCATGTATTGTGTCTGTAGTAAAGTGAGTACATGTGTTGTGACCATACAGGACAAGATTCTCTCTTTAATTCTCACACCCTGGTTAAACCAAAACAAAAGTATGTCCTGAAATTGAGCTGAAGTGATATAACTTATATTTACTTGCAACTCATCTTTGCTTTAAACTTAAAAATATCTACTAACTTAAAATCCCTCAGAATCCCTTAGCTACTGTAGGTGCAAAATGTTTTTCAGCTGTGTGTGTACTAATAATGGTGTGAGAGTTTGAATCATGGCACATACAGACCTTCATGTGGCTGTGTGCATGGTGCCTCTCAATTGTACTGTGATACTAACAGTGCAAGAAATGTATTTCAGATACATAACACATGCGTTTCCTTCCTTTACAACACAGAGGGAAAGGTTTATTTCACCAGCTCTGGATCCCACCAGCCACAACACTGACAGTCCACAGTTGCTTTATTTATTTATTCATATGAAACTAATGAGTGGTAGTTTGAACCATTCTTAATTCAGTTGTCATGACCTGAAATTGGCCAATGTGTTGGGTATACCCGTGCCAACTTTTTTCATATAAAAAAATATTTTTATTCACAGAGAGATTGATTTTGATTTTAGTGGTACATACTGAGCAGCTAAAATAGTCATATATATTTTCTAAAGAAACAAGTGAATGCAGAATGAAAGAAAAGTTTCTTGCTTAAAAACATTTCACTATACTACACACTTTATGAAGGTATAACCATATAGCCTATATGTATACACCATCTTCAAATTTGCCGTTAGGTGTACCTGTTCTCTTACTGGTAATTCATACTGTACGGTATACGCTCAAATCTTCAGGATTTAAAAATGCATTATATAGTCAATTTAACTGGAGCTCACAGACTCAGCAGCTGTTCTTCTGTGTACCTAAGGAAACTCAACATAATATGAATGCAGTGCAAAAGCAAACATAAATACGCACATGCTATAGACCCTTCCTGCAAAGTTACTATTGTGCACCCAATTATCGAAGAACCAGAAAACTATATCTTGTTGTGTGCAAATGAAAAATGAAAGTACTAATTTCTTATAATGACGAGGGCTCAAAAATAAAAAAAAATGCCACTTCCACCCCTAATAAGTGTGATCTCTTTAAAACAAATTAACCGCATAATGTATGTGATAAAAGTACTTGTCCTCCCTACAACTCTGATCAATGAAGATCTCTGGTGACATCTGCCGTTTGAAAAGAGTACTGCATGTTGTAGTTTTCTGCTCCGTTTATGATGTTGAAGGAGTATTTTGACCTGAGACAAACAAAACACGATATAAAAGTTTAATAAGTAATATATGATATGATGTGTATATTACCATCACTATGAAACTGGATAACAGCTTGCTTTGTCACCAGCTGCTGCCTCCGACTTTCCTCTGGAACAAAACAAAGACAGATTCCGGTGATGGTCCAATAATATACTGCATTGTTGCATTTTTTTCCCCTCATAAATTTATATCAGATTAATTTATTAGTAACGGAGTTTGAACAAAGCAGATAAACTAGGTCACTGTTTCTAGGTTGCTAGGTAACGTTAGCTAGTTTAACGTTATGCCCAAAAGTTGTTTGCAACTACTGACAGCACTTCAGCACTAAAAGACTAAAAGAAACAAACAATGTATACCTGAAGATAAAACGGGAGAAAAGAAACATACACCTCCTGGTAAGTGACCCAACACATAGCTCGAACAGAGTCAAGAATAGCTTGCCTTTTAGCTAGTTAGCTCGCTAGCATAACTGCAAGTAGCTTTGACTGCTAGGGCAAAAGGTGGGTACATGGTTACACATGAATACAGTAAAAAATCATAAAATAAATTATAGCCAAAACACTTTATCTTAAAAAGTTCTGAAATTGTGTTGGGTTTAATACATTGGACACCATGAGATACTGCTTCACAGGGATACCTCTTATCTGAAGGCAAGTACTTAGGAAGTTAGCTTATGGGTAGGAACAACTTTTGGGTTGCCAGGTTGAAGTTGGTGTTTATCCTCCTCCCCCAGGACATCTGCTTTGTCTTTTTAGCTCTTTAATTCATCAGAAGGTTTCCTGCAATGGAGAGTTTGACCTCTGACCTTTTGGGAAAGAACTGCAAAGCATCTGGACCAGAATTCAACAACAAAAATATACTTCAGACCTTGATTATTAGGCCTATAATAAACCTTTATTAATGAGTTCTTAACATTTATAATTATAGTTGACTTTTAACTTTTGCTGTTGCCTTATTAGTAAGTGAGAAACTCGTGACCCTCGACATATATAATTGATGTTTGTGGTAAATGGACTGTACATGTATAGCTCCTTTCTAGTTTTCCGACCACTCAAAGCGCTTCACACTACATATCACATTCACCCCATTCACACACTGATGGCAGGTGCCAACTGCTCATCAGTCCAAAGAAACTAATCATTTACACACAGCCCTCGGGAGCAGTTTGGGGTTCAGGACACTTCGTACATGTATTCACCCATCTACTGTATATCATTTTTGTATATAATGTTTGTTTTTGTGAGTAGCATAAAGGGCACTACAACTTAATCTTGTTATACAACCCTGTGTTGTAAAATGATGAATAAATCTACCTTGTAACCTCTATAAAGGTGAATTACTAGAAAGTGGTACTGAAGTAAAGACATGAGAGGGAAAAGTCTCTTTAGTTGTGTTTTAAAATCATATTTCTCGCTGGCTAAGGCTATGTGAAACACTTTTACTCAAGCAGCAAACTTTTAATCCTGGCTAAGTTTCAGAACCATGGCCAGCTCCAGATCAGAACCAAGGTCAGCTCTACGACTACATTCAGTCCCAGATCAGAACCAGAGGCTGTAAACAGTCTATAGTCAGAGCCATGGCGCTGAGAGGAGATGATCCTGGGGGACAAGACCTAATGATACTGTATATTGACCTACGTTATATGTCTTATTATAGACTTTCTATATATATTATATACGAACCATATGTGGGTCTCGTAAGCCAAAATAAAGTTTCATTGATATTAAAAAGAGAGAAAAAAAAGAGTCACAAATCATCCAGATGAATAATTATGAAACATAGTTATTCAATGATGCACATTGTTGTTACATTTCATCAGCTTACTTCTACCAAGGTTTTGTGAGATATAGGTGCTACAATATCCCACATGATTAAAAGTCGATTCACTTTTCTGTTTTCTCATAGGTTATCATCCTATTTTAGTCAATTGAAATACTTCAGATCTTAAAGCTCTTTGCCTGTGCGCAGGGCAAACTTGAGTTTAACAAGCCAGTAAAACACACAGGACTTCCGATCACGTATTTCAAAATAAGATCTTATTGAACGTTTGACACAAACGCCAATATTGAATCTAATTAATCAACAGCTGCTCATTCCGAGTGAGCTATAATACACTTTTACTATTACTTATATTTATAATTCAGTAGATCAGGGGGTGCATCGTTTTTTGTTTTTTTTTAATAGTGTCGCTTTTACTGTGAGGGTCAAGTCCTCTTATTTCCTGTACAATGCTGTCTCTCTCGCCCACTTGACGCAGCTACTCCACACGGCAGAACATCCCTGGACGGAGCTGTAAAGAAAGCTCAAAGGAGCAGGAGGCACGCTGATAGATTTGGGGAATAGCTGTAAAGTGAACACGGTTAAACGAAGAGTGTTTATGTCTGAAGAGCCAGGGGACAACGAAAGGCTCAATCCTTGTCCGGGACGCGAGCTGCTACAAGAAGCCGCTTGAAGCTGCGGTTGTTGTTGGAAGCGACTTGTTTCGATGCAAAATAGATGCTGTTGGAGTAGTTTATAAAACTGGCAACTGCTGATTTTACATAGGGCTATTTTAGCCTTTGGAAGACCCTCTTGTACTTCGGACCTGGTGTGTGTAGAGACTCACGTGACATAGCGGAACGTTGCAGGTGGTGTTGCTGGTGCATAAGTGAAGAAGGATTTTGTGTATTTGTGGATCTCAGTGGTCTCGTTTCATTGAACAAATTATTTCAATTAAATAACTGATTTGCAAGATCGCCCCCAAGACTGAAGTCCGACAACCCGTATATTCCTCTGTGTTGCCATCACCATTGTGCAAGGACGGGATGTTGATGAAGGAGTACCGCATCTGCATGCCTCTCACAGTGGAGGAGGTAGGTGAAGTTTCCTTGGTTTTCGTGATGTTTTGCATCCTGCTCTGTCTGCTGATGGTCTACTCTTCCATCACAAATCCGTGGCTAGCAGCCACAGAGATGCAGGTCAGCACGTTTTATTTGATTCACTGTAGTTTTGCAAAGTTGTCAGTGATGCGCTTATCATTTTGCACCAAAGGACACATTGAGCTGATATAAGCGAGGTGCGGTCAGACAGCCACCGCGGGGTGGAGCTGCTGTTGTCTGTCTTTTAGGCTACTGAGAACTCGTGCAATTTATTGTAAGAGAGATTGCAGCAAGTGAGGAAATCGTGTGATTATTATAGATAGTGAAGGACAAAACGTGCATCTATTTTACTTTGAGTGTTTGGATTGTGATTGTATGTTTTGTGGGTTAAGAGTAATGTGTGTACAGTAGATACAAATTGCTTTCTACCTCTGTTCACAGCTCTTTTTCTGTTTCTTCTCTTCCAAACACCACTCTGCATTTTCATTATTCCATGGCCACATATTATAAGGTCTCATGGGCTGTCACCTTTGTACTCCTGGTTTCTGGTTGCAGGAATTGATGCTTATGCAACCACTACATGCATTATATATCACTCAGAGCTAAATGACTGAAATGCAGATTTAATGCACATTTCTGATCATGTTTCATTTGTAGAGACACATTCAAAGACGGTAATTGTGTTTGGAGATGGGTAGGGTGAAAGAAAGGATGCGGGAGAGAAGCATCTGTTGGCTGAAGTTCCCCTCAGGTCACAGTGACACCGAAACAGCTTCACGATCAAGTAATGCTGCTGTGTTTTGACATTTTATGACGCAAATAAGATACAATACTTAACAACAAGTTCAGTGCTCAGCTCAGTTGTAACTGTATTTGACATTTATCGCATATACTTTTTTCATACTATGGTGGTATGTGATGTTACAAGAGGTGCGTTTACTTGCACTCCTGGTGTAAAGGCAGATAGTCTTCAAATGATGCATTCCAGTGTTACCTGAACCTAAACAACAGATTTTCCAGCTGAAGTGTTTTATTGAGTTTAACTCTGTCAGAGGTTTTACACACCATTTAACTTAGTTTATGATGTGGCAACCAACAGGGAGTCAGTGCACTTCTGATTAAGTGTGTTACCGTAGTGGTTCATGGAGTCACTACCATTAAAATGTATCTCAGTCAGCTGAGCTGTTGTGAAGATACAATCCTTCACCGCAGTCAAGCAAAGCGCATTGTTGTGTTCTTCAGTTGGTTGAGGGTGCAATTAGAGTCATCTGTGCTTTAAATCAGAGAGCCGACTTGAACAGCCTCTGCTGAAGTCTATTGATCTTTATCTTGCTCAATCGTCCTGCTTCAGACCCTTGAGTAGTTTCTGTGAGTTTCATGTTTATAATTACCAGGATGCTGCTTCATCACATCTTGTCCTGAGGCCGATTGGCTCCTCAGCTTTGCCTCGCTCCAGTGGTGATGGAAGACGCTGTTGTCCTCTGTGGCCAGCTGAAGGCTATCACATCTGTTGTAATGATAATAATTGGGCCCAACCTAATCTATCTCTGTCATTCACTTGACAAATGAACATTTGTAATCTATACATTTTCTTGCAGCATGCAAGTACATGCCGACACACACAAAGACACATAAAATATACAGTCATCATCAGTATTGTGTGTGTGTGTGTGTGTGTGTAAGAGACAGATATGATGTCAGAAGGCTCTTAACACTATTGGTAATGACAAAACAGTAATTGTGAGTAGATCTCTACCCTTCCAAAACAGCAGACATTTGCAAATATATAGTAAAAGGAAAACCGTTATTGCTCTTTCCTAATTCAATGTAGCAGCAACCAGTGACATTTTGAAGTGGTCAATATCTTTCAGTAGTGCTGTCATCTGGATTGGTGTAAATTACATATTGTACCGCTACGTGCTCATGTGAAAATTGGATGCATGACAAAACACATCTTCATCTCACAAGGTTGGTAAACTGTATTTTTCCTTGAATTCATGATGAGAAATGATTCATTTAGTGCTTTGGTGTCCTGGTTATATTGTATGCATTGCTTACACAACACAACACATCATAAGAATCCGAATCCCCTCGAATGGCATTGCAGCATGAAGGCAACAGACACCTCTTCAGATAAACATGAGTCTGTTAGTGAAGTGGACTGCTTTGTTGCACAAACACATAACTAGACAGCTAAAAAAATGTACCACCAACAATCTTCAAAAGGCCCTTCAGGAGACTCATCCTCGAATGGCGATTAAGTTGAAGCACTGCTGAGAAAACAAATTGGAGACTGTCATGATGATCTTCTCATGGTACACGTGCAGTTCAGTTGACTATTACGAAACACATGTAACTACAAAATAGCTGCAGTACTCTTTCTTTCATGCAAATAATATGCAATGATCTGTGTATTCTGTTACCTGGATGTTTCTGCATATGTTTGTGTGATGTTGGAATAACATGTTGTAACATGTAATTGTTACTTTCATATTAAATCAGAATTTTATTTGTTAAACAGGCATATGGCATATTATGCTGGGGGAATTTGATTTTCACACTGACACTGCGTCATGTAAAATTTAGATACGGTCATTGGTGTTAACATTTCTCCTGTAATTGTAGCTTTTTCAGCAGTGTGTGTGTGTGTGTGTGTGTGTGTGTGTGTGTACATATAAATGGGTATGCTTTCAGGTGGGTACAGTACTGTATGTTCTTAGAGAATAATAAGACAGCTATTTTTCGAGTTTGGAACCAACAAGTTAAGAATTTTTTTAAAAAGGGTGGAAAATGTGTAAATACTAAAAAGATATGGACTTCAGCAAACAATGACTAGACATAGATGTACAAGCCTTTCTTTTGCAATGATCTCTGTATGCTTGCATGAAGTTGACACTAAGCACCTTCCATGGAAGCTGCTTGTGTTCTACTGCAGCATGAGAGACACCTGTTTTGATTAAGGTGACATCAGCCAGTCAGTGTAAGGTCAGTCTCTGGGGGTTTCCATATGTTTGTTTGTGTCCCTGCATACTGAGATGCCCGTCTAAGCCCAGACCCAAGATCTTGTTTTCATCCCCAGAGTGGAGACTCTGTGCTCTGACTGACAAGAAGCCTGTTCCTTCGTTGTTCCTAGAGGAGCTCGTGGCTCAGCCAGACAGTGACCTGGTTCACACACACCAGATGGAGAGAAACATGGTCACTGAGATGATCTGCCAGACGTCAAAGGATAAGCCAGGGAGAAAGAGAATGCATGTGTCTTGAGTCTGCCTAAGTCAGCATGATTTTGTTTTGTGACTAGCATTTTGATACACAGAATATACTGTACAACAATCATCATGTGCTTGAACTTAGCTTAGCTTAGCATAAAGCTAACAAAGGAAACAGCAAGCCTGGCTCTGTCCAACTATCATGTTATCATCTTATCATTTGTTAAAGCAGTACAAAAACCTAAGTGTAAAAGCGACAAATCTGCATTTAAAGGGGGTGATGCGCTAGACTATTTTGTGGCCGGGAGCAGAAACTTCCTGGAGTCTCCACTGGTTTCCTGGCAACTGCTCTTGGCAACTGGCCAAAAAATAGTCTGGCACATATCCCCTGGTAAAACAGTGATTTGTTGTTTTTTTACACTTTAGTTTTTATACTGATTAAACAAACAACATACAGTTAGTTGGTGAGCTTTAGAGGTGCTTTTAGGTGGATTTTATTACCTTTGGACAGAGCCACGCTAGCTGTTTCCCGTTTCCAGTTTTAAAGCTAAGCTATGCTTAGCCAACTGCTAGCTCTAGCTACATATTTACTATAAAGACATGAGAATGGTATCTATCTTATCATCTAACTCTCAGCAAGAAAGCAAATAAGCGTATTTCCTAAAATGTGAAACGATTCCTCTTAGTCTCAGTTAATTATTGTCTATGATATCTTCAGTACCCACTAAAACAAATCTCACATACAGCTATGGAAGATTCATTCATTTTCAGACTACACTGAGCAGAGCTTTCACTGCCTCATCAATTACCATGCAATTTCCTCTGCAATTAATTAACCAGTCACTGGTTAAAGAACAGAGAGTGTCTTTTGTGCCCTTGAGTGGCAGTTGAATTACCCTTACCACTTGGTTGATCAGCAGTAATGAGCTTTGGAGCATGGGTTGAGGGAACAAGAACATCATCTTTGCTCCGTTAAAAGACAGAGGAAGTGTCTGTTCGCCATCTGTTTGCTGATTCCTGTTAAACTTTGCTTTATGTTTTCCAGTCACAAGTTGTTGCTCTCTCTGTTGTGTTCAATGGTCTGTACTCAATGTGTGCTATTTACATACGGTATATCCTTCAACAACAGTCCATTCTATATGGCTTTGTTTCGTTCCACCATTGGTTGTTACTGATAGTGTTCGGTCAGTTCTCTACCTGCAGTCTGTCTGGATATTTATCTGCATACCATTACTTGAATTGCTTCCATTTGCCTGACGTCTATGGTTATCCAGCTGCCAGCCTGCTGCCTCATAGGACAGCACCCACCATTTTCGAGGTTGCCCTCACAGTCTTTGTCTCAGATTATGGCCTCTCTATTAAAGCTAATATTCTGCACTTCTCCAGCTGAGAACCTTTCTTTCTGAGTCTGGCTGTTGCTTTTTTCTCTGTAATGCATTATTTTGGGTCCTGCAACATTGGCATTACATTCATCAGTGCACTAAATTGTGGTCGGCAGGGCTAATCTTTTGGAGAACAATGGGCAATTGCAATTAATTAATGCAATATGGTTTGTCTTCAAGCTCCTAAATAATAAGGGCTATATCACTGTGTTTGTGTTTGCGGGTCATGTGATCCTTCGATGAGATGGGGGACTGGGGGGATTCAGATTTTGGTGCACTGGATTAGTGAAGCAGTGGCAAGTCACCACAGAGATGTTATACAGCAGAGTGAGAGCTGGAATGCACTTACATGTTCTTGTCTGCATATGCTGTGTTTGTATGTTTGGTCTATGTTTCTCTCTCTTTCTCTCTCTTCACATTATAACTTGCAGACCTTTTACTATTTAGATCCCAGCCTTTTTCAACTACACAACTAAAGAAAACACTTCGGATTTAAAAGGCATTGCATTTTGTCTCTGTTTTCCCAAAAATTGTAATGCCCTTTTCTTTTTAAAATGTGGTCGTTGTCACTGCTTTCTCTGCTGTTGACCTTGGGAGGGTCTAGACAGACATGCACTACGTCAATGAAACATAGTGTTGCCAGCTGATTCTTTTCACCTGCCCACAAAGAGCTACAGAGGATGAAGTAATGCGCGGAAGGCTCCCCAGACTCACCTGCCTCCATGCAGTTGCCCCGAATCAAAGGAATACTTTCTTTTTCTTTAAACAGAACTTGGTGGAGTAAATCACATACAGCAGACAGTAGACATGTCTGAAATACCCACAGGGAAAGAAGGGCAGATAGAGCTGCAGACCATCAAGGGCGCTGAAAGCCTCAGTTTCACATAAGGCAGGCAGAGTAAAGGTTTCAAGGTAATTTACCAAGAAGGCGTGACAAGGTTACATACTGGAACAGACAAGCAAGGAGAAATGGCCCGACTGCAATGTCTACGTAGCAACGTTAATGATCTGGTAAACATCTAGGGTCGACGGTTTTCTATTTTTAGTAGAGCTAAGGACTAAATTAAGAGCAGTTGTGCAGCAACAGTTGGTCAAGTGACTGGAGGTTGTGGGAACCGGGGTGACTAGTGGACAGGTGAGAAATTATAGTGTCCTGAGGGGGAGAGAGAGTCCATGCTTGTGCCACCCTGACACAAGCAAAGCATTTAGACATGTGATTTAGCCCAGTTAGGCATGGAGTAGCCTGACTGGAACACAGTACACATATGTATTGATTTAAATGCACACGGTCGATAAAAGGCAGACACAAAGTGGGAGGTGAGCTGAGAAGAATAACAGTCAAACATGGTGATTAATAGGGTAAAATGCCAGAGGCAAAAAGAAAAGAAAATCCTAGTGTAGTGTCGGAAGATTAAAATAATTAATGAAAATATCAGGACAGTAAGGACTTGGACACTGGCTACACATCTTTTCAGCATTACATTAAATTCATACCTGATCAACTGCTTGTTTAAATAGTGTGATCCTGACTGGAATTTTAAATTTTACCAGTGGCATGAGACATTTGCAAGTCATATTTGATTTGAATGTTTGGTGACTACAACAATGGTGTGAAAAATGCATGCATGTGTTTGTGTGTGTGCCACAGAGCAGGCTGCTCTCCCACCAGTTTAATGAAGCTAACATCATTCACCTTATCAGAACAGGAAACTCTTAATCGCCTGTCCCTCCATTTCTCCCTCTACCTCACTTCCTCTCTTCCTGTCCCACTAAACCTTACTTACTGTCAACATCCTGTCTAAACAGAGAAACAATGGCTACTGAGAATAGAAGCTATGCTGACACATTGTGAATATGTCAGTAGAGTTATGGGGCAGGTGTTAGGAGAGATGCAGCATAAAAAGGGGAGCAGCTGGGCATGCCACACTATAATGTGATCACAATGTATCAGGACGCATTGTGCACTCTGATTGGTGACAGATTGTATGTGATCAGACTCTGTATATGATAATGGGAGGTGATGTGGATCAGTCATTTGCTATATTCAAAATTACACTGATTCCCCGAAGGTGGTTGCTACAGAACTAAAAATGCAATTTCTAACTGATCACTCCAAGAAAACATCCATCTTAACAAGTAATTCATATTTAGCCTTCAATCTTGTGTTGAAACAGGAATTCTGCCAACATGTCTGAACCCAAAATTATGCAGACCCTAATCACTGTAGCACTCTTATTCTGTTGGGGGTGGGGAACATGTGTGTGTGCCATCAATCAAAATGTGTCCTTTAGCAAATCAAAGCAAGAGATTCAACCGATTCAGTCAATGAGCCGCATAATTATCAACTGATCCTTTGAAAGGGTTCGCTTATAAAGGCTAATCAGGAGATGTTCACGCCATACTCCACTGGCATAAACCCAATCAGCTCCCAACCTGGTCATCAGCAAAACACAGTTACAGTAACGTGTAACGTATAACTCTCTCTGCGTGTGCCATTAACCTTCTCAGCATGTCAAAGGGCTGCTTCACAGTATAAATACGACCCTGTGTAAATTATGAAATATATATTTAATGTATTGACACACACACACACACACACACACACACACACACACGTATGTCCATACACATCTACAGTATGTGGGTGTATACACAGTTACACAGTGTGCATACTAGAATAACAGGTAGAAGTGTCCTGGTTGCTATAGGAACATTAGCAGCTCACAACTGATTAGAAATCTCTTTGATGATGAAGTGGCCTTCTGTATGTGTGCAGTGAGCACACGTGTGTCAGGTTTGTGTATGTGTCTGTGTAGATTTGAACCCAATTGACCCACACAGCCATTTAGTTTTCCTGAGAAACAACAGAGGAGGAGAGTTTTTTAAAGGGCACACAATTAATAACATTAATTTTCATCTCACATTAAGGTATTTTAATTCAAATATTCATGCACCTTTAATGATTTTTAATGTGTTTTGAAAGACCTGAAAATCTGGTGACAGCTGTTGAAAATGGGTCTATGTAGTGACTATGTAGATAGAAAGTTCATCGATTCAGCATGACAGTGGAACCTCATCCAACACACCAGATGGTCTTAGTATGCGTGTATTTATGTGTGTCTACCATGACTTTGTAAGTCCTGGTGTGTGTATGTGTCTGTGTGGGGTTTTTTTTGTATTTTAATACCACATAGAAATTAGACAGGTACATACATCACACACCATCAGAAATCCATTCAAAAAACACTTCCTCCCCCTTTTTGCGTGACTCTGCGTCAAATATCTTTTAAGAAAAATACAATCCCACAAGGACAACATTCCCATTAACATTTTCATGTTGATCACTTGTAATGTACTATAAACACTTTTTTTAAGGAAAAAAAGAATACTCACTAAAGTATTTGCACTTCCCTTCTGTTTATCTCTACAAACTAGCAAATGTCACCTGTTCAAAAATGGTTCCTAACACAAAGATGCATCACTCAGGAAATTGGCAGAGAGTGCTTGTAAATAACAAACTAAGATAGAGAGAAGAACATCTTCCCAGGAGAACATCTTTGACATAACTCAGTGGGCTAGCATGTGCATGAAGAGTTGGAAAGTAATTTGAAAAAACCTTTACGTGACAAATACATTTTTTAAACGACCCACTCAAAAGGAATGAAAACTCTTATTTTGTGGTACTTGAGGTGATTATGACATTCTTCACATTGCATGTCCTTCCTTTTGTATTTCCACAAACACATTCTGTCACAGTATTTTTTTCTTGTGTATTTGTTCCTGCCTGGTTTCTCTGACTCAGTGTTCCTGGGCGGCTAGTTAGTGCCATGGGTGCAGGTGGCCAGCAGCATGGATCCTCTTCTCTCGCCCTGTGGCATCTGTTGCTTTTGTCAGCAGACCCCAGTGATCTGAAGTTATTCTCTGTTCTCCAAATTGCTATTTAATTGCATCGATGTGACTTTTCCAAGACCTGCTTACAGCGCTATTTTGTTGTTATATTTTTTCTCATCTCATGTATCACTGTAATTTTTCACCACTAGACAAACCTAACACATGGTGACCTTGTGTACAAAATCATTCTGTACTTATAGGCATTCACACACAGTTGTTTGTATTCACACACGCATACATGCGTCAGTTTTGGAGGCATTTTCATTGACATACACTGTTCTTTTGTGACAGTTATTTTTGGCACAGAGGTCATGGACAATGCTCTCATAGTAAAATATCATTGGCTGACTGTCTGTAAAGATCATGTGAGTGAGTCTGGTTGTATGTGTGTGTTTGAGAGGGTGTTGTAAAGCTTTTCTGCAGCTGTTGTCACGTAAGTCTAACTACTGTACATACTGTATTTGTATCCATGTCTCCCATGTTTCTCTCATTCACTTTACAGTTGACTTTCTACAGTTAACCTGATTTCTTAAACATCATGAATATGATCAACAGTTTCCATCATCAGAGTAGGGGATTAGAGAAACCTGATTTTCCCCAGCTAGATTATCCTGGAGAAAGCCAGTTTCTCTGCCATGTGTTTAATGTGCGTAACCCAATTTCTGATTTTCTTTTTACATGCACTCATGCGCATGACAAAGACAGAGAAAGTATCACTGTGACAGCTGAGCAGGCGGACCAAAGGAGATCATTACACGTAGCGATCTGTTTTATACAGTCTATGGTAGCGATGCATTCTTGTATTAAAACTACCTCCATTATCTGACTGAAACTGAAACTACCACTAAGTGGCCTGTAAAAGTCTAAATAAGTCATTTTGCAGCCATTTGACAAACATATCTCACTTGCACTTGTGTTCTTTCTTTCTCTTTTTCCTTTGAAACTGTTAAATGTTATGCCTTTTAATATTTTCACACTTCACACTACATTAGATGCTTTGGATTCAGACTGTTTGTCAGCTGGTAGATTGGAAGAAGCGGTGAAGTCATATTAGCTGTGTACTGTCTGTCAAGGCTGTGACTGTGTGGTGCTAGACATTCAGTCATCCACTTAGGTACTGATGTGGAAAAACACCTCACAGTTCCACATTTCGTGACTGTTTTTACTTGAATTTAAGCTTCATAAGGTCTTGACATCATCCTTGAAATGGCAGTCTTATGAGCCATGGACTGAAAAATTGCACTCACAAAAAAGATCAGATGATCTTAAAGAGAGAATATTTTTCTCAACCTTAGTGGAAAAAGTACATTGGTAAGGAGGGAAAAAATTAAATCATTGTATCTCAGTTTCATCATACAAACACATTACCTCGAGCATACATGCACTAATTTTAAATTAGCAGCTACTTAATGCAGATCCATACAGTAAAGGCTTAATGTTTCTGACAGTTCATCTCCACTCTCATCTCCCATCAGAGCTTTAATTCATCACGTGCCCAGTTTCTGTCTGATTAAATACTGCATACTTAAAGAGTCCTACTGATTCACTTGTAATGGTTTGCCTTTGAACATACTGCAGGTGTGTGTGCGTGTGTATGTGTTCGCGCACTGTGAGCAGGGCAGGGCGTGTACACACATCTCCTTTAATAAGAAATGATTTGATATGCAAACATAGATACAGAGGCTCTTGTTTTAGTTCACCTCTCTGTGCTGCACCCATACTGAGTAATCTTCTCCCCTGGGTGCCTCCTGTGCCAGCCTCCAGCTGTCAAGGGAAGTGTTTCAGTGTCCATGAGCCTCAATGAGCACCCTTCTTCTGTCATTACCATTAATCAGGTTGCACATTTAGGCCAGGGCTCCAGGGTGCAACCAAAAATCTGTCAAGCACAATTAAACATTTTCATTGGTCGCACCGAAATTTCGCAGGTCTGCATGTGCCGTGCATGTCTCTGTGTGTGTGCATGTGTGAGAGACCGTGGCTTGTACTCCTCCCACAAATCTTGTGCGCAAATGAGACAAAATCGTGAGCAACATCACAGCCTTAAAACATTCAAAATATATCCGCATTGATTATTTTGTAGTCAGAAAAAATGCTGCAGTGCCCGTTTCACGTGTCCCCAGGCCTGAAAGGCCCAGACCTAATCGTTCCAGCAAACATTGAGACCAATCATTTGAACATCCAATCAAGACGTCCCTTTATAGTCCAAGAATAGTTCCAAAATGAAAGTTGGGGACATTGCCTGCACGTTCTAGCAACATCAAAATATGGTAAATGGACTGTACTTGTATAGCTCCTTTCTAGTCTTCTGACCACTCAAAACGCTTCACACTACATATCACATTCACCCCATTCACACACTGATGGCTGATGAGCTAACTGCTCATCAGTTGATGAGATGAGACAGCCCTCGGGAGCAGTCTCTTGCCCAAGGATAGTTCGACATATCTAATCGCCGATTGGTGGATGACCCGCTCTACTGGCGTCCGACCAGAACTGTTTTTGGCCAGGGACAAAACTTCACCGTCTGACCAATGCTTGCTGGGCTGTCTCTACTGTCCCCGGTCCTAAGTAGTCTAATAGGTTACATCATTAACAACAAGCCCCCTTTCAAACACGGCTCACCTGCTGCTGACGGAAAACGGAATTGCGAGTGGAAAAAAGCTTAATGAAACAAACAAAGCACACAGGAGAGAGAAACAGAAATATATATATATATATATATATATATATATATATATATATATATAAAATATAGAAACATGCAAATATATGAAATATGATCTTGATATTTGATCTTGGGATTTTCCCCTGTTCTGAAGGAGGAAACTGCTCTGATTTACTAACCTGCCAAACAGGTAAGTGTAAATATATGTGTAAATGTATGAGGATGTGAAGAGATGTCAAAGCATGCGGAAGAAACCAAGCACAAAGCGTCATGTGTTTTATGTTACATTTATGTGATTTTTTAGGTTACATTGAACACAGTCAACCTTGAGAAGTCTCGTCTTTCTCACAGAGAACAAGAGAGCTGTGACAGCACACTTAAATACGTACAGACTAGAAGACATGTACTTCAAAATTGTAATTATTTTCTCAGGAGCAGTTTGCATCTATGCACAAAGTAAGTATGGCTATTTCCTTATAACTTCCTTTTGCATCTAAAGAAAATTCACATTCACAAGTTTATTTGTAAATCTTTTAATTAATCTTTTAGTAATGTGTATAATTGTATAAACAGCTGTTGCTGAATTGATGTATGGATTGTTACATTTCCCTAGGTTAATATACTTTGTCACACCTATGGATGCTTTGACTCAAGTGATACTCAACTCAGTGTGACACTGGATGGTGACGAAGTCTACTATGCAGACTTTAAAAAAGAGCTTCTCATTTGGGATAGCAAACTGCCTACACGTTTCCATGTTCCCTGGGCTTACAAATATGCAGTATATTACAGATCTATATGCAAAGGTAGTTTACAGAAATGGAAACAAGACAAGTCAGCTACAACAAAGACTAAAGGTAAGTGATACTCAACATGTTGACATTCACTGTCTACTTTTGACAAAGATACTGTATCCATTAAGCACTGTTTTTTTTTTTTTACAAAAACATAGAAAATTGACAGTACACTAAAATATGTGTGGATTTAACCCTCAGAGGCACCAGAAACCATCATCTACCCCAGAGATGAAGTGATAAAAGAGGAAGAGAATACTCTCATCTGCTTCATCAACCATTTCTTTCCTCCCTCCATCAACATAAAGTGGACCAAGAATGATATAGAAGTAGCAGTGGAAGAGCCTTTCAACAAATGCTTACCCAATGCTGATGGGACATTTAATGTTTTCTCCAACCTGAACTTTGTCCCAAAGGAAGGAGACATCTACAGCTGCACTGTGGAACATGAGGCACTGGAGAAGCCTCAGACCAAGTTTTGGGGTGAGAAATGTAAAAATCTACTAATTCTGAAATCCCTCAAAAATTTGTGTTTAATAACTTCATATTTAAAATATTCTTCTTCTGTCCTCCCCAGAGGTTGACACAAATGAGATCAGTATTGGTCCACCTGTCTTTTGTGGACTTGGCCTGAGTCTTGGACTTCTTGGAGTTGCTGCAGGAACCTTCTTTTTTGTGAAAGGAAACCAATATCCGAGCATCCTGGAGGCCTAGTGGTTAAGACATATACCATATCCAGCACTGTGATTACTTCGTCCCTGTTTTTTTCTTCTCAGCGACATCTGTTATATGTCATTTCCCCTCTCTCTCTTGTCCCTACTCTCAAGTGCCCACTATCAAGCAAAAATAACCACAGTAGCTTTAAAAAAAGGAAATGTATATGAATCAAGCTAATTCACTTGCATATCTGTAATTCACTGAATTTTCTTTCTCTTATTTGTGACAAAATACACAATCCAAGCTTGTCTTTTATATTTGTGTTTTCACTTGTTTAATTGACTTTTTTCATTTATTCGTAACTATTTTTATACCATTTATAACTCATAATAAATGCACCTGATTGTGACGTTTGACATTTAGCTTTGCCTGTAGAAGCGTACATAACAGTATTATGCCTGAATAATCACTTTATAACAAAGATTGACAACAGAGTCTACAGTATATGCAGTATTAACATATCTTGGTCAAATCATTCATGGACAATTGTTTTCTTTTTTATGCTGATTCACCACATACTGTTTCACTTCATTTCAGTACTACGTGAAAATCATCAGATTTTAAACCTTCTAGAGATACTTAATCCATCACAGTGATCATTTAGGTGTCTTGATTTCATGGCATAGTATGACTGTCTTTAATTATAGTGTTGACTGCTAAAGGTGGTAACACTTTATAATAACCATCATTAATAAATTGTAAATTGATAGTTAAAATAACTTTGTTAGCAGTGAAATAACTTAATAAACAAATGATAATTAACAATGTTTACTAATTATTAGTAATGCTAATGTAGTCAGAATGTAATTGTTATCGTCTCTTATCAGCTATGATATAATATATAATTTATAAACTAATTATACTACACAAACTAATGATAAGATAACGTTAACAATGAAATAACTATTAATAAAGTTTAATTAACTATCAATTTACCATTTATTAAGACATTATAAAGTGTTACCCTAAAGGTTTTTGTTGAGTATGCTTTTGTAAAATCAGACTCTGAGATAAAATCAGACCAACAAGCAAGCATGGATGTTGGTAGAAGATGAATGTGAACTTGGTCATTTCTTGCATGAAATAAGTCCCTGTTTGGAGGCCAATGAGTCTGTGTGTTGGAGTATCCCAAAACTAATTTGACCAAGTATCAGGCGCACTACTAAGAAAGAGTAGGAGTTTGCTGCAAGACATTGATCATTGTAAGACAGTTTTACTTTTTTACAACATTTACAAACCCTACTGGCTTGAACTTAAACCAGCTGTTGACTGGAAGATAGTGATAAAATATCAAACATAAAATAATAATAGTAACACTAATGAGGAATAGTAATAATCAGAATTAATCACTATCAGTATTGTAATGGCCAGAGGGAGTTTTAACTGAGCAAAGGGGCGGGTGCATTCTTTCCTTTTGTTGACATGTCAGTGTACCTGCGTTTATATCCGAGTATCTGTGAACACATAAATGCTGCACACCAGAACAGCTTTGTTCCTGTAGTTACCTCCTTGTTGGAAAACATGCACATTCATAATTTTCTTTTTTGTGTGGTTTTCTCTCTTTTCAGTCCAGGTGAGTTACATTAATCTTCTACTTAAATGCATCTGTGAAGTTTTAGTGATTGTTATAGTAAAAAAAAATTACATTAATACATTTCTCTCCTTTTATTGCAGTTTTCTCAGATGAAGATTATGGACAATCCAGAGCATGTTGTACTTTCAAGGGTCCAGGTTTGGAAGATATAGAGTTTAATATTATGTATCGTTTTAACGAGAAATTAATGATGCAGTACAACAGCACAAGAGGCAATTGGACAGGATTCACAGCCCATTCAATTGAAGTGGTTAAAACTCTTAACCATGATCCCTTTAATGCACAATATAGAGCACAGGAAAAAACATTGTTGTGTACAGACAACATCGGCTTCATACAACAATTAGGTAAGAGCATTTTTCTTACTTGGCGGCATTCCATTTAGATGAACTAGTTCCAGGGCTCTGGTATTGTGCATGCTCACCCACTGACATGGCTTACTGGGAAACTTAATGGAATCGAGCCATCGTTAATGTTATTATTTACACGTGTTTTTCCTGCCTCGACAAATCAAACTGTCTGCCATGAAAAGGGTCTATTAGATGTGAGAATTTGAGTATTCACAATACAATACAACACAATGCATTATAATACTACCATGATATTTTGCCCATGAATACTATTGTATCACTGTACAGCTGGTTCAGAAATATGCAATAATTCACAACATACTCATCTGTGATACATAACAATATGTAATGATGAAAAAAATTGATATCCAGAAACAGAAAAGGTGTACTGATGTATATTTTTAGTAAATACAGTAAATATAAAATGTATGAAACACTTTTTTTTTTCAGTCTTACAGCTGTACCCACCATCAAGCTGAATTCAGTGAAGCACCCTTCCATGTTAGTGTGCAGTGCCTATAACTTTTATCCAAAACAAATCCGAGTGACGTGGTTGCGGAACCACGCGGAACTGAAGTGATGCCTGATGGGGAATGGTACTACCAGATTCATTCCTACCTGGAGCACACCCAGACTCCAGGTGAAAAAATTATCTGCATGGTTGAACACCTCACCCTCTCTGAACCAGTGCTTCTGGTCTGGGGTAAGTGTGCCACTGTGATGCAAATTGTAGGTAGGATAACAAATTGTAAGATGTATAAATGAAAGTGTCTTTTTCTAATAATTTTAGACCCCTCCCTTCCTGCGCCAGAACGGATTCAAATTGTTGTGGGACTGTGTGGTCTGATGCTTGGTTTTGTTATTGTGAGCTCTGGATTCATCTACAACAAGAAAAAGTCTGCTGCAAACTTTAGTCTCTACCAAGGTGAAGACATAAGAGGAAAATTATAGTTGTAAAGTTAATTGATGTAATCAACTTTGTTATAGTGTTATACATTTGCCACTGTGATAAATAATTGTTCTTATCCTCATTTTAGCAGGACGAGTGTGGATTCCAGTGGAACATCTCCCTGCAGCTGGAGAAAATTAGCAGTCTGAACAAACACAACTGGAAAACAACTCTTTTTTTCTCTTTGAATGGTGAAGCAGATACACAGAACAGACAGTGAAATGTGAACTTGATTATGCCATTTACACACTCCAAATCCTACCAGCAGGGGAAAGAAAAAGAAAAGAAAAGCAAGGAAAAGCAGAAGGAAATAGAACAACGATATTCGTTATTGTTGGCACGTACCATCCAAGATGGTCTGGACGCCCCTGATTTGTATAAAATAGCCTAGATTCAACTTTATGCAAATGAGTAAACGGCCAACGTGGCCCGTCTTTTTTAAAATGCAACGCTACGCTACCAGAATGCATTACAGGGCTCTCTACTTAGACAGTGAATGGAAAACGTGGAAATGACGGCCCCTGGGGACAAGTACCATGACAGTAGTAAACTCACGGTGTCCTGGACAACAATATTTGAATGCATCAGAAAAGATTAACTACTGTCAGGTCAATAAAGATTTGTGTATGTGGGTAAAACTATTGTATTGTGTATTGTGTATAAATAAGTAGAACACAAGGAGGTGGTAACTTGAATTTTATCAGCAACAGTTTTTATTATAAAACTGCAAGCAATCACAGGTGGATAAGCGTTCTTCCAGAGCAGGCGAGTTCGGTGTAGTCCGCTGTAGCCAGTGATGATGTAGTAGACACGGTCTGTGAGGGTCCAGCTATGCTCAGAGGACGGATACGGTGAGTGTAGGTTCTGGGTTCAGTACACACACACACACACACACACACACACACACACACACACATATACACACACCCAGCGACGAACAGAGGACAGACAAGAAACACAGGGAGAGGAGAGCACCCTAGAGCACACAAGGATAAGGAGAGAGATGTGGCTAACTATGACAGTAAAATACATCATTTCCGGGGCGCCATTGCGGGAATGTCGCCACAGACACAGATTTAAAAACTCTGTATACTGCGAAATACAGAGAGATTTACCTGGTGGTGATAAGCTTAATCAGCATTGTGTGAACTCATTTGGTAAGGGCTTGAATGTAACAGACGTTAATTTATATGTAAAAGTCCCGCACTCTAGCTTTAACTTTCTTTCTGTAATTGCTTGGAATATGGTCGAATATGAGAATGGACAAGGAGGGCCAGTACATTCAGTTTTTTGACAGTAGGGACTAGAAAAAAGGTTGGAAAGAAGACAGAAGTGTGGTTGGATATCATGGATAAGAGAGAAACAGTTGCAGTGATGTATAATTGGAAAAAAATATAAGCTAGTGGAACAGCAGTTGGCCCAGATGGAGGCTGGTTGTATGTATCTATATAATCCTTTAATAATGTAACATATACATGCCAACCTTTTCAACTGTATGTACACGATCATAAAATAAAGCATTTGGTGAAATCTGATTGTACAAATGAATTGATGTTGAATGACATGAGGATGTTTAGCCATACTAGCGGCATGGCACTATGGCAATATTAGTCAGTTGGTTGATCAGTTAGTCCACCGCTTTGGTGCTTACTGAAATATCTCAACAACTATTGGATGGATTGAACATGAAATTTGCTGCAGATGTCCATGGTGCCCAGAGGATGAATCTTAATGACTTTGATGATCCCCTGACTTTTCATCTAGGGCCACCACTACATCAGAGTTCTCCCTTATCCAGTGAAATGATTGGCACAATATTTTGTACGATGAATCCCTCTGACTTTGATGATCCCCTGACTTCTCCCCTGCAATTTTGTAATCCCACAAGGAGGAAGAGACAAAAATCTCAATGTTGTAACACTTTTAATGCTCAGAGCCAGAAGACAAAGGTTAGGTTGTAACATGCATGCCAATGGGAAGCTTTTCCTCCCCCCTGGACATCTTACATGTCTCAACACAAAGAGCTCATAAGCCAAAGGTCTGGATCTTCTGATGACATCCAGGTAGGCAACAATGCCTTTAGGCAATCAGGCCAAGGTAGTTTCAGTCAAAGGTTACATTGTACAGGCTTGAGCATGATCAAATTTAGTAGACATTCATGTTCTTTCAGCATTAATTTCAATAACTTTGGTGATCCTCTGACTTTTCATCTAGCACCATCATCAGGTCAAAATTTTAAGTTGTCCTATACCTTGGTTTATGATGAAATACATGTAGAACTAATGACAATACCATCAGCCTCCGCTGTACATTTTTAGTGCTAATTAGCTAATGTTAGCCTGCTAACACACTAAACTAAGATGGTGAACATGGTAAACATTATACCTGCTAAACATGAGCATGTTAGCATGCTGACCTTAGCGTTAAGCCCAAAGCATGACTGTGCCTAAGAACAGCCTCACAGACTCGTTAGTGTGGCTTTAGACTCTCTTGTTTTGTTAGCTTATACCTGTGTCAAAAACTGTAAACATAATGACCCCCCGTTTTAAAAAATGGAGCCAGAAATCAAGGAATAACCATTACTTTCAAAATTGTTTCAGTAACCATTATAGTTGCTAAAAAGACAGAAAATGTTTGAATATTAATACAATTTTTACAATTTATGGGACACTCAGTCTCTCTTTTTGGGTCACACTGAACTGACTCACCAGTGCACTGGCTTGACTAAAATGCACATTTACACTGAATGCAGTTTTGTACATTGATACTGCTTCAGCTGCTTCTTCTTTGGATCTGCGCTGTATGTCATGTACTGTACCTGTGGGAAATTCCAACACTGCCTTCTGACTTGGTTGAGAGTTATACAACTCTGCAACAGGAAAAAAGAGTTGTTCTGTTGCTGTCAGTTCAAACTGTATCCCTGACTGTATCTGTATTCAAAATGGCCATATTTAATACATTAGTGACCAAATTTACTTTTGAATAAAATGAATGACTAAAGATAGTTCTGCTTAATTAAGAGTTATTTTACATTATTAAAATGGTTTTATATTAAAAAACACTTCCAATATGAGACCCTCACAAAGGACTGGTTACAAAATCATGAGGAAGGTTCTTGGTACACAGCTGTTTTGTTGAATAAAATAGTGAGTACTAAATGTACTAATTGCACTCCATTACATAAGATATAATAGGCTTTCCCGTACGAAATTTCAATAAAGTGTACACCTACAAAACAATGAGGAAAAATAATCAACCTTGTCATAGGTATTGTTGCCCAACCAGAAATCTTTGATTGTTGGCAAAACATATAGTACAGTACCTTCTTTGTCTAGAAGCAGAGTGAAATGCAGCAACATAGTGAGGAGGTTTGATCATATTAATTTACTGTGTTTATGTTTATTTACTTGTGTTTTAATTTATCAGGCTTAGACTCTTAAAAGGTCGTCCATCAAAAAAGGGTGGGAGTAGGTCAGAGGGATTCATCAAACTGAGCCTCCCAATCAGCACTTTTTGACTGAAAAGATAAAACCTACACTGATAATTTCAATTATGATTCTTCCACACCTCACAGCTCCTGCGAGACGAGTTTCTTTTATGCAACACATCTTCTGTTTCTCCCACAGCCTCCCTGCCCTTATTGTACCTGCCAGTGCTGGTATGATGCTAGACTCTGCCAGAAGTAAAGCATTGCAGGAACCAAAGCCATTTCCTGACACACAACAAACTTCATTTTATTTATTTATGATTATCACCATGCCAACTTCCTAGGGTTTTTACCAGCCTTCTCTTTTTGTAGTTGCTTTGTCATCTATGTTGAACATTTGCCTTGTCCTTTCTCATCAATAGTGGGGATGCCTAGCTTTCCCAGGTTACTGTAGGCTCCACCAAGGCAGAGAAAATATGAGGAAGTATATGGAGAGGCTGATAATGTATGCAAGACCAAACCAAGATAACATTTGTGGTCAATCCCTTTCCCTCTCATTCTTTCTCCCTTGCTATGCTTTTCATGCTCACTTGTTATTATCTCTCTCTGTCGGCAGGGCTGTAAGAAGTACACTGTGCTCTCTCTATCTATGCATAATAAATGAGATGGTTTTCCCCAAGCAACCAGAAATTCAAGTTGTACCAAAACACTCAAGAGTGGAACAGAGGGGACAAAAGGCTTACGTAACATGAAGGGAGACTTGTTTATTAACCAACTGAACGATGCCTGTGAAAAAAAATCACCTGGTTCTTGCTCAAGGCTTAGTTCTTTGAAAAAGTAGAGGTGAAGAATTGACTGAGAATATTGTGGTTATGCTGGTAGAGTAAATGATTCTTAAGTTGCAGTCGGCTGACAGTGTTTTTTTGTATATTACATAAATCAGCATTGCTGCTAATGTATGTCACACCTTAGCATCCACCTGTGGCTTTTCTTTCCCTGTTCCTGCTGTTTACTGACTTTAAATTATGCTTTGCTGGGAGTGATATTAAACAGTCTGGATAGCAAAGTAAAATCCATATTTACATTTGTTCTCAATTAAATTGCTCTTTATTCGATATGTGAGTTGACTCACAACATGTGTTTCATGTTGCAGTCACCTGAAAATCACAAACAGTTCCAATATATGTGCTTGTGTGTTTACTGTACCCGTATGACTTGTATGAGAAAATGGATTTAATCCAGCATCACCATTCGATGGTGAACCAAAATCCTTTGGCAGCACGTAGCATTTATTCATTAATTCGAGTTGTCACTTACTTTTATTTATCTCTGCTCGTGTCTCTCTCTGACTGTTCTCTCTTACTAGTTCACAGTGAGTATCTCTGATCTCATCCTCCTCGAAAAAATCGATCCCATCTTACCAGTAGACAACTCCCTGCACTTTAGGGTCTCTAAACTAGCATCACAAGGTGTCAGTAGTTAAACATCAAATGCCAAATGCCAGAAAAAGACATTTGCAACATGCAAGTTTAAGAAAAGCAAGTCTACAGCCATGCTAGCGGCTCTTTGAGACTGTACATAGGCACGGCAGTGCTTTGCACTAAAAGCTATCATCAGTATGGCAACGCTAACATGCTGATGTGTAGCAAGTGTAATGTTTACCATGTTCACCACCTTATTGTAGCATGTTGTCATTAGTTTCCAGCTATTTAGTCATAAACCAAAGTATTGGACAAAGTATTTGACCTGATGATGGTGCTATGTGAAAAGTCAATGAATCACCAAAGTTATTCCAATTTATCCTTAGGGGGACATTCAATGTGTGTACCAAATTTCATGGCAGTCCATCCAATAGTTGTTAAGATATCACTCAAAAAAGTCATTAAGATACATCGTAGTGAAACGGTATGAGATTTCATGACAATCAGTCAAACATTTGCTGGGATGCATCAGTCTGGACCAAAGTGGTGGACAGACAGATACATTGCCATCTCTACAGCCATGCCACTAGCATGGCTAAAAATCGAACAGCCATAATATTCCTTTGGGAGGAATAATAAAAAAGGACACAGATGTGTTAGACATGATGTCATATAAACATACACATAAACCCACACTATGATCCAATAATATTTCTTATTTGTCTTATTATGCAGGCATTTGTCTCACATTGAGTCCTTAAAAGCAACATTATCATATACTGCTGTCACTGCCAGCCCTGTCAAGGTCTGATGTGTTAGTTGTGACATATTGTCAAAGGTATTACTGTAGGGTTTGAAATAAGGAGTTAATGATGCTCTCAAACCTGGCTCATGGAGACAAGAGGTAAAGACAGGAAGGGGAGGAAATGAGAAAAAACTAGGAAGGGGGAAAGAGTCAGTAATGCAAAGTAAAATAATGTCGGCAAAGAAAAGGCTGAAGGAGAAAGTGACATGCATCATATAAATGGGAAGAGGAACGGGAGGGCAAGAGAAAAACAGCTGTCCTCAAAGTCCTCTTATGTAATGGCTCAACAGTCTCAATCAGTTTCCTGAACATCTTTCCTGTAGCACTGCCTTCTTTTTGCTCTCGTATTCCTGCTCATCATCTCTACCTCTCTTTGACACTCTACCTCAATCCAATCCTCTCTCGTCCCCCTCTCATCACCCTTTTTCTTTCCTGTCACATGCATGCATATAAACACATCACTTCAGTAGGCCACCCAGTGTGCTAGCCAGGCAGGGAGTAAAGATGATGCATAGTGGAGTGATCATATAGTGAGTGATCTTGAAGTTATGTAATCTTTGGTTCAGTGACCTCAGACACTGCAGAGATACAGGATTAGAAGAGGGGTGGAGAGGAACAGAGCGGGAAAGGGGTAGAGAGGGAAGCACAACAGTGCTCTCTCCCAGCTGCAGCAATCAGTATTAATAAGTTACACACGTCTTTGACAGTTTATATAATGCACTACAGTATAGGCTAGTATGTAGTCTGTTTCATCTATTTTTTTCAGATTTAAGTGCTTTTTAGTTTTAAACTACATTGACTGGCATTGGCATGACTACCTCTGTATATCTTGTGTAGGAGGACTTACAGCATTTTACTTAAGTGTCCAATATTACAAAACTTCTGCATAATGAATTCCTGCAACTGATGTTTGACTTTACAGAGAGTCTAGAAAATACCCTTTAGGTTGACTTAAGGGAGCAAGCAGACACAATTCAAAATGCAAGATGCGTACCCTGAGCCTCTAGGGTAGAATCTGAACCTCCTGTTCTTCCTGAAGAAAAGGCACTGACACTAGGTTATCTTGGTCTCAGACCTGTCACACTCCATTGCTCTTAGCCATGAAATTAAGAAAGGCAATTGTCCACTTGTGTGGCACGGCATATACTAGTGTTGAGCTAGCTACCACAACACATTTCTTCCCTGAGCCAGCTGCAGTCCTTGGCATCCTCCTACATTGACTATGTGACCAACACTGCTAGAGCATGTGAATTTATCAAACCATTACAGGGAGTTAACACTCACCTTCACATTTTGCTGAATCAGTGCAATAAATGCAATAAATGCACTCGCTCACAACAGCCTGCCCACATTTCTGCTGAAACAGCAGTGTGTGTTGTATGTCGTGAGGGTTAGAAACAGGGGTTAGGGTTCGCTGTCCTCATAAGTACAAGAATATGTGTGTGTGTGTGTGTGTGTGTGTGTGTGTGTGTGCGCCTTTCTCTCTGACTGACTGATTGTCTTGGTTAAGTTCAGCTGTGTGTGTTATTTGGAAATTAAAAAATTGAATGTGAAACTGAGCCCACAGGTGTGTCCTGAGGTGTTATTGGTCTGAAAGACACATAAGCATTAGCAGCAGCAACACACGAATACTTAGACTCAGCTGAAACAGCAGTTGATGCAGAGCTGAAGCTGCACTCAAGTTCTGTGAATTAACGAGCTTGGCGGCTTCCCTTCATATCTCTGTTGTCTGGTTTTGAATTGAGTTGATTCATGAGGTCAGGCAGTAAGCTGTTCTAAATCACTTACTTTCTTTATGGCAGAGGTCCTGTGTGGGACTTCCACACCGCTGACACAGCTCTGCCCTTGAGCTCAATGTCATTTATTGCAGTGTAGGAGCTTGTGCACCTCTGTGTCAGCCACCAGGCCCCCTGGTTGTAAATTCAATTGAGTACTGTGATCTGTATGTATGATATTTAGCAGTGCATTGTTCACCGGGATGCTGGTTGTTTTCATCAAGTGTGTGAGATGAAGAAGTAAGTGGAGGTTGCTCGCTCACACTGCCTGAAGACACAATGCAGTGTTGCAGTATGTGTTGTTTTTTTACCCCATGACCTGGACCGTGTGTTGTGTTCTGCTATAAGATTTTGAATCAAGTTGTTGCAGCTGAATTTATAGACATGAGCTGTACACCTGCAGATCCATATGCAATATGTTAACTGATGTCCTTGTCCAGTATGAGTTTAGATTATGGTTAGATTATGGCTTGCATTTTTCCCAATTACAGTACAATGTAAAACATTACAGTGTAATGTTTTGTGGACAGTGAACCGATACATACAAGCGAATACTGTTTACTTTATAATAGTGTTACATAGTCTACATGTAGGTACAAGGGAACAAGATGTGCAATTTGGGGAATACTGAGTGGAAATATTGTTTTAAGCTTTTATGGTGAATGTTTTTTTAAAGATTAAATTGCTTATTTATTGCAAAGTACTGAGTACTGTATTTTAGGTCCAAGTTTTGGAAAATGTTTGTTAGCATATGGTTTGATAAATTAGGATCAACCTTTGCAAGCAAATATAAATACCATATGTCTATATTTGCATTTTGGACATTTTCATTTGGCCACTGTTTCTGTGCATCTGCTGTGAAAGGCATGGTGTGTATTTCTGTGTGCCCCCTCTGATGTCCAACAATATGGATGGATTTCACAAAGACATAACAAATTCTGTTATTTTGTAAGGAATAACTCAGAACCGGAGCCTTTGTTTTTTTACACATATTGTATGTTGAACTCCAGGTACTAATCATACACACTGTAATTCAAAGTACTGCTAAGGATTAAAATGTTTCACATATAAAATATTACACAATGATTGCCAAATGAAATGGGCCAATAATTGCAATAATAATGTGAGACTTTATTGATCCCCTTTGGATGATGTGCCTTGTCTACGCAGATAAACCCAGATCTCTGTCTCTCTCCCTCTCTCTCATTCACACACACAAACACACACACAGCCCTTAAATGGACGTCTAAATGCAGAAGCTATTTATCTAACTGGAGCACAGTCATTTATCTAAGAATATAGAGCACTACAGAGCGGTAATTACTCTGTCTGTCTGTCTGTGGTTGAATTTTAATTGCATGTTAGCATTGTCCCCAGTATTGTCTTATGTGTGTGTGCTCTGTCAGAATTCTTATCTTACACTCACACTAACACACTCCTTGGCTGTAGCACAATGACCACAGCTCCCCACCACCTGCTGTTGTGTTAGAACAGAGAGCCAGAAAGGCAGAAAGCGACACAGAGAGTTTGATCGCAGTATAGGCTTAATGCTTTCATCTCTAATTGTATTTTACATTTCATATATGCATATTAAGCCATGGTGACTCAGTTGCATGCTGTATTACTGGCAACCAGCATGTTTCTTGAATGCACTTTAGTTTTTTTGTTGTTGTTGCTGTTGTTTTATACTTGTATGTAGTAAGTTAATGTTTGTCTCTGTTTCAGACCCACAATGGGTTAAATCAACTTGCTTGACACGCAGGGTCGCACAACAAGTTGTTGATATTTGGAAGGTGTGCAGATGAGATGTAACATGGTAATTAGTAAGGCTAACTGGCTCTAACCCCTGTTTCCAGTCTTTGTGCTAAGCTAAGTTTACCGACTGCTGGCTGTAGCTTCATATTTGACAGTTATGCGAGTGGTATCGATCTTCTCATCTAATTCTCTGCCAGAAAGCAAATAAGAAATAAAATAAATAAAAAATGCCAAACTGTTCCTTTAAATATTCGTTTTTAATACTGAAATACTGTGCCCCTCCTCCTCTTTCTTCACCCTCTACCAAGTTTATTCCAGCTTTCTATATGCATTTTTGCTACATAATACTCAATGTATAATAATACAGAATTTGTGAAAACAGAGGCGCTCACAAAGGGATTGAAAGGAAGGAAGTAGAGGGACCAAAATCAAGATGTGTTTTTGGTTTCATTATTTTAGTTGGGTCAGCTCGCCCTGCCAGTCTTCCTCTTAAAAGTCTTTTAGCTCTCAAACCCCTGTAACAACTGGAGTAGCTCCATGTGTAGATACTCTGCCATTAGTCGATTTCAAGTTATCTGCTGAAAATACGCTAAGTTGTGTAAAGAGGATATGGCGGAGGACAAAACTATGCCTGAGCTTATGATACAGCATCTTTTCTCCTTGCTGTCAGCTCTTGATCCTGCCCAATGGCTCTACTGTCCTTAGATAGAAAGACAGATAATAAGAGATTATTTATGGGCACTCTAACATGAGCAAAGGCCACTTTTCCCTCCTAGTCATTAGAGCGAGATTTCCAAAGACAACATCAATGAAAACAACCTCTCATTCATCAGCCGTAACTCTCAGGTAGATAGCAGACAGGATTACAATGGCAGGTAGGCAGAACATTACAACAGGTGGCATGTTTACACAATATGTCTGAACCCTGAATGAGCCGAGGGAAACAGGAAAGATGGTGCTTAATGTTAATACATTAATGTTGCTAGCCATCAGTGTGATCAGAGTAGCACTCAGGGGTCCTCTCGAGTGGGTACTCTTCCTTGATGCTTTTCATCTAGCAGGGAGATTGATGTATGCTGTCCGTCTCTCATCTTTGTTTTGCCCAAACAGGAATCTCTGGAAATATAATTATTGATCAACCTTCTCCTTCTTTTAGCTGTCTGAATGTCACAAAGTCCCCCACTAGCTATCTCTCTCGCCCCAGTAACACTCACAGTAAATATTAAATACAGATTGTCTGAAGTATTCAACAGATAATACTGTAGTGGTGTAGGTCATTACAAGGGGTGGACAAAATAATGTAAACTCATTACAACAATTACTTCACCTTTGAAATAACTAACTCACTTTTGCAAACACAGTGACAAAGATGGGTCTTGTTTTGGGTCAGTAGCTGTATACCTTAGTATATCCCTGGTGGTTAGTTTCACCTTGTGACTGCTATTTTTCTCTGGCGATGCTATGTTTGGCATCTGTTGCAGTTTTACACAGATGACATTATTTATACTGTCATTGAACCCAACATGACTCATGAGTAGGCCTACAGCAGTTTTTCTAATTGTTTAAACCTGCTTTAATAATTCAACATTAGTAGAGTCGTTTTTGTGACAAATGTAAGTCCAGTGTTCACTCTCATTTATTTTGTTTTTTCGCACCAGCTCCTGAGGGAAAGCTGCTAAATGCTCCACTATGTTCACCAGCTAGTTGCTAACTTAGTCGGTCTGCTGTTTGCTGCTGGGCACGCAGCGTAGTCAATTTCTAGGGTTTTTTTGCCAAAAATAGGTGTCTGTTGCCACCGAAAATGACACATGTGAGACTGAACTAAAACAGTGAGTTAACTGACGATGAAACGCTTCGTAGAGCTGAGAAGAACCTTAAAGTCAAGTAATAATTCTCTGTTGGTTCATTAGTATGAGTGACCCCTTTCACAAACAGGTAATCATTTGATCCATTAGTAATACAGAAATATTTATTAGAGCGGCTTTTTGTTACTGTAGAGATGAAGCCCCTTTTCATGAATTGTTTACATTATGTCAGTCTGACAGATTGTATGTCTGTCATGTGTGCTTGAGTGTGAGTAAATACAGGTTCCCCTTCTATTATGCCTGACCTGTGACCGTGTCATTGCGGTGGAAAAATTATGCCAGACTCCAACAGCTGTTCGGGCAGAAACATACCACCATCAAAATTCCAGCTGGGAATACTCTGTCTCAGCCCCTTGCTTTTCTGTAATGGTCGCCAGATGGAAAAATTTGACATTGTGATACAAGAACTTACACCCGGAGCTTGTTTACTGGTAACTCACTGGCTCTCCTTTTTTTCCACTACACTATCACATTTCTCTTCTCTCCATTCCTTGCTTTTTGTGGCTGGATGTAGAGTCACAAGTCAACATCCCAGGCAGTCCTTTTTTCCATTAGCTTAACACAGCTATCCTTGGTTGGAGCTCTGTTTTATGTGTGCAGTTGTTTGTTTGTTTGTGTGTGTGTGTGTGTGTGTGTGTGTGTGTGTGTGTGTGTGTGTGTGTGTATATGTGTGTGTGGCAGTTGAGTCCTACATGAACCCTTGGCATTCCAGCAGAGCTGCATAAGTCACCATCAGGGCCGTATCGATTTCCCTGGCCCGGAAATAGGCCTACAAGCAGTCAGAAATCTCCGTCCTGGAGCACCCTCACCCCAACGCTTGTCGTTTTCCAAATGTATGGAAAATAGTTTCCGTGTGACTCCCCAGTCCAGCCTGTCAAGGCGACCAAAAGTGACATTGGGCCAAGTGGGTCAGTCAGTGATGAGTGAAAGATGTAGGTGTTGACTGATGTGTCACAAGGGGCCGTGGGATAGGGTCACTTAACTGGCTATGGCTGCTGCTGTTACTATTGTTGCGTTGCTTGGTCCCAACCTAATATGAGGCCTTTGTCACTATGCTGCAGACAGCTCCTAATCCCCCAGATTTCTTTCGCTATGGCGACTGTATCCAGGTGTCAGGACCAAGCAGTGAGAGCAGTAATCCTGGTATTTTCTCTTCTGTGTTTATTTTTATAGCTGCTATAAGATTATACCGTTGAGTCAATCGTTGGACTTCAGGCAAAAGCATATTGTTTCCATTCAAAAGGTAGCTTCATCAGAATTGTACTCCAGATGTTTGCTGCTATAACAATGTTAATATGTCAGGATGACCTCCTCCTCCTACCTTAATTGTCTCCCTACATTTAATAAAACAATCGATCTAATATCAAGCTTCTTTGTTTGTTTGTCTCCTGTCTGTCTTTCAGTACCGGATTGGCCAGCTGTATATGATCAGTAAACACAGTCATGAACAGAGTGAACGTGGGGAGGGGGTGGAGGTGGTCCAGAATGAGCCGTATGAAGACCCCGAGCATGGATCAGGCCAATTCACCGAGAAACGAATCTACCTCAACAAGTGAGTGTCTTCCTCTTGCCAAGTAACATATGTTAAAATTTATTAAATAAATGATTTACAATGTGTATAAATGTGTGTTTCCATAGAAATGTCAAAGCCGACATATTCTTCTGAAGACTTCATCTCACACTAATTGAAACTCAGCATTCCATCACAAGTCACCGTTCATTAGGCTGCTGCTGATAAAGCTTGGTTAGATGTGTTCATGTCATCATCTGTAGGTTGTCTTATTAAACTAAATAGCTGAGCATATATAGTCACATATAGGACATGATAATCAAAACATATGTACATTTCAGATATCATAAGGCTTTGCAAGCTGCACTAAGCATTGCTGTTGTGTTTCAGGACTGAGCAAGGGAAAAATTTAGTTACAGTAGGTGTCCCTTTTCATCTCCAAGCCTATTTTCCAGCTCAGAGCTGGCCCTGTGCTTTGTTAAGCTTGATAAGCATGAAATTGAGTATTTGATTTTCTCATATGTAGATTACAATTGAATTAGCAGGCATGTGCAGTCTGACATGTGGTTACCTAACTCTCATTTGTGAATTTGCTCTGGATGTGACCACGTCATCACACCTGCAACATTTTTTCTGTGCAGCATTACAACAAAAAAATGCAAATTATGTACAAAATATTATGGACAATTGGACTGTCTATTGAGTACACTGATGAGGTGAATACAGGTGAATGCCTGGCTCAGCACCTCATTGATTTCCCTTATTGAATCTGTAACGATTGCAAAGGACGAGATGTAGACAAACAGAATGGATGAGTTGGAGAAGAATTTTATAATTGAAACATGGATTTTAAAGAGTGGCCTGCAAGTTAATATCAGGGATATATTGTTAATATTTTATACACTCAGTGGCCACTTTATTAGGTACACCTGTACAATCTAATGCAATCCAATACAACAGCCTTGCCATAACGTCTGTCTTTACGAAGCTCATAATGCACAGTTTTTGTTGACATTGTCAGAAATGTGTAAATTCAATTACATGTTCATTATTGAGAGCACAGTAAGTAGTGTTTTTTTCCCAGCCAGAATTTGTTTTTTATTTTTGCTGTTTTTATTTATTAATTAGTACAGTCTTACTTCTGCAGCGATCATTCAGCTAGCTCATGGCCAGTCATATACTGTAGGCCTATCGTCGCCCGGTCAATGAGTTCGATGAATCCACACTAAACACTTGGCAGGAGCACAAATCCATCAATTCAGCCAACTCAAAGTAATGTAATTTGAAACTATTGATTTCCATAGACAGATTGGAGCACAGGGTCAGCTGCGGTGCACTTGAGCCGGTATGGGTTCAGTGTCTTGCTTGAGCACATGTCGACGTGGACATCTTCACCAAGGTGGGACATGTGGACATTTAGACTGTCAGACAGAAAACCGATAACAAACAGCAGTGACCAGGCTATTATGCTTACACGAAAAACAGCACGAGAGACAAAACAGGAGGCAGGCATTTTCTTGCATGTTAGCTCATGTGAGCCATTTGCTCCACTCATCTAGTTTTTTAATGCTCAAACTGAAGAACAGTTATGGCCAGTTGTCTCACAGTATTTCTGCTAAATTTAATTTCCATGTCTTCATGTTCTATGTAATGTTCTTCTTTTGGTGTGATAAGATGACTGATAAGATGAAGTCCACATTGAGCAGAATCAAATACTGTCACAGACAACTGGGCCGCTCATTCCCAAAAGTAAGACAACGAGAGACAAAAGAGAGCCACATGGAGAATACCAAAGTGAGAGGCAGAGAGGGTGAGGTTTTGTGGTCAGAAGTGACAAGTAAGTGGGCCTTTGGGAAATGTGAAGTGTCACTGACAAACTCAGAGGAGATTGTGTGTGTGCGTGTGTGTCTGAGTGTTACTGTGCGTGTGTATGTGTGGGCAGAGAGTTGAGGTCAGTGTAAGTGATGGATAATTTAAGCAGTTACTGTCGGACGTCGCACCTGCCTCTCTCCACCCACAAACCACCTGTTACCATGTTATAGCTGCAGTCTGTGTGTGTGTGTGTGTGTGTGTGTGTGTGTGTCTGTGGCTTGTATTTAAGGCAGTGTGAGGACATGTGACTGCTCTGCTGCGTGTGGACACTCCCCTGGCTGTTTGACAGCCCACTGTGGTCCAGTGTCTCAGTGGTCCAGACAGACTCTCAGTATAATCTCCACATTCAATTACAGCTGCTAGACACAGAATAAGAAGGGAAGAGGGTGATAATGTGGGAGTTAAAATAATCAGTGGAAGGTTTAAAAGAGAATTATCCTAAAAGTGAAATTTGGTAGAACTTAATGATGGCTTTGTGTTATGGTGCTATTTGCCTTGCATGATTGGCTGATCTGAAATCTGGATCAACTGTGATTTGGGTTGCAGTGAACTATTTCTGACTCAGTAATGAGGCAGTCTGCACTCACTTTTTCCTCTCTATTGCCAATCATCAGGACTTACTGTTCAAAGTTTCAAAAGGAAATTTGCTCATACATTTCTCAAATCTGTGGCTTGGCAATTTTCCCTCAAGTTAACCAAGGCTTGGCCCCTGTTGTTCCCCTTCCTCGGTAATCATTTGCATTTTGATTGGACGCCCATTAAGGTGCTCAGCTACTTGGCTGCAACTGTCAGCATTTAGAATCCATTTGTGCTGAGTAATAGCTAGTTCTCTGTACTTTCCGCCCTCCACGCCCCCCTCTGTATCTATCACGGTGCAAACTCTGGTGAAACTCCACTGCAGGGTGCAGGGTGTAATCAATGTAATCAACTTCCCCAGGGGCCATCATGGCTGCCTTGTATGGCCTCCATTATGGCTCCACACAGCTGGAAGCTTGTCATTGGCTTTTCTGGGTGATAGGGCAGAAGGAAAAGAGTGGAGCAACTTTAAGAGAGTACTACTTTGACTGTACAGCACACAAGCTATTTGTCTGATCAGTCCTCTAACTTTTCTGCCTGTTTTTATTCTTCTTCTCCTTCAGTTTACAAAACCATCCACTCTTCTTTCTTTGTGTTTCAGCAAGCTGCCCAGTTGGGCCAGAGCAGTGGTCCCTAAAATTTTCTATGTCACAGAGAAGGCTTGGAACTATTACCCATACACTATCACAGGTAATGATTTTATTACACATCCTTGTACTTTTATCTACAATGTACACTCAAAAAGTATACAGATTCATGTATGTGTTTACATGCATATTATTACCTACAGAACATTAGATTATGTAACAAAAAATTAACACTGGTTTAAAAAAGTAGACAACCACTTTCTCTTTTAATAAGGATCTCCCTCTGTAATAGTATGGCTTCCTGCTGATTTGTACTAGAACAACGCACACACACAAACTCCATTTTCTGCAGCCCTCTACAAACATAGCTCTGTTCACCTGCTGGCAGCCATTACATGGGATCATTGGGAGGGCAAAAGCACATGGAATCAATATTCTGTCCAAATCAGTCCACAGTGAGCAGAGGGGAGGGAGGGATGGTGGAATTGATGGGGAGAGGACAGGCAGGTTTAACTGGAAGACAAAGAGTGAAGTTTAAGGCTAAACATGAACACCCTCACAATGTGCTTTTTGATTGTAGTTTGTGTCTGACAATGGAACATGTTTTAACTTTTTTCTCAATAATTTGCATCACTATTTTGCTGCTGGTACATTTAAAAGGGACACTTTAATTCAGAGCACCTCGCAGTGAATACATAAGTATGACATGAACCCTGCACATAAAAATAACAATTTATTATTTGCATTTTACTGTACTATGCGTGCTTTGCAACACCAATCACTTGTGTGATGTGTTACATAAGATATGACTGAACATGTGATCTGCAGCTCTTCACATGTTTTTATCATCTGGCAATGCCAGGATGAAATATCCTTCAGGTTTGAAGGTTCCACAACAAACTTGATACAAACATGGTGTCAGTATTTGTGAATGTGCCAGACAGCTGTTTTGTTTTTCTTCTGTCATCCTAAATATATTGTGTAGAGGGATTCCTGTTTCATTTAAAGTGTCATCATACATACAGTCTGTCAACAACTTTTGAAAGTGTAACAAACTTAGCAGAAGCAGAACTGCTTTACAGTTTTTACAATTGGTAACACATGTTTCTCTGTACTGAGTTCCCTTTTTCAAAACACAGTTCTCTTTACCAACATGCAGCTCAGCACAACACTTAATCTCAAATCCAAAATGCACAAATGCAACGAAAACACTTGATACAATTGTCAGGATCCACTCTTGTACCAGAACACTGACATCATTTGTCTGCCAACAGTAACACTTGGTCACTCATAACACGGTGATCTAAAACAACACTAACAAACGGTAGCATTACAATATGTATCACTAACGTCTTTAGTAGCTTTTATTTTATTTTGTTATTTTATTTAATTTTATTTTTGCATAAAGTGAAATTCCATTAAAACAAAAAGAATGACACCTCTTTACTACATGGATTGTACTACCTTATAGTGTTTGTTACAGAAATTAATCGGAAATACTGCAATATGCTTCATTAGGTTTTATTTTCGTAAACTAAAGTAATTCCAGTAATGCGATACAAAACAAATGTGTATAGATTCACTATACATACATGTATAGGATAGCAACAGATATAGATATACAACAGTATAGTTCTCATACACATTACACCTCATGCCCTCTCTTGTAAGACACCTGGGAAAGAATCTCTTTGCATGCCTGATCCAGATATGTCCAGGCATCCAGCATTTATTACATCCAAGAGGGACATCTGATCATTTGGCTGGTGGTCATAAACTTTTCACCTCCATGAAGAAGGTGGAAAATTGTGGGGTCCTCTATTGAGTCTCTCTATGTCTGGCTGAGTCCATGTTTACTGTGAAAAACTCATTCCAAAGATTTGCCCTTTTACAGTATATACATGGCATGAAAATAAAAAGCATAATCACCTGGGTAGGTGCTCTGCTAAAATGGGAACCAGCTGTGGTTGGTCTTCTCTAGTTTTTAGCCTCTTTTTTAGATGTAGATGTAGCACATTTCAGTCTAATTTTCATACATTGTGTTAGGTTTTGAACATACATTTTTTACAGTAGTATGTAATTGTGTGCAAAATAGAGTGCAAATACACAGAGGTTTGGTGGTGGTTGAGTTAGAATGAATTTTGAAAGATGTGGTCATTGAATGCATTTTGTGTCAAAGCAATGAAAAGTGATCCACACTTTAGTCCACATTGAATTATGTTGTGCTGACTGTGTGAAAAGTTTTGAAAAAGTGAACTCAGTATTAAAAAATATGTGTTACCAATTGTAAAAAAAAAAAAATGTAAATAATAAGCTACCATCACTCACAGAGATCACGTTGCTTCAAGGTTATGTTGAACTTTCAATAACTGTGAGCACTGTAGCATGCAAAACAATATGGTAGCATAGGGACGTGCAGCTCCCCTGTACGTACAGTATATCCATGTGACAAATGTGTGTATGAATATGCCCTTAGTAGGACCATGCATATATAAAAATTATCAGTGTCACAGATGTTTTTTAAAAATGGGACCATGACATAACAAAATGAGCTCCTCCCAAGTGCTTTCTCTGAGACTGAAGTGCTATTGTTGAGGCTTAATGGTCCTTTTTCCATTTTGAACTAAATAATTTTTTCTCCTCTTTTCTCTTCTCATCTCTCTCATACTGTTTCATTCCTTTGTTGTCTGCCTCTGCTGGGAATATGGTCAGAGTACACGGTGAGTAGTTTCTATGTGTCCGCACCCATGCACACACAAAATCACACATACAAAAAACACTTTGATCCAAAAGCTGACAAATCTTTGCGGTAGAGGTTAAAGTTGATAGTGGTTGCACTTCCTGAATGCTGTTGGCCCTGGATGGCAGATCTGAGTGAGGTGCCTTTTCTGATAAAATCCAGTCTACAGCAGGAATTCATGTTCACTTCAACCGTGAAGTGGACATATAAATGTCTTGCTGCACCATCTGTCACACTGTGCACATCTGTATTTGTATTAGCCGTGCATCAATACAGTAGTGTATTGCGATATAATCTCTTGCAGTATACTAGCGTAGCCCCAATATCGTTAGCTGTTTCCTTCTTTTAATTATTTTCCCTTTCATGGAAATGTTTGGCTTTCTGGCAGTTCAGCCTTTTGCCAGTTTATGGCTGGTTGGCATTTGAATGATGGCACATGTTCATGTTGCTGTGTGTTTGCATACAATTTCATACTGTACATACTGATACATCTCAGAAGTTCATAAAACTCTAAAAGAATGGTTACATATAATGCATTGCATAAATAGCAGTATCAGGATATTAGTATATAACTGATGACTGCTTTTTGAAAAATTAGCGTTTTTTAAGGGATGTTTATCTCTTGAGTCACACACATATTATGATATATCATACACAACTCCCTTGCATGTTTATCTTATAACACATGATGTCTGTACCTATCATCATTGTTATGGGTAACATGAAAATATCGTTTCATGAGTTAATTGTTTCGAATATTGAGTTACAGTGTGATTTCCACCCCTAATGCGTGTGTGTGACAGAGAGAGAGAGAGAGAGAGAGAGAGAGACTTGTGCACGTGTTTGTGATATTCTGCTTATATTAGTCTGACCTTCATTCTTTAGATTGTGCCTAAAGCAAATGAAGTCTAATCCAAACAGAAACATCTTGTTTCATCATTTTCCATGCAGTGACATTTAACTGCAACCACTGAAACCCAGTGTGATCTGGAACCTCGATTAAATCCAAACAGGATGTATATTATATTGTATTATTATTTATTTCTCCTAACTTTGCATTTTGTTTTGTCTTTTTCCTTTTGACTTAATGATTATTTTGTGTTATTATGTTCAGTGAATCAAAAAGGGTACCCAAGAGTAGTAATCAGCTAACTATTCATTCATGAACTTTCCACTGCTTATCTGAGTCAGAGTCATGCTGGCAGCAGGCTAAGCAGGGTGACTGCGTGTGTGTTCCAATACCCATACTACCATACTGTATAGTATGCCAGATAAAAATTTAGTATGTCCCAATACATACTATGTTAAATGCAGTATGCCAAAAATACCAGGATGTCCTTCTACATCCAGTCGCATTTTGCAGTATGCAAGTCAGCATGCATTTTCGGCTATTCTGATCCACAATTCTCTACACAGCGGAAGATACATCACATTGAGTGAGCCGCCGAGAGAGCGCAGACAGATGACAGGTCAATGACAGATGACAGGTCATTGACAGATGACAGAAGCCGCAGTGACAGAAGACAGCGCGATGAAAAATAAAGAAATCCAGTGTTATGCAAAAGCCTCATTTGAATTCCTGTAAAATCCTCTTCTGCCTGTTAGCTGTTTTATATTGGTACAACTGTTTTATATTTCATAACTATTCTCAATCCTGCCAACATTGTTAGGGTGGTGCTAGAGTAACTACACTTCATTTCATTATCATTATTTACAGTTTGAGATATAAAGACATTACATATTAGGACTGCAATGATTATACACACATGTCATATCATCAACAAGTTTTGCAGAAATGTATACAGTTGCACAACAGAACTGGCAAGTATGTTCCACTACAAATAAAATCAAGTTAAATGTAAGGCTGCTTCACGTGCAGACAGAACATAGTGCCAGCAGCTGCATCTCTGCATGAACATCTCTGCCAGCAACAGAGAGCTATGTGTGAAAGGAGGTACCATGTACATGCTTGTACATAAACCGCTTATGTAACCAGTATTCCAATCTTTGGTTGTATAAGAATTTTAAGTGTTAAGCTTTAATCTAAACCAACTTGTTGTGTTTGAGAGCTGATGAATGGCAGTCAACATGGCCAAAAGCAATAAAGTGTGTGTGTGTGTGTGTGTGTGTGTGTGTGTGTGTGTGTAGTGCGCATGAAGAAAGGCAGCATGTGCGGTGCAGTTGTAAATCTACACAGCGAGATAATTATCATTATTGCACTTCTGGTTTGGGTGATAAAACACAGATGCAGAGACATACAATTAGTCTCACACCTCATCCTGTGGCTCAGTTGACAGAAATTCTTATATGATTTATGTAATTATCATCTGACAATGTTATCACTGTGCATATCAATTTCTCACAGTCTTGTTTTTTTCCATCCCCTCCAGTGCTCCTTCCTGCCCAAGTTTTCCATCCACATAGAGACCAAATACGAGGACAACAAAGGCAGCAATGATAATGTGAGTAGAGCTCAGAGTGTCATGTGGTTGGGAGCGTATTGTGTGGGTAGATCTGACAACGAAAGAAGGGATCCCAACATGGCTTTGCAACATACTTCAGGTTTGCTTTTTTTTAAAGCCTCGTGAACAATCTCCTTTCTTGTACCTTTGCTAGTCCCCTGTTGCACACCTGTATGTCTGTTTTATTGCCTCTTTTTTTTCTTCCTATATTCTCACAGATCTTCTTGCTTCAAAGCCTCTAAATCAGATCTGATGACTTCTCTTTGTCGGAGGGTTATTGCATCATTGTGCCATCATTTAATTGTTAGACTTTGCTCATAACTCAGTCTTTTTATTAAGTGAAGGATAAGAAGAGGATTAGCACTCATTCTCCTGTGTTCTCCTGTAAATAGTTGAGTTTTTTCACACAGTGTGATCAAGTATTTCGGTAACATTATCATTTGCCCGACAATGATATCTCACACAAGCAACACAGTCTTGCCTTTCAGCCTTGCTGGAAAAAAATCTCTTTTTCACTCATACAGAGCTTTTATCTTATAATACTATCTGATGTCTTTCCAATATAACATTCCTGTGACTTAAATGGAGATCTTTGTGGAAAGTTATGGCAGTTAGTTGCAGTTCAGGCAGAACATCAATAGCAAAAACAAACATTATTGCCAAAGCTCATAGGTACAGCACAAACGCATATTAATAAATCAAATAACAATAACAAAACTGCTGTATAAGAGAAAGTAAATGTTGACTTTCTTCTACAGCTACTCTTGGTTTTATTGAGTCTTTCATCACTGTTAAAAGCTTGTTCTCCACCTCCCCTTTAATACCACTCAACACTTTGTTGGCAGTAGGGACAAGTCTGAAGGTTATGTAATACTGCCTCGATCCATACTGTAGCTGAAAACAAAAGGCAGCAGCTCCACTTAATGGTGGCTCATGGGAAATGCAGGCCCATTATAATGGTTTCACAGGCGGTTATAATTTCACATTTAAAACTGATCGTAACAAGCAAGGGTGTTTAAGAAGTGAGTGCAGAAGAGTTAAATATAAGTGTTTGCTCCATCCGCTCTCAAGTTTACACTTTCCCACCACCACCTTCACCATTTGTACATGGTTTCTTTTTTCTTTCTCTATTCTTTTCCCTCATCTCTTTTAATAACCTTTTCATCCCTCTCACTGGCCTTTCTCCCTTCTGTATAAAAGTATGTAACTAGGAGGTATGATCAACTCTCGGTGACGAAGGAGCAGTGAAATTGTTCTGAAAGGAGCAGATAGCCAACGTTGCTTTGCTGTTCCTGTGTGAGTCAGACACAGGAAGAAATCAGAGACCACTTTGTGTGTCACTGACTGTGTGAGTCACACAGTCATCCTCACAGTTTGTTTAGTTGTCTGAGGGTAAAGCCAGAAGGATGGAAGGTGCTCATCATGTCATCGCTGCTCTGTACTTTTAAGACCAACAGGAAATTATCTTATTGTCAAACCCGCCTAACCTCTTTGAACCTCTGCTTTCCTGTGAAATATTTTCCTTTCAGCTTCCCACACACTTCCAGTCCCATCACTGCCGTATCAAGTGACAGTGGAAATCATAGCACATCGTCCCACAACATTTGTCAACCCCTAAAGTACATTATTGATTTGGCTGTCCTCCTCACACATTGAACTGTTCCCTGTTCCTCAGATCTTTGGCAGTGAGCCCAGAGAAGAGGAAACAGAGGTGTGGTACGTGGACATTGCCTATGATGAGATTCCCGAGCGCCATTACAAGGACTCAGAGGTAAGGAGTCAAGTCACTGACCTCAGGATACACTGGTTATGTTTGTATGTGTGTAGAGGATCACGGAGTGAATGAATGCATGCACATGCACACATGGCAGAGATGGATAAAGGTGGAAACAAGAATGAAAAGGAGAGGAGAGAGTATGGAGATGAACAGAACAACAAGGAGGGGAGGAGTGAAGTCAACAAATGTGAAATGAAAAGAAGGGATGGCTTGTGAGCAGATAAACAAAATAGTGTGTTATCTTTCTCTAGCAGCACCATCATTTTTGACCACCAGCTGGCCATCTGCCTCCTCAGAGTAATGGAAGCTAGTGTGTGTGTGTGCCCATTGTCTATCAGGGTGTGAAAGTGGATGTCACATGGCCAATGTAAATATCACTTGATTTTAAAGATAGATGGGTTTTGGATACACCAGAGTCACACCTGACAATGCACCACAGAGACCAGTGTCATACATGAATAAACCACAGTTACCAGCGTGGTCAGACAGCTCAAAAGGATCAAAGCACATATGTGGGTTTTTTTTTGCATTATGTGCTGGACACTGACATCACTACAGGTTTTCTTATTCAAATAAGACAGTGATCACAAAGATACTTGTTTCATATGCTTTCCTGGTTTATTTATTAAAAAAATAATAATAATAATACATTTTATTTATATAGTACCTTTCATGCACAAAACACATCTCAAAGTGCTCTACAAATTATAAAAGGAAAGACGTCTATTTATCATCTATGGACATGAACGGAGTAGTTCCCCATTTTGGGAAAAACTCTTATTTGTTTTATTGCGAAGAATTCAGTATATCAATACTATTCTTATGTCTGTACGCTAACTATGAAGCTGTCAGTTAGCTTAGTACAAACACTGGTAACAGGTGGAAACTGGTAGCCTGGCTCTATCCAAAGGAAACAAAATTCGCCTACCAGTACCTCTAAAGCTCACTAACAATTTATATCTCGTCTGAACTGAAGTGTAAAAACAACACGTTATGGTTTTGATGGGGTTTAGGTGCTGCACTATTTCTTGTGCAATCACTTCCTGGAGTTTTGACATCACTGTAAGGTTGCTGGCGACCTGCGGAGACTCCAGGAAGTGACTGCGCCCAGCACATTATCCACAACAGGCTTGCTGTTTCCCCCTGTTTGCAGTCTATATGCTAAGCTAAACTAACCAGCTACTGGCTGTAGCTTCATATTTAGCGTACAGATATAGAGTGGTGTTCTTCTCATCTAACGCTCTGCAAGAAAGCAAATAAGCATATTCCCCAAAATGTCAAACTATTCCTTTAAAATAAAAAAAATTACTGCACCAGGCATCTGTAGTGATGTTACTCACTTGATTTTATTTTCAAAACTGCAGTGCATCCTGATATAATTTTTCATGTTTTCTGTGGTAAATTACACTGTGGTATATAAAATTTGTAAAAGGCATATCACAGTGAAATGTCACTTTCAACACTAGCATATTTATTCCAGAGAAAATGGTTCAGCAAATTTGGAAGAAATTAAGGTAGAATATTAGTTGACGTGGTATTTTATAAAAATATATATTTTAAATAAGGACAAGCTCTCATTAGCATTTCTCATCTTTTCCCTCTTTATCTGCCAAGAAACTTTATGACACATTTTTGTGCAGACAACTGCTTCTACCTCCACTTCAGGTGCTTTCCCAGCAGGGATGTAAAGAGTTGTGTCTAACCTATCTCTCACACGCTCACAGTCAGATACATGACCCTAAGACAAATGAGCACTACAGCATAATTAGTCTATAGGGAGCAGTGATTAATGCACATAAAAGTTTGTGATTAGGGACTCCTGCACAAGGCTCGTAATGAATGCAGGTGATCCTGTCCCATAGGCAGGAAGGAGGAAGTATGTGTGTGTGTGTGTGTGTGTGTGTGTGTGTGTGTGTGTGTGAGTGAGAGAGAGAGAGAGAGAGAGAGATAAATGACGGGAAAAAACATTTTAATTAGATGTTGGTTGTCAGTTAACCACTCCTTTGCTCATGCAAATCTTGACATAAGATTTTTTTTTTTTCTCCTGAGGAAGAATTTCTTATTTTTCCGATCTTGTGTCTCACGGCCTTGTAGGACCTGCGGTATTTTAAGTCGAAGAAGACTAACCGAGGCCTCCTGCAGGAAGGATGGATCAACAACCAAGACCCCATCATGTGCTCCTACAAACTGGTCACAGTCAAGTTTGAAGTCTGGGGCCTGCAGACGCGTGTGGAGCAGTTTGTACACAAGGTCGGGATAAAAAAGTTCTTGTGTGAATTTTCTTTTTGTGGGGACAAGTTGTAGATGCCCTCTCAGAAATACCCTTTCCTTACTCAGTCAAACTTTTTGACCCGTGTAGATCAGTGTCAGTGCCAGAGGCGTTTCATTTTCTGCTCTGATAACATGTGACACAGCCAGTTGGCCATGAACCACATCAGATGCCCTGTTCACATCCTACAGATTGCCTTGCACCACCTCCCTTTACCTTGGCTGCACAGTTTAAACTTCATATCTCCTATTTCCCAAATCTATTTCGCCTAGCCCTCTGCAGCATCTGTCCCTGGGGTGAACTGTCCCTGTCTTCTCCTTGCCCGAGGCAACACACACACACACACACACACACACACACACACACATACACATACACACAGGCAGGGCCATTACTCACATGGTAACACCAGGAGTGACTCATATTAATCACATTCCTCCAAGGGTAAACGGAAACATTTACAACATAAAAATGTTTTGAAACTCTCTTCGGCCTTCATAGTTAACTCATTCTGATTCACATCCTCTCTCCTTGAACTTCCTCCCAGCTTCTGTCCCTCTTTACCTTTCATTCCTCTTTTGCTTCTTTTTTCCTCTCTTTTTTTCTGATCAGGTAATTCGAGATGTCCTGCTTTTAGGACACAGGCAGGCCTTTGCCTGGGTGGATGAGTGGATTGGTAAGTTTATTAGAGGTGGCAGTGCTCATGATTGCAGTTTGATAATGTGGCAAAGCCCTGATCATTTTTGTTAACAGACAAAGGGATCTATAGTAAATTTGCTTAAAATCAGTATACTCAAATTCAAAGTATACCTCATAGAAAGTATTATAAAAGTGATACAGCTAATGAGAATATGTCTTTAAAGGGTCTAGCATGACTATTTTTATGTTGTAAAGCATCTTTGAGTACACTGAAAAGCACTACTGTTCAAATTTGATTTGTTATTATCGCTTAAAGAAATAACAGATTGGTTTATACAATACAGAATATGTGGTATTTTGCCTTGTGACTATCAGAAACTCAGTTAGTGGTTTACCTGTGTTTTTCATTACCACCACATTGCTGTATATACTGTACACAGTGCACATCCTATAATGATAAGGTCAAATCACACGTAGCAGAAGTTTGCCTTCAGGGCTCCTGGCAGGAAGACTTTATGTCTTTTTTCCTAAACCTAACCAAGTAGTAAGGCTTTTTGGCTTCCACATATAGACATTGATGAATGTCCACACTTAACTATGTTGTGTCATATCATCACATGGCCATATTTCTGTCACTGTAATAATTGGACTGTTTAATTAAGTATAACCATAGCCAACGTCCATTCAATATCTTAATGTCTTTAATGCCTCCATCCCAACAGACATGACCATGGAGGAAGTCAGGGAGTACGAGCGTGCCACACAAGAAGCCACCAACCTGAAGATTGGCACCTTCCCCCCTGCCATCTCCATCTCAGAGACCCCTCTGCTGTCCAGCACCCGCAGCGGCCCTAACAGCGCCCCATCCACTCCCCTCTCCACAGAAGCCCCCGAGTTCCTGTCTGTGCCAAAGGAGCGTCCCAGGAAGAAGTCAGCTCCGGAAACCTTGACCCTGCCGGATCCGGGCCGCAGGGATTCAATCTTCAAACTGCCCAGCTTTTTCTCTTGGAACTCCAGTCCGCAGCCAGAATGAGAGCGGGGCTGTGCCACTGGTGAACGCCCTCGACCTGTGGATCAGCGCAGGATGCCTGCCCAGCACATCCCACAATGCCCCCTCAGCCAGCTGAAGTGAAGGAGACTTTTCACTGTCCTGGTGATCCCAGCCCCCTCAGCAGACTCGTCAGTGTTACAGCAAAGCCAACAGCTCTCAGACTGCCTTTACAGGTACTGACAGGCAGCCTGATCTCCACAGCAAAAAGTCCTGCGAGGTGTAAAGGTAAAGTGCGTCCCCTTGAGAGTCTAACAAAAGCAGCTGAAGGCTCCTCATTCTTCTCTCCTCCTCAGAAACAGACAGCCAGCACCATGCATCAGACAGTATGGAGTCCAATTAGTCAGATTGAGTGTAGCGTACATTCCTGAAAATGTTTTATCCCACAGAGCATCACTTGATTTTCATCCAAGCTCAGGGTGTGTTGACAAGATATGTTGAGATTCAATCACTGCACATAAACTTTACATGTACAGAATTAGTTTTTATTTCTGCTTTACCTTTTAAGCATCGGGGTCTCTGGCTTTGTTAACCGGGTGCTTGTGGTTTGACGTATGTATTTATGTGGTTGGGACTTTTTGACGGATTCTTGTTGGCCACTGTATCAGTTGAGTATTATGGTTTTCACAGTCAGGTGTAAAGTGATTGTGTATTCTTGAATATACTGTTTGAACATTATTTATCCGGTAAAATGTCAGTACTTCAAAAAGAATATCATATCCAGTCATGATGCTGCTATGAAATTGCTCTTGTGTATTTTAAAGGACAAGACTCTCTGTCTCCTTCAAGTGTTTGTTTATTATAGTGAGTTCTGTTGGCCACAATGTCTGTAAATGACTTCTGTAATTGCATGTTTTCGACTCCAGAGGCTGCTTTTAATTAATAATTGTGAATTAAATGTTCTCCATGTTTTCTTTGTTATCTCAGCCTCGTACTTGATGTTGTGTTGTAACTGAGTTCTTACAGACTGGCCATGTGGTTTGCATGTTGTTTTGCTGCTTCGTTCATTTCAACTGTAGTCTTTTTTTTTTTTTGTCATACTGTTGATGGGTTTTGTATTCAGTAAATTAAATGAAATCCTGTTGTATCCATTAATTGTGTGAGGAGTCTTTGTTAATACCATTTATTTGAATGGAATTAAACATAAGCACATAAACTCATAACCTAAGGTAGTTCCAAAGCCAAACGTATTTATTAAAACTGAAGTGCTCATGGGACACAAACAAAATATATTTCACACATTCACTCAAAACACACTTTCAGATTTGCTTTCATTTAGAGAATGTGACAATACCAAATTTGAAAATTATACATTTTGCACTCTAATTTTTAACTACACACGTTGGCGCACAAAGTTATATTTGCTAAAAAGAATAACACTTGCTGCAATTATTATTTTTCAGAATAGAAGCACCATCCATACAGATGTACAACACTCAAACATTAACTAAAAGCTTTTGTTTTTGCACAAAATGAAATAATTAAGTAGCAAAGCTCAAACATACACTCTGAGCAATCATCTCTGTGGTCACTGTTCTAATAAATAAAACAAAACAACAAAAACAATACAGTTGGAGTTTTTTCTCTCCAGTTCCATACTGCCACACTATAACCCTTTCACTTTTAAAAACGCACTAGTATTCACACATGGCAGCATTAATCCATGGGCTGCTGTTAGTGATTCACAAACATTCATGTATCCTCTTGCCAATGGACCACGCAGAACTCGGTCTTTATAAAAACTTTTATTGTAAAAATAATGACCTGAAAGTTACAGTGTTGGACAGACACGTAGGCACAACCACAGCCCCTTTATAAGAGTTTAACTTAGCAGGACAAACTAACTGTAAACTCTTAATTAGTGGTGCATTTGGCCTATAGTCAACAGGATGCTGGATTGCCCACCATTGTACATAATATAATAAATATTACACTCACTTCAGTGTTCATGTTTTTGTTTATACACATACACAATCAAAGCATATTTTGCTGAATATTCCTCTTCCAATTTAACTTGACTAAATGTCAAGAAAATGCAAGTCAACAATGGCTAAAAGTTATGACTCATTAATAAAAGTCAGAGCTTAAAAAGTTCAGTGTGAACATAAAATGTTGTAATGACATTTATCTTTTACAAACAAGCATCCATAAACCTTAAAAATCCAGACTAAAATATTGAAATACATAAAAAAAAAAAATCCAATGCTTGTACAACACAAGGTGTAATGACGGCACAGAAACAATTAGTTTTCCCATCCTTATATGTAAACACAACAGAAACCACCACCAAACTTCGACCCAGCTGATACATTTGTTAAGTGCAAGCAAAGAACAAGGCGTGATTCTATTTCCGATGTGCCATCTTTTTTTTTTCCCATTATCTTTTCTCTAGTTCTTTGGTGAGGCCATTTGTTCTCCGTCTCTCCTTGAGGTCATGCATGGCATTGAGGAAAAATTCATACCAAAAAAAGGTGAAGCCTGTCGACAACGCAGCCTTCACAAGGCTGGGAGAGAGGCCTTTGAAGAAGCCTCGGACGCCCTCCTCTTTGGCTATTTGAACCACGCAGTCCACCAAGCCTCTATAACTCCGCACCTGCGCATGAGAAACAGGAGATAATACTTACACATTAGACCCAAAATATGTGCTCCAAAAATGTGAGACACATTGTAGAAAAGCTTACTTGTCCGAAGTGAACTCTGGCTGCCTCAAAGCCCCCCACCTGCAGTCTCTTCTTGAAGAGGTCAAAGGGGTATGTGACTGTTTTGCTGATGATTCCAGCTCCACTGCCACATAGCAGGCTTCTCAGGTTTCCTTTTGGGGAGAAGACGTAAAGTCACAAGATTCAAACTGTGAATACTTCACATGTGTGCGTAATGTGGTGGAATAAATGCCATGGGCGGGACGATGAGTTTGATCTCCACTGACCTCCTGACTTTCCAGCTTTGGGTGGTGGAGCCAACAGCTTTTTAAAGAGATTGTAGGTGAAGAACTGCAGCCCAGCGTAAGGAAACACTGCCAACATTGTTGGAGACAGGCCGCGGTAAAATGTCAGTACTCCCTCTGAGCGGCACATTGTAGACACAGCGTGTCGCAGGTTCCTATACACCTGAGAAGACACATGAAGCATAATACAGGGTTTCAGCAGGGTTCACAAAGGTAAATACTGGCCACAGTGAGCAGATTATATCACATTTTCTTCAGTACATACCAGCAGTAAATAAGAATAGTTCCTAATGATATAATTAATTTAATTAACAGGACCTGGACCCAGATAAGAAGCAGAAAATGGATGGATGAATTAACCAATTAAATATGATTATTTCATTATTTATTAAGTTCATTTAAGTTTTTGCTAAAATCGATTATGAGTCGATGAGCTTCGCAGCTACTATAGCTAGCAGCAGTGACAGTGTTTGCAATAGGTCTGATGGTGCTGACTGAAACTCCACAAAAACAAGCCAGCCAGATAGAAGTCTGCACAGATCCACCCTACCCGGGACCTGAGTCAGACCAGGTCCAAATTATTCTAAATCTAACCGGGTCTGGGTAGGGTCTCATTTCACTGCTGCTGCTAAATACTTATTTTTTTTGGAATTTGATTTGCAGATATTAAATTGGTTATGTGGTTATATAAAAATGATCTTCTGTCAATCTATTCTGTCAGCAACAGAATGTTGATGCAGGAGTGAAAATAGGACTTTCAATTATTTTTATAAATTAGTCTATCTGCTGTCAATAAAGGATAAATATATGCCCAAATGATAAGCTTCAGAAAACTGAATGTCTCAGTCTCAGTAGCAGACTTTTTCTTTACACACTTTTATTTGCAGTGTAGGGAAAAGCTGTTGTTAGCGTAGGAGATGAGCAACCGAAGAGATACCAAGGCTCGGGGACAACCAGTTTGTATTCCCACCAACATCTCTGTTTCTCCCCTACCACATTTACAGTGCGATGGATTTCTGTCTAAACAGTTTTTTCAATAAAATCAACTCATCAAATCAATCAAAAAACTAGAAGAAAAACTATGTCTATGAGCTGACGTAAGAATATCTTGACTACTATCAGAAACTTTCTGACAGCTACAGTATATCAGCAGCGGCATGTCCTACCTTGGGTTTTCCCTGAGCTGCAAAGCGTGTCCGCAGTGTGTCCAGAGGCTGGCAGACCACTGTAGCAGAGCAGGCAGCCAAACCGCCACACATAAAGTGAACTCCTGCTGTCTGGCTGTCATATGGCGTCGTCTTGTGGACCACCTCAGTCAGAAACTCAAAACTGGCAAACTGCAAAGCACATGTTAAATAAATCTTGTAAATACAGGTAATCGTGTTATTAAGATAGTTTAAAAAAAAGTTTACTTATTTGTGTGAGCAAGCAGTTTACAGGCTCTACCTGGACAGCTCCGAAGCAGATGGAGAGGAGCTGTGCGGGGATGTGGCCCTTCCAGAAAGCAGAGAGTCCCTCCTCTGAATAAATGCAGCGGGATGCCTGAAATAAACCCCAGTACTTCCCCTCCGGCCTCTGTGAAGACACACGCTCAATCTGCAGCTGTGGGGAAAAGAAACATCAGCATTAACAGCATATTTAATTTCTACAACACAATTTGCAGTTATAGCTCAGTTTCTGAAATGTGACGCTTTAAATCTACATTATTACTTTCTGTGGCACTAAATACAATTTAATATACTGGTTTCCATATCCCAATATTAAGTATATTTTACATCTGGAAATGTGAAAATACTGAAGAAATCGTTATTACAACAGTCTGGACACAGCAGACGCTCTGTATTTTACTTTGATTCAAATATCTTCAAAACCTGCATGAATCCACAGTAAGTACACGGACACACCATTACCTGAAATCTGATTTTAAGCACGTCAAAGGGACTGATGAGGGCTCGGGTGACCATCCCAGCAGCTGACCCAGCCAGGGCTGCCTCCTCTGGGGCGAGGCCTGCACCCTGAGCCCCAGGGTCAAAGCCCACCATGTCTCCACAGCCTCAGATTCCTGTTAACACAGCAGAAAGAAATGGTGAATAATTAGTGTTTTGTAATGTTAGCTCAATTAAGCTTTTATTCAGATTTAAAGAAAAATGGTTTGAAAATATCATATACAGTATGTGTATCAAACATATCAATCACATGTTACATCTCGTTTATCCACCAGCCAAATACCTTTACTTTCACAGTTGAGAGCTGGTATTCTTCCTCTGGCTATTGAGGTTCAAGAATATTCAGGAGGAAAACAGATTGTGTGATTTGGGAGAAGTGGAAAGCGAGTCCCATTTTCTTTTGTATCATTCTACATACTCTGATGATCCAAGATTCTCCCATGAAATGGCTCGACAAAACCCGAAATATTCTGGTGCACAGATGATAAAAATCAGAAAGGTTGTTTAGTTTTGGTGTGTTTGAATTTGCTAACAAGACGGATTTCTGATTTCTCCAGTATTATATAGAAGTGGTGGATTCAGATCCTTTACTTAAGTAAAAGTAGAAATACCACAATGTAAAAGTTTACTTGAAATCAATGCAGCAGAGTAAAGAGTAAAATATTTGCCTCTGAAATGTTGAGCAGAAGAAATTAAGAGTAGCAGTAAAGCACATGTACTTCAAAACTGTACTTTGGTTAACTTGAGTAAATGTATTTAGTTACTTTCAACCAAGCACAAGTCTTTGCATGTTTTGACAGCTTTCTGAATTTTGCTGCAGACATGAAGGTTTGAAAATATGATGACCTGAATAATTAAAAAATTAATTAAAAGTTATTTTGTTTAAAAATGTAAAAGCAGCATCCTGGATCTGGCTTGTATTAATTTGTGGTGTCTTGTAAGCTCAGTAGGTGTATCCATGACACAATATTAACAACTTCGTTCATTCATATGTGCAGAAGTGTGTGGCACATCTTTCTCGATTGACATTTTAGATACTGCAGTTAACCCTAAAATATTGTCAGATTATCAATACCTAGACAAAATCAAACTGTCAAGACTATAATTGAATATAAATAACAACACGCATGGAACGCTGTGACGACCAGATACAATCACAACAGGTAGAGGGCATGCAGTGCGGGACCTTGGGACTAGCTAAGCTAACAACAACAGAGCGAATGTTTACTTTGTACCGAGGCACAGAGGTAGACACAGGTAGAAACTTACCTTATAGTAAGTCCTTTATAGATACAACTACAGCTACAGTACTGAACCCCGACACACTACAATCCAACATTAGCAGGACAAAAACTGCACGCCAGAAATTGCTAATATTACTTCCGGGTCGGATCAAAGCAGAAATATCGCGCAAGATGTATCGCTACCTCCCTTCAACACGGCGGAAATAACATAACGACCACGAACATAACCGCTACTTTTTTCCGTTTGTTTGGGAAGCTTTTTCCAGATATACTCGCTGTAACATTTCTGTGCGTTTTTCATTGATGTCTAATTTGCTGTTTTTCTATTATGTCTGCAGCATAAAACAAAAACAGTATGATCTTATAAATCTTTATATCATCTTGGCCAAACGTCATACCCACAAAAATACATTTTATTCCATTAGTTATCATTACTGTCACTTCCGGTGAAGACATTCAAAATAAAAGTTTCAAATTAGGCAGAAGTGTTGATATGGTTGTGACTACGAGAATAGGGACGTTACAGTCGAAGCAGACGTAAAAAGCTCTCGTTTCGTTCGTTATTTGTGGCTAGGTGAAGGGAGGAAGGGATTTATCCTGCGGTGATACTTCAGCTTTGAAAGGCTGTGTCGAGAAAGGTCTGCTTACATCTGCTGTAGTGGTATGAGCGGCTTAGATGTAAAGAATTGGCGTAATTTTAGGTAAATTTTCGCGCACTATTTTTTAAAATGTAAGTAACTGATTTAAGCTGGCTTTCTACCAACTCGATATGTAGTTCACGTTAACCTGTTTCTGTCTTTTGGCGGGCGGTTGTAACGTTAACGTAAACGTAAGGTTAGGTAACGTTAAAACTTGACGCTAACTCGTCTTAACATTAACGCTAACGTTTCAGCAGTTGAGCAGAAGCACACAAGCTAGCTAACGCTAATTCAGTATTAGTTAGCGTCATTTATTAGTGTGTTGACAACAAGACAGCAAAACTGTGTTAACGCTAACTTACATTTGTTCTCGTTAACACAGCGATAAACCAAAATAACGTTACCCAAGTTGACGTTTAGCTAACGTTAAATATAACGTTAACTTAACGTTACGTGTAGCGTAAGTTACTTGTGATGGGTATGTGGCTAATATATTGATATTAATAGCTCACTAATTAAAATAATACTGCGTGCTTGTGTGTTAAATCTGTTGATTTGGAGTATTGGGTGACCTCTTGGTTGACCTGGGCTTGCCCATGTAATCCCCCCGATCCCTCAGTGAATGAGCTGTGGGGAGCAGCCGGTTTGATGACAGTACAGGATTTTGCGGTTATTGTTGTCACACAAATTGTTCTGTGGTCTCTGTCTGTAATGTATTTTGTGCCCGGGCTTGAAGCAGAACCTCGATCTGTTTGTGAAAAGCTTGCATTTCTTTTGACAAACTCCAGTTATATTTGGACCTCTCTAAAATGCAGTAAAAATGATTGTCTGATCTTCACAGCAGGACAACTCTCAGGTGTGATTTGGGTGCTACCATCTATAATGGATAACTCTACTGATGACTACAGGATCCAGTCATTTGATCTGGACACACAGATGTTGCTGAAAACAGCCTTGAAAGGTTAGCATGTTAGTGTACTCATTACTGATTTACAGGAATTTCAGCATCATGTCTGTTGCAAACGTCTACAATAATTTTCACAACCGTACCTGCGTTTGCATGTTGTTGAAACTTAAACAATAAATGGCCACTCAGCATCCGTTGTGTGTGAATGACAAACATCTCAAACAATCTTTTTGTAAATACATTTTTGTTTCTTTCAGATCCAAGTTCAGTGAACCTGGAGAAGGTATCCAGTATCATCGTGGATCAGTCTTTAAAGGACCAGGTGTTCAGCAAAGAGGCTGGACGCATCTGCTACACCATTGTGCAGGTCCATACTGTTTGCAGTTTGATGGGCTGGTTGTCCATCACCATTTAACTGTAGTTGTTGTCCATGTTAGTTTGATTGATCAAGACACTGAGCACAATTGAGGCAGAGGGATTTAAGAGCAGGACATCTGATTGAGTCTCTTTAACCAAATTCTTAATGCTCTCACCTTATTAATGCCTCACTTGCAGTTTACACTCGAGCAACAGGAGGCTCTTAAGCCAGATTACCTACACCACTATGTTTCCTGACTTTTTGTCCATACTCCCATCTTCTATCTGACCTCTCTTGATCACCTCGTGTAGGCAGAGGCCAAGCAGAACAATGGGAATGTGTTCAGGAGGAACTTGTTGAACCGGCTCCAGCAGGAGTTCAAGGGCCGCGAGGAGACGAGGGGGCGTTCGCTGCAGGAGTGGGTGTGCTATGTCACATTCATCTGTAACATCTTTGACTACCTCAAAGTAAGTTACCCATTAAGATATTTCAAACTTCATCCTGTTATCATATTGTCTTAATGATGACTACATAGCGGCATTGTTAAATGACTCTGGATCAAAGCCAAACGACATGAATGTATTTTCTTTTAGCTGTCACCTTGTGATATCTTTGTTTACATCTTGCGTTCAGTGTAGCAGATGTAAATTTCCGGAAACTGTACACTGTGCACGTGCTTCTCGTTGCTGCTTAAATGCAACATCTTGCTTGTAAGTGTGGTAATATGAGTGTTTAGTATGTCAGTGGTGGGGAAAATGAGCCTGAAAGGTGTGTCCACAGTTCACTTTCACATCAGAAAGTAGCTTGACTCAGGTTTCATCATTGATAATGGCCATTGTCGTTTTGCACAGTTCGACTCTTTTATGGTGCTCATTTTTCACTTGTGTGAAAGGGAAATTATAGTCAAGGACTTAACACAGTTGCCTTAATAAAAGTTTTAGTCTTGCACTCTCTGTCATTGCCTTGACATTCAGGTGAACAACATGCCGATGGTGGCCCTGGTCCATCCTGTGTTTGACTGTCTGATTAGGCTGGCCCAACCAGATGCTCTAATGAATGAGGAGGAGGTGAGAAAGAATGTATAGTTATTTCTCCTTTTGTTATATTCATTTTATTTGGTTAGATGATGCTTATTTAGTAAAATACATTTTCTCTGTAAGCTCTTCTTTAAAAAATCTATTTTTAATAATTAACATTAATACTTATTTGCATATATTGTGGCTCTAATCCTTGTACTCTATCTTGATAATGGACAGTGATATTGATAGATATCATGCATGTGGGGAAATCACAACAAAAAAGTGTTTAGGACCAATTCTGATTTCTTTGACCAGTGCCATGGGTCACGGCAATGGTTTCAATATTCCTAATTTCTTACTTTTGAGAAAGCACACACAGCGAGGTGCCGACCAGTGTGAGCATCAATGCAAGTCCATCAAAATTAAAATGCATTGCACAACTCTACTCCAGTACACTACGCTTTATTCAACAAATGCTTTTTGCCTTCATCGGGGTGTCTGAGGCTGTCTGAGTCATGTGACTGATAAATCACCATAGATACCAAGTGTACAAAGCAATATTATTAAAAAAAACAACTATTTACAAGATACCATTACTCTTACTGGTAACAGAAATTACAAGAGAAATACAATATGTATAATTTTACAACCATCTTTTCAGAATATTCTCTAGAAAATATAATCTTTCGTTTTAACTCATTAATGGGTCAAATGGTTGAATATCCATTTTTCAATACAGGGCAACATAAGAGCAGAAGAAAAATCTGTTGCCTTGAAGGCAAAAAAAAAGTCACAAAGGTTGGTGAACAGAGCATGGTATTCTGGAGACAAGTTGTGCAATATGTGAGAGGAAATCCACTCAGGGAAACATGCAAACTCCACACATAAAGGCCCCCGTCAGCCTTGGTGTGATATATACAGATATACATTCTCTTGTATTATTTTGACTTGGTTTTTTTTTTTTTTTTTTGTTGATTTTTTTAAATTAATTTATTTTTTTTAATATACATGCCAGAAATTGTGAAATTTCAAGAGTACATGTAAAGAGACCATGCTTAACAATGTTTGTGTTTATCTCCTCCACCTCCCTCTGCAGGTGGACTGCCTGGTGCTGCAGCTGCATCGCATCGGAGAGCAGCTGGAGAAGGTGAACAGCCAGCGGATGGACGAGCTGTTCTTCCTCCTCCGGGACGGCTTCCTGCTCCAGGAGGGCCTTACCTCCATGGCCCGTCTGCTGCTGCTGGAGATCCTGGAGTTCAGGGCTGGAGGCTGGATGCTCAGCAGCACCGCCCACAAGTACTACTACAGTGAAATTGCTGACTAGGATTGCTGCAAGGACAAGGGTGCTGAGCAGCTGCTTTGCAGGTGCGTTAGCCAACCTTCAAGCACCTTGGATACCTCTCCTTAGTCACCACTGATTATAAAACCAGCAATTTCATGACGGACAGCAACATCATTCAGGAAATCAGTGGAGGGTTTTGTGAAGATGGCGGATCATAAACTGTAAAAAGACTTTGATTTTGCTGGATTGTTCCCTGTGTTTGATAATATTTACTGAGACATGGTGCCGTGGATGTGGAACGTGCAATAGTTCAGAAGAAGTTGAAGTTAATGAGGTTTAGCCACATTCAGGTACACTTTGTTTAAAAGGAGTTTGTTTTAAAGTTTGGTTACAGATAAAGAAGCTAAAGATAATTTTTTTTTTTTTTTAACTTGCAGTCATTCCTGTTTTGAGAAAATATTTCAAAGTCCAACTTATTTTTTACTAAATCCAAAGGGCTTGAAACAGACATTCCGGTCAGAAGCAAGCTGATTTGGTCTTTGTTTTACTTTTTATTGTTGCGTGACCAACGTTCTAATTTAATTAAAAAATCAATATTTGAATTATTTAGTTAAATATTTTAGCATAGAACTGAACTTTTACAAAAGGTTTGAGATGCAGTTCAGAGGAATTTTCTGCCTAGTTTGTCCTGTAGGACTCCTGTGTTACAGTTTCATTACATTTCGTTATGTGAGGCCGTTTTGTCAGATGAAGCATTGTGTCTTAATTCAGGGATCTTCTTTTCTTTTTCTTTTTTTTTTCTTTTTTTTTTTGTTTTGTTACAGCTCAGCATAGGAATAAGAGACCAAGAGATTGATTACAGTTCATATTTAAACTTTGTTTCTACAGATAAATCAGATATTTAATACATTTCTAGATTCACAAGTTTTGTTTGCTAAACAAGTCGTGCCAATATAACAAGAACAGCTTTATCCAATACAGGGGACTCAACGAGGTCTCCGCTCTTAATTTGTAGTTGAGATGCATTGTTGATGACAGTGGTGGGGGAAGTACTCAGATCATTTACTTAAGTAAAATTAGCAATACCACAGAATAGAAATAATGTTACAAGTCAAAGTCCTGTATTCAGTAATGTACTGAAGTAAAAGTACCAAAGTATTAGCATCAAAATACAGAAAGTAAAAGTACTCATTATGCTGAATGACTCCTTTCAGAATCATATTATTGGATTATAATTATTGATGCATAATTGCATCATAATTTGTATTATTCATCTGAATCGGCAAAGTAGCTAGTAACTGAAGTTATCGAATAAATGTAGTGGGGTAAAACAGTATAATATTTCCCTCTGAATTGTAATGGAGTAGAAGTATAAAGTAGCAGAAAACGAGAGCACTCAAGTAAAGTACCTCAAAATTGTGCTTAAGTAAATGTGCTTAGATACTATCCACCACTGCTGGAGGAGTAGGTATTTTCCTCCCTTCACATATATGCAGGTCAGTTATGAGTATAAATAAAGCAAATAGAAAACTATGGTTCCTTTTGAATTCAGGCTCCACCAGAACTAGAAACATTATGTAGCTCAGTTTTACATTGGAGTCTGTTGTTGATACTTTGTTGATGCTCAGTGACGGCTTTACAACCAAAGCTGTGCCTTGGAATCAGACAGACACAAGCATAGGACACACATCATGTGTTTCAAAATATTACATCTCTTTGAAATGCTTCCGAAATACAGCGTTACCCTAGCGTTACCTAGCGTTAATATAAAATTGGCTTTAACAGCAGTCAGACAAATCAACCTCTGATCGATTCAGAGAATTAATCCTCAATGTTAGAAATGAGAAGAATTGAATTAAAAGCCCAGCTGTGGTCAGGATTTAGAAAATGTATTATATCTCCCAAAATCCCCTTTTCTGTTTGAAGCTTTAGTGTTTGTCACCACATTCAGACCATGCTGACAAACCAAACTGAGGCAAATAGGTTTAATGATGTATTAAACTGATCCTGAAGAGTTAAATTAGGAATCACTAAGTTTGAATGCTGTAGACACAAGTAGTCCCTTAGTGACAGGGCACAGTCTGCCTGCAATACATGTTTATATATTTTATTACACTATTGCAACATTTTTACATTACTCAGTTCCATTTTTTATGGTTGGGTTGTACATTTAATGCAATTGTATTTGTTCTAATAAATCTTGGACATTTTTCCTTAAGTCAGTTTTCTGTGTTTGTTTTAATTAATACAATTACATGGAAAAAACTACAGCATAGTCCTTCCAAAGGATTTCCACTATTTACAATAGCGCTTTGAGCAACAAAATGTGTCACTGAATCGATCGATCTGTCCGCTCTGTCAGTCTGAAGAAACATTCGAGTTGACAGTGTTTCAGTCCTGAGTCTTTCTACCACCAGCGGTAGTGGGCATAGGCCCTGTTGGCTTCAGCCATCTTGTGCAGCTCATACTTCTTCTTGACAACGTTGCCCTCCTTCACAGAGGCTGCCAGCAGTTCCTGGGAAAGTTTTTCATACATGTGCGTGCGTCTGTGTTTGTTGTCCCTGCACTCTGTGATCATCCATTTCATGGCGAGGAAGCGACGCCGGTTGTCCGTAAGAGGGATGGGCACCTGGGTGGGGTTCAACCAGAATATAATTAGACTTTTTTTTTGTTGGCAGAAGGTCAACAACTGTTTCTGAAGAGCTATCAATCTAACAAAAGAGCATTGATCTGCCTGATCGCTAACCTGGTAGTGCTTTCCACCTTTCTGTATGCTAGCCAGCCCGACAACAGGCTTACAGTTCTCCAGAGCCTGGTGAAAAATGGTGTAGGGGTTGCACTCGATCTCTTCCTTCTTCCCTTCTGGAGCTTTGTGGTATTTCTCCACCTGTTTCCTCTTTATGTTCTCCAGGGTCTGGAAGCAGAAAGAGAAATTGTGGTAACTCATTTACTATAAAGGCCAAGAGCAAATCCTTAAGCTTCACTTTGAGACTGTGAACAGCGTTTGCTTTCTTACCTGTGTCAAGATCTCTCTGGCCATAACCTTGTCTCCATGTTTCATCATCATGTTGATGAATTTACTGAAAACAAAAAGACAAAAATTATCACCCGACATGAACTCTCAGATGCACAGCTTTGACTAAACAAGTGTTTGTTTGTTCTACCTGAGGACTGGATCGTTGAAAACAGAGCTGGTGACTCCACTGGTTGCTGCCTTGATGGGTCTGAGCGCTTTGAGCTCCCGCTGTTCCTTCTCCTCAGCACTCAGCTCCGTCTCTGGTGTGCTGTAGGCCTCCTTCCTGACCTCTGGCTCCAGATAGTAAGGGTTGTATCTGCTCCATCTCACCAGGAACACTCTGCAAACAACGGGGGACACGAGAGAGTTTCACAAACTACTCAGAGTTTGTGTGTGAGGGCAGGGTGTTGCTGGCTTTTTTTAATGATAGTGAATTCAATTTCTTGGGACTTTTGGACAGAACAGACAATTTGAAGACTGCAACTTTTTGATTGGCATTGTTACTATTTTTTTTTTTAACTTTAGAGACCGAATGATTAATTCATTTTTTGAGTAATTTAAATATAATTTATTTAATTTTGTCTTTTAGATATTTAATTGTATAATCAATCAAATCCAAATGTTTTTGATGAAACGCTCATTAATGCCTTTTCGCTGTTTTGTGACGTTTTATAGATTAAACGATTAAATAAACGAACAAATAATCGACAGATCAATCGATGATGAAAATAATCGTTACTTGCAGCCCTAAAAAAAAAAATTGTTAACGTGCGATGGGAATATGTCATTATTTTAGACACTTTATAGAACAAATTATCAATTGACTGATTAAAAATGATCAGCACTAATGACATTAGCGGATCAATAATGAAAATAATGTATTGCAGTCTAGCTACTACACATTCGTGTTGGCTAATCTTCCAGGTGCTGATATTTAACATAAGAGCTAGTTCGCTATGCACAATTACATTAGTGTTAGGACTCTGAATTGTAGGACAAATGTGCCCATAGCACAGTAATATTAAATAACCAGCTAACACCACCTGTTAATTGTTTATGTCTTTATAAAAGTCATAATTACCTTGGTGTCCAAGGTTTTAATAATCCTGAGATGGAAGCAGCCATCTTGAAAATGTGAGCGTCAGTTAGGACCCCAGATTAGTAGCTCCTGCAGATGCCTTAAATAAATCGGCGTTTCATTTGTTAGATTTTATTTTCAATACCGTGGAAAAATATGATTTTTTTTTCACAATGGTAGACACTGTGTGTTTATTTTCAAAAATAATTCTGAACAATAATGTTGGACTCTCGCGCACTCGCCGGTGACATCGCGCGATGTTTTTAGTGCTATGGCGTACCAGGAAGGGGAGACGCTTGAGTCTTGGCTCAGTGAGTGATTAATCCCATTTTATGAATTAAATAATATGGGTAATTAGCTAGATACATTGCTCCGGGTGACAGGGCAGTAAATCCGTTAGTACGGAAGCTGTCAGTGCGCTGATAGCCGCTTTCTAGCTGATTCACAGCTAGTAAAGGGTCCTGGTTGACAGTCTACTGTCTGCTACATTAGCAGGGTGGGTGGAGAGCTATAATAAACACTGTCTGGGTTACATTTACCAGTGACAGGCAACTCAGTGTGTGCAGTGATTGTTGAAGCACTATGGATAGTTGTTCCTCAGTTACTTACAGCTTAATACTTGCAGTTTTTGGACAGAAAACAGATTCGTCTGTATACAATGAACACTAAATCAGATATTACAAGGAGGAAGAATGATAACAATTACTGCATTGTTATGTTGATCACAAGATTCACTGGGAGCCATATTCACAGTAGGATGTGATGCGCATTCATGTGCATTGCACAGCATAATGCTCCTCAAACACACCAGTTAAGTGAGTGTAAATGTCTTTTAACAGATAAAGCCACCCATCCAACAAACAGACAGGAGGACTGGGAGTACATCATAGGCTTCTGTGATCAGATCAACAAGGAACTGGAAGGGTATGTCGGTGAAATATTCAAAAGCCATTTTTTTTGTCACTTCAGAAAAAGCTTCTCATGTGGAATTTGTTCTTGCAGTCCTCAGATAGCTGTAACACTGCTCGTCCACAAAATCCACTCACCACAAGAATGGGAAGCTCTTCAGGCTCTGACAGTAAGAAATACTTCACCTAAATGTCAACAAGCACCCCTTTTTAGCAACTACTGAAGCAAACACTTTGGCTTAATGACTCTGTGTACAGGTATTGGAGGCATGTATGAAGAACTGCGGGAGACGGTTTCATAATGAAGTCGGAAAATACAGATTTTTGAATGAGCTGATTAAAGTTGTATCTCCAAAGGTGAGCACTTTCCAAATAGGTTCATATTTCATGTAAATGAAACGTATGCTGACTGTATGTCGTGCTGTCCAGCCTCTTTTTAATCAATCACCTCTTTCCAGTACATGGGTGACAGTGCACCTGAGAAGGTGAAGATGAAGATTGTAGAGATGCTGTACAGCTGGACAGTGGCTTTTCCAAACGAAACCAAGATCAGCGAAGCCTACCAGACGCTGAGAAGACAGGGTGTGTTGAGATGATTAACATAATGCATGTGAAAAGACATCCGCCTCAAAGGAAGCTTACTAATCCAGTCCTCACGCTCTCCCATCAGGCCTCGTGACGCGTGACCCGGAGTTACCGCTGGACAGGACTCTGATTCCTTCTCCTCCGACACGACCTAAACATCCGGTGTTTGACAACGAGGACATGGGCAAGGTGAGAGATTGAAGGAAAACAAATTCAACCAGGCTGTTTAAATGTGAAGTAACTCAAAAACATAGCTCCTCTCTAAATAACTCATGTTTGGCTCTTGATGAAAGAAATTCCTATGAAGTGAAGGCCACCATCACCAAAGGTGTAGCAGAATCATTTATTCTAGGTGAAACATGGTCTGTCCATTTATTAGTAAATGATGCATTTCTACTATTGCAAGCAAACTGATCTTTAAGTGTGTGTGTGTGTGTGTGTGTGTGTGTGTGTGTGTGTGTGTGTGTGTGTTTAGCTGCTTGCTGAGCTTCTCCGGAGTAAAAATCCAGAGGACCTCCAGGAAGCCAACAGACTAATCAAAAACATGGTGAAAGAGGTAAGACATGTCAGAGTTCCTGCCAGTGATATTATTACTATGATGTTTCTCATATATGACATGACCTTTTTTATGTGTAGTATAAAGTACACTGTGTCCGTTGTTTTTGTTAGGATGAGGCACGAGTGCATAAGGTTACAAAGCGTATACACACGCTGGAGGAGGTAAACATCAATGTCAAGTTGCTGACGGAGATGCTGTCCCACTACAACAAAGACAGCTCCACTAACTCAGACAAGGAGATAATTAAGGTGTGTGTCCGTGCACTCACACACACACACACACACACACACACACACACACACAAATGAGATGGTAAACTTTAATGAATCTTTAATTTAATACTTGGAAGAAACTGGAATAGTTTCTTCTCACAGCAAACAAGGAAACAACAGATGTAGTTATATTTGGGGAGACAAATCAGATCAGATCAACCCAGTTCGCTCTGCACAGCAGTATTAGAATATATTTGATGGTGAACTACATGCAACAGTAAATCATTGTGATAATATTGTGTTGTGTCGTCACTTAGTAAGCTGATAGGTACATCGCTTTTATTCATGTCCTTTTCTATACAATTTAAAACACCCTCTTGTACCATTTGATTTTGGTCTAGTGTCTAATATTGACACTGGGCTTGTCTGAAATCAACCAATCAGCTCCAACTCAACTCTAATCCAGAATTGCAAAGTGAAATGTAAACTCTTATCGTCCTGATAAGGTTCAACTGGCACACACGTCATTTCATCTCTTAATGATGCAATCAAAGGCAGTCAGAGTGGTAAACAATTACTATTCTCTGTGCACTTTACAACCTGACATGATTTAATTGATTTTATTCGACAATACATTTTTTTTTTTTTAAATACAGGATATAGACTCCACGTACAATTTTTCAGAAATTGTCAAGGATAACACAAGAAAGCTAGTATGCTTGTTTCCATTGTGGTCGTTGATGGAAGGGGGTACAAGGATAGGCGTCAGCAAATAATGAACTTTATGGCTCATACATGCAAAAACACTAAATACTATATAACAGAGACACAATAAGGGAAAAAATACATGGGTGGATCTGTCCACAACACATCTCAGCAGTGTGTGAGATGATAATTTAATCTAACCTGTCTCCACACCGCTTTTTACAGCATTTTTGAACCTGCCCACTCCATCAACGTCCTTCATGACTTTGGGTAGCTTATTTCCCAGAACAGCTGCTGAGTATAAAAAGGTCTGGCGGTTTTGAAGTTCAACATTTTTAGACATATGGTCCTCAGACTCACGAGATCTGAGTAAGCATAACTCATATCTTAGTTCACTGTTGACAGGCACAAATAAGAGCCTTAGTTATGTCTCATATTTGTCTGAAAACATTAGACCGTGACCATGTTGTTTAGTGATTTTATAGTGTTTTACAAAATTGTATTGTTTCAGAAATATTGTTTGGATTCAATGGGTTTTTTTTTTGATCATGTAAAGTTATAATATGTTTGCATTGTGATATTTAAGTCAATAAACTGACTTGACAGCTGCATTGATACTGTACATCACCACCTTTGTATTTCCTCTCAGGAACTCTACGAGCGGTGTGACAAGCTGAGGCGTGCTGCTTTCAAAATGGCCACTGAGACAGAGGACAATGACGGCAGTTTAGGTTTGCTAGTTTGGTTCTTTTTCTTTTTATCTTTCTATCTTTATCCCTGTCTTCACATTTGGATCATTTCATTGTGTATAATCTGTAACCTCTGACCGTTGGCTCCTCAGGTGACATCCTGCAGGCCAGCGATGACCTCTCCAGGGTCATCAACTCCTATAAGAAGATTGTTGAGGGGCAGCCCATCAACGGCGACAGTGAAGAGCCTACAGCTGGTCACAGTGAGAGTGGTGAGAGATATTTTTTAATTAATGTTTTTGCATTTTACATGAAAATGTGGTTACTTTATGTTCCAGATATCCTGCCATTGTGTAATTAATTCAGCTGCTGCGATCAATCTTCCTCGTTTTGTCACTCAACAGAGACCACAGATACACTGATCGACCTTGCCGGCCTTGACACTCCGAGCCCCCCTCAACCTGCCGCCCCTCCCTCTCAGCCCTCAAATCCTGTCTCCACCAATCCCATGGCTTCCTCTATCCCTGTCCTGCCTCCTCCTCCCAAACGCCAGGCTGGCTCCCATGGCAGTCAGAGCAGCAGCCCGAGTCACCCCCCCCTCGACAAGGCCTCGGCTGCACTCTCTCTCCTCGATGACGAGCTGCTGTCTCTAGGTAGTGCATCCCCCATTGTGACTTATCGAGTTAAAGGAACAATTCGACAGTTCGGCTCTGTCCAACGGTATCAAAATCCGCCTACCAGCACCTTTTAAAGCTCACTAAAAAACACGTGATATCTCATTTGTTTCATCCAGAGCAGTAACTTCCCAGAGTCTCCACTGGTTGCCTGGCAACTGCTCCCAGCCAAGCAATATAACCATATATAACCTCCCGTAAAATTGCAAATTTTTGTTTTTACATTCCGGTTTATGTATGGATTAAACAAAACGAGACATAATGTGTTAGTCAGCCGATTTGATTAAATTAAAAGGGAGCCAGGCTAGCTGTTTTCCCCTGTTTCCAATATTTAGGCTAAGCTAAGCTAACCATCTCCTAGCTGTAGCCTTATATTTAATGGACATATATGAGAGTGGTATCAACCTTCTCATTTAACTGTCCGCCAGAAGGCGAATAAGCGTATTTCTCAAAATGTCGAACTATTGGTTTAATATAGCAATTTCCTTGATGTGGTTTGTGAGAGTACTAGAAAGAAAATCTGTATTAAAGATAAAAGATTTTCTCTCTTTTGATGATACAAATGCCCGTACCTTTTTTCAGGACTGAACGACCCCCCTACCTTTCTGAGCAGCCAGTCAAAACCCAAGTTGAACGAATTGTCCAATCAGTGGACTTCCTTGCAGGTACATCTAAAATTGTTTGTGAGCAACCTTAACCAAACCGCAGCTTGTTAGTCAGTGTGTCATGGGTAAAGGATCTTGTCTCCATATGTCCTCTGCAGGCTCCGGCTTCAAGTGTGGATATGTTTGGCAGTCTAGCTTGTTCAGGTCCAGTGGCGCCCCCAGCAGAACCAGCTGCTGCAACACAGAGTCTCCAGAACCTGCAAGACCTGGCCATGATAGGATTTTCAGATCACAAGAGGTACAGAGTCATCTACAGTGTTTTTCTCTCCACCTTCTGTAATTGGAAATCAGTACTAACAATTTGAATAATAGCAAACACAGTGTATTTTCACAGCATTTTCTCTTATTATGCCCCTGTTTGTAGACATTTTTAATTGTTGGTGCTCTTATTTGACCAGTCTGCAGTATTTTATGGTCCCATAGCGATCCATCAAGTGTTATTTTCAGTTTGTCCAGCCAGATGATGGCCAGAGGAAGTAGCTTTGGGATGCCTGCAGCAGCACCTCCCCTTCTACCCCGGCAGGGCTCTCCCTCCTCACCCTCTCTTCTCCAGGGTACAATGCCTGGCTCTCCCGCTCTGTCCCATGCCAAGGCCCAGAGCCTGGGCTCGGCTCCGGGCAGCCCACTGTTCCGCTCTCTGTCCCCCTGCCACCCTCCCCTCCAGGGAAGCCCGGCCAGAGCCACAGACATCTCCCTGAGCAATGTGCATGTCCCTCTGGAGGCCATCAGACCAAGTAAGGACAGAAGGGGGGGGGGGCAAGGAATGATGGGCTTGACTGGTTAATGGAATGACAAATGATAAAAAAAAAAAAGAACAAGAATACATAGCTGAATGTAGACTCTTTGAATAGCTCATGTCTGCCTGTTCCTGATTGGCTGTGCTCTGTCTGTCCTCAGGTAAAGTGCTGCCTGTGACGGCCTACGATAAGGACGGTGTTCGCATGCTCCTCAACTTTGCATCTGACTGTCCCCCCGGCAGGCCTGATGTGTTGGTAATGGTGGTGTCCATGCTCAATACAGCACCCCTGCCTGTTCACAATGTGGTACTGCAAGCTGCTGTCCCCAAGGTAGAGTTATTTACTCCTCTGTTCAGTCATGTGTTTTGTTTTCTTTTATTTGCTGTGTTGTCATTGCGTAAGCTTAAGGGTTTTATTAGCTTTTTCCTCAAACCGTTAATGAACATGTTTTTTTGTTTCCTTATTTTTCATGGGCAAAATCTATATGAGACTGTAGTTGTGATTAAAAACTATACAAGGATCAACTTGACTTGATCCATGCTCTACACAAACTTTTTCACACCATACACCTCATGTACTAATGTGTCTACATAATCACTAAAATAATATAATATAATATATAATATATATAATATAAAATAAATATTCACATTTTACAACATATTTGTTGTTATTTGAGAGAAATTTTAACGTGGAACATGTAGTAGTAATCGAGCGGGGTGCCCTGGTGGCCTAGGGGTTTAAGGCACCACAGATAAACGCAACGTCCCAGGTTTAAGTTCCACTTGGGATCTTTGTTGGGCCTCGTGCCCCTTCACTCTCCTCAAGTTCTCATCTCTCTGCTGTCACCTTGTTAAAGGGTAGGTTCACATTTTTTCAAGTCTGTCTTTAAACAATACTGCCATTATGTACATTGTAAGACTAACTGGTCGCTGTAATCATTCCTCCTCTCCATACTGACTGTGAAGAGATCCTGTCGGGATTTAAAGTTAAGTGATGGGGGACAAAATCCACAGTCCTCGTTCAGGTTCAGGCACAGGGTACAGGTAAGGCTTCAGGAGTCTAAGTTAGTCAAATCAAATGAGCGTCTTCCAGATTTACAAGTCTTTTTAGCGCAAAATTGACTTTTTGTGTTAATATCCCTCGGCCACCCTCAGCAAGGAAACACTGTCGGTGGAAACACAAAGATAGACTTGAAAAATGTGAATTTCTCTAAATCCTTTAATAAAGGCATTAAAAATACAGTGCTCTTCCTTTCATCCTCCACCAGTCAATGAAGGTGAAGCTGCAGCCTCCATCAGGAACAGAACTGGCACTATTTAACCCTATCCTACCTCCAGCCTCTATTACCCAGATCATGTTGCTGGCCAATCCAACAAAGGTAGGTGACATAATAACACTTAAGGACATAAACACACAAAACAGTCAGGCGGAGAAAAGTTGTAGACAGATGCTGATAAAGCTTAAAGATCTTTGTGTGTGTGTGTGTGTGTGTGTGTGTGTGTGTGCGCGTCTTCACAGGAGAAGGTGCGTCTGCGCTACAAGCTGGCTTTCTCACTAGGAGACCGTCTGGTCAACGAGGTTGGAGAGGTCGACCAGTTCCCCCCTCAAGAGACATGGGGACATCTATAGCAGTGCGCAGGCCTGCTACCACTCAGCAGGGACAGACTGGTCCATGCTCCATGAAGGGTTGTGTGTGTGTGTGTGTATTCACATCCATCCCAGAGAGAAAGGAGGGGAAATTCAGCTGCACTCTACCTTTCAGCTTCACATTCCTTATAGTTCATTTGTTTGGCCATTGTTATTACTGGCAGTGAGAAGCCAACAGCAGACACTAACGTTTTATTTATACAGTGCTTGTGTACTTTTCTGCAGATAGCTAACAAACTAAAGATATACACTGGAAAGTAAAACAGCCATGGTGTTTACAGGTCAATGGTATTGAGATAAATATTCTAGTAGATTTTCCCCAAGATAAATGTAATAGATTTGAATGTACTATAAATAATCAGTGCATTAGAGCTCAGACTGACAGGATGCATTGCAGCATAACAAAGTATTTTAAAAGAAATTAACCTCTAAGTTAACAGAGCCTAAGAGACAAACAGTTGAGCTTTTTATTTATTCTTCTGGCTTAGCCTGCAGAAAATATACTTGAATATATCCAGAAATGGGATCTAGTAGATGATTTAGGATGGAGTTAAACTGGATCTGTTAAATGCAGCTGTTAAAGTACTGTCACATAGTCATTGCTGCAGGAAGATAGTTGACTGTAATGTATTTATTACATGATTATTTCAGCCATCAAGTAACTTGTGTTTTCAATTGCTCTAGCTAATTTAGCCCCCTTTTAGATTAGTGGACCAACAACATTGTGCTGTAAAGGCAGCCAACTGCACTTTACATGGTAATTTTTAATTATGAATATGTCGTATGACTTAAGTCCACTGAGTCCAACTCTGGTTTTATTTCATGGATCAGTTTTTTTCTTTTGAAAATAAATGAAAGGTGATTTGCACAGATTGTCAGATTTGTTCTGTATTTAAACATGTTTACTAGTGTCAGTATTGGGAGTATTTTTGTCACATTTATTATTTTATGTTATAGTATTTTCAGTGCATCACTGAACCTAGAAAATGTGAACTGAAAAATCGCAATTTAAATTAGGTAGTTTGAAAGGGAAATCTGTCAGCAGGCAGATAACTTAACAGTGTGCAGCATTGGGATGGAGTGGAACTGTGCTGTGAGTACATTTTAATGAATCAGTCCACCCGATCCTCCCTTAGGTCCCTTTCTCTGGTAGTCCTCAACTCAATGTCATGGGATGTACAGAAGTGTGTGTGTTTAATGTACATAGTATGTAATGTACCTATCGTTTGTTATATGACAAGTCATGTGAACGTGTGACGTGTAGATTTTGGGAGAGTGCTAGGTCTGTACATACTGTATGATGTGCCATGTGTTCGCTGCATGAAAAAATAAATATTTCTTTCAATGGATGTCTGATATTCTGAGGGGTTTTTAACCCATCAAATACAGGATTACATTATTAAAAGTCAGATTTTAAAACAATTTACATCATGAAAACTGTTTTATTATCAAAGGGCACATTTTGTTTACTTGAATTTTATATACAGTACAAAAATTGCAAAAGACAAGCTTTCTTTTCTTTTTAATGTCACCATTCATGCGTCCACAGTTCCCTCTTTGACTATAGCCATAGCCAGATTCCTGGCCAGAGCGAGTCTCAGGAGCTCCACTTTGGTCAGCTCTATGTCTTCATCCTGAAATGACAAATACAACAGAGCAATGATTGTAGAGCTGGTTTCACATTCCTTCATGCACATTCACGAACAGATCTGCACCCCAGATTATAAAAGAAGAATAGTGCCAGTAATGCGAGGGAAGCCTGGAACGGACTTAACGTTATGATGGGTATGGAGGGGGGAAAAAAAACAAGAAGTCCTAAATAAAAGGGTATCTTTTGCTATTGACCTGAATCATTTTTATTCTAGATTTGATAACCCACCTAGTTCTAATTTAAATGATAATGATAACTTTGACAACTCACTAACACCACAGATAACGCCATAATAGTACTGACAGAGGCAGAAGCAGCAGCCAGTCTAGCTAGAATCAAACCTAGTAAAGCACCTGGACCTGATGGTCTAAAGGGTAGACCGGTTGCACTGACCAGCATCCTATGTAAATATATGGAGAGGGTCATAGTTTATCATCTCTCAACATCAATGGTTTGACCCACTTCACTTTGCATATAAGAAGGGTCGAGGTACTGGAGACACAACATTGACCCTGATGAATACTGTTAGCAAACATCTACAGCAGTCTAAGAGTTATGCCAGACTTTTATTTATAGATTTTAATTCATCTTTTAATTGTTTGCAGAAACATACTCCGATTAAAAGGCTTTGTGACATTATCACCAACAGCCACGTCTTATAGTGGATTAAAGAGTTCCTCACGGATCAACCACAGACTGAGGTGCAGTGACATTACCTCTGATACAGTTATCCTGAATACAGGTGCACCTCAAGGCCGTGTGCTCTCACCTGTTTTGTTTTCACTATACACTAATGAAATGCAAATTATTAATTCAACCTGCCAATTGTTTAAATATGCTGATGATATGGTGTTAATCGGTCTACATATTTCCACCATATTGATGAGCTTAGTAAGTGGTGTGAAGATGGTGCCCTTTATATTAACTGGTGAGCTGGTTATTGTGAGTCACCACAATGCCTGTCATTATTTTCTACCTGTTCTGATTAATGACCAGCCTGTTGAAGCAGTAGAGGAGTTTAAATACTAGGAACTTTTTTTAATGCACTTTAAGTTTTACAGCCAACACAGAATACATATTTTTTTAAAAGCAATGCAGGGCTTGTATCTAATCAGAAAATTGGATTCATCTGATATAAGCAAGAACATTTTAGAGACTGTTTACAGTTATTGTTTTCTGTACTGTGCATGTTGTGGTATTTATTAATGCCTGTATTGTGATTTACTATGATGTCTTTCTAGCCAACCTCTGAAGCCGAAGGCAAATTTCCATATTTGTGGACAATAAAGATTATTATTATTCAGACTGTAGCACCAAATTTACATCAACACCAACGAAATATTAAGCACTTATGTCAACAGCAGCTGCTGAGACCATTTTTAATGGGGGAAATAAAATGTTGCACCAGCAACTAAAAGCTAGTTTCTTAGGCAAACAATGAACACCATCACCTGAGCAGGATTAAGGCTTTGTGAGGAGAGGCCTACCTGCATGGGCCTGTCTGTGCCGGGAGCTGTGGTGTTCAGTGAGGAGGTGAGCTCCTCTAAACAGAACATCAGCTCGTGGGTTTGTTCTGCTGAGAAGATCACCTAAAAGTTCGACAACAAAGCCACGTTTTAGTTAAAACAGTGCACAGACCAACTTCTTTGCGAGCATTGCAGTTCCTCTTTTGTTAACGATTTCTGTGTCCCCGAATCCAACATAATAATGTGGACTGCAAAGTTTAGCACGTAAAGTTTAAGTCTGCACCATGAAAATACTCGACACTGTAGTTTATTTCTGTTTAGTACAACATGAATGACATTAAGACTAAAGTATACTTTATCAAATTAATTTTGACAAAACAATGCAAAAGAAAACATGATCCACTCTAAGATTTAGTCTTGAGACTAGTAATTGAAAATGCATGATCATGATTGGACACAGACATGCGCTGAAGTAAAGAAAGCAATGCACAAAGACAATTCCCAGCACAAATAAAAAGATACATGGGTGAATCTGCTGTAATTCAGCAGCGGCTGCAGAGGAGAAATTTTTATCAGACTAAAATCATATGCTGTTTTATTTGAAGTGACTGACTAAACTGAATCAATTATACAACTAAAATCTGATCACACTGAGTCTGATAACTATTAAAACTTGATGTGGTTGAATGTCAAAAAAACTGGGCAGAAATTGAATTTGCAACTATTTTGATATAATCAGTCAATCAATCTTTTATGTTGTTTTTCAAGCAAAAATTCCAACGTTCATTTGAAAAAATTGCAGTTTTATTGTACCTGCAGCAAAACATTAATAACAATTTAATATTTTAATGTAACTTGGTTATATATCTATACTGAACCAAGTATCTTGTGATTATAATGATAAAAATTTTCTCCAAATCCACAGTAAACTGAACACTTTGTGGTGACTGACCTCTTTCTGCTCCAGCATCGGCAGGGCGTCGGTCAGCAGGGTCATCCAGAAGCTTCGGGGGGCGATCTTGGCCATCATGAGGGAGAGGAGCAGCTTAGCCGCCTCACTGAAGCGCTTCTCTCCGTACAGCTTGTGGAACTCACGGTACTTCCCTAGAAATGAAAAGAGAGCAGAGTTTTCAGACTGCAACACTGGCCCGTGTTAATACTTTTTGATCACTACCAAGCTAATGCTGACATAGACATAAACGTGCTGTTTGATAACTTTCACCTCCATGAATTGTTCACGCTCTTATTTACATTTAATCTGCTTTTACTAAACTGTTTTTTGTGTAATTTCTTAAAAAATATAGAGATCTAACTGACAGCTTTTAATAGAGTTTACAATTAGTCATAATCTATAAAAAAGCCATTTCTTTAAATGTACTGTACTTGTATCATAACTTAAGGTTTTTATAAATGGTTCATCTCTTTTCACTGACATTCTTCCTGTAAAGCACGCTGTCACATGCTGTTGCATTAGGCAGTACATAGCTTTATTTATAACTCTGCTACCAATGCTGCAGTGTGTGTGTGTGTGTGTGTGTGTGTGTGTGTGTGTGTGTGTGTGTGTGTGCACTTGTACTTGCTACATAGTGAGGACTGAAACACGTTTTTGTACCAATAGTGTGTGAACATTTTTGAAAAGTGAGGACATTTTGGCCGGTCCTCACAACTTCAAAGGGCTGTTTGAAGGTTAAGACTTGGCTTTAAGGGTTAGGTTAGAATTAGGTTTGGTTAGGGATATGTGTGTGTGTGTTCCTTGTTCATACCAAGGAAAGTAAGCCTGTCGCTGAGCAGCATTGCTGGACCCAAGTTGTCTATCAGGTCCAAATCAGAGAAGGTCCCTCTGGCGCAGTAATCCTGTAAGAATCTGACACACAAACACACACACTTTTAAAACCACTTGGAAAGAAACAACCTCACAACAAAGTGCTTTCACAGGGAGACCAGCAAGCTATAATTTATCTGAGATCTCAAATAGACTACAATGCTTGATTTTTATTTTAATTTTTTTAAATCAACCTTCTTTTTCCTGTTGTGTAAAAGACCTCCCCAGAATACAAGATATCCGCCCAACAATGGACAGATCCGACAGACATCTTGAAGAATAAGTGCGCTGTTAAGGGAACTAACCTCTCTGAAATGAGGGTGGCAAACGCAGCGTCTTTGGCCCTGATGCTCCAAGAGAGAGCAGAGCCCAGTCTGTTGTTCCTCAGGGCCCGCATAGCCATGATCTTACAGATACTCCGCACTGGATGAGAAATTAAAAGGTTAAAGTTCCTACTGCACTGGAAAACCACATAACTATATTAATGTCTGTGTTTGTGACAGACAGGTGGATACCAGAGAATGAGAGAAGGACTGAGAAAGAAAAGTGCTACCTTGCTCTGACATTTGCCTCTGCTCACAGATCCTGAGCACCTTGAGGGCTTTGCGCTCCGTGTCTAAAGGAACACGCTCGATCTGCAGCTCCAGGTAGACACGGCCAAACTCTGGGCAGTGGTCAAAGTAGTCCACGGCCAACTGCCACAGACTTTACACAAACACAAACATCCTATAAGATGAGGAATTTGTAGAGGCCCATTACAATATCATGATGCTGCTGTCAGCTGGCTTGTATTTCACGACACCTTCTAGGGCACTGAATTCATTAATAGACTAAATGAGTAATCATAACAACATTATTTAATAGTAAAAACTAATCATCATTAGCAGCTCCAAAAGCTACATTTATACATACATCAAGACAGAACAAGTTTTCATACTTTGTTTAAATTTAAACCTTTAAACGAACAAAGTAATTGACTAATTAACAGAATTTTCATACCATAAGTAGAATAACCATACAGAGTCTTAGATAACCATACCTGTGATGAGTGAAGAGACCAGAAGCATATTCTAACAGGAGAAACTCTCTCAAGTTGGAGCCAAAGCTGAACACACACACACCAGAATGACACGGTAAATGTTAGACGAATAAAGTGTGCAATCTTGTTAACTCCAGATTAAAAGTGTATGCACAAACTATGTACAAACACAGCCAAACAGAGCCCTTACTGTAGATTGTGAGACTGGAGGAGTTTGCAGTGATCCAAAAGATCTGTCAAGTGGGCCACAAACCACCAGTTGTTGAGAGCAATGCTGAAGAGACACGTGGTGGAAAAATAAGGAAACAGTGTATTAAAAGAGTTCAAGTTTATAGACTATAGGCATAAACACATTTGTTGCGGGTTGTATATACTGTATATGTATGTATAGATGGATGTAATCCTGCACGTTACCTGCAGTCCTTGATAACCTGATGGATGTCAAACTCAAAGGCAGCCAGTAAGATGCTGTCCAGGGGCTCTGGGACACTCCTTGAGTCCAGAAACATGGTCATGCATGACTGCAGCGCGCACACACATGCGTGCACATACACACACACACGCACAGAGTAAATAACAGGAATGTAGCAGCAGTGAGTATGAATGCTGAGTGGTGCAGCAGCAGTTAGTGTAGTGTACCTGTGCATAGTAGTGTAACTCAGTGGGTTTGACTGTGGGGTGGCTGAAGAGCAGTCTGGCGACCAGGAAGTGGTACCAGGTGCTCAGCAGTTCCTTATGCTCCAGCAAAGTGTCTTCATCCCCCACTAGGATCTAAAAATAGTAGGTAAGTATAGGTTTATGTAGGTAGGTACAGATTTATGGATAACTTACACAACAAAACTTCCCATTGCAAATAGAGTATACTACAGATATCATTTTACATATTCAGTATATGTAAGAAGTAGATGGACAGCAGATAGGGCTACTGAGGGCACAGGGTCACTGACCTTGCAGATGAGCTCCAGGTGTTGGTTGCTGGAAAACGAGTTGTCCTGCAAGCAGCGGCCCACTTCCTCATGCCAGTGTCTCCACTTCACATCAAACTCTGTCAGCGTCTGGTTACCACCAGGCTGAAGGATTATCGTAGAAAATTTAGAGGTGAAAGCCTCCATTGGTTGGTTTGTGGGCTAATATTTATCTTGAATTATGCAAAAGTCACCTCTGTGTTTTTTGAACATAAATAGTATGTTTGTATGATATCTGTGAAGGGAGGGAGGAGTGCCAGTCAGGAACTGGTGTGTCAGAAAGGTTGGACAAGATTTGAAGTGATTTGATCTTTTTTTATCCCCAGCATGAGCAAAATACAGAAGATTAAATGCTGTTTTGTCAGTAGCAGCACATTACATGTGTGATATACTTGAAATGTTTCTGAATTGTTTTTGGTCAAAGGAGTGCCTATGACTGCTTACTTACACACACTATCGGTGTGGATATCTTCATGGAAACTGCTAGCCAATTCATATTATTTCACACCACCACACATTATGCGTGTTAAATATATAAAAATGAATTTAAAAACAGGTTTACAACTGTATGCCAGCAGGTTTATTCATAGCACAGTAGGTTCAAATAAACAAAGAATCTGATGGATGTCAAACTCAAAGGCAGCACAATATAGCCAATACAGATTTTTTTATAATATCCCTTTATAAGCCACGGTACCAGTACTGCAGATCATCTTAGGACATCCCTAATTCTAATGATACTATTACGCCAAGAGGATGCATCAAATAAACGTTGTGGAGACACAATAAAATGAACACTGTGCAACATAATGGAATCTAATACAACAGCACTGCCAGCAATACTAGTTTTGTGAAGCTTATAGTGTTCAACTTTTTCTGAGACTACAGTATATATCGTAAAAAGAGGAGGTGATCTGACTCTATGGTCATTTTTGAAGCTGTAAATTGAGTCATTCTGCTGAATTGCATTATACAATAAGGTGCTACTTGTTAAGAAGACATCAAACATATGTGTGATTTCTGCACAAACTCTTCCCGGGGTACAACAGAAACAGGAAAAAAAAATTCCTCTACCATTTGTGTTTTCGAAACTGGTTTGTAATAAAGTGGCACCGATTAGCCAAGTACAATTATTTTGTGAATCTTTTCCACTTGATAAAATAAAATTTAATTTACAGCTGAGATCAAACTATGTGTGAACTAATTCTGGCTACCAAGAAGATAAAAACTATCATCTTGCCAAGGCCGACTAAAGCTACATAATATGATAAACCACTGAAGGATGATCTTACATTGTAGAAGGGCATCTTGCTGAGCAGAGTGTCCATCAGCTTGTACATGTTCCTGGCAGCAGGCTGCAGGGTGGCCTGCTTCACCAGCATCTGTCTGGCTTCTTCCAACCTGCCCTGCAGCACATAACTCACCACCTGCACAGCCCAGATGCAAAACATGTCATAACTGAGATTTCACACAAATAGAGTGAAATGATGACGATCAGTCTGTATAGTGGTTTGTAAAAGAGAACATTTCTGCTCAAAATCAGGGCTAGATGCACATTTATAGTTTCAGAGACATAAATGTGTGTGTGTGTGTGCTGCACCTACCACATCCCAGTAGTCACGGTGCTCAGCGGGGCTCTCACTTTGCAGCACTTCTCTAGCCTTCTCATCCACATCAGCCTTGTGTAACCTTACCCAGTCCAGGAGGTGGAGCAACAGGGAGCCAGCTGAGGTCACAGACAAACACACACTGCTCACCTGTTTGTTTGGGTGCTTTCATAGTCTCAAAGTTATAAAATGTATCTCAAAGATAAAAAAGGAGATCAACTAAAAGCACAAAGTCAAACTAACCAGGAGCAGCATCAATAAACAGCACTTCACACAGATTCCAGATCAGTTCTATGGCCAACAGAATAGACACCTGTCACACCAAACAGAGGCTGAGGTTAGCAAAATAATCCGAAAGTCAATTTCAGTCAAAAATGAATATGTATTCCTCTGCATTAGCACCTTAGTATTAATTGTCCCCTTACTTACTGTAGCTAATGAGTGAGTGTTTCAGTTTTCAAATAAAGTGTTCTTATTATAAATTATACCGTATAATTATGTGTTATATCATCACAATACCATTCAACTAAAAGATAATAAATGTTAATACTGAATTATTGCCTAGCTCTACTCCGAAACGAATACACAGATGGCATCCTGTATGTGCATTAGTCTACTTTTCACACAAGGATGTAATGTCTCTGCATGTCGTGGCACATATGCACATACAGTAGTAGTACATACCTGATTTCCATATTGCATGGCCACTCTTGTATCTTTTGTAGAAACTGCAGAAAATAAAAAAGGTAAATTTTGATTATGCCTGAGTAATCACATTGAAGACTAAAATATCAAAATAATACTATTAATACTAATTATTACAAAATTCTGACCTGCAACTTGCTGAAGCTCCTCCATACAGGCTCTTATCACAGATCTATAGTTTTTACTGATGCTGACAAATCTAAGGAACAAGACAGAGACAAATCATTATATGCAATAATTTATAATCATTTATGCAATTTATAAAGGTTTATGTCACTGAAAAGCAATAATGGGACATGCACAAGAAGAGAGGACTTGTCCATCAGGTTGCCTTACTGGGGTTTTTTGTTCTTGCTGGGGAGGTCCTCTCTAATTGTCTGCAGGCCAACAAAGATGTGATGTGACTCGTTGAAGAGTTTGCGTAAAATGGGGGAATATATGTCCTCATCTTTCCTGACCTCATGGATGAAGGAGCAGCCTGATCCTGTAGCACCTGAAAATACAGGACAGAAGACAATAAAAGAGTAACATTAGGCGAGAGAGAGAGAGAGAGAGAGAGAGAGAGGGCAAGAAAGTGTGAAAATTGAAAGAAATTGAATAAATAGCTACACATACCTGAAGCTTTGTAAATGGTCTCATGCACAAGGATATCACCAGGACCCCATGCAAATCCCAAATGCTTCCCATCACTGGCTGCAGGAATGTTCTGCATTTAAAAGAAGATAGATATGGTCAATACACTGAAATTATCCAGTAAAAGAGGTGATGGAAAGATTCAAATTTAATATCAACTCATTTCATTAAAGATTCAATTCAAGGTTTTCTGCAGTCAAGCCAAATTTCCAACTTCGCATTACTTAAACCCTGCTCATAATTCAAGTAGACTACTAATTTAAGTAGCCAACGATTACGTTAGAATACTTTCTAACTAGTCTTCTAGCATTGTTTGTACATGTTCTCACTAATATGACACTTGTGACATGTTTTAAGACGTATGTATTTCTGTTGTGTCTCACTGTTTTTGACACACGTTATAGTACTTTTGGTCTTCACATAATTATCCAATATAGCTAGATTAGACATTTAGCTATGTTGTTGCGATCATGTATGTACTATATACCCATGGTTGCGATACATGTTAGCTTGTTAGCAATGCTATTCAGTGGGAGAAATGACAGAAAACTAAACTATAGCGGTTACTTACGGTGATTGCCGGCTCAACGTCTACCTCCTCCATCAGGGAACAATATTACAAATACAATAAAATATCAAATGACTAACTATTCAGCTATAAACACTCCACGCCATGAACTACAGGTGCGGTGCTGCTTACGCGCCTCAGTCATTCGAAAGCCCTTACGGCGCATGTGTGATGACGTCACGGAAGGGCTGCCCTTCCTCCTGCCTGTTTTTCCGTCAGCTGTGTCTTTGGTTTGGCTCATGATGTGGTTTTGTCCCTACATAAAGATATATAACTAAAAAATACATGATTAGTAAATATATTAACACAGCTGATCAATAACTCTAAAGTTCTGGGGAACCAGGTTCACATACAAAAGGGAAGTAATGTAATTATCAAAATATGGGAATTGTTTTTTATCTGTTATCCATGTACAAACAAAGCATACACGGAATACATGGAATACTTCCACTGGAATCTGTTAAGAATCAGTGTTTTGATTTGGCTTATGCAAATGCACACTTTCTTTATATGTAAAAGTTCAAATTTAATATAGTTTTAGTACATCTTCATCATCAGACAGAAAAACAAGATGGCCGCTGGCATTTATAGGGTTAAAAAAAAGCCAAACAAAAAGTGCAAATACTGCATTCCCAGTATGTGTAATGTACTGTATGGTGGTGATGACTGAACCATGCAACACTGATGAGAGGTCAGCAGGGTGATGAGGAGTACATGTGGGATAACTGTACCTCTATAAACCTGACAACAAAAAGAAAAACATCGCTGTGCGCGTGCACGTCTTGCTGAGTGCATCTTTAACGCGCATTGGGACTCTCCCGCCCATGCCCAGACTGCGCTTTCACCCTCGTGATTACCTGTGGCCATTCAAAATCCGGTCCTGTGGACGCGCACGGGCACATGAGCGCGCACGTTTAGTTCGAATAATTTAAACGGGAACGAGTACGTGCGCGCACTCGTATTCTTTGTGTGGCAGCGTAGAGAAGCGCCAAAAGAGTGACCATGGCTGATGAAAAACCAAAGGTGAGTGTCTCTACATTGTATCAAAATACAATTTTTTTTCACCGGGTCTGTGACAAAGGGGCTCATTGAAAAAAACTGACATTTTGACATGTTCTGTTTTACCTTGTTAAAGTTGGGAGTTAAATTCAACTACTATCTATACCTACTTTGATAGACCGGAAGGTTTGTGAACGCGCATCCACAGGCGCGCAGATCGTTTTCTGCTTGATCCCATAGAGCCAACCAGCTGGTGTCATCCTCAGTGCAAGCCTCAATTGACCAATGTGTGTGAATGGGTTGTGCTGTTAATAGCCTGTGTGTGTGTGTGTGTGTGTGTGTGTGTGTGTGTGTGTGTGTGTGTTGTGCAAGTGGGAGAAAGTTTTTAAACTCAACAGTGGTATACCACTGAAAGTACAGTATTTTCTTTTTCTCTTGGTATATTTCTGCTTATATCAGGCTGTTGCCAACTTGTACAAATTTGAGTGTGCAGACACTGAAACAATGTAAACAAAGATGTTAAAGTTTACTAAAATCTCTCTCTCTCTCTCTCTCTCTCTCTATATATATATATATATATATATATATATATATATATATATATATATATATAAACCACATGGTAATGTCTGTTTTTGCCTAACCCAGTTTATTCATTATAAGGTAAGCTTTTATTGATCCCCAGAGTGGAAATTTGGTTGTTGCAGAAGCACAAGGACAGAAATAAGTACAGATCAAAATCCTGTCTTGTGTATTTAATATTATTGGCAACACTGTTAGCAACGGCTTATAAGTCAACCCGAGTACTAAAGGGATAGAGGAAGTAGTAGAAACTCTATAGCAAAAATCTCCATCGGATTTTAAATCTCTATTGTCTTGCAGTATATATAATCATACTGCCCTACTTACCTTAATGACATGTTGGAGGTGAAGTTCACCCACTCTGAAGTCAGCACCTGTAGATCTTCGTCTAACCAGTTCACTGCGGCTGCTTACTTTTTTTTTTATTAATCAATTACTCATTTAGTGTACTTTAGTCTGTAAAATGTCAACAATGTTAATTGTTTTTCTCTCTGATGTTATCCCTCAGGAAGCAGTCAAGACAGAAAACAACGAACACATAAACCTGAAAGTAGCAGGTCAGGATGGATCTGTAGTGCAGTTCAAGATCAAAAGACACACGCCGCTCATCAAACTCATGAAGGCCTACTGCGAGAGACAGGTGGGCATTGCACAATATCAGCACACAGGAGCCATCACTGATTGATTGTGAACATTCAGGATGATGTTACATGTTTATTTCCTAAACCAGTAGTTTCCAAACTCAGGGGCACAAAGCTATTACAGGCTGTGTACTTGTGTAGTGTAACTAAAGTACCTTACCATGTATCAAGGCTGAGTCCTTACAGCAGCAGCCCGGGTTTGATTGCAACCCGGCCCCTTTGCTACATTTCACCCCTTCTCTCTCTGTCCCCTGCCTTTCCTGTCTCTCTCCAGCTATCACTATCATAATAAAGCAGAAATGTAAAAAAAAAAAAAAAAACCTCTAAAAAAAAAATCACAGGTGTAAGTAATAACATTAATGATGGCCCCCTTTCATTTATGTGTCCCAGTCAGCCATGGCAGTGAGCCAGCATGCACAATACTGAGGCCCTGGAACTGGCATACCTTAATGTAATGTAGCCATTGTTAAAGTTATTAATTATGTCCTGGTATGACATGTCAAAATGTCTGCCATCAGAGTGGAATATCTTTGGCATAGCAGACACCTTGTAGACAATGATGCTAAGTTATGCTGCATTTACATCATATGAAAATAATTCTTGGAATTACTTGATGATTTAAAGCAACAGCTTTGATGTATGCCCATGTGTAATCTTTTTTGAAGACAAATGATAAGAGTAATTTCCTGCCCTTTCACACTTATCATGCATGCACTTAGTAACTGGTAATTTGAGCTTTTGTTTTGCAGCTTTCTAAATAATGCAGTGTTAACCTCAAGCAAAGAGTTCATTAATAATAAATTATGTGGTCAAAAAGGTTTAACTGTGGTTTTTATTTGACATGACCACTTTAGTTGACTGCAGATATTTACTTAGTGGTAAGGTCACAGTTCCGTATGTTGGAGAAATCAAGGTTGTATCCAACAGGCACACCACATACAAGTCATCTAAAGACATTGCAGTATGCTAGAAGGTCAAACCTATAATAAAAGCCAGATGATGCTCATTAAAGAGTTATTCATCACGGCCACGTTTTCAGTCATTTTTTTCCTGAAAGAGTTATTGTTCATTGTTTATTGGCTATGATCCAGCTGTGCTCTACAGCTCTTCTCTTCCTGCTCGCATGCAGTTAGGGCTACAGAGTCAATACAAATCTTCCCTCAATAGCTGAACACAGCTTAAGGCTTTACTTCTCTCTCATTGCCCCAAACCAAACCTCCTTATCTACTTGTCCGTCTGTGATTCCATATGTTAATCACAGAAGATGTCTCATCTTTTCCATCAGCACTTATGCACTAAATCACTTCTGAAGTTGTCCTTCGCCAGGCTACTTGCTATAATGGGATGCAGGAATGCTGACTTATTCTTATGACCTTTTCTAATGAGTTAACATTGGGATGAGTGCCACTTCAGTTCTTAAAACTGTACTGTTACGGGTACAAAAACAATCCTGAGGTTTGATGATAACTTTTTCATTCTGAAGTATCTATACCTAAAAGTTAAGAAGAGGATATCTAATGAATCGCAACCTCTGACATTCCTCTTTATTTGAAAGTCAAATGAGTGTTCAACTCACTAGAAGAATGGAAACCCATTGACAATATTGTCTATTCCTTGGACTACCTGCAGGGCAAAAAAAAAAACCAAAACATGTTTGTCATGTAGCTCATTTTTAAAACTGCAGTGAGAACCAGGTGTTTTTCATTATTCCTTTATTCATGTTTCACTGCAAGAAACAGTAAATTATTTTTCTAGAACATCACCATGCATGCTATAAACAAGGCAATACATGCTTTAAAATATTATAAATATAATATCTATATTCTTTTCTTAACTTTTATGTAGCCTATGTATGTGACAGCAAGTAACTATATAGTACACAACAAATCCCAAACATTTAAAAAATAATTAAATTAACATTTTTGTGTTTTGTTTTGTGGCTTGTCTTATTCATTTTGTTACAGCTTTATAAATCAAATCACTTTTTCTTTGTATTGCCCAAAATATTACTGTTATTTATTGTTCTGGTATGTGTTTACACTCTTTTCTGATTGTAAAGCACCTTGTAACTTTGTTTTGAAATGTACTACACAAATAAATGTTTTTATATATCGTTAGTAGTAGTCGTAGTAGTTCTAATAGTAGTGCTTACTAATGGTGCTGACCCTAACCAATCAATTGTTGAGACCCACTCAGCTATAGTAAAAGCAAAAGAGAGAACCCAGTGGTTTTATGCACTAACCACACAGTGAATCACTATTTTTGGTGGTGAAATCATCATGTCGTCCATCATTTTTAGAGATTTAACTGCTTTTTGTTTTGCAATCTCACATCAGCCGTTGAATTTTACACCACATATACATCAAGTTCACAGAAGAAAGCTTAAGACAATCATTGAAAAATGTCACTTTCAAGTATCAAATATCAGTCACAACTACCGTCACCATATGAGAATATTTAGTGAAGCTGCAAGCCTTCCTCTTATGCTGTTGTTCTCTTGAACATATGATTTCTTTGTGTGCACCGTATTTAATTTCCTCTGTTAGCCTGTTAAACGTTCTAAAAGTTGGTAAACGTCTGGTTAGTACTGTCTAACAATTTATGGAAAGGGATGGGGATAATGGGGGTCTATGTGTAGACAAATGAGGTGATTCAGGCTTTATTTACAACAAACGTTGTGTGTGTTTGTCTCTCCAGGGACTTGCAATGAGGCAAATCAGGTTCAGATTTGATGGACAGCCAATAAATGAGACAGACACACCTGCACAGGTAAGTGTGAAGTCTTGAGTTTAGCTACCCAAAACAGACTTAATAGTGTGCTTAAAAAATACACATTGACAGGGAACGCTGTGGGGTTTATAGCGGCCTCAAACAGGCTTCATGCACTTCCACGTGCATCATAACTTGTGCTCATGCATTTGTGCCATCCTTATCAAGCAAGGTATGCATATTTCATGCATTCTTTTCTATGCCCTTTCATGGGAAGCTCATATTAGTGCGCTTGATTTTTTGCTTTCTCTTTTTTTCACTTCCCTAGGCACTCAAAGATATATAACAAAAGTGTCAAAAGGTTAAATATACAGGAGATCACCCCACAGTGTGTGGTAGGAATGTCTGTAGGCCGAAACCAGACACACACCAGGTCTTTGTGCAAGTCACAGTTGAGGACATGCTAACATGGGGAGCATGTAGATGCCTCAGGCTGTCAGAACACACCAAACTAAATTTTAGTTGCTCAAAGTTGCGGTGACACTTGACACTTGCTGTAATCAATGGCTGGAGTAGACACAACTTGCATGTTATTGCATTTTGTTGCGATGCTGTGCAAACCTGTCTGTGCACATTGCAGTCATCAAAGCCAAATACAATGTTTAATTTTGGTCTATTTGGCATTTTGCCAATGACAAATTTGTGTTCGTATAGATCATACTGTCAGCCTTGGGCCAATAGATTAATAAATACACAATATGCAGACCAACTGGCTATGAAATGTAGCAAAGAGATTGCGCAGAACTTTGCAGCAGTCATGCCACACATGTTTAAATAAATTTCTTTTTCTCTTAACAGTTGGAAATGGAAGATGAAGATACAATTGACGTGTTTCAACAACAGACAGGAGGCTGGGTTTAATCAACCACATGCATCACCATTTTCCCCCATAACACAACCAACCTTCCCCCGGGCCTGTGATACTCAGCGGCTGCTTCTTTGCAACTTGTCCTATCGTCTCAACAGAATTCCATGCAGAAGAAGTTGTCATTTCTCTGCTACACATAACTGCTGTATAATATTTTTATTCTTGCCCTTGTTACTTTTCTGTTTTTGTACATAAACCACATCCAGATCACCCTGAATTCAGGTTTTGTTTGTTCATGCTGTTTTGTGGTAAATGTTAAGGACTTCCCTTCCCAATTTGAAGGGCTTCTTCTAAGGTTGCAGACAGATAGGACTGGTGATAGTGAGAATTAACCAACTTTACTGATCAAATGTCGTTGGGCTAGGCTTGGTCGGTGTCCAGCAAATCTATTCTTAAAATGTTCTATTTTGGGACTGGCTATCACTTAGTGAACGGTATACCCAGTTTGGGAATGGGGCTGGATTGTCATTTGGTTTCTGTTATCATCAGAAAAATTTCTTTTATATAATAGTGGATGTGTAGAAAAATCTTTCGATTAATCGTTTGACTAGGCCATGCTTAAAATTTTGGGATGTCTGAAAAGATGTTTCAGTTAAATAAACATCTGTGTTGTCTATTAGGATGCCTGTTAAAATAAAGCTATTGTCTTTTTCCAAACTTCCACTAATGTTGTCTGGCTTTCCAGTGTGATTGTTTGACCCGCATCTGGGCAGAAATACAACCAATATAAAATTAATTTGGAGAACTATGACATGAGCACAAATCCAGATAATTTTGCTGGCTAATTTTTGTTAAGATCCCAAGATCTTCACCAGCGGAGGAGGAGGTCAAGGTTCACCAGCGTTTTTCTTTACCCTTACATCGCAGTTTAAAACAGTTTCCAGATTGTCATAATCAATGCTAATAGATTAGATAGCAGGGGGAAAAAAGCCCTCAGGGATGTGGACTCTACTGCCATTAAGCTGAGACCTGCCTCCAACAAGAGATGCGATCTCGGAGGTTCTGTCCAATGAGAGACGCGTTCTGTGATGTTCTGTCCAATCAGAGCGGGCCGAACGCTGGTGGGATGGGTCTCGTGAGCTGGCACCGCAGAACCAGCGGATCTGGTCTTCGTTATATTTTTCACTGTCGGGTGGAGTCTACATCCTGTCGCATCTCTGCGGGGAAGGCGGAGGACTTGTTTTTTTTTTTATTAGTTTCTCATTGACTACTTGTTACCGCAAAGACATCGAAATACTCCAGAAAGATGACAACGACAACGACCTTTAAAGGAATGGAGCCTGGTGCTAAAAGCAGTTCCAGGTAAAAGAAGCTGAAAACCTTTCATGGAGGAACAAAAGAAGTGGGATGCGGGCAAGCCTCTCGGCTAGCAAACGCCTCTTTTTTCTGCGTTTGCTTAAATGCAGCCTGCTACTTAACATTAGCCCGCTGACGGATTCTTCTGGATTTAGCTAAACTGTCACATAGTCTTGCTAATTAAGTTAATCTCATTGGGTAACCGATGCACCATATAACGGGTAGCCTTTAGCTGCACTAAGTTAGTTAGGTTAGCCTGTCTGGGCTGTGGAGTAATTAGGCATGCGAGTTTCAGAAGGAAAAGAGAGACCCGAAGTGCCCGAAGGGATGTTTTCCAGCTATGTTTGGGGGGAGAAGTGGTCAAAGCTACCTAATGTTAGCGCTCATCTGGCTGTGGTCGACTGCAAAATAACTTTTTTTTTTTTTTTGTCGTTCAAGTCACAGCTCCTCTCCTGCGGTGATTTCTGAATGTGCTGCTCTTTGGAGTTGCGGATAATATTATAACGCTACCTAATTCTAGTATACTGTGGACTTTGTAGCAGCTTTTCAGTAGAGAGCCAAAGGTACAGCTCAGGAGCAAGAGTCCAGATATGTGATTGATTACAGGAAGAATCCTAGACGAGACTTGGGTCTGCAAATGTTATTATCACAGATATGGCTCATTGTTGGTTAGTGCGAATGGAAGTTTAGAGAAACTCAGATATACGGTCCATTTATAGATTCAATTAATATGTCTAACGTTACGCTGTTGTCTACGTCTGACACACAGTATCTGTATAGAAATGGAAAAACACCTTTTTAGAGGGCCACTCATCCTCCAAGCACGCAGTCATAGCTTTCCAGTAAGTGATGCGTCTCGTCTGGATGCATTCCTGCCCCTTTGCAGTGAAAACAATGCAAAGATTTAAATGACTTTAAATTGTGGCTGTCTCAAAAAAATGGGGCATGATTTTTGGGCTTATAAACCACATTTTGAGGGGAAACTAGTACTATTGGCATTTTCTGAGTGAACGCGAGTCAAATCTCGGTCAATCATCAAGCGTTTTGAAGTCGCATGCTGTTTTCGGATGATGCGGGGACTTGGGTGGGGGCTTTGAGCTAGCTAAGCCTGTAAATCTTTCCTTAGCTCTTAGCTTTTGCTCCTTAAAGCCCCTTTTACGAGCTGCTGGTAATTTCTGCTGCTGGCCGACAAAAGGGATCCGTACAGCAGCGAGTTGAGCAGAATTAGGCTAAAATCTTAGTAGGCCATCAAAAGCCTCCCACCCTGCCTTATCAGCCATGCCATCTTTGGCTTTGGTGCTCAGCAATATCTGCCCTAGCTCCACCTGCCTGAAGCTGCCATCGGCTTCTAAACATTAATGCCATTTCATTGACATTATTTGCAGTTTCATTCTAGGGTGGGGTCTGCTGCCAGGCAGCTAAAAGCTTTTCCCCCATCCCAATCCGTGTGGAAAGCATGAGCTCATCCTCTCTGGCCAGGAGGTGAAGTCTGGTTTAGGCATTACTGTCTCAGCCAAGTGTGACAGACACTAGTGTGTGTATACAAGAATTGATTGAGAAAATTCACGTTTGTGCAGTCCACGCTGTGTGGATTTCCTCTAGTTGCTTTCTTTGTAGTTGTGCTTCGAGAGCCGAGTCGTTTTTTGGACTCCATCTGCCCGCCTGGCCCCCAGACAGCTGCTCTGTGTGTCAGCTGGTGGCTTCAGGGACTCTGAGGAGAGGAGAGTTTGCTGGGGAAAAAGAGGGAGGGGTCCAGCAGGGGCTCTGCAAACACATCAGTATTTGTCGTCCACCCCAACTGTCCTTCAGCACAGCAAGGAAAAAGTGTTTCCCTACTCATTATCGTGTTCTTTTGTTCAGCTTGTGGTGTAAGGAATGTCGGTGGAAAGTGGGCTTTGTTTACCATGCATTGGTCTGAATACAGGCTTTCCATATTTTTCTAGAACAGTCTATTTATTAGGTGACCTATATTAGCTGTGGACCTCAGGCTTTTCACCTCCTTTGTGTAATATTGACCCAAAAGGGGCATCGAATTTTAATTTACTCCGTTAATAATGGAATAATAATGCTACCAGGAACTGACACCAACCCCTCTTGTGTCACTGCAAAGGAATCTGTGCTGAGGAGAGGCAGCAGCTAGCCAGCTAACTCTGTGATTATATGCGACTGGAGTCAGCTGCCGGGCAGAGATTGTGACTGTCTGTCTGACAGGCTGACAGCCGGGGCTTAGAGAGCGAGACCTTGCTGATAGCTTGTGTTTTTGTGTGACTGGCATGTGTATAAAAGGGTTAGGGTGGAGTAGGGAGAAGGCTGTAAGTAGCTTGAGGCATCCTACTGTTGTATTTGACTATTGATTTTAGTGTGTTTATTTATTTATTTATTTTTCCACTGTGCAGCTGATCAGTGGCATGTGACATGAAGGCCACGTGTTTTAGTTTGGCCTAAAGAGTGGGCTGATGGGAGCATGGTAGCAAGATGTCAATCAAATTACATTATAATTCTTCATTTGTTGCTCTTCAGGGTACTACGACCGCCAGGCGGGGACTCTAGCTTCTCCCTCGGCACAGATGACGAGTCGACCCCCCAGCGCAAGAGCAAGATGGCCTCCAGCATCTTTGCAGAACCTGAGGACCCCCATGCTCATCGGAGGAACAATCCACCCAGTAACTCAATCTAACATCACTCTAATCTTAATCTTAGTTAATTTTCCATGTGACAATATCAGAGCCAAAGAGATGAAAACAGTAGGGTTTTGATTTACATTAACAGTGGCTTGAGTTTTACACCAGGAAGGGCGTATAAGCGCTTATGTATTGGCAAGTTCAATCTTGCAAAACTAGACAGAACTAGCAGAAGCCTTAAGTAAGCAAAAGCACCATGGAATTAATTCTTCTAACTTGAGCTAGGAAAAGATACCAACTGCAGTGTTATTTAGTATTTTTCCATTTAGGTTGTCAGAAAGAACATCCCACAAGTGTAATAGCCAAAAAGCCCTGGAGTACTGGGATAAGGGTAATTTGAAGCTAGGCTTTGTTAAATGGGGAAGAGGATCAGCCTTCGATGGAAAGAAATAGGTCAGTTAAAAATGTGTCAATTGGTGAAATGTGTGGCCTTGAATAGACAAGAGGGACATTTTAGTTTGAGTACACGAGGAGAGGCAGAAAAATGCAGCAGCAGGGGATATGAGACCTGTAAATGGCTTTAAGTTGTCAACGTCACTGCAAGCATACAGCCACAGAGGATTGAATGAAAAATGCAGAATGCAGTCTGACATTATTGTGCCTGCCAGTATATTTATAATAATCCAGGTAAAGCTTTAGCTTTCACTCTTCAGTATGCTTTATCTTTACTGCTTGTAATTAAGGATGCACATTTTTTCGCAGCTAGTCAATGTTTGGTTGAGGCTTTAAAGACTTGCTAAACTGTGTAAAGAGGAAAATTCAAGCCCTACAACTGTAGGATTCCATTTAAACTCAGAGCCATGAAGTTACTCATAAGCCAGGGATCACGTGTTTTCACACTGGCCACTTTGTAGAAAAACGTTTACATGGTGTATAAAATTTTCTCGGTGTGTGGACAATGAAGAATTTACCCTAAAATCAATACTTCAGCCTCTGACCATTACAGCCAGCAGCTGCTGACAGTAAAGCCTTTTCCTGCTTGCATTGTTTCACTTGGGTCAAGTTCGGGGGAGCCTTCTCATAGTTGTCTCACTAACGGATACAACTGGATACGGATATTTGTTTCTGCCTGAATGAGCAAGGTTTATTACTTTAACAGATTCTTTAAGCATTGTGCGAACGGTCTTTTCTGGGTATGAACTCCTAGTGTATTGATGAACAAGTTTGCTTGCTTTGGCATGCAGTCCTGTGTAGATCCTTTTTTAAATACACCTTTTATATGCTCAATACATATTTGGACCAACCAGAACAATGTGCACTTATACTTTCCTGCATTACGTATCACTGTTTCACCCTTGGTATAGCTGTAAGCCTTGTTATAGCAAGACATTCTCTTGCAGCATTGAGTACACTAACAGAGCTTGGAAGATTTTTTTTTTTTCTGAAATTAGTTACAGGAAACATATGCTGACACATACGCATATTGTTATTCATAAAGCATATAGTCTTTGGCAGGTTGTTCATCAGGATTTTAGGGGTTTCAGATACCAGAGCTGTTGGTTTGTTCAAGTGCCCTCAGCTTCTGGCCACATGAGGAGCACTCTATAATCAGAGAATAAGCCAAGACTACCAGCAGCCGCATGATTGCTGTTCCTGTCTCTGAGCAGTGAGCTCATTGTTATCATACATTTATATCATGGACCCAGGAGATCTATAAGGTTAAGTAGAAGGCTATGTGTTGTAGTGATGATAACATAATGCATCACTGTCTAGCCCGTGAATCTAGTTCAATCCTCTTCCATTTGCGATTTGTTGCTCACTGTCCAGAGAATTGACCAGACTCAGAAATGTGGAGCCAATAATGAAGGAACGCTTGTTGAGTGATAGAGGCTCTGCTGATGTGCTGATTCACTTCACTCCATTAACAACAGTGGCCACTCCTCTGCTTCTCCAGCAGCGTTGTTCCCCCTCATGACAAAGACAGTCTGTCCCCTCCCTGGCCCTCTGGGCTCGAGCTGAGCTGTTACCTTATGTGGCTTTCGTTAGCACAGTCTGCTTCCCCACAGTGGGCCAAACACTGGGTTTTAATGCTCTTTCTGCTAAAGGAGAATGCAGGCGCTACAGGGTTATGTGAGTTTTGGCATTCAGGTTGTCTCCCTGGAAGTGTTCCACCGCGTTTCTGGGTCTGTTGCAGACGCCCAAGCGGATTTGGTGATGTTTCCTGTTGGTTCTCAGTGATTTTGTCTCGTGTTATTTCAGTCAAATTCTCTCATAAAGCTGGTGTTTTGTCAAATCTGAGAAGATGAATCTTGTGGTGAGCATGGTTGCCTCATGGGTTAGAAACATTGGGGTCTGGGGTGGCTTTGTGGCTAATTGGATTAGTGTCCATATGGTATGACTCTGCTGCTTTGAAGCCTGAGTCATGTTTTGTCATTTGTCTCTTGTGTTTCCTGCCTAGCATTAATATAATCTATTGGCCAGGAAGGAAAAAATAAGAAAATAGGCATAACAGTTAGTGTATTACAATCTGCTCAGTCTTTAATAAAACATTTTTTGCTCTATCCATCTGTCTCTTACCTTCCCAGCCGGGGCACCCACAGGAACCCTGTGCGGGGAGCCCTCTGCCCCACTTAGGCGGTGCCAGCAGCCTCTTCTCTTCCCCAAGAACCCTCAGCCGGAACTGACCACCATCCACAACTCTGGGGCAGCCTTGGTTTGGAACCAGAGACAAGAGGTACCTCTTACTGAGTCTCACAGGCGCTGTTTCCAAAACAGAGCCACAGCCTAGTTTGGGGCTGAAAAGCACACAGTCATAGATTAAGTATAATTCTAAACAGTTCAGTGGAAAATTCATTGGGGGATGGGTGACTTTATCCATCTATTTGAAACTGACCCAGGATGTTGTTTGATAGATATTCTCCACTGACAACATTTGTAATCCCTGTGGAGGTTTAATTTATATTCTGGGGATGGGCCAGTCCTTACTGCCTGACATGGGTAGATTGTTTTCTAATTGAGCAATTTAACTGAGGTATAAAGAAACTGAAATGGGATATCTGTTACAAGATATAATGATAGCGCAAGGGTCCACTTCGTAATTGTTGGCACAGAAGCTTCTATTTGAACTATTACCTTCTGGATGAATTATGAAGTCTTTACTTTGTTGGCTTTGTGGTATAAATAACAACACTTCTTTTCACACCAAGAAAATTTAACAGAGGATCTGGCATATCCACCAGCAATGACAATTTTTAAATGATGTCCAGACTGTGTCGGCTCAGCACACTGTGTTGTCACAAAGTAGAAATAGTAGGATTCAGATATAGGAATACAGGAAGACATTTTTATAAACAGATGAAAAGGTCACTTTGGTTCAGTGGGAATATCTGATATCCATGTCTTGTGTTTTCATTGTAGGGTGAAAATGGCCAAGAACAAGTAAATGATGGTAAGTATCCAGAACTCTTGAACTGTTTATAAAGAGGCTTTTAAGTTTCTGTCACACTCTCTCTATGTCTAAACAGCAGTGCATGACTTAGATTATTCAGTGAATAGCTCCATGGTACACTATAACAGATCAGGTAATTCCACTCTGCCTGTGTCAAAAAGAAATCAGAACTTTTTTTGAAGGTACAGTACACGTTCCCCCTTTCTAAGTCAACATCACATGATCTCTTTGATGTGGTTTTTCCCTGTCATGATGGCGTGATGGTCTGTAGTCAAGCAGCTGTTGTCTGATGGCAGGCTTCACTTAGTTTGAAAAGCTTTTTATTAACCTCCAGGTGCATGTTTGTAAGAGAGTGGTTGGCTCCTCAGATAATGGAGGGTTTGACCACACATTTCTATGGACATTTGGAAATCAAAGCTAACTTATTTGCCCTGCTTTTGAAAATGATTGGAATGTGTGTGCACTTTGAAGTGTGTTATATATGTGTATTAACGTTTATATGTTCATCAAAAAATATTTGTACACACACTGCTCAGGTAAATGCAGCCAAAGGCACACTTAAATGTCTCAACAAAACAAAGAAAAGTTTAGTTGCACTCTGTAGCGATTTTATAATTCATTGAAGGCTAAGTTCAAATTCAAGCTTGAGCACAAACCACAGTTTCCCGACCTCTGTTTGTTTGCGTTACAATAATCAGATATTGTGTTTCATTAAGCCTAATGGAGGTTATAGTTATATATTAGCCTATATTTAATCCAGGTTTATTTCTGCCACAACAACCTTCCTGTAGAGAATTTTCCCTGCAAAACTGACAGTGGTAAATAGCGTGACCTCAGTAAATCCAGCTGAATACTTAATCATCACCACTGTTAACCTGTCTCCTTCTATTATTTGCACGATCCTCCCTTAAATGCATATGCAATGAGGAGAGCAGAGCACCTTGCAAACACTCAAATGACACGCAAACTGCAATTCCTGCCTGGTTTGTCTTTTTGATAAATATAGCACAAGTGTTTGGGGTAGATTGCGTGACATTTGCGCCTGGAAAAACAGGAGCAAAAGCCTTAGTAAATCTGGCCCAGAGAGTTTAAATATGTGAGCTTCTGAATCCACCAGGCTGCACAGTGCAGTCCTAATATCTGTGGCACCAGTCTTATAAACCTGTAATTAATGCAGATGGCACAGCAGCCCCTCCGCTCGCTCAGATGTCAAGCCGAGAATACTTGAGTTTCCATTCGGCCTAAAAAAAGATTTTAAAATCAAGGGAGAAAAAAAGTGTTACCCTTATTTGTGACATTTAAGTCAAAGTCCCATTGAATTTGCATATTCTACAGTAATTCAGGCACTAATAGACAACGAGAGCCTAATGCTTCAGCAATGAGATTTTATTACAGAGCTGGCCAACCTCACTGAAGTACTCGCTCCATGCTGGTGAGATATCCACAGCTAGCCTTTGCTAAAGCTAAATTTTGTTTCTTTTTACCCCCAGCTATTTCCTGTAATTGAAATTCTATCAATTTAGATGACCTAACATCTTGGTAATTTAGTTTGTTATCCCACAAATAAGGCAGCAGCGAAATCCAGTCATGGAGAATAAAAACATCGTAACTGCTCCTGCTAAAAGCTAAATCGCCTAGATTAGCAGAGTAGCTGTAACTGCCATCTCAGCTTTTGACTCTAGTGGAATTCACAATTTGGTGTGGTTAAACTACTTTTAACATCACATATTTAAATGTATTCAATTGTAAATGATTGTATTATATTGATTTCAAGGTAATTATTAACAAATGTTAGATGGAAAGCTGAAAGAACACATTTTTACTGTGATTTCCCTTCACGTTCCCTTTTTTTCTCAGCTTTCTGTTGTTAACGCTCTCTGCCTTTATGGTTGTACTGTTGAGGACATTTTATTGCCATCTACTATAGTTAGTTTATACTTTTTTCACTCCCAAGCAGAGTTTGTTTTACCAGATTACATAGTGTTTTATTGTGAAATTGTCAATGCATTCAACAACCTGTTTGGCCCTAATCACATATACTGTCATCCAGAAACAGTCTGTGATGGCATTCATTAAATATCAGCCACTGTTACATGCTTTGGATTAGGATTAATGTGTTGTCTTTTTGTCGCATCTGTAGAGTGTCCTGACGATGTGGAGGTGGAGCAAGAGGAGCAGCAGAAGGAGCCACAGCCCTCTGCCCCGTCGGGAGGTGCCAACGCTGCCACTGGCAGCCGAAGAAACCCACCTGGTGGCAAGTCCAGCCTCATCCTGGGTTGAGACCACTTGTTTTTTGTTTTGTTTAGTTTTTTCAGTCAAACGCTTTTTTTATTTTTTAAAGATAAATGCCCCCCACCCACCACTCTCTTCCTCCACATCAACCTATCACCTTCTTCCCTCCTTCACCTACTTCACATGCACTCATGCCGTCACGTCCATGGACCCCTGTGTCCTCTCCCTCCACCCTCAAACCTTTTTGTTTTGATCCTTTTTTGTATTAAAAGAAGAAAACTGTTGACAAAAGCACTTTATGTATTACCCCCCCTCCATTTCAGCCCATCCTGTAGTGCATCGCGCCTGCTGGGAAAGGCATGACGTTTAGCTTGTCCCTCATTCTTCCCTGTTGTAAATGGTAAAGGAAAAAATAATAAAAAAGATTTGATGCGTGGATTTCTAAATACAATAAAGATTGATATTAATTTGCTGTGGCTGATTTATCTTTTTTACGGAGTAATATTATGACATATTATTATGTAATATAATAAATATTGTGGTTCAGAAGTGACATACATAAAATAATGTAGAGAAAGGTACATGAAGTATATAAATGAAGACATAAATTCAACGGTACTGTTGATTCTCCCTTTCAGTTTTCATGTGCATAAATGGCTCATCACATGGAGCAGAATATTACTTATGTACAGTGAGATGGAGCCTGAAGACTGCGTCAGTTGAGAGCAGAGACAGGCTCTCTGACTGGAAGTCTGCCCAGCCAAAGTAATCACGAAAGCTGCCTCCAATTCTGCCAAAAGAGAAACTGCACTATCTTTACATGACATCATATGCTGGGTATTTGGCTCTCTTTACAGTGTTTCTGATTTAAGATAGGCGTTACATCTTGTTGAGAATCTTAGGAGTTTTAAAACAAAAGTCAGATTCAAAAGGTGAAGTGATTCATACAAGATGTAATGTTACTTATGAAACAGTACCGTTAACAGCACTCTTCAAATATGGCTTTATTTGGAAATGCTGGTCTTAGTCTGAGCTTATTTGCCTTCCTAAGCACCATGAAGCACATGTAATGTACTGGCTGTTTAATGTTCAGTTGGATGTTTTAATTCTCATAGATATCGATGCCAAAATTCAGCCCCAGGAATTAACTATTTATTATATACAGTATTTTCAAGACCTCAGTTCAGTCCTTAAATGAGTGAACTGTATTCAGCCAAGATGAAAGATGAACTTGCCTACTTCTCACAATACACTTTAACACTGTCAGCAAATGCTCTATGGCTATGAACATCACTTCTGATTATACATTTAAAGTCATCTTGTCTTTACTCCATGGCTTTGCTTTGAATGGCAGTGTATTGTTGACTTGACTCTTTGTTAGCCTCCTGCTGTGAAGCGGAAGGGGCCTAGATGGCAGATCATCTTTTAGCAATGATAATGAACTCTTAAAAAATAACAGGGAATGACCCACAACATCTTTGTTTAGTTTTCTGCAAGTCTTCATGCTGCGCTCACCGTGGGCTTAACCAAACAGTGTCTTTCCACTATATTGTGTCTGCTCCATATGTCTGCATATACCAGACACATAGGTGTCAATCAAAAGGAAGAACTGTATGAAAGTTACTATCAGAATAGATTAATTTTCTAAATCCACAGCTCAAGCTCCTTCAGAGCCAAACCCTGAGCAGCCCGTGGAGAGTGCTGTGGCACGGCGGTGTGTTTAAGTCCTCATCTGCCGTGAAAGGCATGCAGAGGTCACTCAAGATCAGGAAAAGAACTTCCTGCCCTGGAGAAATGCCAGGATGTTGGAGTGCAATCAATAAAGGCTTGTTTTCAGTAAGTGCTGTACCCACTGGGAAAGTCCTGTGCCTTTTATTATAACCTGAGACACAGAGTCAGCCTGGATCTCTGGTGCTTTCCTCAATCTTTTTAACCCAATGTACACATGACTTTTGGAAATATTCAAACATATGAGAAAGGAGTAAATAATGATACTCAGTGTTTATTTTAAGTTCAAAATGTTTGGTGAATCAGAATCAGAATCAGAATCAGAAATACTTTATTGATCCCCGTAGGGAAACTCTTTGTTACAGTAGCTCGTCTTTACGTCAGTGCACACAGGAGAAAGTACTAGAAAAAATAAACACTATAAAACAGGTCAGAATAAATTAAGTATCCTGTCGGTATAAGTATAAGATAAACTAAGTGTCAAGTACCAAGTGGGTTTACTGGTTGGTGATGAAAGTACAGTTTAAAATACAATGTAACTCCTTATGTAATAAATAATATTAATAAGCGGAGGTGCATGTACTGTCGAAGAGTAGTTGAGGTATATAGTTTCAGTAGCAATAAATAAGAAAAAAAAATAAATAAATAAAAAAAAAGAAGCTGCAATTGCTTGTTGTGGCTTTAGCACAACAGCTAATCAGTTAAACCACATTAGAAAAAGACTCTCTTGTCTATCCCCCTTGATCATCCTACTAATCTTTCTAGACTGGAGATTATCATTTTCCTCCCCCACAGCCATATGCCAAGTCATTTAACTGATGTCTGTGATTAATGTGTAAGCATCCTTGCTCATTTGCAACTTCAATGTATTGACAGGGCCATCATGCCACGTGCACTCCAGATGAGGCAGAGTGTGTGTGTTTCCCGGGTGTTCTCTCCAGAGGAAAAGGATATGTGAATGTGGAAGCAAATTGGGTGAGTCATCTCTGAGTGACATGGCAAGCAATCAGTCAATCAATACCCCCATTCAGTCATACTGCTCTGACTCAGCAACTACTCTAGGCAGGAGGAGGAAGGTGAGTTGTAGGAGGAGATACATTATTAATATGTTGCTCAGTATCCATGCAGAAGACACCAGGGTTAAATATGCTGAGCCGTTCCCTTTTTTGCCTCTCTCCTGAAATTATAAATCCACCACCAAAATAACTCTATTGCTGTATTGTTGTTGTCTTTCTGTCCTCTCTGTGACCAGAGACAGAGCATCCTGATTATCTTGCAGTCTCGAATATATAACGCCTCCCACCCACCAGGGCCTAAACAGGAAGCACTGGTTGGCAAATGGACAGTTTCCGTAGCGACAAAAGGAGCGTTAAAAAGCCCTCCTTGCAGCATCTGCTCCGGCTCACATTGTACCTTGTATCTTAACTGGATGAGACTGGAGGAGGGGAATTGATGGAGGGAAGAGCGGTGGGATGGACAGGGACCTTTTTTATTCTGTCCCACAGGGAGGCAGAGAGAGCAGGGGGTGGGTGAATTTTCTGAATTTATCTCCAAAGACTGTGAAAGCCTTTATTGATGTTGTTGATGTTGAGTTTGCAATTCTCTCAGAACAGTGACAAGTTAATGGAGTTTGTTGAGGTCATTTCAACTTCAAACTACAATGGTTATCATCTTATATATAATAAAACTTTGTCAGCAATAGGTACATGACTGTGATTTTACTGTGTCATGAATATATGGTAGGATATTTTGTTTTATTACATATTGATTTAAAAAAATGACAACCACAAGGAGTGTGGACATATTCAGAGGGCACCACCTTTATACTGTACTCCACACACTTTAGCAAATTTGATCTCAAGATCGGCTTCCTTGTTCATAAAAGTTCAATTTAGTCATTCAATCTCTTTTTTTGTTCTTTACTAATCTTTATTTTTAAATTAAGAATAATTTTACCAAAGAAATAGTCCCTATAAAAACCTTTGACAGCGTGAACAGGTCATTGTTTCTTCAAAGACATTTTGCTGTTGAATTTTTCAAATGTAATTTAATTTAATGCGGTGAGCACCAATAATAAGATTCTTTTAACCTCCATTGTATTGGGGAGGCAGAAATCTTAGCAAGTAAAATGGGCATGGGGGTAAGAGAGAAAATGTTTCTGTGTTTTGTTTTTGTTAAACCAACCCTTTATATATATATATGATTTCTTCATATATGAGTGTTGTTTTATGTCATACCTGGAGGTGTACTGAGCCAGCGATGTTGTTTATCCTCCTATAGATCTTAAATATAGCATTGTCTGGCATTTTCTGTGGTGCTGTCTCTGTTACGTATGAGTGCATCCATGTATCCTGTTATATCCCACATCGGTAACACTATAAGCACTAAATTAAATGGTTTGTAACACACTATGTAGCCTAGTTTTAAGCAGATATAGGTAAATGTTAAGTGTTTATTAATATACAGTATTTGTTAACAATTATAACTTCTCCTATGAAAACATATTTTATATTATTACAACTGTAATTTGGTATGTTGACATTCCTTAACTGTTTATATACCAGCCTTCACTTATTGATGCCCACGGGAGGAGTTACAGCTGTTGACAAATACAATAATCTGCTTACTAACTAACTACTTGCAGGGCGGGGTGGTAAAGTGTTACCCCATATCCAGTTCTTTTTTAGCATAGAACTATATTTCATTTAAATGGTTAACACTGCCACTAGAGGGCAATGCAAACACTGCAAAACAGTGGCCTTCCACCCTCTGCTAAAGCTAAATGTTTGACCTACTTTCAATGTGAAATATGCATTGAAACCCTATCTCTGTAGTGTAAGCACATCAACCAATGCTAATGCCTTTCCTTGTGTCTGATGCTTTAGAGAAGTCTAATGAAGAAGTGGTCAACTTTTCTTTCAGTATGAGTTATGTGACCTCTGAGAAAAATTGTTTTTGAGACAGTTTTTTGTGTTGATCTGTTTTTGGTCAAGGTGATAATATATTTCATGCAATGCATTTATATTATTATTGCAATCACTAGTTAAGATTAGAGCTGCCAATCTCACATTGCGATGTACTGTATATAAGCTGTCTTTCTGTTCAAACCACCCCGTTCAAACCAACTCTTCTCTCTACTTAGAATCTTCACCTCGCTGTCTTCAAATGTGTGGTTTGTAGCTTTTAGATGCAAATGCACAGCGCTGTCTTAAAGTGTTGCCTGCCTTTAAGACAGAAACTCGTTCACCCTAAGGACAAGTTACCCACACAGAAACAGAGCAATGTTGTCTACTCCATTCAGTGCAGTGAGGAAAACTGCAAAGAACGGTACATAGGCGAGACCAAACAGCCACTTCACAAAAGACTTTATCAGCACAGACGACACGCTAACTCAGGATTACAGAGCGCCGTGCATTTGCATCTGAAAGCTACAAACCACACATTTGAAGACAGCGAGGTGAAGATTCTAAGTAGAGAGAAGAGTTGGTTTGAACGGGGCGTCAAGGAAGCCATTTTTGTGAAGAAAGAGAACCCCTCTTTGAACAGAAATGGTGGTCTGAGATTCAATCTGCCCAAAGTCTATCAGAGTGTATTATCACCTTGGTTACGCCTATCACATGCTAATCAGGCACTTAACAGTGATGAAGTAGATGCAGCCAGAAAACAATAGGCCTGATTACTGATTACTGGGCCATCTTGAAACTATTAGGTCAGTTTCAGGTGAAACTAGCTAATTAACAGATACTCAGGCAGATTCCTTCCTGAGGGCAGGGCTTATGTAACTCAGAGTAGCTTAAATTTCCAGTTCCTGTCCAATTTTTTCACAATTGAGAATGACTTCCGGATGGGAGCCGAAACGTCTTGATTCTGAAAACAGTGTCCAGATGACTACGACTGAAACCTTTTCTATGATCCATCCATCCATCCATTTTCTACCGCTTGGTCCCGTTAGGGGTCGCGGGTGACTGGAGCCTATCCCAGTGACTTTGGGCCTTAGGCAGGGTACACCCTGGACAGTGGCCAACTCGTCGCAGGGCTAACACAGACACAGACAAGGACAGACAACCATTCACTCTCACATTCTTTTCTATGATAGCCAGTCTAAAGATTTAAGTTTTTGTGACAGCCAGTTTAAATACAAGCTCTTCTTTTTACTGTAGAACTGTATCTCATCTAAATGGTTTTCAAGCACTCTGGTTATCCTCAGACATGTTTGTTCTTCTGCCACTGACAGGCACTGTTGCTGTAAAACAGGAACTTTCAACCTCTGCTAACACTGCAGTTGCACTAGTGCAAGCTCTCAAAACATATCAAGTGATGATGATATCTTTCCTAAAGCTTTAATGAAGCAAAAAACCCGTCTTCACTTCCGGCAGGAGTTGTTTGAACACAGCGAAAAGTTTTTATGAGTCTGTTAATCTCACATTACTGACATTATATGTGACTGTCTGTGCTTTCACCTGCTCGCCCACATCAGAAAACTTAATGTAGGTCACGTGTTGCTGTTAGTAATTGTATTGGATGATGTGGGTGAAAACACACACACATTTCCTTTAAGTGAACCTTGTTTGACAGTCACTGTCAGCATGTCTGCTGTCTGGTTGAATCTCATAACCATCCTTTGTGTCTCCTGCACAGCCCTGAGTAACCCAGGTAAGACTATATTACATGAAATGTATTTTGTAGTAATTAATGTAAGGCAGGATGAATTTGTAAAGTGTTATCAAATGTAAAGTGAGATGAAAAGGAATAACTGTGCAAGTTTTTGTGTCCATCTATGTAGAGAGCAGTGGAGTGGTATGGAAAGATGTTGGAGGAGCCGTCACTATCCAGTGCAGACCACCTGAACTGAACCAAGAGATGCTGAATTTAAGGAAGGGTCTCAATGAGGACATCCAGGTTTTGTTCAAAGAGAGCAACTCAGACAAAAATACCATTGCCACAGAATTCACAAGCAGACTTCAGTTAAATGGAGAATTCCCCAACGTGGACATTCTCATCAAAAACTTGACTTCTGGCGACACGGGACCGTACTGGTGCGAGTACAAAAGGTTTGACCCGAAGTCCAGTCAAGTCGTAACCATAAAAGGCGAAGGGTCTGTGCTCCTGGTGGTGACAGATGGGCCTCATCAAGGTATGTATTATCTCACAGAACCTTTAGTTCTAACAATTCAACTTCATCATAATTCCACAGGACAAAATTTTCTTGTAAATGCCAATTTAACAATGATTCATTCAGCAAGCATATAGAAGGGCAACATGTGCATTACAACAAAGTGCAACAATGCATTGTAACAGCAGGCTACTAATGTAACAAATTCAAAGATATAAAATAATTCAAGCATTAACTGACTATTTTTATTCAGTTCAGGGAGTAAAGGTCAGGATTTCACATACTAATGCAAAGTGTCTGATGCATACTAAACTTACAGAATTATGATTTTATATCATTTTGAGTGGAGTATTTGTAATTCTTCCAAAACAATATTATTTGGAACAGTTGGAAAGTTGCCTAAGCAATGTGCAAAAGAAGTATCCCAAAACAAATTCCAATGCCACAGACAATAACATTATGGTGGTGAGGAAAATGAAAACATGAAATCTTTACAGCTTGAGTCTCTGATACACACGCTGTGCATTTTAACAGATACAGCGCAGCAGTGTGAGACATCAAGTAAGAATCTGGTCCTGGTGCCTGTTGTGATCTCTGCTGCTGTGCTGCTTGGCATCCTCACGGTCTTCTTCATATGGCTCATCTTCAAGGTACCCATGTGTTTTAGTGTGTGTGTGTGTGTGTGTGTGTGTTTCATGTTCTTATATCCCAGTGGGGACTTTAGCTTGAATGCACACTAACCCATGAGGTCTCCACAGGTAGCAACTGCTTTTTGAGGGGTTTTAGGGTACAGGTTACAACTAGGTTAAGGTTAGGCATTTAGTTGTGATGGTTAAGGGTAGGGTAAGGGGCTAGGGAAATCATTTTGTCAATGACTGTCCCCCACAGGGATAGTGAAACAAACTTTTATGTGTGTGTGTGTGTGTTTGTAGGTGCCTGTGTGTGTTTCTTTATTTGATTGTATTTTGATGACTCACAAGCCCTGATGGAATCTCTGTCTATGGGCTGTTTCTATGTTCCTGTTATTCTCAGTACTGGTGTGACAAACACATAGTAAAATAAGTATTTCATAGTAAAAAGAATGAATGTGGGCAGAGCGGCTACAGCTCCTGCCTCCCAATAAGGAGATCGTGGGTTCGTGGGTTCGATTCCCGGACCGGACCAACATCACACAATCTCTCTGGGTGGAGTCTGCATGTCCTCCCCGTGTTACCGTGGGTTCTCTCCGGGTTCTCCGGCTTCCTCCCACCGTCCAAAGACATGCATGTGTAGGTTAATTGATAACTCTAAATTGCCCGTATTGAATGAATGTGTGAGTGAATGGTTGTCTGTCCTTGTCTGTGTCTGTGTTCGCCCTGCGACGAGTTGGCCACTGTCCAGGGTGTGCCCTGCCTAAGGCCCGAAGTCACTGGGATAGGCTCCAGTCACCCGCGACCCCCTAACGGGGACCAAGCGGTAGAAAATGGATGGATGGATGGAAGAATGAATGTGAACGTATATTATATCTCTCTCTCTCTCTCTCTCTCTCTCTCTCTATATATATATATATATATATATATATATATATATATACACACACATATGTATGTGTGTGTGTGTGTGTTTATTAGGTACACCTAGCCACATTTGAATGACTATCCTGTTACTTATTGTATAATTGCCCTACATCTAACGTGTTGACAACAATGTGTGTTGTCACCAGACCAAGACTCTGCGCACCACAGTGACACCAAGACACGTTGCTACCAATGATGTTTATGAGGACATGCGTGGAACACTCAGACGCTAAAGCTATCAGCCTGCAACCTGAAACTCCATCTCTGCACCACTGAGGTTTAAGTGATGCATGTGTAACTCTGTAGCAACTCAGCATGTTCTCCCACATACTCAGCGACTCAAGGCATCTCTTCAGACCTAAGACATTAAGGTTCATGAATTGCTAAAAGGTGCAACATGGGAACACCTGCACTGCCAATCAACTGTTCAGCGTAATGTTTGAAAATACATAACACAAAACTGGGTTGTAACCTGACATGTGACCCTGATATGTATTTTTAATGTAAATATGTTTTCTTTAATTTCAGTAATTTCTTATATTTTTGTACTAAGTTTATACACTTTTTGAAGATGATTTGTTGTATTACTAAAGGCAGGGTCCATTTGAAGATAGATACTATGTATTGTAATAATAATAACTGTAATTTTCCATCTACATAAATAAAACAATACATTTGTGGGACTAATAGCCATGTCTGAAATAATTAACTCCTTGTTTAACTGAGGATGATGAAATATCTTAATTGGTGACATGTCCTTTCAGAATACCAGGATGCTCGCTGATTAACCATCCAGTGGTTTTGTGGTACCGCCACCAAGCCAGGATGTGACACAACACGAAAAAAAAACAAACAAAAAGGGAATGAAATTATCTGCAATCATTTCACATTTAAATTCTATATTGTACAATTTTTAATTCAAGTCCAAATAAATGAAAAGGAAAAAACAGAAATTAGGTCTTTTAGTCTTTTCTTTTGTAATATTTCCTGAAAGCGATAGGGACAGGCTGCCCCTGCAGTAACAGTCTGATTTTATGCTGTTAACTAAAGGAGAAAAGTTAGGGGAGAAATGTCTGAAAGACTGAGTGATCTAAATATTTAGATATTTAGGTCACTAGATGAAATGACACTTCATTTACTCTGCATGGTCATGGTGTTAATCAGACACATGGTTTGGGTGTGAGCATAAATATACTTATTATACTATTTTTTGTATAAAGGCTAGATTTCAGGCAGGCTGGTAAACCATGAAATTTTCTAATTCTGAGTACAACTTTGAACTCCCAGTCAACCACTCAAAACTTATCTCTGAGCTTCAACTTCAGACTTTAGTGATTCATTAGCAGCATAGCAGCATTGGAAATATGTGGATAACTGAAAAAGTGAACAGGTAGTGACGTGAGTGAGTAACATCCCTGGGTCTTATTGTAAACTTGCACTTACACTGACTTACTGTAAGAGAGATAACGCCAGGGCACCAAACAAGATATACAGATAAAACATCTACTGTTTTCATAATCATTTTGCTACTAGTCTGTGGTTCAAAAAATCACTTTATCCACCAACATCCCACATCAAATCAATCCATTTCTCACTATGGTTTTTGGAAGCGATTCTATAATGACTGAAACACTATTCTTTTATTATGCCGCAGGAGAATTCAGTGAATTGTTTTTGAATTAAATAAAATCTTTTGGTATCACTTTATTTGATGGTGGGTGCATAAGACTGACATGACAGCGTCATAACCATGACATGACACCTGTCATGAACAGGAAGGAGTCTTTATGAAGGTTTATGACTGTTGTCATTAAGTGTCATTCAGTCAGTTATGTCACTTTTAATGCAAAGTTGACACTGTTTGAGATTTCTTTGTTATGAGAACTTGACATTAACCAAGAAAACATAACCTGTCATAAACATACCATAGCAGGCCTAATTATTAAACTTAAAGAAACTATTTAGCTTTATGTGTTAACATTACATTATACTGTCATATGTGCTTGGTTTTGACAATGACTGACATAATTGACCGAATGACACTTATTGACAAAAGTCATAAACCTTCATAAAGACTCCTTCATGTTCATGAAAGGTGTCATGTCAGTCTTATGCACCCACCTTCAAATAAAGTGTTACCAATCTTTTTTAATGTTTTTCCCCCAACAATTCACAGTTAATGTTGAACCACACAAGACGAAACAACCTTCTGAAAAACAGCGCAATAATTTATAACCAGTGCCAAGTCGAGCTTAGTGCATGTGTTCACTACTGCAAACATTGCATCTTCAAACACTGTAAATCAACAGTTCATCCAAACTCAGGGCCGAGAGATACTGTATGAGTCAACATTAAAATGTCACAAAGAAAAAAAACCCTCTTCTTGTAGCAGAAGGCAAGAAAAGAGAATGTTTACCTGTGCACTGCCTCTGTGTGGTCACAGGCTGTGACTTTTTAATTTCCTTCACCAAGCAGCAAAGATCAGCCAAAGCATTGAAGTGTGAAATGTGTGTTTACGCCTGCATGTGGGGTAAGTATCAGGCTAAAGTGGTGCGAGTATGCAGTTGTTGTTGTTGTTGTGTGTGTGTGTGTGTGTGTGTGTGTGTAGGGGAGCCACTCGTAAAAAGTCCACCGAGACATGGAAACTGTGCCTTCATGAGTGGTTGCACACAAACGGAAATTGAGACCCTTCTTACAAGAAAAACTATGTAAGCACATTTATAGCTAACCACTAAGAACATTCACCAGAATGTCACAATGGCAGTTGTTTTCTTTTTTAACTCAAATGTCCCATTTTATCCACCCATTTGTATTAATTAATAGCGTTTTGCACAAGCGCAGACAGAAAACTCCTGATTGTGCAACAGCAGCAGTTTACGTACTAACAGGAAACAAGAAATGATAAGGTACGTCAGAACCTGAGGTACAAAAATACTGTGTAACACTTAGATAATAATCTGCTACAGTTTCACACAGCCAATAGGTGCTATTTTAAGTAACCTCTGAGACGCCTCAGTCTCAGAGTTGTTAATCCACACACACAGGTGCTGTTGATCAAAGGTAAATTAAAAAAACAGTTTTTGAAATGTGGCTGCATCACTCCCTTGTCGTGTTTTTTGAGCGGTTAAAGAATCTTTTGAGCGGTTTTCTGTAACATAGGTCAGAGCGGAAACTGTGACATTCGTTAGGTGCTTTTAGAGATTTAAGTAGGTGGCTGAAAAAAGGCTTTTGATCTTAAGTGTCTGCTTTCAAACTGTATCTGATTAGTGTTTTCCATACAAGTCATATAATGTTTAAAAGTGTGAGAGCTCACGGTACATGTACTATATCTCTCTTGCACCAGTAGATGTTTTCTGGTCAAAGCCTGTGATGGCCTAGATCACCTGTCAGTAGCAGGATGTGGTTATGACCTTAATTACATATAATTGCAAAGGTCAAGTCAGCCTTTTAAACTAAAATGTAACATATCTAATCGTTATATTCATAGTTCATTTGTTTGTACAGCATGTATTGCGTATAACTTAACTGATCATTTTTGATAAGGGCATATCAACATAATTATGTCTACATAGTTATTGTTCAGAGAAATTGTTTGGCTTTGAATAAATGTCACATGAATAGAAATTTTGTTGTCATGCAAACAACAAAACATTCTTGGAAATAGCTCTGTGGAAGAAATTAGTGTTTTCATCAGCAACTGCAAGTGCAAATTGAATAATTCTGCAGCCTTAAGCCCACTCCACCAAAGCTAGCCGTCCTTTTCCCTAGAAATCTAGTGGAGTTTAAGGATTTACCGAAAAACTCTTTCCTCTCCCTTAAATGCCTGACTTGCTGTTGCTGATGATGATACCCACATCTTGTACATGTAGCAGCTACAGCAGCCATTCTGAATGGCAGGCCTCCCTATACAAAGTCTACACAACAACCTTTCAACGCATTTTAAAATTACTTGGTGTCAATTTTTAGCGGCTGGGTTACAATCACAATGTGCATTAGCCACATAACACTATATATATGGCTAAATGTAATTATTATGAATTGCACAACTGTGATCAAAAACACTCTTTTTTGATCAACAATATTATATAACTTCTCTCACACGATGGTTGGTGAACAGTGTGGTTTTGATTGTGCTGATGCAGCACATACTCTTCCTCCTATAAATCTTCACTTAATCTGGACCAAAGTGTCTCCAATGAACACTGGACTTAATTCGCCTTGGCGTGAATGCTACAAATATACTGTACAGTATATCATGGAAAAAGAAACACAACAATGATATTTTAGGTTTTTTTTATGTAAATAACAATAGAAAACAAATTAATACAAAAGCATTATTAACTGTGAACACTAACAGCAGTCTCACAATGCAACACAATTTAGTTCGCTGGTTAATTGCAGTGAGTAAAAGCTTGAACAGCTCTCCTTCGGCATGTTTCAGATTTCTGGGGGGTTTTTGGTTTTACTCAGAAATACTCAGTATTAATAACTTAGTAATCCAGCATTGTGAGATGGGACCCGGGAGTCCTACAGTTATGTTGCAGCCACCACTGTTTGATACATCTGGAACACAGAGACACTGAGCCTCTGAATCAGCAGTTATGGGATATTATCCCGTTCCTGCAGAAGCCCCAATGAGGTTTCTGGCTGCTGTTGCTAAGCAGAGTTTCATGTCTCCCGATGTTGTGATCCAGGGCATCCCACATTCGAAGCATTACAGAACACAAAGGAAACTGACTAAGCATGGTCTTTTGACTGCAGTTCGAATTAAAGACATTCTAAAGGTGGCCCGATATTATTCTCATTTCTTATTCAGATACATATTTCTTTTTACTATGTTACTTTTTTATGCATATCCCACCATTCAGTAACTACTTAAACCCTGTGGGTGAACTGAGGCTTAGGATAGAAACGGCAACATGAGTGTGATCACTGAGAATAGCTTTTGAAATTATTCTTTCGTCCTCAGAGGGATTCAGAGAGCCTAAAGCCTCCAATCTTCAGCATAACAGAGCTGCGTCACCCTTTCACAGTGAAAAACAAACACTCAATCCATCTCTGGTCAATGCACAGCACACACCATGGTTCATCTGGTTTCTGAGAACAGAGATGACTCACTTCACTTTTTTTGTGCCACCTGCAAATCTACATTTTAAAGCGAGACCAAGTCCAACGCAGCAACTGAAACTACCACACACACTACCCAATACACTCAGGGGTTTTGCTGCCACAGCCTTACTTGGTATATATTTCTGTATAGCTGACATTATGTTTAAGATTTTTACGTAATTGTGGGTTGCAGCTGTTACAAAAGTTACATAGTCTTGCCTTGCTAAATAAGTGTCTGTACACAGCAAAACAATCGCAGAATCATTGACTTTAAAGTTAGTGCTGACCCATATGATGACAAGTAACAGCTTGCAGGTCCACCCACAGTTTTCAGTGCTGATGTGTTTCTTCATCAACACTGTGTGAGAAGTCCTGTTTTCTACTGACAAACACGCTCTGAAAAACAGATTTCTTTTCAGAGCGTGTTTGTAGAAAACAGGACTGATTTCGTATTTTTGGCTAAATTCTAGAACTCATCCCAGAACTGCCATGATGTTTTTCCTGTTTGAAAACTCACATCAGTTCCAGTAAGTGACACACTCATAAAGATGGTTGTTCATGTTAATGTTTTAATGAGGGAAAACACTTGACGATCTGTTTAGTTAGTTAAATGTGAAGGCTTGCATAGTAATTTTAGTCTATGCCCACTGATAAGACCCCAAACTGACCAAAGATCAGAGAGCTGAGAGGAAGCGCACTAGACCAGGCAGACGCCACAAGAGGTCTCTGCAGCTCAGAACTGCAGCTCTTTGTGATAGGATGTGAATTCAGGTCTTAGAACAAGAAGCAGGTTGCTACAGTTTGACATGCGGAATTTAAAAAGGTTAAATGCCGTGGCCACAGCTGAATATTTGAATAGATGTGGGCTAACACGTGGCTTCACCCAGCCAAAGGGTTTATACTACAAACAAATTGTCCCCGCACTGCCCCGTACTAGGCATACGCACACACACACAAGCCAGTCCACACAATACACATGTGGTGTGTGGGTGACGGCACGTGCTCCTTGATAAATCATACAGTTTTATACATACACACAGAGAGAGAGAGAGAGAGAGAGAGAGAGATTTTCTATCTGTCTCTTTTTAAGGATGATTATCATGTCTGATAATCTGTTGATGACAGTTATTCGCATGCCCGCTTTAAATGTTGAGCAACAGACCAGACCACATTATTCCTACTCTGAGCTTTGACATGTGAAAGCCCCCACGGTTACTGTACAGTAAACCACTCCCGCTCCTGGACTGGGTGTGAGTCAGGAGCGCAGGTGTGATTGTATCTATTCCCAACAGACTTGTCTCCCCAAGTGGTTCGCGGTGGGAATTAAGACGGGAATAAATTCAGGAAGCGCAATAAGAAGTGCATTTACCTGCCCAGGTGCGTTTAGAAAGCTGACCGTCCAGGACTGGCAGTGGAAAGAGAGACAGAGAGAGAAACAGAGAGAGAGGAGCGTACAAAAACAAACAACCTGGACAAGGTTGACACACACACACTGAGAAACCGGAGCGACTCATCAACTGCTAATATTTTCAAATTGTAATACTACTTGACGACTAAGACAGGAAACATCTGCAATCATGAGGAAATCTTCATATCCAGGTAAGCGTGTTGCTTTTAGATAACGGGACAATGGTTAAAGGTGTGTTTTCATATAAGATAGCATCAGGCTGTAGTAGACAGATCAAAGGAAAAGGCTCCAGCTTGTAAAGAATTGGTGTGTGAGTGTGGCAGAGCCGGGGACAGAGAGGGAGAACGGATTGGCATAATTTCAGGCAAATGTTTAACAGCATTAACCATGAATACGTGTTTCATCACTGCTCCTCCACAGATAGTGAATATTTAAAACTGCTCTTCTTTTGAATCCCCCCCGCCTTTGCAAAAAAGGCCCACACATGGATCTGTGAGTGTGGTTGTAAAACATTTGGACTCCAAAGGCCAGATGATGTCTGACATATGACATCATGACAGTGAGGTGGCACAGAGAGCTGAGCTCATTCTTCAGTCTTCAGGCAAAATTCGAGTTTCTTTTTTGCTCTGAAGAACATAACAAAGACGAAAGTGAAACGTACCGCTTGTGGTCTGCATGCTGCTGCTGCTGGTTTTTATCTAGGTTGACACCTAGGTTGAAGGATTCATTTGTGGTTGGTGGAAGAAAAAAAACTATAATGCCATACTGTTTACTCCAATCAGGAGACAGCTAGCTTGTTAATCTGTTTTGATTGACAGTTTTATGGTGCAGTTCCTTCACTCCTCCCACACAAATACCCTGAAGAATGAGTTGATTTATGCATCTGCATCAAATCTACACAAGACTTCAGATTATTCTGGGACTGGCTGGATCTGATTGTGGTTATTGCAAAATAGTATCTTATAAGGAGCGGAGGTTATCGTAACTGGGGTATCAGACAGCCAGCAGCTTATCAAAGATCTCTGGAGGACTACATTGTGATTATACTGATTGTGCAGGTAAAGTCGAATGTTGCCGCCTTGCTCAAAGACACCTCAGCAGAGAGATGTTTGCTGCCTTGAGGCTTAGATCCACAACTCAGATTCGATAAACATGTGAAGAAGATTTCAAAAACAGTAAAGACCAACCTTAATTGTTTCAAATTAATCAGGCATTATATTGTATGACATCACCATCTACAATCAGACACCTCACATCCTTATACAATCAGGCACTGAAAATAATGGACAAAAAGCCTGTGGCATCACTGTTACATGCTAAATAGATGCAATCTGCTTATCTTTGAGAGCTTTACTCATTTTTGTTTTCTTAAATTAGTGTTCAAGTGTATCAACAGTCTTGCCCCAGAGCCTCTTTCCAAACATATCCAAAGACAAGACAGTAACAGTAACTAGCAGCATGGTGACTGGCAACTGTAAAATACCACATCGTAGATCTAAATTTGAACAGTCAGCTTTCTCCATAAAGGCCTCTGGAACACATTACCAACTGAAATCAAATTAATTCCAGATATAAAATCTTTTACAACAAAGGTTAAGTGCTGGCTAACAAAAAAAAAATCCGGAGCTGTACCCATTTTTAGCTAATTGTACTCTAAATTACCAAGGTCTATTGGTGTATTGTGGTATGTGTATCTGGGTATATATATAATGTAAATTGTATTTCCATATCTGTAGTGTATTGTGGTTATATTATACTGAAAGATGTATATTTTAATTACACTGTACATGTAAAAGCCCAACTAGGGACAAGAGATTAAAATTAGCAATAGCTATAAACTCTCTGTGCTGCACATCAGTTTCATGCTCTGTATTGGAATTAGGTTAAATTGCATCGTCCCTATCAAGTAAAAAACTAATTCAAATTCCAGTGTGCACAACTCTTTGCTGGCTCTTTGCTGGCTCAATGCTGGCTCAATGCTGGCTTTCCCGGCTCCTCTTCCCAGAGTCTTTGTGCGATGAAGCATCCGATGGTTTTCCATCTGAGCCAAGCACATGTTGGGTCATGCCGCCTCTCCTCCTCCTGTGTGTGTGTTCTCCCTCTGCCGTGTGACGTGTGTGGAGCTGTCACATTCTTTGTCAGAGCTCCACTCTGGGAAATAGTCTGGTATAACAAAGTGTCTCTCTCTAGGGGTGTTTAACAAGCATCTGAGATGTGGAGGGGTGACTTCGAGAGAGGAAGGTCGGCCTGCCTGTCAGCATGTGAAATTCCCTTGCACACACACATACACACACATACACACACACACACACAAGCAGAATGATGTATCTGGCACTGAAGTTTGAGTGTTAGACTGTATGTATGTGTTGTTTTTTGAGGGGGTTGTATATATGGATACGTGTGTGTGTGTGTGTGTGTGTGGCTGTGTTCACTCATGCAACCCCTCGCAGCTGAACCCTGCTCGTGGAGCCAATCCCTGCCTTGTACACCACTCCCTTCAAGTCATCTGGATCAATGAGTAACCTGTATGAATAACAGCCCACACCAACACACACAAAGTCATTATTTTCCAAGTACACTCCTCCTGGTATGTGCTTTTATGTCCTACTCAAAACACACACATACACATTTAATTCCACTACTTGTACCTATGTGACATATGCCTCACTTACGGCTTTTAGCCTGTTTATACTGGAGAGTCAGCGATGCTTTGATTCAGAGCCTAAAGCTATTGTTAGATGGTAACTTGAAAGTAAAGCTATAAACTGTGTTGAGACATATTTGCCCTGTCATCTAGCAGAGCATGCCGAGGATGGTCTAACCCTCAATTTGGCTTCCTCGAAGCCTGTGAATAATGGACTAATAAGGTATTGGAACACATGGACTTGCACATACAGTACTCTGCATGGTATGATCTAAAATAGTGGCGTCAAAACTTTGAAAATAGCATCAGAAGCTAGAAAGGAAAATGTAAGGACGCAGAACACATCAGTTGACTAGTTGGAGGTGTAACATCAGGCTGGCAATAAATTAATGACAATGAAAACACCAAAATGTGGATTTTGTGGTGTGTAAAATCAAACTGTAACCTTTTCTCCTTCAACATGTACCTGTATTCTCCAAAATGTTCACCTTCACAACTGGTTTTGAAGTTTGACCATTCAGTAAACCCCAATCATAGCTTAGCAACCGTAACAAGGCGTGGAAACTCTAGCATGCATTAGCAGCTCTGTCCTGCTCTATATTGGATTTGGGTTTACACTCCAGCAAGCCCAGCCATACAACCAGCCAATAACATATTAGTTAGACCTCCTCCTAAAAGTCTTTAAAGCTCTTGTAACGTTAAAAGTGAAACATAGGCTACTGTTTGAAAATACGAACAATAAAGCACCTCTCTCTTGTTTGTCCAAGTATGTAAGGTTAGCAGCTAGTGTTATGCTAGCATGAAATAACATGTTTTTCTACTAGGACTAATTAGATCACAACTGCAGTACAAGAACAATGCTGCTCCTTTATTTTAAAGTCCTCTACATGGATCTGTCAGCTTCCGGTACATGCAGATTTAGCATCAGTCCTTTAGCACAATATCATGGATTTAGCCATCAAGTGCATATTTTAAAATGTCTTTACAGGGTTCTGCTTTTGTCCACCACCAATTTCAAAAATTACCAAGAATTTTTTGTGGTAAATCTGCCCCTGTTTTTATTGCAAACTTTATTCTGAGAATATAAAGATTGACAGGTGTAACGACAGTAACTAAGGGGGCACTAAGCTATTTCTTTAGAGGTAAGTAGGCTAATCACAAACTTATCTTAAATGCACTGAACTTATGCATTACTCCACCACTTTGTACTACACTAGACTCTATAGTTTCTGCAACACAGTGTCATTGATATACTCTGGAATGTGGAGTTCCCCTGAGGAGACCTACAGTCTATGTCTTGTCTCTGTGTATGGTCCTCCCCTCTCAGCCGTGTGGAGCCTGCTCTGAAGTGTCCACTCTGCTCTGTGTTTATTATCTGCAGCCAAGAATGCAGCTCTGTGATGCTGGCTGCTGCTGCTGCCGCTGGGGGTGTCAACTGATACAACAGACTGCCTGTGCTGTAGGCCTGAGGCCAGGAGAGAGCCTGTAAAAAGATAATGGCAGGCTCAGAGTGGCTCTGATGTGTGGTGGAATATGTGCACTGATATCTAGATGTGGGTATTAGAATGATAAATATTTCAAATAGCCGTATTAATTGAAATACTGCAAACTTATAAGTCACCTTAAATTCAAGTCATCTGATCAATTTATAGACTTGATTAGAAAGATTTTACCACTAATCTTGAAGGAAAAGAGTCTGTAAGAAGATATTATTACATTGTATTGAAGCATTCACCACTGTAGGCCACAGAGACAGAGCCCATACAAGAAACAGCAACTCTATTGTTGGCAGGAGCAACCTTGTCCTGTTGTGACATGAATAAATATTTTATTGCAACTAACAATCACTTTAAGTGTTAGTGATTCATATCTGTTCAGAGAGCGTATTGGAGTGGAGACAGCTCTCCTGAATTAGCAAGATAATGCCTGTTAGCTGCATGTGAGCCTTGCTGTTGGCAGCATACAATGGCTTGATCTCATTTATAGCAAAGCAGTGTCCAAGGCAACCACTCTTTATAACATTACAACTACCGGGGAGTTGAATGAACATTATTACACATGATAGTTCAGAAACAGTATAACAAAAGAGATTGGATAAAAGCAATAAACATACCATTTAGATAATGATGACATACAGTATTTTTTTATACTTAGGCCAGAGTTTTCATACACACCCATATACAAACACATGCATATGTACAAGCGTATGCATTGCTCACGCTACTATGCTCATTGCTTCAGTGTTAAGATGGAGTGATGTTTGCTTAGTTGTCTCCACTTGCGTCCTCTGTGCAAACACACAGATGCTAAAACTCTTAAAAACATTGGTTCACCTCTTTCTTTCTATCTTTCTCACATTTCTGAACATGCACATAGATACAACCGCTCACTCACTCAGTTGTTCACCTATGACATACAGTAACTACATGTTTCCTGGGGGAGTTTCAACCCATAAAGCTGTATGGACTATTTAACTGACTGCATGGGTTTTAACAGGCTCACAAGAAGGAAGGCCGATCTTTATCTGCCACACCAGTATTGTTTTATAGACTGCCACGGCATCCTGTCTAACCCTGGCTCAAAACACTTTTATATAATATGATTTGGGCTTGTGTTTGCATTGTGAAGAGTACAGAGAGGAGACTGTGTGCTGGCAAAGCTGTATTGGTTTTCAATGAGTGTGGTGAGTGAGGAATAGGTTCGTGCTGAAAGCGCAGAGGTAGGAAAAGGTGTCGCAAGTTCATACCTTTGAACAACAGCTATTCATTTGGGAAGAGTGCAGTTCAGGGTCATGGCCAATGTCTTCCCTCGACTATACTGTACGTGTGACCACGTATGCATATTAGTCTGTGTGTGTGTGTGTGTGTGTGTGTGTGTTCAGTGTGGTCCTTACTCTCATTAAGAACGCATCCAGGTAAAGACCTTATCTGGGCTGTAAAAACAATCTTGAAAAATTGCTGTCTTGCCATTCAGTTTGTCTTGCTTTCTTTCTTTTTTTCACT